>NC_092501.1:135142008-135742008 GCF_047511675.1 Marmota flaviventris | reverse complement strand
GTTTGTTCTGCAAGGGACACTTACAATCACATCTGAAACTTCATTTAGCAATTGTTTATTCACTCATTCATCTAATGCTCATTTATTAAGAGCTCTTTATCTTCTGAGGACATAGAAAATGTGACATTTCTCCCTGAACTAAATTATGGTATAAATGGGAGAATTTCTCACGCTCCACCTTAAATAACCCACTTGGTGATTTTCGGAGCACTTTCCCATTACTTGTTTTCTTGGATGCCCTTGAATCTGTCAAGGCTGGCTTGTTCTTCTACTTGACAGGTGAGGAGAGCAAGGTCTTTCTTGGTTGTGTTGTTAGTTGTTGTGGAGCCAACATCTGAATCCTCACTAGCTGTGTGATTTGGGGCAAATTAACCAATAGCTCTGATTCTCAGCTTTCTCATCTATAACAAGGACATGAATAATAACTACATCTTTAATAAAATAGCATTTGTAAGATATTTAGCACTATGCCCAGCACATTATGTGCTCAATAAATGGTAACTATTCTTAGGTCTTGGAAGCTACTCTTATAAAGGTTAGTAATTCTATGGTCAATTCTGAGATGTCACTGCTATTATGAGGGTGATGAGACTCCCCTGGGTGGGCTCTCCTGGCATTTTTGGAAGCAAGATTTAGCTCATTTTTAGCCCTTGGAGTCACCAGTGGATTTTGACTGAACGATGGTAAAACTGGTTTAGTGAGCAGGATCCTCACCCCATTTTTTCAAGTCATCCTCTCCTCCCACAAATACACATGCGCTAGACCAGGGCCATCTCTAACTTCAACACTACTTCAACCCTTTGCAGGCTGTTATAGAAAGGGAGTCAGGTAATTCCAAGGCAAAGGTGCCTGAGAAGGATACCTGCAGGACCTGACTGGTTGCTAGGTTACCATCCCCTGAGACTGGTCGGCTCCAGCTGGCCTGAGACTGATAGATTCAAGTTGATTCCCAGTAACTCAGCTTCCTTGCTTTGAAGGTCCTCCAGGAATGTGTGTCTGCACCAACAGATTGGCAGTGAACCTGGGAGGGCTAAATCTGATCCTTGTGGTTGGGCTGATGCTAGCTGGGAGAGGAAAGCCAGTAGGGTGGGGAGAATGGAAGCAGGAGTACCTCCATCTGCCTGTGTCCCCTGACTGCCTAGAAAAAGGAAGGAGACCAATGGGCTTTGTTTTGCAGGAGGAGATTTTTTCATGGGTTTTGAAGTGAAAAGGAATGTGGGGTAGAAGGGAAAGTTTCTTTGGGAATTTTTATAAAGTAGCTTCTATGAGTATAACAGTGATGAATGGCAGCTACATTCACCACCAGAGAGAATTCCTGACACAATCCAATCAATTTTTCTATTCCGATCTTCGCAACTGTTATCATGCATTTGCTCAGTCCTGAGAATCTAGCAAAGAAGCCATTTTCAGTTCAACTCAACAAATATTTACCAAGCACTCAGGATATGCTAGGCATGGTGCATGGTATATGGATACTTTGGAGCTCACGGTCTAGTGGAAGCTGAAATTGAACTAGTAATAAAACATGGCACTCAGCACTATGAAAGTCAGGAACATGGACTCATGGATGAGGAGTACCTTAAGAGAAAACACAGCCTGGTGTTTTGAGTGTGAGTGCTATTACCAGATAGTTCCCATGTGAATCCTGGCTCTGCCATTTGCTAACTGTATGTTAGTCGGGCTGAGCCTCATTTGTAAAATAAGATGGTAATAATAATAATAATAATAATAAATATTTAGTTAGTTCATAAGGTATCATGAGAGCTAAGTGGGTAAATACATAAAAACCTGTCAAATCAGTATGTGGCACCTAGTAAATACCCAGCTGATGTGAGTTGTTACTACAAATTCTTCCTTGGTCTAGTGGGTCATTCTTTAAGAATCATGTCCTATTACCTCTGCAGGATGAGAACGTCACAAGAGGAGGGCAAACCACTTTCTGCCTCAAGTATTGCATAGCTGATCATCTTCTTAAGGATGTGGATTTTGATTGAAGAAGGAAACAATATCCTCAGTTGCTTTTTTTTGATGCAGAAAGAAAGCTTCAGTTTGAGTTTTCTGGGAGCTCAGAAACAAGGACATTTGTGAGTATTATCACCAGCTGGTGGTCTAAGGCTGATTCCTCAATCTTAAGGACAAATGAGTGACATAAGGGCATCAATATGAAGTTGTTAAACTGAGCAAACATAATGGGCAAGGCTACAAATAGGCATTAAGGCTGGACTGATGTAATGTTCATCCTAAATGTGACTGAAGACATTTTATCAGAAGGGAAAAAAAGGCTAATTAATAAAGCTTGACTGTTCTTCCTGCTAATGAGAGTTTCAAGTCACTCAGTGGGGTAAAAACAAAGTGATATCAATTCAGCTTTAAAGCTATATATCAACAAGGCTACCATAGACCATCCATACAACACAAACACTTTCCTGTCTTATAAAGAGAAAGCAGGAATCTGCCAATATTTGATTTGAAGATCTGATAAGATTTTACAAGAGCACATTAGAAATATTTGTAAAAGGAGCTTAACTGCATTGCTAAGACATTCAGCAGAGGGTCACAGTGGATGGCCATCACTGCCACATCACCGTAATTCAAAGTTCTAAGTATTCTCCTTCCATTTCCATCATTTAAAAAATTGGATTTGTTTGGTGGCCATCCAGAGTATTAGAGGTTAGAATGACTGTAGAAATAACATCCAAACTCTTTGCTTTATATATAAGTCAACTAAAGTCCAGAGAGGGGTGACTTGTCCAGAGCTTTACCCATTTAATGGCAGGGCAGAAACTAGAACCCAGATGCCATGCATTGTTCACACGTCCTTATAAAATCTTGGATATTGTTTGCCATCTGCAGGAGGATTCTCTGTGTTGGTGATAAACACCTTGAAAACAAAGATGAGACTGTGAAAAGATGTTTGCTGTTAGTTAATAGCTTACTTTTCATCAAGTTAACACTCTCTGATTTATTTTTGTTTTACCTATTTGATGTCTAACGGTAGGCATGTCTAAGGCTGCAGGGTTTTGATAATGAGACTTACCTTTTTTAAAAAAAATTTTCTTTTTTTATTGATTTTATTTTTTTACATAGATGACAGCAGAATGCATTACAGTTCTTATTGCACATATACAGCACAATTTTTTATATCTTTGTATATAAAGTATGTTCACGTCAATTCATGTCTTTATACATGTACTTTTTTGCATTATAATTCTTATTACACATATATACCACAATTTTTCATTCTCTGTATGTAAAGTATGTCGACACTCAATTCGAGTCTTCATACATGTACTTTGGATAATGATGTCCATCACATTCCACCATCCTTGCTAATCCCCTGCCACCTCCTTTTCACTCCCACCCCTTTCCCTTTTCCCTTTTCTTTTTCCTCACCTAACAGCAGTTCTACCTAACATGGCTACTTCTCTTCTACATCAACATGAATGCAAAGCCTGCCTCGGCCCTTCATGTGAGCAAACCCAAAGCTCTTTCTCTGGGGTTCCATCTGCTCTTCAGACTTCTCCTTCATGAAGTGTGAATCTTTTTTTTTTTTTAAATTTTTTTAAAAGATGAACACGACATCTTTATTTTATTTATTTGTTTATTTTTATGTGGTGCTGAGGATCGAACCCAGTGCCTCACATGCATGAGACAAGTGCACTACTGCTGAGTTATAATCCCAGCCCCTGAAGTGTGAATCTTATCATCATTATTTGTTTGCTTACCTGTCTTCTGTTGGAAATCATGAGTGCCATGGTGTCAGGAACAGGACTTGATATTTAATCTTCCTGGAGCCACAGTCTGAAGGCTGAAATATAGTTTATCCACCAAAGCAGGAAGAGAAACAGTGTCTGGCCACAGGCTCAGAAAAGAGAACAAGGTGGTGAGAGTGTGTGGGGGTTCTCTTCTGGTTTCTTTTGCTCTTTAAGATGGAATGAGAGGTCTTTATCTGAGAGTAAAGGAAAGGTTTGGACATCTAGGAGAAAGGGGGGAAGATGTGAGGTTGTCAGGAGAGGGGGTGGAGGGCCTTGGAATGATGAAGATGTTTGTCTAGGACAGTTTGGGATAGGCTGGGCCAGGGACATGTAACAGATCTTTGATCAGCATTACCAGCTCCCTTGCAGACAGAGGCCATAAATTTTAGTGAGATCATTGGCAAGATAGTATTTTTAAAAGAGATTGTACAGATGTAGATTCAACATTTATGAAGAATTGTATTTAATAATGTTCAGAAATTTGGTGAGTGAGCACTCCAGTGGGAGATGGAGGCAAGGACAGAGTGGGAGTATTGTCAAGGAGTCACTGTAATGGTGAATCATGGGATCACAGCTGGTTGGGAAGAAAGGAGAAAGGAGGGGGCTGAGGAACAGTGTCAGGTCCATACAAGGGTCAAAGAACTCTTGAGATCACTCCTAGTTGAGGGATTGAGAAGAAAGCTGAGAGAAATGTAAATGGCTAGAGGATTTGTTTCATGAAGGGTGAAGCATAAAGTTCTCCTCTTAATACTGTGGCCAAGGGCAATGCAGATGGTTGGGGCCCTACTTCAGGGAACAGAAGAATGACTTCCACAGACTCTTGCTCCAAGTGAGCTACTGCTGAGTCTCTGCTCCCAACCACCAGACTCTCTGTTTCTCCTCATCTCTTTTTCACCCAAGCCCATAACACAAATACCTAGTAAGACAAATGGTTCTCACTCCTGAGACATAGACAGGTGTGCCACCCTGGAGCAGAGGAGGGGAAACTCCCAGGAACCAGGAATTGGCCATGAATATGAGCCAGGCTTTCATTCATAATCTCAGTCTCCTCCAGGGTGAGGAGGCATTATTTGCCCTATTTAACAGATGAAGAGACTGAGGTCCAGAGAAGTTATGTTACTTGTCAAAGTTCACACAGAAAGTAGTATGTGTGGTGTGGTTGGACTCGTACCCAGGTCTGTTAGGTTATTTGTGCTGGAAAGAATTGAGACACTGGGCTGGGGCTGTAGCTCATTGGTATTGCGCCCGCCTCACACGTGTGAGGCACTGGGTTCAATCCCCTGCACCACATAAAAATAAATAAAGATATTGTGTCCAACTCCACCAAAAAAAATATTAAAAAAAAAAAAGAATTGAGACACTGTATGGATGTTCCCAAACCTCCTTTGAGATGGCCCCTGGATTATTCCATACACTTGAGCACATTGGAACTGTTGTTTTTCTTCTGATCACCCAAGAGTCTGAAAGAATATCAGTTCTGAGTAGGTTAGATTATATTAGAGCAGTGGTTTCATAGAGTTGGGCTGTGGCACTGGTTTTTGACAAAAATAATAAAATAAAGAAAGTGTATTATTTTTATATGTAAAGACAGGAGTGACTATCTCCTGTGTTCTTTGACTTAATGACATTTTTGGTATCAAAATGTTCTTGAACTTAATTTCTTTTTGCTATTAAAACATTTCTTTCTTAATTATGATATGAAGGCAAATTAAAAATAGGAATTGATTTGCTTGCTTTGGTGCCTTTGCTAGGCAAAATAAATCGTTGGTACTAGATGCATTCTCATGTGTTTGTTCATTTTACCAGTCCATGAAATGGAACGTCTGGGAAGCACTTGTGCAGAGAAAACTGGCTGGACATCCTGAAGTGACTTGGCCTCAGAGTCCAGAGAGGGAGGAGCCCTTTGCTTCATGGCTTCTCTGTCTTTTCTGAGCCAATGAAACTCATGGATTCAATTTAAATTTTCATTAGTGTGAGTACAAATTCCTGCCTAAGTTGGTTTTCTGTATCATTTACTCTGCAAGTGGATTTGAAGTTGGCATGCTCTTTCTTTAGTCCCTGAGCACCATGAGGATAAAGTGTCCACAACAGCCTGACATCAGGCAGACTCTCTCGGGCTGGTGTTGCCAGGAAGCGTCAAGGGAGGGATGGGAAAGTCAGAACTCCCACTAGTAGTTGCCTGCTGGGAACAACACACAGTGACCCTCTCTTTTAATCAGAGTTTGTTCCTGATGGTGCAGCATTGAACAAACTATGTTTTCTGCTTCTGTGGCAGCCAGAAAGCAACCAACAGCAATGAGAAATTGAATCATGGAGGTTCGAGGTCAAGAAAACCATGTTTTCTTGGATCAGATGTAGAGCATTACTCCAGCCTTGCAGGATGGGGCCCAGGGAGAGCTTATCCATCACATCCTAGTGAGTAATATGAAGGGATAAGAGTAAGATGAAATGAATTCTTAGAGAAGATCACTGGGTGATGGCTCCCCTGATGACTTCCTCACACCAAGTTACAACAGGACATAACTATGCTAAGCTTGAAAGAAAGGCTTTGTGATATTGGTTTTTCTCTTTTGTTTCCTCACGTGCTCCTGATCATTGAACTCAACATCCCCTCTTTCTTTTCTTTCTCTTCCTTCTTCTTATAGTGTTCAGACTTCTTTTCATTTGGGCCATTTGTTATAGGCAATATGGTGTGGTGGCTCTCAGAGTCAGCTCTGCATTCCTGGGATTTCTCATCCTGACCCCCATTACATACCAACATTTGGACCTTGGGCACATTATTTAATCTCAGGAATGATTTTCTCAGCTGTAAAAGGGAATAACAATAGCATTCACCTCTCTGGTGTTATTGGGGGGATTAAGTGGAAAAATACTTGTGAAGTACAAGAAGTGCTTACCACAGAAAAAGCATTCAATAAATGTCAGCTGTTAGGATTATCTCTTAAAAGTATAGAATAGGCAGGAAATGTGTTGTAGAGACTCACACCAACTAGCATTTTTTGTGTGGTGGGGAATGCTGCAGAACTGCAGATGAAGTCTTTGCCACTGCACTGGGTTTAGTCTTTGTTGAAGGTATGAATTGAACATCTGCCTCCTGAGAGTCCTTCCTGGGGTTCCCAGTAGTGGGACAATATCTAGATGGCTATACCTTCTTGCTTTACCATCCTACCCTTAGCCGGGGATACAATGATATAATTTCAGTGATACAGATTCCTACTTTCAGTTTAAAAAAATAAAAGAAACTACTTTGAATACCCACAGACAAAAATTATCCAGGTGACCTGAAGAAAAAAAATCAATGCAGTTTTCAAAAACCTCTACTTGGTTCTATCTACACAAATGAGAATTGTGACTGAATACATATCTTTCTTTTCTAAAATCCATGAAACTATCTTACAGAATAATTTGATTCATAGCTTAGACCCAGCAGTACTCTTTCCCCTGGAACAGAAATGGATGCATTAGAAGGAAAGTTATATTTGTAACAAATAAATGCTGCTCTGACTCCAGTGGCCCATGAGGCCTAAAACACTTGAGAATTTATATCGGCTGGCAAAGTGTGATTGATCCGGGCTGAGATGCAATATGTTTGGAAAGCCTTGGTGTATCAGGTGACTTGGAGCAGAAAACACGTTCCTAAAGCTTGTCCTCCTTAACAGAACTGCTTACTAATTGAAAAATCCACCAGGCCTTGCTTCCGTTTCATCCTACAAATTTCACTATGAGAGGACATGTTGCATTAAGGAAGCAATTTTTCTTCCGTTGATTTAAAACCATAACATTTATTCACTAATGCAAAGTGAGCAGAGATTTTAATTTATCCTTGAATGCTCAGAAGCATGTTCATCTTTGTATAAATTGATTTTAACTTTGTTTTAAAGCAAGGTGAGTTTGGCTTCACATAAAATAACGGGGAGATGTGGGACTCTGATCAATAAGCTTTTACCATGAAGAAATACTTTCATTCCAAACAAAGTACAACAGCTTCACTTCAGTGAAAGTGCAATAAAAGATCCTTTCCAATGATACAGACTTCAGACTTGTTCTTTGATTTTGAAAAATCTTTACAAGAAAAGAAAACCAAGCAAAATGATCAAGTAAATGGAATTTCAAATATTTTATCTTGAATGATACATGGGTAAAGAGAGGGTATGTTTATAATCCACAGGGAAGACAAGGATTTTTTTTGATCATCCATAAAAATGGTACTCAACAAACCATGTATACTTTTATGGTTTTTAAAATCTCTGGGAAGTCTGAAAAAAGTGATTGTATTTTATTTTAATTATGATGTGCGAAAATCTCCAGATTTTCCAAATTCTGTATTTTTTAACATCCATATTATATCAAAATTATTTTTTATTTATTTTATTATTTTTTAAAATACATGACAACAGTGGAATGCATTACAATTCTCATTACACAATAGAGCACAATTTTTCGTATCTCTGTATGTAAAGTATGTTCACACCAATTTATGACTTTATACATGTACTTTGTTGGGTTTTTTTGCATTACAATTCTTAATACACATATATATCACAAGTTTTCATATCTCTATTTGTATATAAAGTATGTTGACACCCAATTCAAGTCTTCATACATGTACTTTGTATAATGATGTCCACCATATTCCACCATCCTTGCTAATCCCTAAATTTTATAACTTATTTCTCTGAATTTTTGCTCTATTTGGACAAAGATTAGCCTTCGTTATCTCCAAAAATGCCATAGCTTTCAAAGACAGGTATCTATTTTTCTAAGTCCATTCTTAAAGTTTCATATAATCAGATTTACTCCTTGTGGTACACAGTTCTATGGGATCTGAATAAAGGTAGAGTTGTATCCACCATAATACAAACAGTTTTATCCCTACCTCCAAAAATCCCCCTTTGCTGCCCCTTAATGGCCACCCCTCCCCTCTTCTCATGCTCCCATTCCCTGGCAAAAGTGGATCTGTTTTCTGTCCCTATTGTTTTGACTTTTCATAGAATGTCATATCGAGGGAATATACAGTGTGCAGGCTTTTGGGTCTGGACTCTTTTATGGAGCAAAATGCGTTTAAGAGTCACCCATGTTGGCGCACATGTCATATTTTACATCTTATTACTGCCAAATATTATTCTATTATACATAAAGATCACAGTTTCATTATCCCTTCCCTGTTGACAGAAATTTGGGTCATTGTTAATTTTTGACGGCTGGTTATGAATAACGAATAAGCTGGTTATTAACAGTCACGTATGAGCTATTATGTGAACATAAATTTTCATTTCCTTTTGCTAAATACCTGGGACTAAGGATTGTTGGGTCATTTGGTAAGCATATTTAACTTTTTAAGAAACTACCACGCCATTTTCCAAGGTAGCTGCACAATTTTACATTTGTTCCAGCATCATATTAGAATTCTAGTTGCTCTACATCCTCATCAGCATGTGGTCTTGTCTTCATTTTTATTTAGCCACTCTAACAAGAGTGCCCTGGTTTTATTTTCCCCAATGACTAATGATTCTGAGCATCTTTCCATGTGCTTATTTGCCTTTGTGTATTTTCTTTGATAAATTTCTGTTCAGAACTTTCCCCTATTTTTATTGGATTGTTTGTTTTCTTATTGTTGAGTTTTAAGGGCTATTTATATATTCTGGATAAAAGTCTGTTGTCAGATATGTGTTTAGAAAATATATTCCTCCCAGTCTGTAGCTTGTTTTTCTCATCCAATTGAAAGTGTCCTTTATAGGGAAAAGATTTCAATTTTGATAAAGCCCTTTTGTTTCTTTTATGGATTATACTTTTGGTTTCTTTTCCTAAGTCAATGCAAAGATACCATTTATGACAAAAATTTTGGCTTCACTCCAGAGACTTGCAGTTGAACTTTTTAGTATCCGTTAATTGAAAAAAATGCAACATGACAAAATGTATTAATCACTACAGGTTACCCATGCTTTTGAATAAGATTGATATATCTCCACTTGAGAGAGATGTGCTTCGACTTGGTTAGATCATCAGTTTCGTGTGCAAATCCGGGACCCTCATTGTTCTAACTGTGTATTCCCTACCAGAATTTTTCCTATCTCCTTCATCAGTTAGAGTTCTTTGGAGGGCAGCAGATACATGCTGCGATTTGGCTTTCATTTGTCAGGAGTTCATAGCCTCAGTGAGAAGGGTATAAAGCAATGCTTTGAAACAGACAAGGACTAAGGTTGTTCCTGTAACTTCAGGAAGCCACAGTTACAAACATTAAAACACAGGTTAGTTTTACTCTACTACTAGTGTGGTCAAACCACTGTAGCTTTCATGAATTAACTCCTGTTGTTTTCAGACTCTTTGCTCATTGAGTCAGTATTCAAATTTCAGACAGTAATATAATGGATTTCCCCTGATGCCTGGTCTCTTTGTTATCATGTGGCACTCAGCATTATAGATGTCCAGAGGCTAGTTTTATATCATGAAATGGAGTCCTAGCATCAGATGCTGTGGGATCAGAATGTCCTTGATCATCAGACCAGGGAACCTGAAACCCACATTGATATTCATTTCAACTCAACAAACAGTGATCAAGAGCCTGATGAGTGAGGGCACTGTCTAGGCAGTGGTGGTGTAACTACTATGCAATTTATATAGCTCATGAAATATTACTGTCAATATGTTGTGGTCTCTTAGGGCATGTGACTCTTACTAGGAAAGATGGAGTAGGATCC
The DNA here is from genome assembly GCF_047511675.1 of Marmota flaviventris. Taxonomy (NCBI): domain Eukaryota; kingdom Metazoa; phylum Chordata; class Mammalia; order Rodentia; family Sciuridae; genus Marmota; species Marmota flaviventris. The sequence goes on along the minus strand of NC_092501.1, from coordinate 135,731,555 downwards.
ATAGATGTTGTGGCTTTTGAAAGGTAAGTAGGTGTTTACCAGAGGCAGAAGAGTAGGAAGTAATTTCAGAAGAAAGTAATTTCAGAAAGAGAAGGGTACATGGTTTATTGTAACATGGAGAGCAGTATAATGATAATGAATAGCTGGGGAAAAGGTTGGAATAATAGGATGGAGCCAATAGTCAGGGATTCAGATTTAGACTTTTATACCATTAACAAGTTGGAGCAAAGCCCTAAGCTGGCCTCCCAAGTGGGCTGTTGGTAAGGAAAGGCAGGGAATGAAGTAATCACAGAAATTGCTATAGCAGTACAGAAAACTGATTTTTGTATGTGTTGCTCTGAGATTTAAAAAAAACAAAAAACAACTTTTGATTTGGTAGTCTCTTCCTATCAAGGGACAGGGATCAAACTACAGATAGGACTTTAGATGTTGTCTAGGTGTGTCTAACTTCATGTTTCAGAAAGAGAAGGTGAAACCCAGAGCGGCACAGTGACTCACAAAAAGTCACTTTTAATACCCATCCAATGTCTCTGCTGTGGCCAGGGCTCTTAGTGGCCTGGGTCACTTCCAGTGCAGAGCTGGACCTGACTTGAAGTGTCCACTTTCCAGTAAATCCCCAAACCAGTTATACAGAATATTATTTCTGTGAGTTATCTACAAGCAAAGGGTCCTATTGATAACAAATATTGGGATATGCTGCATACCCACTCTCCAGGGTGTAGCATATAAAAGCTTCCAAGAGTCTGTGGAAGGGTACTTGTTTAGCTCAGATTTCCCACATTTATTTGCCTTCAAGATCAGTTTGCCTAAAATCTATTAATATAAACAATCATCTGCCTGAGGGGCCGAGTCCCAGTCTAGCATAGCAGCAGAGGCAATCAATCAATAGATCATCAGCAGAAGTCCTGAATGGTCACAGCTCCCCAGAGGGTTTGTAGGGAGAACAGAGTTCTGTAAGATTGCCATTCATCGCATCCTAACATCCAGCCAAATTCTGTTTTGTTTTTTTTTTTTCTCCAGAATTCAAACATATAACTGATTGGTTTCTTTTACTTTTATGAAACAGAGACAAAACAAGCTTTCTGTAAAGCTGATATTGAGGTTTACAGGCCATATATGTGACGTCATTATAGACATATACTTTTATAAGAAGAAATTGGGAGTTAGTCTGTCCTAAATTCAGGCCACACTCTGTATGTGTGTGCTGACATACAAACTTGGCTTTCTGTCACCCAGTGTCAGAGATGAATGTGAATAAGTACAATCCCCACCAACAAGGAGTTTAGAGTTCTGTTCTAGAGTCTGATATGGCTCAGAATATGTGGGATCAGGATGCCAGATGGGAGGGAGTTACAGTTTATTTTTGTTGTTGTTGTTCTAATTCCCACCATAAACCCTGGGGAGTTCAGCTTTATGGAGAGCCCAGGGCTTTTTGTGAAAACTAGGTAAGAAACAGATGAAGCAACAAGCAATGACAGAGTTATTGCTTATCACCCCTTTACCCCCAGTTTGGGCTCAATCTCTGTCATCCCGGGTTGCTGGTGGATTCCCTGCCCATATTCTTCTGGCAGGAGCTTCTCTCAGGTGGGTCTCTGGAGGGAGCCTCCTGCCAGCATGCTTCCTGGCCCCCTACATCTTTCACACTGCGCAACCCTCTGGAGCTTTTCCCAGACGTTACCAGAAAGGACTGAAAGTCTCTCTCTCTCTCCTAATGGGGCCTCTGCCAAGCTTGCTCAGAGGAATAGTCAGCTAGATCAATGCCCCTCTCTTCCTACATCTGTTTGATTGGGTATCTGCCAGGCACTGTGGTAGGTGGTGGATCCAAGGTGGACAAAACACTGTTCCTGCCCTTACCGAATTTATGGTCTATGAGGAAGCAGGTCACACTCACAGATAACTTAAATTGTCTGGCAAATGCTACACTAGAGGTGTAAACAAAGTACTGTGGACACAGGGCCTAGCCTGGGAGTTGTAGAAAAATGCCTCCTGGTTCCAATGTAATTTTCTCTCCTGGAACATGGCCCTGCACCTGGCGTACAGATGGTCTCCAGAAGGCAAGACTTACTTTCTCAAAAAGATATTCACATCTGACTTAGATATCCTTTCTCCCTGACTGTATAGACCCCACACTCTTTAAGGATAACAACTCTTCTCTCCCAAGGAGGATGGCAAATTTGTGGCCAAATTTGTGGGAATTAGAACAACAACAACAAAAATTTCAAAATCCAAAACAAGATTGGATGGCATTATGGCTTCAAAGGATCACATCCAGCATGTCTGAGGACTGGATCTGTTCTCTACATGCTTATATTCTGCTACAGTTTGGATCCCCCAAAGGCCCATGTGTTAGAGGCTTGGCTCTAGTCTCGGTGTGACTAAGAAGTGTGGTGGAAACTTTAAATACTGGGACTTACTAGGAGATTTCAAGCCATTGAACAGACATGCCTTCAAGGGTTACTATGGGACCTTGGTCTCTTCTTCTCTCCTTTTCTTCCTGGCAATGAGATGAACAAATTTGTTCTACCACTTGCTCCTTATCATGATGTGCTGCCTTGATGCAGTACAGGTCCACGGTGACAAGGTCACTCAGTCAAGGACAGACACCTCCAAAATAGTGAGCCAAAGTAAACTTTTCTTCTTTTTAAGCTGATTATTTGTTATAGTAACAGGAAGCTGGTCAATGTACCTTCTCATATCCACCACCATTTTTGTTGCTAAGGAAGATTAAATATCATTCAGAGTAACTGCAGAGTGAAAGCAGTTTTATATCACACTCTAAGTCATCAAAAGTAGTCATTAGAATACAGTGCTTGAGATACTATTATAAAGTAATGAGTTTTCAAAACAAGCATCAGAGGATAGATAAACACATAATTGTCACTGCTTTTAAAGTAGTTATGACAGTCAGTTATAAACAGTAAAGTGATGATATTATAACTAGACATAAAGTCCACACAAAACCCACTCTCATTACTTTCACAAAAATTTTATTTTATTTTTTACTTAAACAATCTTACTTCGTCTTTGACTTCTGACTTTGACTCCAGCTGCTTTTTTCCTCCCTAGGTACTTAGGATTGAACTCAGGGCCTAAAGAATGCTAGGCAAGTACTCTGCCACTGAGCTACATTCTCAGCCCCTTTTAAAACTTCTTTTGAGACAGACTCTTGCTAAGGTTCTCAGTCTGGCCACAAATTTGCCATTCTCCTGCCATAGCCTTCTGAGTAGCTATGAGCCAAGTGATTTTTTTAAATTGGTACATTATAATTATACATAATATTGGGATTCACTATGCCATATTTGTACATTTGCATATCAATTCTATTAATCTCATTCCCCAGTATCATTACGTCCTCTCTTCCCTCCCCTGATTCACTTGCTCTGCTCTGTTGATCTCCCTTATTATTATTTTGATTAGTGCATTATGATTATATATATATATATATATATATATATATATATATATATATATATAGAGAGAGAGAGAGAGAGAGAGAGAGAGAGAGAGAATTCATTATGATATATTAATAAATGGACATAGAATCATTTGGTAGATTTCTTTCCTCAGTACTTCCCCATGGCTCCCCTCCTCCCTCCCTCTCAATCCTCTTCCTCTACTCTATTGGCTTCCTTTCTGTTTTCTTAAGATCCCCTTTTATTCAATATTCTCATTTTCTCTCTCTCTCTCCCTTTCCCTCTCCCTCTCCCTCTCTCTCTTCCTCTCTTCCACATATAAGATAAAACATTTAACCCATGACTTTCTGAGTCTGGCTTACCATGATGCTCTCCAGTTCTATCCATTTTCCAACAGATGACATAATTTCATTCTTTATGGCTGAGTAAAACTTCATTGTGTATATATACCACATTTTCTTTTTAAAAATTTTTTAAAGATCTTTTTTTGATATGGACACAATGTCTTTAGTTTATTTATTTTCATATGATGCTGAGGATGGAACCCAGTACTTCACATGTGTGAGGCAAGCACTCTGCCACTGAGCTATAACCCCAGCCCTTACCACATTTTCTTTATCCTTTCACCCATTGGTGAATACCTAGGCTTGTTCCATAATTTGGCTATTGTGAATTGTGCTACTAGGAACACTGGCCTGCATGAATTTTTATTGTTTCTAAAAATAAAGTCTGATCATAAGAGATGGAGTGACATTATGACACCCCTGTGTGCTACCTTCATCTGAGGCTAGCTTCCCATCATTCTTCAGATGTGGGTTGAAATCCTTAGCACTATGTGGTAGGTTGTATTACCATTGCCAAATACTTGCTGTCCTTCCCTACCCCATTGACATTAGTCTCAACCATACCACTTGCTTTCCAATGAAATGCAAGTGGGTGTGACATATGCTAGGTTTAACAGATGCTTTGAGAGCATGTGATGGTCCTAACAAGGCTTTGTCATAAGGATGATGTACTCCAGTTAGAAATTGTTCTTTCAGCCCTGTTCCCTGCATGAAGATGTATAGCAATGTCACAGTCATCTTCCCACGAACATGTTACGTAAGCATAAAATAATCCTTTGTTGTGAGCCACTGAAATTTGGGAGCTATCATTTATTACAGCTCAACATAGTTTATGCTGAGTGAGGCCCATGGTCTACAGGGTTGTGCATGATCTGCTGCCCTCATTTTTTTCAAGTACTTCTTTTACCACTCTTTATTCACTGTGCTCTGCTCCACTCGTTCTAACTTCTCCATACTTCTTGGAAACTCCAAACCCCTTCTTGCTTGAGGGCCTTTACACATGCTAGTCATTCTGACTGGAAACTGACTTATTCCCCCTGAATTCTACCACCCCTCCTACCCTCTTCACAGGGAAAATGCTAACTCATTCTTTAGGTCTTAGAGAAATCATCTCTTACCTTCACCAGAAAAAAAATCATGAAAACAGTTACTATAATTGTATTCCATATGCTCAAAATATTGGAAGATATAGAAAAAGTCCCACATAGAACTTTCAGAAATGTAAACCATAATGTCCAAAATAAAAAATACTGGATAGCATTAACAAATGATAATGCACTGCAAGGGAAGAGGTTACTGAACAAAAATATAGGAAATGAACAAGGAGATAGAAGTAAACAATAATATCAAATGATTTGACTTACTTTCTAGAACACCCCACCTAATGTTTGCAAAATATACAGAGAACTTGCCAAATAGACCTATTCTGGGCCATAAAACAATTAATTATACACTGAAAATAATTTAAGTCATATAAGGTAGGTATTCTATCAATACAAGGTATATATTCCAACAATAATGGAATTGAAATCAAAACAGGAAAATCCTGGAAACTCCTCAAATATTTAGAAAGTAAATAGCACTAAATGACTAATGAGTCAAAGAGGAAATTAGAAACTATTTTGAATGAATGAACATGAAAACACAACATTGATTTTGCAGAGTGCTACTAAGGGGGAATTTTTAGTTTTAAATATGTATGTTAGAAAAGAAGAAATGCTTCAGATCAGTGGCCTCAGTTTCCACAATAAAATGAAAACATCTAAGAACAAATATGATTCAAAGTAAGGAGAAGAATCAAAATCAAAGAAAAAAATTAAAATAGGAAATCCACAGAGAAAGATCAAAGAAACCAAATGCCAATTTTTAGATCAATAAAATTAATAAATCTCTACCCAGAATGGTCAGGAAAAAGAGAAGACATAAATTACAAATATCAGAAATGCGAAAGATGGCATCACTATGAATTCTCTAGACGTTAACAGCATAGTAAGGAAATGTGATGAACAATTTTTGCCAATTAATTTGACAACTTAGAAGAAATGAACAAGTTCATGGAAAGACAAAAACTAACAAATATCTATCCAGGCAATAAAAAACATTTAACATAAACGGTCCTATTATATATTGAAGACATTGAATTTTTAATTAAAATCTTACAAAGAAAACAAATGTCCGCGTGAGAACAAATAAATTTTACCAAACATTTAAGGAAGGAAATAATATAAATTTTACACAACATCTTCAAAAAGTTTAAGGGATTGAAATAATTCCCAACTCATTTTATAAGTCCAGCATTACCCTCATAACAAAACTACACAATTACAAAAAGAAAGAAAGAAACCTATAAAGTAATATTGCACTATCCCTTATGAATGTAGACATAATATTCTTTAAAATTTTAACAAGTTAAATAGAACACATTTTTAAAATAAATAAAAAACCATGACCAAGTGGAATGTATGCCATATATGCAAGGTTGATTTATTATCCAAAAAAAATTCATGTACTTCACTATATTAATAAGCTAAAAAAAGAAGACGAAACTGTCTGATCATCTCAGTGGACACAGAAAAAGCATTTGAGAAAATCTAACATTGATTTTTCTCAGCAATTTGGAGTAGAAATAAACTTTTTGGCCTTTATAAAGGGCACAAAACAACAAAGTAGCATCAGCCTTGATATTGAAAGATGGAACATCTCCTCCCTAAGATAAGGAATAAGGAAGGAATGGACACCCGCATCTCTTCTAAGGCAGCATTGTACCAAAGGTTCTGATCAGTGCAATAAGGCACCAATTTTTAAAATAAATGAAATTCTTTTCAGGAAGGAAAAAGTAAAACTGTCTACCTGAACACAAAATAATCATCTAAATACAAATCCAATAAAATTTACAAAAAAGCTGCTGGAATTAGTAAATGCATCTAGCAATGTTGTTGGATATGAGGTTAATAGAAATCAACTGTATTTTTTGTATACTGGGAATAAAATATTGGACATATAAGTAAATAATACTGTTTATAACTATGCTAATCAATATGAAACACTAAGGACAAATTGGGAAAAAGCAAGGATGTGAATGATCTGTACACTAAAAGATACAAATCATTGCATAAAGAAATTAAAGAAGATCTACATAAATATTCATGCCTTGTTCTTGGGTCAGAAGACTCAATATTATTAACATGTCTATTCCCTCAAAACCAAACCTACCTATAGATTCAATGTAATCCTCACCAAAATCCAAGCAGATTTTTTTTTTATACAAATTAAGAAACTGATTCTAAAATTCATATAAAATGCAAAGAAACTAGAGTAGCCAATAAAATTTTGAAAAAAAGTTATATGTCTTAAACTACCTGAATCTTAAGACTACAGTAATTAAGACAGATGGGGTGACATTAAGCTAAAGTAGTAAGTCAAATGAACTGAATACAGAGTCTAGAAAGAGGTCCAAATATATTTGAACAATCAATTTTCATCAACAAAGATGAAAAATAGTTCAATGTTAAGAGGACAGCTTTTTAATTTTATTTTGAATGAGCAAATAAAAATTTTATGCATTTATCAGGTACCATGTGGTATTTGACATATGCTTAAATTGTGTAATGGTTAAATTAAGCTAGTTACCAAATCCTTCACTTGACATACTTACAATTTTTGTGTGGTAAGAAAATGAAATACACCATGCATTATTATTATGGTCACCAAGCTGTGCAATAGAACACTAAAACTTATTCCTCCTTTTCAGTTGATATGTCATACCCTTTGATCAATACCTCCCCTTTCCCCACCCATTCTATGTTCTACTTCTATGAGTTCAACATTTTTAGATTTAAGATCATGCACTATTTGTATTTTTGTGATTGGTTTCTTTGATATAGCCTAGTGTCCTCCAGATTCATCTATCTTGTTTCAAATGACAGAATTTCTTTTCCTTTTTTCTTTTTCTTTTTGGTACTAGGGATTGGACCAGGAGCACTTAACCACTGAGTCACATCCCCAGCCCTTTTTTATATTTTATTTTGAGAAAGGATCTTGCTAAGTTGCTTAGAGCCTCACTAAGTTGCTGAAGCTGGCTTTGAACTCGTGATCCTCTCTCCTCCACCTACTCTGCTGCTGAGATTCCAGGCATGTGCCACCATGCCCAGCTCATTCTTTTTTTAAGGAAATCCTATCATTTGCAACAATAAAAATTATTTTCATATATATGATATATATATTTATGTATATTTAATTGTTACATATAAAACAATATTTTTATCCATTCATCTGTTAATACTCACTGAGGTTTGGCTATTGTGAACACTGCTGCAATGCACATTGGAGTGCAGATATTCTTCAGCATGCTGATTTCATATCCTCTGATTATAGACCTAGAAGTGAAGTTGATGGATCATTTGGTCATTCTATTTTTAGGCTTTTGAGGAACCTCTATACTATTTGCCTAACAACTCTACTTATTTATATTCCTGCCAACAAGGTATAAGTAAGCATTCTCTTTTCTCCACATCCTCACCAGCTCATTACTACTACTACTACTACTACTACTACTACTATTATTATTTTGATAATAGCCATTCTAACAAAATAAAGGTGGTTTTAATTTACATTTCCCTGATGACTAGTGATGTTCTGTACTTTGTCATGTATCAGTTGGCCATTTGAATCTTTTCTTTTGAGAAATGTCTATTCAGGTCATTTGCCCACTCTTTTCACTGGGTTATTTTCTTGTTATGAAGTTATTTGAAATCCTTATATATTTGGATCAACCCCTTTTCAGATGTCTGGTTTGTAGACGTTTTCTTCCATTCCACAGGTTGTCTCTTCACTCAATTGTTTTCTTTGCTAAAGCTTTTAAATTTGATATCATTCTATTTGTTTATTTTTGCTTTTATTGCCTATGCTCTTAGGATCATATCCAAAAAATCTTTCCCATATTAATGTCATGGTGCATTCCCACCATGTTTTCCAGGTTACTTTTATAGTTGAAGGTCTTATGTTCAAGTCTATAATTGATTTTGAGTGGATTTTTGTATATGGTGTGAGATAAGGGTCTAATTTCATTCTTTTGCTGTGGAGAGCTAATTTTCTCAACATCATTTATTGAAGAGACTGGAAAAAAGGGTAGTGTGCAACAATTATACTAGAACTACTGGATATCCACATAGAAAAAAAATGAGCTTTAGTATATAACTTGCACCACACATAAAAACTAACTCAAAATACATCATAAACCTCAGTTCAATCCCCCAAACACTAAAACTTCTAGATGGAAACATAAGAGAAAATTCTTGGCCATTTTAGATTATGTAAGGGCTTCTTAGATGGGACACTAAAAGCACTATTCATAAATGTTAACAATCAACAGATTTGACTTTACCAAAATTGAAGTCCGTTCCCCAAAAGATAGGTAAGAGAATGAAATGCCAGCCAGGCACAATGGCACACACCTGTGCCTATAATCCCAGCAACTTGGGAAGCTGAGGATCACACATTTGAGGCCAGCCTGGGCAATTTAGCAAAACCCTGTCTCAAAATAAAAAAGTGAAATGAAAAGGGCTGGGGATGTAACCCAGTGGTGAAGTACACATGGGTTCAATTCCTAGTACAAAAAGAAGGAGGAGGAGGAGGAGGAGGAGGAGGAGGAGGAGGAGGAGGAGGAGGAGGAGGAGGAGGAGGAGGAGGAGGGGAGAATGAAATGGTAAGCCTTGTGGGATAAAATATTTGTGCAGCATATACTTGAAAATGGTCAAAATTCAGAATATATTTTCAACCCTCTAAATATAATAATAAGAAAAAAACACAGCCCATTAAAAATGGGTAATATTTTGAACACTTTATCAAAGAGGACATACATATATGGTAAGTAAACACATGGAAAGATGCTTGACATCATACTAGGCAAAGTAAATAAAAACCTCAAGGTACCACTACACCTTTATTGGGATGGCTAAAATTAAAAAGGCTGACCGTTAAACGTGATGGCAGGGATATGGAGCCACCAGAACTCACCTACACTGTTGATGGTGCTTGCAAAATGTCACAGATATTTTATAATCCAGTTTGGCAGTTGTTATGAAGTTGAACACACTTCATAACCTGTCCTACCCCTAGGTGTTTCTCAGTGAAATTGGAGCACACATTCACACAAGACCTGTGTGCACACATTTATAGCAGCTTTGTTCATAATTGTCAAAACTCTGGAAATAACTGGAATGTCCTTCAGTAGATGAATAGCAAAAAAAACATTGTGTTGGTAGTTCACACAACAGACTACCAACTAGCCAAAAAAACGTAATTAGCTACTGACATATGCAACAAAATGAATAAATCTCAAAATAATTAATGCTGAGTTAAAGAAGCCAACCAACAACAATAAAGTACATGCCGTATGATTCCATTTACCTTAGAAAATACAAAGATACTCTACAGTGACATGAAGCAAATCAGTGGTTTCTTGGAGGGACTGAGAAGGAGAAGATTGGGAGGGAAGAAAACGATCTATAAGCTCCATGAGGTTATGTGAATTTAATTCCAAATTTTTTAAAAAAATGCTTGATGCAGTACTTGACACATCAAAATCACTTAACAAAAAGTAGCCCTTGGAATTCCTATTGTAGCTTTATTCATAATAGTAGAAATTAGAAGCAATCTCCATATGAAACACTAGGAAACTAAATTGAGAAATTAAGGTACATCCATACGTTGAAATATTCTGGAGTCATTCAAAAATACATAGGTTGGGTGTGGCCATGTGTGCCTGTAGTTCCAGCTACCCAGAGGTGGAGGCAGGGGATCTCTTGGTTTCGGGAGTTAAAGACCAGCCTGGGCCATATCGTGAGATCCCATAACAAAAACAAACAAACAAAAAAATCAGAAGGAAGGAAGGAGGAAACGGAAAGGAGGGAGGGAGGGAGACATGCCAAGGGATATGTAAATCCTGGTAATGGAAAATAATCAGTATGTTGCTAAATTTGATGTTTGTAGCCAGAAAAACACAATAAATAATGCTATGTTTAGGAGATTAACTACAAAACTTTATAGTCATCTCAAGTTTTATGGTAATTCTCCAAAGTGCAAAAGCATTCAATTCCACAAACTAGAACACTCCAAATTCACATCAATTCAGGACTAAATGTATTTTTGTATCTTAGATTGAATTCAAGTCCAGTAGAAGATGAAACTTGGAATCTAAAAATTTCCACAATTTGTACCTGAACTTGCCCTTGAGCTGTTATTTCCTGGAGTGTCTACTCCCTTGGGTACCACTGTGTGTTCTGCATCCTCTGCCTTTGATCTTGCCTACCACAGATATCCTCACTTGTCACTTCTTACCTTTGTATCCTGCCAATTATTTGAACCCTATGTCTTCTGGAAAACTTCTTCTTCAATCTAGTCCTCAACTGTCCCTATAAGCCCATGGCAATCTAGAGGTCACCCACACTTTCATTCTGTCTGGCATCATGATTACTCCCACACAGCTTATTTCCCTGATTGGAGCAGCGCTTTAACTTACTCATATTTATAATTGCTAAGGCTTCTGGCAAAGAGCTCTGCTCTGATCATAGTAGGTGTTCAATAAATGTTTATGAAATTGAATGGAATTTCTGAAACATATGAGTAACTAATTCAAATGCCAAAATATAAATGTTTCCTGTAGCTCCTCTGTTTCAGAAGAAAGCTCTCTGCTCTCTGCCTTGCAGATGCTGCCACATGCTTATTCGATGCTTCATTCATCAACACTAAGCTGCGATGTCAGAGACATGAAATGGACTAAATGCAGATGATTTGCAATTTGTAGACAAATCACCATTAGCATTTTATTTTTATTTTTTTACTTCAATCACGATTAGTAGCCCCATTTCCTCATTAGCACTAATGTATACAGAGAGCTTCCTCTCATAGTCAAATAGTCTAACCATCATATTATTAGATACATTAATCAAGTTAACTTTCTATATGTGAGATATAGAGCTGTGATCCACAAATTGGAGATTAGTAATGCCTCTTGAATTGCTGCCTGATTTTTTTTAGTTTGACATTTGGATAATGAGAGGTGTCATCAAGGGCTAGGAAGTCAGATTTGCATACAGCTGGTTTAAGGACAAACCAGTTGGTTCTGGTTTGGGAGGTGCCAATTTAAAAGGGGCACCAAAACATTACCTATTATAATCTATCCCTTTTAACTCATGTTTATGGTGCGATATAACTTGTTTTATTTTCTTTGAAATAGAGAGCACCCTATAGATGAACTATTAATAGAAATAATAATAACAAATAACAATAGTTGTACAAACTGAGCATTCCTAACTCCCTCCTCCCCCAAATTCTTAAATTTAAAATATTGCCAAACCTGAAACACTTTTTGGAGCTGACATGAAGCCACAAGAGGAAAATCCACACACACCTGACCTCATGTGATGGGTAGCAGTCAAAATGCAGGCTCAATAAAAAAATTTTTTTCAGCAAGAAGATGATTTACTATAATCATTGAACTTATATTACTTATTTATTCTACATTATCTTATTTATTTATTTATTTATTTTTATTCTAATTTGTTACATATGAGAGCAGAATGCAGTATAATTCATACTACACATATAGAGCACAATTTTCCATCTCTGTTGTATATAAAATATATTCACACCATTCATGTTTTCATACATGTACTTAGGGTAATGATATTCATCTCATTCTACCATCTTTTTTACCCCCATCCCCTGGCCCTTCCCCTCCAACCACTCTCCCCTATCTAGAGTACGTCTAATCCTCCCATGCTCCCCTCCCAAGCCCCTATGTATCAGCCTCCTTATTTCAGAGAAAACATTTGGCATTTGGTTTTCTGGGATTGGCTAACTTCACTTAGCATTATCTTCTCCAACACCATCCATTTACCAGCAAATGCCATGATTTGATTCTCTTTTATTGCTGAATAATATTCCATTATGAATATGTACCACATTTTCTTTATCCATTCATCTACTGAGGGGTATCCAGGTTGGTTCCACAGTTTAGCTATTGTGAATTGTGCTCCTGTAAACATTGAGGTGCCTATGTCCCTGTAGTAGGCTGTTTTTAAGTCCTTTGGGTATAAACCGAGGAGTGGGATAGTTGGGTCAAATGGTGATTCCATTGCCATATTTCCAAGGAATCTACATACTGCTTTCCATATTGGCTGCACCAATTTGCAGTCCCACCAGCAATGTGTGCCTTTTCCCCCAAATCCTCATCAACACTAATTGTTGTTTCTGTTCTATTTTTTTAATATTAATTTTTTAGTTGTAGTTGGACACAATACCTTTATTTTATTTATTTATTTTTATGTGGTGCTGGGGATTGAACCCAGGGCTTAAAATGTGCTAGGTAAGCATCTACTGCTGAGCCTTAATAGCTGCCATTCTGACCTGAGATGAAATCTTAGAGTAGTTTTTATTTGCATTTCTCTAATTTCTAGAGATGTTAAATATTTTTTCATAATATTTGTTGATTGATTGTATACCATCTTCTGAGAGGTGTCTGTTCAGGTCCTTGGCCCATTTATTGATTGGACTGTTTGTTTTTTGTTGTTTAGCTTTTTTAGTTCTTTACATAACCTAGAGATTAGTGCTCTATCTGATGTGTGAGTGGTAAAAATTTGCTCCCAGGATGTAGGCTCTCTACTCCCCTCACAGATTGTTTCTTTTGCCAAGAAGCAGCTTTTTAGTTTGACTTCATCCCATTTGTTGATTCTTGATTTTTCATTCTTATGCTATGGGAGTCTCACTAAGAAAGTTGGGGCCTAATCCAACATAATAGATTTGGGCCTATTTTTTTCTTCTAATAGACACGGTATCTCTAGTTTAATTCCTAGGTCCTTGATCAACTTTGAGTTGAGTTTTGTGCATGGTGAGAGATAGGGGTTTAATTTCACTTTGTTACATATGGATTTCCAGTTTTCCCAGCACTATTTGTTGAAAAGGCTATCTTTTCTCCAATGTATGTTTTTGGCGTCTTTGTCTAATATAAGATAACTGTAATTATGTGCGTTAGTCTCTGTATCTTCTCTTCTGTACCATTGGTCTACAAGTCTATTTTGGTGCCAATACGATGCTGTTTTGTTACTATTGCTCTGTAGTATAGTTTAAGTTCTGGTATAGTGATGCCACCTGCTTCACTTTTCTTCTTTTCTTTCTAAGAATTGCTTTAGCTATTCTGGGTCTCTTATTTTTCCAGATGAATTTCATGGCTGCTTTTTCTATTTCTATGAGGAATATCATTGGGATTTTGATTGGAATTGCATTAAATCTGTATAGTGTTTTTGGTAGTATGGTCATTTTGATAATATTAATTCTGCCTATACAAGAACAAGGGAGATCTCTTCAACTTCTAAGGTCTTCTTTAATTTCTTAATTCAGTTTTCTGTAGTTTTTGTTGTACAGTTCCTTCACCTCTTTGGTTAGGTTGATTCCCAAGCATTTTTGTTGTTGTTGTTTTTGAGGCTATTATAAATGGGCTGGTTTTCCTTGTTTCCCTTTCAGAGGATTTGTCTCTGACATACAGAAATGCCTTTGATTTATGGGTGTTGATTTTGTATCCTGCTACTTTGCTGAATTCATTTACTAGTTCTAGAAGTTTTCTGGTGGAATTTTTGGGTCTTCTAGGTATAGAATCATATCATCAGCAAATAGTGCTAATTTGAGTTCTTCTTTACCTATCCCCTTTAATTTCTTTTGTCTACTTGCTCTGGCCAGTGTTTCAAGAACTATGTTAAATAGAAGTGGTGAAAGAGGGCAACCCTGTCTTGTTCCAGTTTTTAGAGGGAATGCTCTCAATTTTTCCCCATTTAGAATGATGTTGGCCTGGAACATAGATAGCTTTTATGATGTTGAGATATGTTCCTGTTATCCCTAGTTTTTCTAGTGTTTTGAATATGAATGGGTGCTGTATTTTGTCGAATGCTTTTTCTGCATTGATTGAGATGATCATATGATTCTTATCTTTAAGCCTGTTGATATGATGAATTACATTTATTGATTTCGGTATGTTGATCCAACCTGGGGTCCCTGGGAAGAACCCTACTTGATCTTGGTGCACTATCTTTTTGATATGTTTTTGTATTCAATTTGCCAGAATTTTCTTGAGAATTTTTGCATCTACATTCATTAGAGATAGTGGACTAAAATTTTATTTCTTTGATGTGTTTTTGCCTGGTTTTGAGATCAGGGTGATATTGGCCTCATAGAATGAATTTGGAAGTGCTCCCTCCTTTTCTACTTCATAAAATAATTTGTAGAGTATTGGTATTAGTTCTTCTTCATAGGTCTTGTAGAAATCAGCTGTGTATCCACCTGGTCCTGGGCTTTTCTTGGTTGGTAGGCTTCTGATGTCATCTTCTATTTCCTTGCTTGAAATTGATCTCTTTAAATTGTGTATATCATCCTGATTCAATTTGGGTAACTCACATGCCTCTGGAAATTTGTTGATGCCTTTAATATTTTCTATTTTATTGGAGTACAAGTTTTCAAAATAATTTATAATTATCTTCTGTATTTCTGTAGTGTCTGTCGTGATATTTCCTTTTTCATCACATATGTTACTAGTTTGAGTTTTCTCTGCTTGCTTCCACATCTATTTTCTTTCAGAACCTGATTTTTCCCAACCTTTAACCTGCAGTCTGTGGATGTCTTTCCCTATGAGACGACTCTCTTGGAGGCAGCGTATTGTTGGGTCTTTTTTAAAAATCCAATCTGCCATTCTATGTCTTTTGATTGGTGAGTTTAGGCCATTAACATTCAGGGTTATTATTGAGACATGATTTGTATTCCCAGCCATTTTTGTTCTTTAACTTGATTTGGTTTCTCATTTGGTCAGTTTTTCCTTTAGTTTAATACCTTCCTTTGCTGATTTTCATTGTTGATTTTCAATTCCTCTTTATGGAATATTTTGCTGAGGATGTTCTGTAGTGCAGGCTTTCTAGTTGTAAATTCTTTTAACTTTCTTTTATCATGGGAAGTTTTTATTTCATCATCAAATCTAAAGCTGAACTTTGCTGGATATAAGATTTTTGGTTGGCATCTATTTTCTTTAAGAACCTGATAAATGTTGTTTCAGGATCTTCTAGTTTTCAGGGTCTGGGTTGAAAAATCTTCACATAATCTAATTGGTTTTCCACTGTATGTAATCTGATTCCTTTCTCTTGAGGCTTTTAATATCCTCTCCTTATTCTGAATGTTAGGCACTTTCATTATATTGTGCCTTGGTGTGGATCTGTTTGTACATTTGGTATCCTGTAAGCCTCTTGAATTTGGTTTTCCAATTCATTCTTCATGTTTGGAAAATTTTCTGATGTTATTTCATTGAATAGATTGTTCATTCCTTTGGTTTGGAACTCTATGCCTTCCTGTATCCCAAAAACTCTTAAATTTGGTCTTTTTATGCTATTCCATATTTCTTGAATGCATTTTCAGTGTGTGATCTACATTCTTTCCAAGATTATATATTTTGTTTTCATTGTCTGAGGTCCTATCTTCCAAGTGGTCTAATCTGTTGGTGATGCTTTCAATTGAACCTTTAATTTGGTTTATTGTTTCTTTTATTTCAAGGATTTCTATTTGGTTTTTCTTTAGACTCTCTATCTCCCTATTGAAGTAATCTTTTGCTTCTGGTATTTGCTTTTGTAGCTCTTTATTGAAATGATCTTTTGCTGACTGTATTTGTTCTCTTATATCATCCTTTAATTCACAGAACATTTTAATTAAGTACATCCTGAACTCCTCTATAATTTCTTTTTCTGTGCTGGCCATGGATTCTAATAGAGTGGTATCTTGACTTGTTTGGGGCACTTTCTTCCCTTGTCTTTTCTTGTTGCTCATGTGTCTTCCTTTCTAGCTCTGTGGATCTGAGGCGTTACTGTTTTTGCCCTATAGGCTTATAGTGCCCTTGTAGGGTTCCAATACCTCTCCTTTGAAGGGAAGGACAATGTTAACAGATCCCCAAATAAACTAAATACCACCTAAAAACAAATAGTGGTTACTAAGATGTTTACAGTTTGGTCACAGTGTATAGAAATGGTGAATTCAATTATTATCTATAATATAATCAGTAGGTTTGTAAAAGGGTTTATAGTTTTTGATTATGGACAAAGAACTGGAGGTGAGGTGTAGGAAGATATGCTGAGGAGGTATGAGATGAGGATATGCAATTATTATATCTTAGGAAGTGTGAAAGAGAAATCTAAAGAAGAAGGTTAGTAGCATGAGAACAGAGAGGTAGTAATTTTTGGGGAAGACAGTGGAGTACATAAAACAAACACACATATATGTTAAGAAAAATAAAAAAAAGTTAAAATAGTAAATTGGAGAGAAAAAACAAAAAAGAAAAGAAAAAGAATACACAACACAACTGTAATATACTATTCATCGTCTCAGTTCTCAATATCCTAATTTATGCAAAGCACTTGGTTTCACATATGTTGGGGATGTGAGGGCGGGAGAATAAAAAGGGAGAGGAAAGAAAAAAAATCTCTAAGGAAGAAACAAGGATTGCTTTGGTTGGAGATCAGTATCTTTCCTGCTTTCCTTCTTGTCCAATAGGCGGGGTTGTCTGTTCTTAGTTGGAATCTCCATCCTGAGGGAGGAAGATTGCAAGTTCAAGGCCAGCCTCAGCAACTTAGTGAAGCACTAAGCAACTTAGTGAGTCCCTGTCTTGAAAAAAAAAATTAAAGAGCTAGGGATACAGCACAATGGTAAAGTGCCCCTGGGTTCAATCCCCAGTACCAAAAAAAATAAATAAAGTGGAAAACTGAATATAACTTCCAGATATAATTTGATTCAAAAGCTAACAAAAGAAATGGATAAAAAACTTACTTCAAAAGAACCAGAAAGAACTCCTAACATATTTTGAACAAGACAGTATTTTAAACGAGGAAGTTTTTAACCCATGGTCTTGTCATTTCACACTCAGTGTGAGTGACTAAAGCTACAGATAAGCAGGGAATACTAATTATCAAGTGTGTGGATCAAAAAGTTAGACCTACAGCATTCAAATCCGATTTTTGCCACTTGGTAGAAGCTGTGGGTGTCTTTGGGCATGTGGCAAAGCCTAAGTCTTGATTTTATCAATCAGGGGTTAGGGATAATAGTGGTACCTAATACATAGGACTGTTAATAGCATGAAATGAGATAAATCACATAAAGGCATCAATGCCTAGAATACAGTAAGCACTTGGGAAATATTAGTCTCCCATATTATTCAGTTATGAGCATCGGGAAAACTGAGAAATAAAAGATGACCCCAAACAAGTTCACATGTTATGTTCTGAACATTTACTATATCTTTTTATGAATAGAAAAGCAATGTCATTCTCCCTCACTGCATAAGTGTTAATCAAATAATTAAATGGTATAGATTTTTTCAGACACCAAAGTGTTACCTTTCTGGAAGACTCACATGGCTTAGTCTAATCCTGAAGGCATACAATATAGCTCACTGAAAAAATAAATCAACACTAAAGAAAACTGATCTACAAAGAATATAATTTGCCAAAACAAAGAATACTTCCTAACAATTTTGTATTTAAATTATCACAATCTCCAGCCTACAAAATCTCAAGTAAGCTATGCCATTTTATCCACCAAAAAGGAATAAAACCCAACAAAACCGTTCCACATTGTAGATACATCATTTATTTTTACTTCAATTCTCATCCATTAATGAAAAAGTTCCCAAACCCAGGTAATCCAGAAAGAGACATTTTTTTTTTTTATTTTTTTATGATTTCTTGAAAGGTCAGAGTTGAGAGCTCATGGCAATCATGGCAAGACTTAAACAGAAGAAACAAATTAGGCCCCATTATTTCATTCTTCAATGTGTGCCTAAGCCATCCTGGAGATGATTCATAGACACTGAGGGGTTTTGTCTTTTGTTTTTAATTGTGGGAGCAGAGGGTGGGGTAGAAAGACCCTTGTGTTATGATCTGGCTGTGATCTTACACCAACAGCAGCCTCTGAGTTTTAGTGGTCCACCGGTGAACACTGGATAACAATTTTATCTTACATGTTTGGTATGAGGTTGAACAGAAATAATGTACATGAAGGCACTTTTGAAACTGTAAAGCTTCTGTGAGTGTTATTCTCAGAGAGAGAGAGAATAGCTCTCTGCCCCTTTTCTCTACCCTATCCTCCAACACCCACACCCACCTACACCCAAACATACTCACAAACACACTTGCTCCAAACTTTCTGTAAAGGCTATGAATATCTTTCACCAGCACCCACTGGACTTCTGCCACCATGAATGCAGTCAGAATCTAAGACAGATACATTAGAAAGGAGAAACTGGGTTCATCCCATTATTCTGGTTCAAATTTTCAGTGTGGAAAGAAATCTGTATTTTACCTGTTTTTGTTAATTTAAAAAGGGGCTGTACCTGTTGCTGGCCTTCCTTTCCAGGGTGTTGGCCATTAAAGTACAACCTAGAGAACTAATGAGTGAGTGGGATCCAAAGCTTTGGTTTTATTAGTCTGGGAAATATTCCCAAGAATCTCTAACCAAAGACTGAAAAAAATAGAGGACACAATTTGAAACCTAAATTCACACTGGGCTTCCTACTTCCTCCCCTATCAAATGGAAGAACCTGATGGTGGAGAAACAGGGGTGACCTATGACCCAGGTGCAATGGATGCAGCCTAATTTCACAAGGAACTCACAGGGGTGTACTGCACTTTCCACATGGGGCAAAGAAACATGGAAGAACCCAATTTTCCCATAAAGAAGGTACCTGCACTAGGTTATTTTCCTAGAGAAGAATAGATGGAGATTATGTTTGATCCATCTCCCTTCTCTCCCTTGAAACTTCTATGGACAGGAACACAAGGAGATGATCAATGCTAGATTGGTGACAATAATCAGTGGCCATGGGACAGAGAAGTCCAGAGAAGTACATACCTTGTTTGCAATTTTCCTGGAAAATTGAGGCTTTTGAGAATCTGTCCTTAAACCCCCTCCATTGAATGCAAGTATTTGAAAACAAAGACTTTTTGGTTTTAAATTCAAATTACCAATTTCCTCCCTTTGGATGAAAGGTAATGTATTACTCAGGGTTTCCAGAGAAACAAAACCATTAGGATGTGATTGCTTGTTTGTTTGCTTATTTATGTGTTGGAAGAAATTGGCTCACATGATGATTATAGAGGCTGAAACATCCCAAGATCTGCAGGGTGAGTCAGCTAGCTAGACATCAGGACAGCTGATGGTGTGATTCCAGTCCGAATCAAAACGTCTGAGACCCAAGAGAACTGATGGTGTAGTTCTAGTCCAAAGACAGACAGGTTTGGGACCCAGAAAGAGCTGACATTTTAGTTCAAATCCAAAGGCAAGAGAAAAGCTATTGTTCTAGTTTGAAAGCTGTCAGGTAAGTACTCAAGGGGAAGGCAGCCTTTGTTGTTTTATCCAGGGCTTTCACTGATCAAATGAGGCCCACCCACAGTAGGGCAAAGAGTATGCTTTACTCAGTCTACCAATGAAAATGTCAATATCATCCAGAAATTCCCTCAAACAATTGATGTTTGATCAAATATCTGGGCAGCCAATGGTCCAGTCAAGTTGACACACAGAATTAATTTTCCCATGTAATAATTAATATTTACATGTGAAATTTCTCATCTGAGAATCACAAATTCTGTGGTTCCACCCAACTTTCCAATAGCCTTCCACTCATTATTAGATGAGTTGCTTACTATTCATGTTTTCTTATTACAAAATTAAGAAGAAACAACTTGATTACCTATCTCTTAAGTTATTAAGTGATCAAGGTAATTTTCCTTATTTTAATTATAAAAGCATTTTTATGCTAAGCCTCTTTCTTTGAGAGAACACCTTTTACTGGAACTGATAAATAAGTATTCAAGCTGATATTATACTTTCAGCTCTGGATAATACTTTGAAGAAAAAACTTGCAAGCACATCATGTTACTGCCCAAAAACTTCATCAAAATTCTGGACATAATGATTTTGTTTTCAATGGGCTCTCAAGAGGTGATAATTAGCTTCCATTAAACATAATAAATATTAATGCAAGCCAGAAACAAAATACAGACAATATTGTACTATACACATTCATAGTGCAAGTACTCAGTCTGCAAATTATGTGAAGCTTCCCAGGAGCAATAAGTAATCTAAGGCAAACTGAGGAACTCTGGTTTACACAACAGAAGTTCCATTTTTATGTGCCAGCACTTAAGACTGAAATAAAATCAATAATCTAAAAGTGTGTTCCCACATTTTTCCTGAGCTTTGAATTTAAAAGGAACTGAGGTATAGTTGATGTAAATTTTTTAATTCAACCTTGTAAGCACTGTGTCCTATTTAAAAAAAATACATTCTATATCACGATGTCAGTGACTCACATCAAACAATAGCAAATGTTTAGGATTTAAATGGCATTTCTTATGTTACATGGGGAGAGATGGTCATCAGCATTAAGGGAAGTTCCCAGAAAAAATCACAGAAAGTTAATTTTTTAAAAAAATCAAACTATAATTAATTGATGCTACACACTAGAAAAGCTAAAATTAAAATGACTGACCACAAAGTATTGGTGAGGATGTGGTGGAATTGGAGGTCTCATGTACTGCTCATTGAAATGGAGAATGCTATAACCACTTTGGAAAGCAGGTTAGAGTTTCTTAAAAAATTAAATATTCACCTACCATATGGTACTGTTTCAACAATTCCACTCCAACATACTTATCTAAGAGGAATGAAAAAGATTTGTATTCAAAGAGATATCTTCACGAATGATTTGTAACAGTTCTATTTGGCTGTTATTGATAAAAGAAATTGAATACTACCTAAATGTCCATAAATAGATGAATTGATAAATTGTGGCCCTATCATGGACTACTGCTCAGCAATTAAAAGGAATAAACTGTTGATACAATATAGATGAACTTCAAAAACATTGTGATAAGTGAAAAGAGTCATACACAGAAGAATATATTTTATAGAGTTCTATTTATGTAAAATTCTAAGATAAGCAGAACTCATCCAGATTGAGAGAAAGCAAATTTGTCTGGGGCACTGGATATGGACATTGACTGCAAACATAATGGAACTTTTTGGGGTGATGGAAATATTCTGTCTCTTGATTGTAGCGGCAGTTACGTAAGTATATATTTGTCCAGACCCTTATATGTGAATCATATCTCACTGCAGTTTATTTATTTATTTTTTTGTAAATAGGCTAACAATTTGAGCAGGCACTTGAAAAAAAAGACAATATCTGAATGACCAACAATCCTATGAAAATATGCTCAATACTACTATTCATCTGGAAAATGCAAATTAAAACCGCAATGGGATGCCACTGCACACCCACTAAAATAACCAGCATATAAGTGCTTGACAAGTTTTTGGCAAGGAAGTGAAACAATCTCTGCGACTCATAAGATGCAGCACTACTTTGAAAAACTGGAAATTTCTACTAAAACCAAACACCACCTATCTTATGAACCAGCAATTTGGCTACTAAGGTATATACACAAGAGAAATGAGTGACAACATTCACTAAAAGATAGATATGAGTACCTTCACAGTAACTATTCGTAATAACTCGAAGCTGGAAACAACCCAGGTGCAAGTTAACAGAAGAATGAATAAATAAGTTGTGGTATATTCATACGAAGTATACAGTGATATAAATAGGTAAACTAGTGGTACACACAGCTATATGAATGAATCTCATTATATTAAGTAGAAGATCCAGACACACCCACACAAATTCTAATGCGCTCCATTTAACTCAAAAATAGGGAAAACTAATCAATAATGATAGAAAGCAAAACAGTGATTACTTCTGGGGTATATGCATTATGGAAAGGGACAGAGAGAACTGTGTGGGATGCTGGGGAGAGTCCTATATCTTGCTCTGGATAGGGTTAGGTAATTGTAGGTAATTAGTGGGAAAAAAATTATCAAGCTATGCATTGAACATTACTGCACTGTACACATTTACCATATGTGAATGGTGCATCACTTTTTAAAAATCCATTGGGATGTGTCTTCAGCTGATGGAAGAATAAAGACCCCACTCACTGGTGACAGCAGCAATGATAAAACTGGATTTGTGAATATGAGGACTCTTTTACTGAAGAAACACACAGTACACAAAAAATATACAAGTTATTTCTTTTTTAACAAAACAGAAAGTTTATCTCAAATTCAGGTGGAACAATTTGGAAGCATATTTTGAAGTAATGTTGGATTTCAAAAGTTCCTTTGGAGTCACCAAAGTTGTTCTTGACTTTTTTTTTTTTATTATTAAAACCATCTTGTTTCATTTATGTTCCTATAAGTCTTTCTTTATTTGATTTCCTTGATGGGTTTAAAATATTTTCTTCAAGGTGACAGCCACCTTGCCTGGAAATAACAGGGTGTTCTCTAGGGAGGTGAACGATCATTTGGTAAGCAAAAGTTGACAGATGTGAATAGCAATTTTAACCTACAAAAAGATCGTGGATATTGGGGAATTCAATCTCCACAATCTTGCTAAAGAGCTGACAGAGCCTGGGGAAGGAATGCAGATTGGGAAAGAACTGATTTCTGCCGATCAAGAAAACCAAAGCAAGAGCTCATGAATATTGATTCTGGACCTGCCTTCTCCCTACAGAGAGAAAGGCAAACACAATGCCATCCATATTGCAGTACTGAGATCCAGCCCCACAGCACGCTGCTGCTAGATCATCAACAGCTCATCAAACTGCAATCTAGACATATTTGTTCACTTTCCTATCATGTTTCCAGGGAGAGAGAACCTGTTTCACAAAATTGTTGATAGGCCCTATTCTGGGAACTCTAAAATGGCGTCCAAGAAAATAAGGGTCTGCCATGTACGACATGCTCAAAAACAAAAAGAAATGCTTACCAGAAAGACCAAACAGTGTAGACTCACAGATCCAGGCTATTTGGTAGTGGAGGATAAGGGGTGGATATCATCAGGGGAAAGAGAAATGAAAAGGGGAAAAGGAGAGTTGTTAGCTAGTTAGGAAATACACTCTAAGAGCCTTTTAATATGTCTTTTTCCCCCCATCAATTACAGAGCCCTTCTGTGGACTATATAGTCTTTTCCTAAAGAAAATGGCAGATCCCATTAATGAGGATTTTGTTGCTCTTGTTCTTCCCGGGCAATGTGTAATATAATCCTGGGTTTGATTATTGGGGACTGAGTCAGACATTTTTCTTTGCTTATGAATAAAGCAGGGCTCAAATAGCACACACAGTCAGTGGTTTGAGCCATGGTGTCAGTGATGGGTTATTAGCAATTTATTGTGCTGGAGAAATTTGGTTGTTTGCCCGTCAAAAAGGACAAATTCCTAGAAGGAGTTATTTAGCATTAAATAAAAATGCAAATCTCTCTGACTTCCTACCAGAGATGAGCAAAAATTGCATTTGTTATTCTTCATATTTAAGCAACCATAGTGTTTCAGAGAATAGGACTGTGTGAACAACCTGTTTCCTACCCTGGAGGAACTGATACTAACAAAGTAAAATTTTCTCTGTGCTAGTCGTTTTAAGAAAGAGAAAGAAAAAAAAAAAATATATATATATATATATATATATATATAAATGGTGGATTCTCTAAGCACTCCTCACCCTCACCAGGAGAATTTTAACATTTTAATACATCTGGAGACTGTCATGCTAAATGAAATAAGCCAATCCCCCAAACCCAAAGGTCGAATGTTTTCTCGGAGCTATCCCATAATAAGGGGGCTGTGGAAGAATAGAAGTTCAATGGATTAGACAGAGGGGAATGAAGGAAAGAGAAAGGGGATAGGAACAGGAAAGAGAATGGAATGAATCTGACATAATTTTCCTACGTCCATATATGGATACATCACAGTGAATTCCACCATTGTGTACCTCCACAACAATGGGGTCCTTATTAGGACAAGATACAGTCCATGCTTGTATAATTATATCAAAATGGACTCTACTGTCATGTAAAACTAACAAAGAACCAATAAAAATAAAGAACATGATGAAATGCAATGCTGTGAACTATGGTAGACAGGATCTGGGTATGAGAATTAAATAACCTCCACCCTTATCAAACAGATTCACTTAAAGGTAGAAATACATGGCAGCAAGGAAGCCTGTAGTTAGTAAAGACATTCTGTGTGGGCCACTAAGGACAGCAAATGAGAGCACGAGGAGTCTTCTCATTAGGAGCCAGGTTCTTCTCTAGGCCAGAATATAAATCCTCTGGAAAGCACCAGATAGATATTTTTCTCTTCTTGATTTCTCTGCAGGAACCCCCTCCAAACAGGCAATCATGTTAAAGCCTAATTCCCAAGGCTTCCTTTCAAAGTTAGCCCATGGCTCAAATGAACAAATCTAAGTGTCAGCTCTTCCCTATAAACTGAACTCCACTGGCCCTTCGCCCTCTCTCTCATTTCTTCTTCCCAAGTTCTGTTCCCTGGAACAACAAGGATCGAATCTTATCTCTTTTGACATATTTAATATCATTGACATAAATGTCCCTCAAATATTTAAAGTCAGCTAATGTGTGTCCCCTTCAAAGTGATAAAGGCCAAAGTCCTCAATTTCTTGGAACTGTCTCTTGAAGAACATTTTTCCCCTCCTTGGAAATTTTATTTTGTTAGTATCAGTTCCTCCAGGGTAGGAAACAGGTTGCCCCAGAAGCTCTGAATTTGTTCGTATTTGCCCAAAGTTGAAAGCAATATTTCAGTAGTGATCACATCAGTGTAAAAACCCAGTGGGATTATTATTTTTGAGACTTGGATATCACTGCCCTATCCATGCTATTGGTTTATTTTTTTAAAAAAATATGACTATATTAAATTGTTGGCTTATGTTATGGACAGGAAAAATTCCCATATATTTTTATAAAAATTACTGCCAAACTATATGTCCTCATTCTGTGCTTAAGAAGTTGAATTTTCAAAGGTAAATACAGAAGAGAACATTTGGTTTTTGCCTCTCATTCCAACCTGTCAAGACTATTTTGAATCTCGATTTTATCATCAATCATTTTCACTCCCTTTTCCAGCTTTCTGTCATCTCCCAACTTGATAAGCATGTCTTCTATATCTTCATCAAGTCCCTGATAAAAGTGTCTAATAGTGCATAGCTCTGTAGCTTGCCTCTAGAGATTGCCCTCCGGTTTCATGAGCTTTTCCATCAAATATTTCTGAGCATCTTCTGTGTTCCAGGAACCATGTCAAAGAAAAAGAAACAAACCATAACAATATCTAAGATATGGTCTCTGACTTTAGAGAACATTTTCATTAAATGGATCATACAGTGAAATATTTTTAGAATGAGGATTTTTTAAGTGGCACTCATTCTATGAAACTTTTATTTTTTTATACCATACACAAGAATATTTATAATATACTGTATGACCAACCAGGGTTTATCACGTCTCTATACCTAGAGAACATTAACAAAAGTAAAGCTGGTATAATCAGTCATCTTGATAAAAGTGTTTAGACTCTTTGAGATTCATCATTTTTTTTTTTAACAAATGGGGCAGTAAGTCCTAGATTTAAATCCTACTTCCAGCACCTGTTAACTGTGTGACATTGAACAAGTATCTGATTGTTATAACCCCTCATTATACTAGGCTGCAATTTCTTCATGGGATATGTTTTCAGTTTCAGTTCTCTGTTCTCTGTATATCATTAAATACAATCATATCATTAAAGTACAATGAATGGTCCTACCTTCCTTCTGAGATCAATTAACTCAGATTATCCATGCTAATTTTAAAAGCTTATGGATCTATTAGCCTTTCTTATGCTAAAAGCTTATGGATCTGTTAATCTAAGTCTAAAACTTAATATGTTTGTACTTATGGATTTGATTTTCAGCTACTTTTTAGGAATTAAAGTCTCACAGTTGGTGCCACCCAATGCTTCTCAAATGTTTGATTGAGAAAAATAGTACTTAGAATGGATCGTACTGTGGTAGTAGGAGCAAATGTGACTCCATTTTGTTTTATGACTTCATCCTGTAAAACAACCATGCCAAGTAGAAGAGTCATGACTGGGGCAAGATGTTCTTTTCCTTTTGCTATAGAAACCTTTAAGAACACAGAACTACCTAATGGGGCATTGTTTCTGTAACTAGGGTAACGGGGCTCTGTTTCTGTAACTGGGGTGACTGGGCTAACTGTGATTGGTTAGGCTTCCCTCCGCTTGACTGCACTCTCCTGCTTCTGTAACCTGGCTTGCTTTCATTGGCTAGACCCCTGAACATCCCTTTTGCAGTTTTCAGGCTTATAAGGAGTGCCCTTGCAATTGTTTGGGGCTGATCAGGGGAACAGCTTTATGTTCTGGTCAGCCGCCACCTGTGTGCTTCAATAAAGGCTTGATTCGATTATACATGAGTGGTCTGGAAGTCAGTTTATGAAACCCTGGGACGAAGCTTTAACTAAAACAGTATAAATGGTTTGCAATCCATGCCTCTGATGTTTTATATACTTCTTTCCACTTTCTTGTCTATCTCCCAAGTTTTTTTTTAAATTTTATTCTTTTATTTTATTTGTTCAACTTGATAATATTCACATCTGTTCAGAAAATAAAATCTCCACGGTGGTTTAGTAGTCAAATTCAGTGTGAATTTTTAGCTTCTCACCTTGGTCTCTCCATTTCTTAGTCCTTTAAGTATTTCTTGTCAAGTTGTTTTTCAAGATGAGCCTCTGAGTACTAAACTCTGAGCTCTTTCTCTCTGAGCAGGTCACCTGTCTTCTTTATGCTTTGAATAGCATCTTTGCTTGCTATGATGCCGTGTTCAGTCAGCTTTTTCACTGCTGGGACTAAAAGACCTGACAAGAACAATTTTGGAGGAGTAACATTTTATTTGGGGGCTCACAGTTTCAGAGATCTCAGTCCATAGACAGCTGGCTCCATTCCTCGGGGCTCGAGATGAGAACCCCATGGTGGAAGAGTGTGGCCGAGAGAAGAGGCTCACATGATGATCAGGAAGCAGAGAGACTCCATTCACCAGACACAAAATATATACGTCAAAGGCACACCCCCAGTGACCCACCTCCTCCAGCCACACTACTGCCTTCAGTTACCTCTTAGTTAATCCCCATCAGGGTAGTAATTCACTGATTAAGTTAAGGCTGTCATAACCCAATCCACCTCCGAGTATTCTTGTATTGTCTCATACATGAGCTTTCAGGAGACACATCACATCCAAACCATAAAAATGCCCTTTAGTCACTAACAGCCTCTACATGTCTTAATCTAAACTGTTCCACTGTCTTCACTGTGGAAGTCTAAGGCCAGCCTGACTAATCTCACCTCTTAGGGTGATTTCTTTCAGCATGCATGCATGAAAAATTCTTTTTTTTTTTTTTAATCCTCAAAGTTCAGTAGCTTAGGCAAAATATACATTACTGTGGAACATTCTGAATCAAAATTTTCTAGAACATAGAAATCTTGCAATCTGGAATTTTTATTTGAAGTTTTCTTGTGTTTTATCTTTGAATATATCTTTTTTTCAATTTGTTGGGTTTTCTACTTCAAGGTTATCAATTGTCTTTATGCAGATCCTCTTATCTGTCCTAATTGTTTTGCTCTCTAATTATTTGTCTCTCTAGTTGTTTTGCTCTTTGTATTTTTCATCTTAATTTGTTATATTGATCTTAAGCCTTTCCTTTATTGACAGATTTGATATCAATAGTTTCTGGTTTTTTCCTTGCTGTTTCAGTTTCATGTATTGGTCATCCTAATACTATATTTTTCTTTAGTTTTTTTTTTCTTTTATCTCATTCAGTTGTTTTATCTTCAGCTCTTAGTTTATTAAATGTTTTAATTAAGTTGTTCTATAGCATAAAGCCACTGTGTTTTATTTCCTTCTGTTTTTTATTCATATTTTCTTACAGGTCCAGTGCTTTTCCTCTGTGTTGTGTGTGTGTGTGGGGGGGGTTCATGTGTTTGTTCATTGTAGCAGTTGACATAGCAATTTTACATTTTGCTTCACTGGTTCTTTTCATCCAGTTCTTTGGGGTAATTCTGTCTAAACACTCTATTGCTCTCATCTGTTGCCACTCACCTAGAGTCTGGAATGTTTTCGACTTCCAAGGTAGTTAAGTAGTTAACCTATTATATTCTAATTATGTTTTTTATAGGTGGAGAAAACTGTAAGAAGACAAAAAAAAAAAAAAAAAAAACATGATCTGCCATCTCCTGTTGGATTTGTTAGAAGTCCTATACCACTTAATCTGGGGATGTATCTAATTCCCAGGGGCGGATTCTTCAGGCTTTTCATTTTATGGTGCCCTGGTGCCTTCTTTTCCATTAGAAAAAAGCCAATGTTATTTTCCTTTCTGCTTCTCTTTAGCTGTTGCTTTCATTATTTCTCATTCAAGAAAGAAAAAAGATAATTTATTGTGTTCTCTCCAGATTTGCGGGGAGGACTGAGTATGTGTAATCCCAGGATTTTCTCACTTTATCAACATGCCATCTGGTACAAAGAGCAAGTTAGGAGCCTAGTGGTGGTGGCTTTCTACACTCTGCTCCCCAATCTTTTATCTTTCCTCGGCTACTAGGTTTTGAAGTTTATTGCATTGGGTTTTTCCCATTCCTTATTAGGATGTTTTTGGGTCATTTTCTTGTTAGCTTTTACTATGTTTTTGCTCATTTTTTTAGGTATTGGCAGTGCAAAAATCTGGGGTCCCTGCATTTGCCTAGAAAGCCCTCAACTCTTTCTTTTTGAAGATACACAGCAGAAAGTTTTCTCCAGCCTTAGGACAGAAATAGTGGCACTTCCAACTAAAGGGTATGTCTTTATCTCATGGATTCTTAGAACTGAGCAACTGATTATGCTTGTCATTTGGAAACTAATTTGAAACCCAGTACTAGCAAAGTGAAGCTCATAGCACTGATATTTGGGTAATTTCTGTGTGCCTGGTTTCAGATTATTTTACTTTCCTTATCCTTATTTCCTTTTATTTTCTCATTTAAAAAAAGATCTTTCTTTACTATAAGTATCTTTGTAAAAACCCACATATCCTTCATGGTAAAGGTGATACCAGTGATATAAATAAACACCTGTACCAACATTCCTTTTCCTTCTCTCCCCCATGGTAATAGATTTTCCCCCCTCCTTCTCTTTACTTCTACATGGCTTTAAAAAGAAAAAAAGAGGGCTGGGGATGTGGCTCAAACGGTAGCGCGCTCGCCTGGCATGCGTGCGGCCTGGGTTCGATCCTCAACAAAGATGTTGTGTCCGCCGAAAACTAAAAAAAAAAAAAATAAATAAATATTAAAATTCTCTCTCTCTCTCTCCCTCCCTCCCTCCCACTCTCTCTTTAAAAAGAAAAAAAGAAAGAAGCCTTTGTTGTTATCATTTAGTATCCTCTGAGAGCTAGAATTGCTTTAGCTCCTGACATTATTCGTAATTATATTGTTCTTGGGTATGTGCCCCTCCTTCCCTCTGCATTGAAATAGAATTTGCTTCTGCTTTTCTTAGAATGCTTCATTATCATTGCCTTCGGATGGAGTGTAAAGATTCGTAGTCAGCTTAGGCATAGGGTGGATAAGATACCTTGATATTCATAAACAATCTAAAACTACATGTAACACAATTTTTTTGAAATACAAATATAAAAAGCTATACAAGTATATGCTACACCCCCTAAAACTTGGTGGTAAGTTGGAGCAGAAAATAATTATTTAAAAATTCTAATATTTGCTTTATCTCTTAAAATAAAACATTGCAGAGAAGTTTGAAATTCCTTTGACTCCACACCTACTCAGTCACATTTTTCTTCAAATTCTCATCATCATGAATCCATATTTATTTGAGTCAAAGTTTAATAATCTTACATACTTCAATGTTTTCTTAAATAGTATCAAATCCACATACTAAGCTTTCTCTTCTGTTACTATGGATTAATTCTCATGACCCTATCAAAGGCTGATATTCATTTTGAAAACTGTTTCTTCATCAAGAATAAATCACTCCAGCAATTATTCCTTTAACTTTATTGTATCACCAGATTTTTTTTTTTCTACGATCTATTGCATTCCTCTGAGTAGCATCCAGACAGATTCACATTTCTGTCTTTGTCTATCTTGTATTGTTATAACAAAATACCTGAGGCTAGGAACTTCATAAAGAAAAGTGACTCACGGTTCTGGAGCTGAGATCATTTGATTGCATCTGGTAAGGACCTTATGCCTCACTAATGTAGTGAATGTTATCACGCAGAAGGACCACATGTAAAAACCCTGAGCTGTATGTACAGAAGTCAAGAGAGGAAGCAGGGTAACAGAGTGAGCAGAGGAAGTTAAACTTTCTTTATAACAATTGTGAATACAGTAACTAATCCAGTCCCTTGAGAGTGAGAACACATTCCGGTGAGACCAAACTCACCTTGAAAGAAAAGCATAAATTCCTCTTGGAGACTTAATCATCATCTCTTAATCACCCTCCTCTATAAAGTGACATTGGGAACCCAGAT
This sequence comes from Marmota flaviventris, assembly GCF_047511675.1. Classification (NCBI taxonomy): domain Eukaryota; kingdom Metazoa; phylum Chordata; class Mammalia; order Rodentia; family Sciuridae; genus Marmota; species Marmota flaviventris. The sequence continues at coordinate 135,700,317 of NC_092501.1, read as the reverse complement.
TTCAGAACATGAATCTTTGCAGGGGGGACTATATTGAAGTTAAAGCAATTTCTATCTCAAAACACAGCTCCTCTGAGCACAACCCTCCCCAGATCTCACCACAGCGCTCTGTTCTCAAGTGTGACCCTCAAACTGCAGACACAGGTCTGTCTCAGCTCCTTTCCACTTTCTCACATGCCCACTTGACTTTCACCTTCAGCACTCCACCAAAAGCCCTCATCAATGGCACCTCTCAGCTGCCAGACCCAGCCACCCATCCTCAGGCTTCCTTTTCACAAGCTCGATCACTCTTTCCCTCCTGAACCCACCCTGTACCTGGTCTTGGAGACATCCCTCATTCCTGGTTCTCCTCCTGCTTTACTGATGCTTTCCACTCTGCCCCACATCTGCCAGTTGAAACTCCAGGACTCACCTTTTGTCTCTGTGCTTGGTCCCTAAGTGATCCCACCTCTGCTTCATGGCTTCACCACCATCCAAACACCAATAACTCTCCAGATTCACACATAACTCTCTAACCCCATTGTTTTCTAACAGGAGCAAAATATTTCCTCTTAAAGCCCTTCAAGCACACACATTTCCCAACAATCTCTTCTTGTAGGTTTTCGGTATTCCGGCTACATTTCTCCCTGCACCTTCTATACTTTTCACCCCCAAGATCTTTATTCGCATCCCTCCTGGCTTTGATTCCTTGTTTCATGGGCAACAAATACTTGACTTTCTTCTTTCATGTTTTCACTTCCTGTGAGCATCTTCCCAGAATGCATCCTTAGAAGTATGTAACGTGATCAAAATACCTGAAAGATTTGCATGGCTACATATACCTCCATTCTAACCTTGCCTCGTTTGAATATTTGGCATGGTAGAGACTCTGGTTTAAAAAATATTTAGTTCAGAATGTTTAAAATGTGCTAATTTTCATAAGCTTCCAGTATTACTATTTTCCTTTGTATATAACTTTTTAAAATTTTTTCATTTTTCTTTCTTTTTCTTTTTTTTAAAAAAAGTCTTAAAATTTCCTCTTGAGCCCAGTGCTGAAACTTTAGCTGCCATGTCTTGGAGTTGATCTTTATTCTGCCATTATGCTGGGTACTACTGGGGTTCTATCACTCTGAGGGCATGTCCTCTAGTTCTGGAGAATTTTCTTTATTATTTCTCTAATAATTTTCTCCCCTTCCATCTTCTCCCTTTCCTTTTCTGGAATTAACTATCATTCAGATGTTGGTCTTTCTGTCCTGGACTCTTCTTATATTTTTTTTTCATTTTTTCAAATCTATTTTCATGTTTTTATCTTCTTTGTACTCTGTGAGAGATTTCTTCCTATCTTCCAAACCTTCTATTTGACGTCTCATTTCTGTTATCATATTTTTTTTGGTTTCCAAGTGATTTTTTTTGTTCCCCCAAGTATTCCTTTATTAGAAGTATAATGCTAATTCTTTGTTGCACTATCTTATTTAGTTTTAGTTTTTGTTTGTTTTAGATTTCTTCCTCAATCTTGTCTCTGTCTTCTTTAATTTCATTTTCCAATTTTTGTTATTGAAGGGGAGAGGAGAACTGGTTTTCATATTTGACGTGTTCCTGGGCCAGTAGTTATTATTTTCTGGTCATTTTCAAGAGTGGGGCACTCAAAGTTGATTGGGACCTTTGAATAAACAGGTAAATCTGCAAGTGATTTGGCTAAACTATTCTACTTTGGGATACACCACTGGCAATATTTTTAGATCTTTTCTCTTAGCAAGTCAGAATCGCCATGGAAAAATTTTCTAATTTCTGCTTTGAAGATATAAGTCTGGCTGATGGAATCAAGGGAGGGAAGGAATCACATTTCAGGATGTAAACTTCTGCCTAGTCCCATATTGCACTTTTTCCTTCCACTCTGCCTGTTGCCCTTAGTCCTGATTCCTTCTGGCTCACTTTCTCAGAGGGTTAATCATCTAGTCTTCTGCTGTGTGAAGAAGGAGGCTTCTCCCAGCTTCCTCTAGGAAATGCATTATGAACCTACTTGCTCCTTAAATAGACTTCAAATAATCCCATTTTATCAGCCCTCAACTTTCTTTCTGCTTTCAGTGTCTGGTGCTACCAATTCCTGAGCAGTTTTGTGATACCAAAAACATATTTCTGTGTCCTTGTATTCTTTCTTTGTCCTTGTAGATGTTCAACATTTCTTTATCCTTACAATATTATTTAGCAAGGTTTAGACCAGTAGTGAAGATGAACATCTGCTTATATTCTGTTGTCTTATCATTAATTTTCATTATTTACCTATCTGCCTTTATGTAAATGTAATTTTCACATAAGGAAACGTTTTAATATTTTTGTTTATGAATTAATGTTTTATTGAAGAAAAGCTTCTTATCTCAAATTTATAAAGATTTTTTGAGCATTTTAGTAATTAAAATGTCTTCACAGGTAGATTTTTAAATCTTTATGGAATTACTGTTAAAATATGATGTGAACACTTAAAAGTGTTTTGTATTTTTTTATAAAAAAAAAAAAATCTAGATGTCCTAATACCATTAATTGAATGATTCATTTTTCTCCCATTGAGTTTTAATGCTACCTCTACCAAATTCAAGGTTTTCATACTTATTTGGTTCTGTTTCTGACCTTTCTGATTGCTATAGTTTGGATCTGGAATGTTTCTCAATGGCTTACCTGTAGAAGGCGTGGTCTTCCGCTTGGTGCTATAGTAACCATTAAGAAGTGGGGCCTAGTGGGAGGTCTTGGGTTATTGAGGTGGTCCCTTGAAGGGGATTATGGGACCATGGTCTCTTCCTCCCCATCTTGGCTTTTCCACCAACATGAGAGGAGACACTTTGCTCCACCATGCACTCCCCATCATGATGTTCTGATCACCACAGGCTCCAAAACAACAGGGCCAACTGTCATGGACTAAAACTTCTGAAACTAAGAAAAAAGAAACTTTTCCTCTTTTCAAGTTGATGTCTTGGGCATTTTGTTAATAGTAACTGAAAGTTGACTGACACACTGATCTTTGACGTTAGTCTGTTTCTGTACCCTTGTCACACTGTTTTAATTATCATACTTATGCATGAGATTTATATTTAGAGGTGAAGTTCCCTCCACTTGTTCTTTCCTTTCAATTTGATTTGGTTATTTTTAGCTATTTACTATTCCAGATGGATTTTAGTATTAGATGTCAAATAAAGTACATTACCATTTTCTGGAATAATATTGATTGGAATTAATAAATTGATTTGTGGAGAGCTGATATCTTCATGATATCATGTTTTTGAATCTATGAACAAATATGCCACAATAGGATGAACCATATGAAATTACCAATACTTGGCCAAATTTGACATACAAAAGGGGAATTTCTTACATTTGACTGTAATTGTTTAAAAATATCCCAGAAAGTTCTTGTGTATCTTTTGTTAGATTTCATTTCATTACCTATTTTTTCTGGTTATTGAGAATAGGGTTTTTTTCCTTTTATGCATTTGAATTATGCTCAAGCATTTTCTTACAAGCTTGATTTGCAAATCTAATACAATTATTTTAATAAGTCACCCAGTATGAGTGTAATTTTATAAGGCAATTAAAAAAAATCAAAGAGATATTTTATTTATTCAGGCTTTCTATTTGTCACTCAATTTTTCTAATTTACTTTTTTTTGCTTTTTATATTTTAGTTTACAAACCTATTGGCATTTATTTGTTCATAACAGCCTCTTTAATTTTTCTCATTTCTTGAATAGTCTTGACAGAGCTGACTATTTTATGTCTTTTCAAAGAAGTTGCTTCTATTATGTTCACTCATTTTAATTTCTTGTTATTTTGATTAAATACATTTCTCATTTTAATTTTCTATTATAATTTATTTAAGCTTAATATTTAATGTCCTTTAATTCCTTTAGTTTAAAGCATAGGTTATTTCTATTTTTTAGATTATTGATACTTAAACCTCTTATTTTCTAATAAATACATTTCTATAACAAAAATTTCTATGTATCTATTTATCTGCATACTATGCATCATTAATGTACATTTTATTTTTCATTTCTGTTTCATACTTAATCTATGAATTAGTTATTAGATTTCTGAATATTCTTCTTAAAGGTGATTACTAATTGTATTGTATTATTATCAGAGAATGTGGCCAGAATGATATTGAGTGTTTGCAGTTTGTTGAAACTTCCTTTGGGACAGAGTTCCAATTGATTTATATAAATATTTCAGTGTTCTTGAGGAGAATACATAGTCATCCCTCATTATCGTCAGGGATTGGTTTCAGGACCCTCTGTGGATACAAAAAATCTATGGATGCTCAAATTCTCTTATACAAAATGGCATGGTATCTGTGAAGAGCTATGCACATCATCCTGTGGACTTTAAATCATCCCTAGATCACTTATAAGCAGTGTAAATGCTGTGGAAATAGCGGTATACTGTATGTTCAGGGGAAAATAACAATAAAAGAAAAGGCTTACATATTCAGTACAGATGCAGGTTTTTTCCCAAATATTTTTGATCTGGAGTTGGTTGTATCCAGAGATTCAAAACCCACACATCTGGAGGCCAACTCTATATCCTCTGTACATCTCTTTCTTAGTTGCAGAGTTCTATATATCTATTTTATCAAGATTGTTAATAGTGCCACTCTAATCTAATACATTCTGATTATATTTTTGTCCATATAGCTTTTCATTTTCCCAGAAAGAAGTGTTAAAATATTCTGTAACTATTATTTTTTTTAAACATTTCTCTTTGTGATTTTTCTCAGTGTTTACACATTCTATGACTAAGTTACTCAGGATCATGATGTTCTTTGGGTGGATTAGTCCTTCTATGAATATAAAATGTCTTTCTTTGTTCCTAATAACATAATTTCCTTACAGGTCTATTTGGACAAATACTAATTTCTCTATGTAGTCTTTCTCTGTTTAGTATTTCCCTTATCTATCTTTTCATCTTTTGAGGGGTATTTACTGTGGTTTGAATCTTTGTTCCTTCCAGAATGCATGTTTAAACTTAATTGGTAGGGTAACAGCATTAACAAGTGGGATCTTTAAGTACAGCCTAGGTTGTGGGGGCTCCACTATATCTTATAAGTGGGATGGTTGTCAACATAAAAGGGTGAATTTGTCCCTCTTGCTGTCTTGTGCCTTCCTGCTTTCTGCATGTTATGATGGAGCCAGAAGACCCTTGTCAGAAGCTGGCACCTTGATATCAGACTCTCTGCTTTCCAGAACTTTGAGTCAATAAATTTCTGTTCACTATAAATTACCCAGTCTTAACTGTTTTGTAGTAGCACTTCAAAACATACAAAGGAAATGTCTTTCTTTATTTACCAATTTGAGTCTTAATTTTAATAAGTGGGCTTACCCTATTTGCATTGGTTTTCATTACTAAACTATTTGGACTAATTTTATCATTATTTTTTTTGGTAATGGGGATTTAATGCAGGAACACTTAAAAACTAAGGCACATCCCCAGCCTGTTTTATTTATTTATTTTTTATTTTGAGACAGGGTTTTTGCTAAGTTGCTTAGGGCCCAACTAAACTGCTGAGACTTGCTTTGAACTTGCCATCCTTCTGCCTCAGCCTCCCAACTAGTGGGATTACAGGCATGTGTCACCATGCCCAGGACCCTTACTTCCTTATTGATTATGATTTGTTTTGGCCTTTTTCTTATTTCCCTTAGCCAGTGAATAGTTATAATCTAATAACTTGCATTCTTTTTCAAATATGGATAAATAAGTTCAGGCTTTATCTCTTCAGATATTTTAATTATTTGTGATTTTCCCTTTTATCTCTTTCCAGGTTTAAAGTATTATAACTTTTCAAGTTACCACCAAATATCTTAATTTGCGTTTTATCATATATCTCTTTTAACTTCCCTGTGCTGTGTTCTTCAATTATATCTTCCTGTTAAGTTTTTCTTCAACTGTATTCAATCAACTAGTAGTTCATCCTATCTTTTTTGAAAAAAAAATTCATTGAAATTTTGGTATTTTCATTTTTAAAAATATCTGTCTGCTCTTGATACATAACTTTTTCTTCTCCTTGAAATGATGCTATTAGCTTGCTTATTTATTTATTTGTTTATTTTCAAATCTCAATGAATACTTTCAGCCTATTTTTAAATATTTTTCAATTTCATTATTTTTATCTACTTTGCACTCATTCTCTATCATTACCCCAGCAAACCAGACAAGGGAGTTTCTCTACCTCTGTTGGCAGGGAGGGTCTGCACAGGTGGGAGGCCTCTGCAATCAAGAAGTGTTGCAGTTCTTAATGGCAGGCTGTGCCCTCTAGTGTTGCAGCAGACCCCAGCAGCTCACCTTCAATTCCTTCTTTATGAGTTCTTATCTTAGGAATTTGAAGAATGAAATCCAGAGACTAGGATGAGTGAGTTAGGAGTAGGATTATCCAAATATGCATAGAAACATCTCCTGCTCCATGAGAGGGGACTCAGTAGGGGTGGCCTCCTGAGTGTGCTAGTCTAGGGGTTTATGTAGCACTTGGCACAATCGCCTAAAAAAACAAAAACAAAAACAAAACAAAACAACAACAACAAAAACTTGGGAATTAATCTGACAAAAGAAGTGAAAGACCTCTACAATGAAAACTACAGAACACTCAAGAAAGAAATTGAAGAAGACCTCAGAAATTGGAAAGATTTCTCATGTTCTTGGGTAGGCAGAATTAATATTGTCAAAATGGCCATACTACCAAGTGACTTAATGATCATTTTTCTTCTAAATGCATTAGGCATAAGAAAAACACTAACTACAATATTATGTGTTTAGTTGTCATTCGTAGGAGATGTGCAATGATGAAGGTAACCTGAAGTAGGAAAATGTGATGTTTAATCCATGCACAGGCAACATTTAGTTACTGCCCATAATATTGACAAATATCTGCAATACCATTTTACGATGCTGGGAGGCTATTTTTTTCTTTCCAGTGCAAGGGATCGAATCCATTGCCATGCATGCTGGGCAGTCACCCTACCTCTAAGCTATATCCTCAGTCATGCAAAGATGCTTTTTGACTTCCCTTTGGTGCTTTATCAGTTATCAAATTATAACATAAAGAAATTAAGAAAGTTGGGGAACACGGAGTCATGGGAATCTCCATTGCCAGGCAGAATGGAGATAGAAACACTCCCTTTCATTCCTTAGGTTGACATAAAGTTCAAAATTAATAGATTCAAAAGTTAATAGATCATTTATGACATGATCATTCAGCTGGGACTGAGAATTAAGGAAGGATACACAAATGTCCAAATAAATATTTATAGCAGTCTTATTTATAATAAGCAAAAATGGAAATACTCCAATTCAACAGATGAATGGATAGCATATTATGGTATATATCTAATTAATAGAATATTAATAAATCAAATAATATTCAACAATGTTTTTTAGTAAACAACTTTTTTTTTTAATTTGGTACTGGGGATTGAATCCAAGGGTGCTTAACCACTGAGCCACATCCCTGCCTCTTTTTTATATTTGTTTTAGAGACAGGATCTTGCTGAGTTGCCTAGGGCCTTGCTAAATTGCTGAGATTGGCTTGGAACTCATAATCCTCCTGCCTCAGCCTCAGGAGCCACTAAGATTACAGGCATGTACCACTTCACCCAGTAATAAATTACTTTTATTTGGCTTTTCCAATGCATTTAGAATAGTTTTTACTGGGGAAAAAAAGGTGGTCTGTTTTATTTATCTTCATACTTAATAGAGGTTTTATAGTATTTAATTAAGCCATGAATCACCAATAATATCAACATGAAAAGATTTTGGAAGAAATACAACTGACTCATCTGGAGCGTACAGTTGGTCAGGTGGAGCTGAGAATGTGCAGGCAGGCACGGAATGGCGTTCTATGTAGTTGGCAAGAGGTGAGCAAAGTTAGAGTGTTTAACAGGGATTGAACATCCTGATTATTGAGGAACATTATCACTAACCTGCTCAGTTGGTTAAGTGGTGGTAAGTTAGGAAAGCCTTTGTTATATTGTCAAATTGTCTTTCAGAAGGTGATACAAATTTAATCTTTGACAAAACAATTTTAAAAGCCCTCATTTCTCAAAATCGCTTAACATTTAAAATTCTTGCTGGGTTCAGTGTTGCACTACTGTAATCCCAGCAGCTCTGGAGGCTGAGGCAGGAGGATTACAAATTCAAAGTCAGTCTCAGCAACTTAGTAAGACCCTACCTCAAGATAAAAAATAAAAAGGGCTGGGGATGTGGCTCAGTGGTTAAGTGCCCCTGGGTTCAATCCCCTTCCCTGGTACCAAAAAACAAAACAAAAATAACTTTGCTTATTTTAAAGTAATTGAAATAGTATCTCATTGTTCTTTTCATTTGCATTGCTTAAATTTCTAACGGCCATTTTGGGGTATATTTTTAGTAACTTAGCACATTTCCAGCCATTTGTTCATAGATGGGCAGCTTGCCTTTCTTACATCTGGAGGGAGGAGTAACTGGAGGGAGGAGTAACCATAGAAAGGGTTAGAAAGAGGTCTTAGGGTCTTTGTGTCTGTGCCTGAGGCATTGTAAAGCCTAGTGGTTGAACTCTAATCATATTTATATAATTTTCTTTCATTTTATAATGAAGTATTAATTCTATTTAGTACAACTGATACAGAATCCATTGTTTGAAACTTGGGCCCTATATTAATTTTTGAGTTCTGAACTAAGAAAAAAAAATCAGGCCCCTTACATGTTCCAGTTTTCTTATCCTGAAACCTGTCATTATTCTATTATTATGAGTGTTTGCGGAGGAGAGGAGAAAAAAATAGGTTAGAGTTATCTCACATTTTTTTTCTTATAAACCTTAATTAGAAAGGTTTTGTGGTAATGCTTTCAGCTTCAGCTTACCTAATCCATTTCTTCCTTATAAAGCTTTTAAACTTTGCACAGTCAGGAATGGCTTTTATCTCATGCACAAATGAAATCAAAATCAAAATGCAGATTGAGCTATCAGCTACATAATACCAGTAATCCTAGTAGAGTTGAACACCAGGTGAATAATGATAGAGCCCCAAAACTGGCAGAAAAGAAAGGGAAAATCATAGTGTGTGTGTGTGTGTGTGTGTATGTGTGTGTGTGTGTGTGTGTGTACACAGAGAATGTGTGTTCACTAACCCTTTCCAGGACCTTGATAGTAAATCCGGTCAATCTTCTACATAGTTTCTTAAAGTCTTACTTTCTCCAAGTAATTGAGGGATTCAAAGAATATCTTGTCCTTAAGTGTATAATATGGACTTCTCTAATATATGTAAAGACTGTTGCTACAGAATCACCTAGTAGTGTCTTGGAGGCATAATAGCATGTTACATCAAGTACATGGAAAAATCTATGGTGTTTTGTAGGGTATTAATAAAAATAAATTGAAGAGCTGGGGGTATAGCTCTAGTGCTAGTATGTTTGCCTAGCAGGCAACATGACCTGGGTTTGATTTCCAGCACCACACACACACACACACACACACACACACACACACAAACACAAACACACACAGAAGAAGGAGGAGGAGGAAGAGGAGGAGAGGAAGAAGAAGAAGAAAGAAGAAAAGAATTGAGATACAGTAAATTCAACAGATCAGGAATCTTGTCATTGAAAAGATAGTTCACTATATTTACAGATCCTAAGAGGAGGGGGCACCCCATGTATGGGGAGTCACACAAGGAAGCATCAGGATGGGTTGGTGTCAGAGGGAAAGGGAGGAACTGGGACAAGAAACTTTATTGTAGTTTCCATAAGAAGGAACCCAGAGGCAGGGTGTGCAGGCGACTAGTTTGAGTACTTTCAGTGGGCTGTGGGACAGAGGCTCTGTGCTGTTGTCTGGCACTGGCCCAGAAGTGATTAGGGCAGGTGAACAATGGCCTGGAATGCAAGATGAAGGAGATGGTTGGAGTATAGGCATTGGACTGGTTGGTTTGCTTTTATAAAGAACACTCTGCAGGTCCTGTTTACTATCCATCTCTGGGACTAGGTTCACTGTTAGAGGGGCAGTCTCTCCAGGGTCAGCAAAGACCTAGATGTCAAAGCACCAGAATACAGAAAATGAACAATCTGGTTAATTGATGCTCAATGTTCATAATCCTATTCATCTCTGTGTTACTTTGGATTCACTCAGCTATTCCAAGCATAAGCAAGCGTCCTACATGTACATGCACAATTTATCAGGCCCTCCTGGTCAATGGCAAACAGCAAAAGTTTTCTGTTTACTTAAGGAGCAGGATAGAAACAATAGCATTCAGTAATGAAAGTCAATTCTCCACATTTTCATGACAACACATTTTTTTCAAGAGAGGAGAAGATGCACAAAACAAAAATATTGACATGAGCAACTTGAAAAGAATTCGGAAAACTGCAATTACACACAGCAGAATAAAGACCTAATTTTCATTATACATCTTTTTAAAGTATCAACAGCAGCTACATCTCAACACCAAAATCATAAACATTTCAAGAAACACACAAATATTGACCTAAGGATTTGCATGATCCATAGTAGAGATATTAGACTCAGAGGTCAGAGCACCAAGAGATAATTCTCCTGACAATTCTCCTTTTACTTAGGACTCAAAAACATCTCCTTCAGGTCACAACCTAGCTCTAGGAGAGCCTGACTACAATCCTGACTCATGGAGAAGTGAGATAAGGTGGGCACAAGTGTGGCTGGTCACAGTGATCCTGCCATGCTCTCAGGTGTGACAATTCAACTATTGTACATGATAAGCTTTGGTTTAATAGCCACGTTGCAGGACTTGAAATATCCTGCCATTTTGTTCTTTTTTACATAATAAAATATTTTTTAAAAAGGTGAAAATTCCTTCCCAGAGAAAGAGGCAAAAATCTTTCATGGAGCTGACAGTGACCAATAGCTTTTTAAAATTCATGATCAACAATTTTATAAACACTATACAGATCCATATATGGCTTTGGTAACCATGATTATGCAATGGGTGGTGGGGGGAGGAGACAGTGGACAAAATGAACAAGGTTGCCTTGCTCAAGTGAGAAAGAGAATTGTACATGTTCTGTATGTGTAATGTTCCAGTGAGGAACCTATCCACACAACACAAAGATCGAAAACCTAACATGGTTAGGTTCCTCTCTACAGATTCCAAATGAAAAAAAAAATTCTAGTAAATAGAAAGCTGAGAGAGGGTTTTTCTATACGCTAACTTACCAAGGATCCACAGAATGCTACCATCTCCATTTTGCCATGAAGAGAATGATAGGTCCAGAAGAAATGCAGGCCCAAAAACTCTCCTGCCAATAACAGAAGTTACCCTGAAAGGTGGTTTTTGTTTGTTTGTTTGACCTTGACACTAACTGATCTCAGGACTCAGGGAGACAGGATAATTACAGGCAGAGCCCCCCCAACCATAAAATCTATAAGAACAAGTTCCATTAGAACTGTCCACAGGGGCCAAGGGGACCCAGATTTGCCTTGGATCTTTAGCATGTCATCATCATAATAAAGTCTCCACTCCATGGGGTAAGATCATGTGCAGTGGGGACATGACAGACTGATGCAAATCTGCTGTCTGTCAAAAGTCAAGAAGTGGACCTGGATGGGACTCTTTGGAAAACTTCCTCGAGACCCCCAATAAAACAGGAGAGGAAGGGTGTGCCATCCCCTTCCTCTCCGAGAGCTCCCACGCTCTCCCTTTAGCCACTGAGAGTATTTTCCCTTTTTCTATCCCATCTAATAAACTCATGCCTGCTATTCTGAGTGACATGTCTGAAATCCTTCCAGCATGATCACAAGAACTGGTAACTGAGGATCTCCATCATTGCTTCGACTCCCTGAATGACCTTGCTTTGCAACAGGAACAAAAGTTCATACAGGTTAATGGCACCATCAAGATCAGGTACCTACTAATGAAGCTAAGCAGGTCTCACTTCATAGCAAAGACTTTTCTCTATACCCTCATTGTTTCCTGGTCATCAGTGAATCTATTGAAAGTGCTACTAGAAAAATAAAGGTAGTATAAACTGTGATATTTAATACTTAACATAGTACGAAAATAGAATATATGGAATAAATTTTATGCTGGCAAAATGACAAGACTTAAGTAAGAAACAATGACAGTAATATGGAAGCTTGGTAACTCTTGTCAATAAAACACTCATGGAGGTAGGGGCAAACTCTTAACATTAATGTGCCTTCAAGGGTCCTCTCCTTTGTTTCAGCTAAAATTTCTGGAGAAAGTTAAGAAGCACCAGTCATGATCTCCAAGATCACAGAGCCTCTCTAACTTTTGCTTTTAGGTTCTTAAAGTGCACTTGGCTCATTATTATATTGAACTGGGCATGCTCAGAGTGTTCATGTTCACCACCTTTGTCATTCTGAATGGAACATGCCCAGAAGCATTCATGTCCACCATTTTAAGCTTTTACCATGTGTACTATATGACCTTGAGCAGAGAATTCTTGGAACTGTATCTGCCATTTTTTCCTTTATGAATTATAACCCTGGACTGAGCATGCTCAGAAATGTACATCCTAAACTGAACATGCTTAGAAATGTGCCCACCCCTAAAGTAAATATTTGGGCTTCTAGAATAAAATCCCCTTGCTTCTGTTCTTCATGGAGAATATTGCCATGCAGATAATTCTGAAGTTCCCCTTACTTGCTGTTAGGTAATATATCTTTCTCCATTCTTTTACTTTCTGGTTGTGCTCATTGGCTTCACACTCACCAAGAAGCAAACCTATTTTGTCTGGTTCCAAAAGCAATCTTAAATAAAAGGAACAAAACTGGAGGCATTACACTACCTGGGATCAAAATGTGCCTCAAAACTATAGTAATTAAAATAGCATGGTACTGGTATCAAAAAAGAAAAACCAATGGAACAGAATGGAGAGCTTAGAAATAAATCCACACATTTAAAATCAATTGATTATCAACAAAGATGCCAAGAACATACATAAATGGCATTGGAAAAATTGAATATGTAGAAAAAGAATGAAATTAGATCCTTATATCACACCACCAAAATAGATTAAAGGCTTTAATGTAAGATCTGAAACTTTAAAACAACTAGAAGAAAACATAGTTAGTTAGGGGATCTCCCTGACATTGGTCAGGGCAATGAGTGTTTGGATGTGATCTTCAGACAACAGGCAACAAAAGCAAAAACAGACAAATGGCATTTCGTCAAGCCAAAAAGCCTCTGCACAATAAAGTTTCTATCGTTTAAATGAGTGTCCCACAAAAGTTCATATGTAAACTCTTTGTCTCCAGAGTGGCTATATTGGGAGATACTGTGAACATTTTTTAAAATATTTTATTAGTTATTGATGGACCTTTATTTATTTATTTGTTTGTATGTGGTGCTGAGAATCAGCACTCTACTAGGCAAGCGCTCTACCAGTGAGCCACAGCCCCAGCCCAAATTTTTTTAAAGTTATACATGACAGTAGAATCCGATTTGACATAATTATAAAAGCACAGAATATATCCTGTTCTAATTCAAACTCCATTACCTCTCTTTCCCCTTCCCTCTCCTGACCCTCTGGACTTTTAAGAATTAGAACCTACCTTTAATCACTGAAGGCATGCCTTCAAAATAATGCACACACACACACACAATTTAAAAATTAGCAAAGGACCTAAAGAGATCTTTATAAAACAAAACAAATAAAAAAGTAGAAAGAAAAATACAAATGGCTAATGGTACATGACAAAATGGTCAGCATTGCTAACCATCAGGGAGATGTGAATTAAAACCACATGAGATATCACCTCACACCTGTTGGAACAGTTATTATCAAAAAGATAAAATGTGTTGGCAAGAATGTAGAGAAAAGGAAAACCTTGTACACTGTTGGTGGCAGTGTAAATTAGAGCTGCCTTTATGGAAAATAGTATGGAGGTTCTTCCAAAAAATAAAAATAGAACTATCACAATTCAGCAACCCGATGGAAATGGATATGTATCCAATGGAAATGGAGTCAGTATGTCAAAGAGATATCTGTCCCACTATGTTCAGTGTAGCATTATTCACAATATTCAAGATACAGATTCAATCTAAGTGTCCTTCCGTAAATGAATGGATAAAGAAAATGTGGTAAACATACACACACAATGAAACACCATTGCATCTTAAAAAGAAGGAAATTCTGACATTTGCAACATCAGGCTGAACCTGGAAGACATATACTAGGTGAAATAAATCAGTCACAGGTAAACTCTGTCTGATCTCACATATGAATTTAAAAATAGTAAAATCCATAGGAGGAGAGAATTAAATGATGGTTACCAGGGTTGCTAGGGGAGGTTGGTCAAAATTTTATTCAGCTAAGAATAAGTTTAAAAATCTATTATACAACATCATGACTACAGTTAATAATGATGTATTGCTGAAATTGCTGGAGAGTATATTTTAAGTGTTCTCACTACAAAAGGTAAGATGATGCATATGTTAAAAAATAAAGGAAATAAAATCCTTTGGAGGATTAAAAATACACTAGAGAGAATGAAAATTCAGCTATTTGAATAAAGGTTCCTTTATATAATAATGTGACAATAATTATATAGCAGTCTGTTTTCAATCCAACTCCGTTTTCAATCCTCCTCTTTACAGATTTTACAAAATGCAAAAAAAAAAAAAAATTCCCAAGGAACTCAACTATTGATCAGAACATTGATAGACTCTTTTCTTTATCTTTGGTCTCATAAACATAGACGAAAATGGCAAGATCTATACCTTGTATTTTAAGTCTTTTTAAATCTGTTCTTTCTTCTCTGCTTATGTTTCAGCCATAAAGATATTATTTTTGCCATACTGTCACTCTCCTCATGAATCTATAAATTAAACTGTGGCTAAGAAAAATCTATGCAGCCCAGTGTAATAGAAGGGGGAATTGCTAGCCACCGGGTTGGAGGGAAAATTCTGAAATGCATCCTCCCCTCATCCAGCCCCCACCATTCCCCTCACAGACAGGCAACCTTGTCCTATTAGGCTACAACTTGAAATCTTGATATGAAAAGAAAAAAACAACTTCAAAATGTTTTCTACATTTTCCCTTTCCCCACAATTTTTGAAGATTTAACCCTGACCAGGGAATATATTGAAAGAAGTCATTGTGAAACTCGTTTTGCCAGATGCAGTCTTTTTAGAGATTACATGGCTCAATTCCTTTGAGTCAAATCATCTTCTCACTTACTTTAATTTTCTAAGTGGGCTTATTTGTTTGTCTTATTTTGACTCTAGGACCATATTAAGATTCCTTAGTTTAAAACACTCATATTAACATTTCTGTTCTCATATTCAAAACATGAAATGTCTTGGGATTTATAGCAGACGAAAACTGGTGAAAGCTAGACAGAAATAAACAAAAATACTAGCACAAAATGTAGACTCAAACCCAGAAAAAATCTATTATGGTTGAAAATACATTATTTAAGTTCCCTACTCTTAAAAAATAATAATCTTTTGCTTAGTTATTTGCAGTCAGTCCTGAAAGTGTTCAGAAATCAAGAGTGTTGGTTCATGAAGGCTATAGAAAAAGGGTCCTCAACAAAGATAAGACTCAAATTTGAGATTCACTGTCAGGGAAGATGTCCCAGCATCTTTAGATTTTACTGAGTCATTTGGGGGATGATTAGAGACTTAGAGCTAGAATGTCTCTCCAGAGAGTATGTTGTAAGAAACCATACTGTTCTAGCACATACATGGACCAGATGCCCTGTGAAGTCTTTCCACATTCTTCTAGCACCAGGATGTGCAGGTGTATACAATCTTTATATAAACTTCTAGGCACTGCAGGGTATTCTTCAGGAAGGTAAAGAGAGAAGAGCTTTTTTGATCTTAAGGAAACTTTTCGTGTTTGCACATATTTCAGCATCAAAGTATTTTCTAGTTTTGTGCCAAACTAGATTAAGTTTGAGTTGTATCCATAAATTCTCTGAAGAGGCTGGGATTATAGTGGCTTAGATCCTTTTAAAATTAATGAGGGCAGAAACAGATTGGAAAAAACAGGCAGAAGCCTCTGGAAAAAAAAGGGTCCTTGGCCACCACAGTCTCCTGGGGTTCTCACTTGGTCTCTGTGATCAGGAAGGTAATGAAACTGGTCACAAGTGGGTTGTCTTGCATCTATGAAAGAAAGGCATTCTTGTCTTAAAAAAAAAAAAAAGTCTGTTCTAGATGCATCACTACACTGTGTACAGCAAGTTGAGAGTAATCTAAATACCTTTTAAATTACATTTTTAAAAAGTAATCAGATTGGCCCTACCACCCCAATTTATTTGGGGCTCTCCAAGAAGATGAAGGTCTCATCTATTTCAGGGCTGAACTTCAGCTTGCTCTCTCATTATAAATCCTCCTGCAATAAACCATCCAGAAATTACCTGCACATCTGAAATCTCGGTACTTGGATTTGTGCTTCTGAGGTCTTTAGGCTATTGGTAAACTCTTTAACCATCTCAACATTTAGCTTTGGAAAATCAGTTTCAATCACCCATCACCACTGATGGTGAGGAGTACAGGCAGGGGTCTGGACTGACCTCAGGTCAGTATTGGAGGGCAGACCAATGACCCTGCAGACTCTAATCCTATAGGAGCCTGTGTTTCTAGCCAGTTCTACAGACATTAGTTAGGACAGACCTTGAGTTCTTTCATCTCTGTCTCTTCAAACAAAATAAGGGATACAAATGGGAAAGGCTAAATTCTTAACTTGTATTGGGATAAAAACCTAAGGTCTTCTTCCAAATGTATCATTTTAAAACAATGACATACATGGTTATAACTTGTTTTGTGGCTCTAAAATAAGGGTGAATAAGTGTATCTCAGTAGAGTTATGAACTGTCTGAAGATATACTTAATTCTTTTGCATTGTAACTATGTAGAATTTTTAATCACAGCCTCAAAGAGGTTTCTGGTCCCCCAAAGGGTTAAAGAACCATGGCTCTGAGGGAACATTTACTTCCCAAAGAAAATAATGGTATTATTTAATTCAATTCTGTAAATGGTATTATTTAATTCAATTCTTGTAAATAATTGATAATTGTGAACAATCTCTTTGCCAGTACCGTGCTACATGTTGGAAGAAAAAAAAATGAATACAGAAAGAAAAACTAGTAATATTTATTAAACTCCTACTGTGTGCCACACCAAGATTCAAGGCCTTTATTTAAGGTTTACACAAGCTTTAGGGATTGAGTATAATTATAAGTAATTTACAGATATGAATGCCACTTACACAGAGTCTCAAACTAATAAGAGGTGGGGTTGAATATTAGAAACTGAATTGATCTGAGTGACCTACGCTTGCTTGTTCTATGCTGCCTGCCTGCTGATGAGATACAAAGCAGAATGAATGAGCAGTAAATAAATGCAAGCAACATGCTACTTCAGAAAGACATCGATCATGTCTAACTCTTTCTGTCTTTGCCCTCAATGCCCTAATTGCATTCACCATGTCCTTCCCCTAAACGAAAGCAACAGTGCTTTTATGTGATTTCCTTACTTCCAACCTGGGTGGATCTAAGGCAGTTCTTCACATTGCAGCCAGATTAGTCTTTCAGATAGACCATGTCACTTCCTGGCTTAAAACCAGCAGTGGATTCCTACTGAGATTAACACTGATCATTAACTGTACAAAGTA
Source organism: Marmota flaviventris (assembly GCF_047511675.1). Classification (NCBI taxonomy): domain Eukaryota; kingdom Metazoa; phylum Chordata; class Mammalia; order Rodentia; family Sciuridae; genus Marmota; species Marmota flaviventris. The sequence goes on along the minus strand of NC_092501.1, from coordinate 135,682,720 downwards.
TTCCTCCAAGACTTGGGAAAGAGGGTTGCTCAGGGGACCTCTACACTTTGGGAGGTCTTCCTTGAAATTTTCCCCCAGACTAGTGTCTGAAACTAGCAGGGGTCAGCAGAGGTCTCCCCAAAGGGAGACTTACATGGGTGCTAGTCCCTCTTTCTCCCCATGGGGACACTCTCCAACATGCCTGTGTAGTCCTGGGCTATCCTGGCTGTATTCCAGGAGTGGTACTGGTGAGAGAACTATTTTCACATTACAGAGTCAGAGAAATCTTATAAGATGGAGCCACCAGAATAGAGAGGGCACACTGATTTGGGTTTGGGTTGACATATACATAGCATGAAGGACAAGTTTAGGGCCCTTTCTAACAAATGACCACAAACTTAGTGGCTTAAAACAACACAAATTTATTACCTTAGAGTTCTGGAGACCACAAGTCTAAAATCAGTCTGCAGAGCTGAATTCTCTCTGGATGCTCTAGAGGAGAATCTGTTTCCTTGTCTTTTCTAGCTTTAAGATTCTGCCTATATGCTTTGACTTAGGGTCCTTTTCTCTATTTTCTAAGCTACATTATAGTATCTTCTCTCCTCTTTGATCTTCTATTTCTCTTTTAGGAAAACCCTTATGATCACACAAACCCAATTATCAATGATAATTTTCCCATAACAAGACCTTGATTTAATCCTACCTGCAAAGTCTCTTTTTTTAAGGTAAAATGTCATAGTTACAGGTCTGGGGGTTAGGATGTGGATATCTGGGAGGGATATTGTTTAGCCTTCTATATCTCTGGACTACCTGGCATTCATTTGGTCATGAACTGGAAAGAGGGACAGGGTATCAAGCCTTGTCTGTTTGTGTTCCAAGCATGGTGCAGTCCATGTCTCCAGTACATGAGGGACATGAGGGGAGGTGGGAAATCATACATGTCCTTTGCCCAATCAGTCACTCTAGAGACAATGGCTCAGTCACCAGCCACATTAATTCTCACTAATGTAAAGAATTTCATGTGTAGTTCTAACACTGCTATATTGTGGAAATCTCTCAGGCAGCTTCACTAAATGTGTATGTGTTACTGGGGATCAAACCCAGAGCCACAGGTGTGTCATTCAAGTGTTCTATTAGTAAGACACATCTCCAGCCCATTAAAATTGTTTTGAAACCTACCAGACACCCTCTGCCTCCCAGTTCTAATAATACTAATTCTAGTGAATTAAAGGTCAAAATATGAAAAGTGAAAATTGCAAATCATTTTAAAAGAAACCATAAGAAATACCTTTATGATTTATGATAGAGAGGTATTTCTTATTATAAGATACAAAAATTCATTCATCATAAAGGACAAGGTCACTAAATTTGACATTGGAATATTTCTTCATAGAGATACTATAAACAAAGTAAAAAGATAATTCACAGAGTAGGAGATATTTTCAGCACACATAATAGACAAAGTATTAATGTCCAGAATATATGAAGAACTCCTATTAAAAAAAAAAGATTAGACAAGCCAGTTTTTAAAATATGCAAAATCCTTGAACTGGCTCCGCAGATGGAAGGAAATCCAATAGCCTATTACATGAAAATAGACTCAACCTCATTAGTAACCCAGGAAATGCAAAGGAGACATATGTCAAGGAGATATGCATCCCCAAATTGGCATTTATCAGCACATTGGAAAATATTTGATATTTGTGTTTATGTGATCATGAAACATCAGATACATTCATACACTGCTGATGGAACAGCAAATGGAAACTACCACTTTAGAAAACAGAGAGTGTTATATTTAGTAAATTTCTATATATCTATATCTCCCATATGGCCCAGTTATTTAATGTTGGGTTTATTCCTAGATATATTGGTACTTATGTGCAAGAGAATGCATATTAATATTAATGTTAATAGTAGTTTATAATTTCCCTAAACTAGAAACAATCCAAATGCCCATTAATAGTAGAATGAATGTGTAATAGTATACACAATAGAGAGTATACTATAACAATGAAAATTAATGAACCCAATGTTCACTCACTCATTTCATTCAACATTTATTCATCTTTTTTATTCTAGGCCTTGAGCTAGAAAGTAAAAATAAATTAAGGCAAACCCTCTCCTAGAAGGAATTTCATGGAGGGGAAAATGCAGTTAAACAAATACTTACAATTCAGTGTTTATAAGTCAGTGAATCACTATCCTCACAAAGAGCACTTCATAGATTTATCACACTTTATCTTCTCCCTATTCTATTTTTTTTAAAGAGAGAGAGAGAGAATTTTTTAATATTTATTTTTTAGTTTTCGGTGGACACAATATCTTTGTTTGTATGTGGTGCTGAGGATTGAACCCAGGCCGCACGCATGCCAGGCGAGCGTACTACTGCTTGAGCCACATCCCCAGCCCCTTATTCTATTTTTTGAACCTCTTTTTTCTTCCATTTTCTCTTTGAAATTAAAACAAACCAAGCTGAGGTCGTATATAGTGTTTTTTAAAATGAAAATGCTAAATTACGATGCCAAAAGAAAATGTTATGGCTTAAATCCACGGACCAGCAGTCATTTCTATGTTATCTTATGATCAGGCATAGCCCTGCCTCTCTGGAACAATTGCTTTGCTTTTAATTTTATGTGCTCTGTGAATTGGGAAACTAATCAGATCTCTTTCATGAATTGGCTCCCAGATGATCACAGTCAAATTTGTGTCCACCCACGAGCATAGATTATGCATCTTTCATAAGCTTTTCTACTTTTCCTTTTTATCTGCTTCTGTGTACTTTATTGCATTTCATTACTTCCATTCTACATATAAAAGCCAGAATAAGTCCTTTCTGGAACAATCTCTGGAATAAATGAATAAAGTAGAAATAGAGTAGAATAAAATAGAATATTGGTTCATCCCCTTTTAATAACAACAAGGGTCTTGAGGGAGGAGATTGTTTGTTATTAATCTTTATCCCCCTCCAACATAATATCAGACAAGGTGTGGGTGTTTTAATCAGTTATTTTCCCCTTAGCCTATGTCATAGGATAACAAGTTTAAAATCTCAGTAGCTTACAACAACAAGTTTTTATTTCTTCATCACCTTATATGAGGTCTGAAGATCAGCTGGGCTCTGCTAGACTTGGCTCCATGTGTCTCCTCATTCTGGAATCTAGGCTGAATGGAAAGCCATTATGTAAGACATGGCACTAGGGGACAGCTTCAGCTATGTCATGCAATGACATTGAAAGCTTTTCTTCAGACACGGTAAAGACCATAGCTGGTCGATCCCATTGGCAAAGCATGCCGAGGCTGGCCAAGGCAAACCATTGGTATGTAATAACATTTGCTAAGCAAATGTTGCCGTCATGGGATTAGTTCAGCTACAATATGTGGAGTGGTTCCTATGCCATCAACAACTGCTTTCAAGCAGATAACCCACTCAGATGTGCCTCATAGAAGGTAAGAAGTGGGAGAGGGATGATTCAGACTATTACAGCAGTTTTTCCTCTATTCCCTCATAGTTCAATGAGCAGAACTAATAAATATTGAGATAGGAAAGTTCAGAGGTTGATTAATTCTTCATCTCTAGAACAAACCTTAGTGTGCATAAGAATATCCTGGGGAGCTTATCAAAATACCTTTCCAATGACACGTAATCTCTGGGGCCAGACATTTATTTCTATAAGCTGCCCACATGTTTGTGAAGACAGCCTGGTGTGGGAACCCCACTCTACAGCCAGGAGCAACTCTGGCCTCGAATGGCAGCACCACCCCAGGAGAGAGAGCTACCCACCCTTTGACCCTCTTCATTGGTGGAGCGTGGGGCTCAGAAGAGGTTCTCACAAACTTGTTCATAGTGTGAACAGTTCATTTTTGCTCCTTCAGCCATTTCTCAAAGGGATTCTGTTCGGACGCCCCCAAACCAGGGCTGCGCTGTGGCACTTCATCACAAGTCACATTGTCAGAAATGTAAGTTTGTTCTGATGTGAGGAAGAATGAAAACGGGTGGCAGCAGCACTCACAAAGGAACACACCTCCTGTGGCCATCTCTGTACTGCTGTTAATTCAGCCAAGAGAACTTCAGGACACAGGTCAGAAAAGCAAAGGAAAATGAAAACATAAATGAGTATGCTCTGAAATATGGGCACACTGGTAAGGCTGGCTCCTGCTCATTCCTATGGTGCTCCAACTGTGGTTTTAAGTGCATGAAGTAGTTCTTTTTTTTAATTTCTAATTTGTTATATATAACAGCAAAGTACACATACAGAGCACAATTTTTCATGTCTATGGTTGTACACAAAGTAGAGTCACACCATTCATGTCTTCATATATGTACTTAGAGTCATGATGTCCCTCTCCTTCCACAATCTTTCCTACCCTCATGCCCTATCCCTTCCCCCTCCTTCCCTTTTTCTCCATTCCTCCCATGCTCCCCCCATCCCCATTATGAATCAGCATCCTCATATCAGAGAAAACATTTGACATTTGATTTTTTGGGATTGGCTTACTTCACTTAGCATAATATTTTCTTACTCCATCCATTTACCTGCAATTGCCATGATTTTATTCTCTTTTAATGCTGAGTAATATTCCATTATGTGTATATACCACATTTTCTTTAACCATTCATCTACTAAAGGGCATAAGTTTAGCTATTGTGCATTTTGCTGCTATAAACATTGGTATGGCTGCATCCCTGTAGTATGCTGTTTTTAAGCCCTTTGGGTATAGACTGAGGAGTGGTATAGCTGGATCAAATGGTGCTTCCATTCGAAGTTTTCCAAGGAATTTCCATACTGCTTTCCATATTGGCTGTAGGTACATGGGGCAGTTCTACAGTACTGAGGTAGTGGTGGCAGAAGGAAGGGACTTGTTATTGTCTGGGATTATTGCTGAGTGCCCTGCAGACATTGAATCATAACAACAGCTCCAATGCTGAACCAATAGTGTGGAGATTCTGCATTTCACACAAGAGAAAACTAAAGTTTGTGGAGCTTCTGTAACTTGCCCAAGACAACTCAAAATCATATTTGAACCCTGGCTCAGAACTTCCAGCTTGTGCCCTGTCCTTGGCAAACATGCTCTTTGCCTTCAAGGCCACAGTTTGGTTCAGAGCAAAGGGAGAAGAGCATCCAAGATTGACAAGTGGAACAAGCAAACCTGACCCTTGTCAGAAGCCACAACTCTGCTGGGCTTCCTGCATGATAATGTGTCTGGTTTTTCCCTCCCTTGATGCAGTGCAATGCAGGATAAGGAGCTGAAGCCAAGACTGTGTTTTGTGGTGAGCTTCTTTGGGTCAGAGGTGTCCAGAAAGTGCAGATTGTGAAAGGAGGCCAGGCCACAGAGAAGGAGATGGCCAGCAGAGAAGCCTCGCTGACATCTCTTGCAGGGAGTTTCTAAAACTGAGTTTCAACCACTTCTTTACCCAAATCTCTCCCCAAGCATGGGCATCTTTAAATTCAACTCAAAATTTTCAATTCTCCAGGAATGGGAATGAGAAGAGGGTAGGACATCTTGTTCACAGGCAATCATAGAGGGAAGTGTTTTTTGGTGCTTAAAAAAAAAAAAAAAAAAGCAAACCTCAACAAAACCCATCAGTTTTCTTGGAGAAAATTGCTCTGTGAGCAGGGACAGTTAAGGATAAACATCCTTTCAATTTTATTTAGAAAAGTGTACCCCTTCAGTGGCCTCAGGTGACCTTCCTGACTGGTATGGGTTTCACAAAGGACCCATGTGGGATGCAGCAGAGTGGAATGTTCATCCACACTCTGAAGCAGCCTGTCTGCCTTGATCTTTGCCCTGCATTCAACTTGGTCAGAGAGAACTGCACCAACTTGGGCACTGTGGTCACCTGCTGAGAACCTGCAAAGTCTTGCAAGTGGTGCAGGGCCTGGTGCTCCTGCAGGGTCCTTCTCAGGAGGGCTCACTTGCAGAATTGTGCCAAATACCACCTCTGCTCCCACCTGTTTTCTGTTCCTGTTGCTCTGCTTTATGTCAGCTCTGTGTTCCCACTTTGTAGGCTTATGTATGTTTGATTTAGTCCAGAGAATTCACAGTCGGCACCCTGTTTGGTCTTCCTCCAGTATTACTTAAAGTACATATTGCTTTGAAATTTTCCTTTTCTTTCCTTTGTGGAGTACCCATCTCTCTTAACAGCTTTCTTAACAACAATCTCTGCTATGGCTCTAAGCTATCTGTGATTAGTCAATTTCTCTCAAAGTTAGGCATGGTGAAATTTATAATTTCCTGCACAATCATACCATGTGGTAGAAACAGAATAGATTTTGAATCAAATGCATTTATTAACTAGATGAGTTTGGGAAAAATCCCATACCTTCCTGAGGCTCGATTTCCTTACCTGTAAAATGGGTGTATGGATAATGATCTCATATGGTCATAAGGAAAATTAAATGAGATAGAGTGCCCATCACACTGTTAGATTTCCAGGTTTTTAGGGAGATTCCCCCCCCCTTTTTTTTCTTCTTCAAAATATTTTATATATTTCAGAAAAATTTTATGGTTCTTTCCCTGAAATTTTTCTTCACAACCCAACAACCATCATCACATTGCTCTTGAATAGGATTTCAAAGTTTGTCTTCCAGAAAATCTCCATTCAGGCTGCAAGTTCAGAAAGGAGAAACTCTGCAATTTATCTCTCCTTGGGCCTGCCTACCTGAGGAGGATGAGAGAAAAATTTCAATGACTTGTTCTTTCAATAGAGCTTTTTCTGTAGAACATTCTCTTTTAAAATAACAGTTACTGAATTTGAAAACTTTCTTAATCAATGGGGCAAAACCATAAACCACTTTCACATTTGTGGTCTCAGATTTCCTTTATCCATCCTTGATGATAGTTCATGTGGAGCCCAAAGCTTTCCTATGACTTCCAGCTATTTTTGAAAAAGGTCATATTTAGTGCCTACTGAATTTGGGATATTAAAAGATCTGATGTCACCTAGTATCAAAATTCCAACTTCACAGCCAGTTCATAGCTTCTTGTGGGACACCTCTATCCCTGCCACCTTGGGCTTCTCCTTGGTTCAGAAGCGTCAGTGGGTAAGGATTGATATAAGGATTTAATTTTTTTCCACCTGATTTTTTTGGAGCATAAATTAGGGGAAAAGAGAGGGATCATAGCAAAGCAGTAAAAAGTCTAATGCCATGGTATTCTCTGCCAGCCTGACCTAGTTGGGTGTTGTGCCTTCACACCTGGCAGGCACACAGATCCTGGCTTGGTTACAGCATCATGATTTTTAGAGCCTCCCACCCTACTCTGCTCCAACTCCACACCTCCAGAGTAGTAAGTCAGCAACGAACATTCTAGAAAAATTGTGTCATTCAACGTCCTGTTGTAAATCCAAATAATAAATGATGTTGTAATGGCCACTTATATGCAATGAACAAAGTACACTATAATTGTTCTTGGGATACAACTAAAGCATTCTCATTTCCTGATATGTACAATAAACTCTTCAACAGAGCCTTAGAGGTCTGCTTCCCTCTTCAGCACCAGGCTGTCAGGCTACCCAGACCTTCTCAGGGATGCTGAGTTTCCATTTGGCAGTCCACCTTCCTTAGCAAAGGCCCATCAGGACAGCTCAAGCCTGGTGACCTTCTGCAACTGCTGTATTTTTTTTGTCCTTGAGGAGCTCATGCATCTTTCCAGGTAAGGCCTACGTCTCTCCTTGCCCTGAGCCAGTGGGTTAATGGGCTTCTCCAGCTGTCCTTCCACTGTCAGAGCTTTCCAGAAAGAAATCAGGCAGCAGTCTTTGTGTTCACATGTGCCCCAATCCATGGAAAACCCATGTCAACTCCTTTCCATGCTCTGCATGTTTCATTTCTGTGCTGCTGGTGTACCCAGGAGCATCTGCAGCTCAATGCATATGAGCTAGGAGTGAGGTGCCAATGTCTGTTCCTGCAGATACCCCCAGTCTTGGTGATTACACCTCCCAGCGCCCCACTATTTGACTGGAAGAATGGGAAGTGCTTCACTAAGCTCTAGCTCTCCTTCCCTGGTGACCATCTTCCCTTGTGCAGCCTGATGGTGGCTAGAGGTAGGGATAGTTTTGACCACTATCACACAGGATCTGACTTTTTTTTTTTTTTTTTTTATAGATCTGGCCTAGATGCATCTAGAACTTCTCTTAACATGTGAAGGCAACTTTGCTTATTTTCCCTGGCTTAAGACAGCAATGAACATTCTAGAAAAATTGTGTCATTCAACGTCCAGTTGTAAATCCAAATAATAAATGATGTTGTAATGGCTACTTTTGTGCAACGAACAAAGTACACTATAATCGTTCTTGGGATACAACTAAAGCAAAGTTTCAAGACAGAATTCAGTGATCTTTCTTAATTCATTTTTAAAAAAAAAAACTGCTACTTTTTGAAAACTTGCCTTTGATTTCTACTTTAAGGGATTTTAAAGCCTCTGTGGGTGATGCCAGGAAAGTCACACAGTGTGGCAGCAACCCTTTACTCAGCACTATGTACATATCAAGCACATACCAATGCTTGATGGATGCTCTAACTTTTAAAAACAACCTTTATTCATTTTCACAGATTATGAAAGTGAGTTTCATGGACTCAGTAGTTAACAACTAGATCAAGGTTACACAGTTGGTTAACACTTAACTTGGGATTCTATCTGTCTAGAGTCTTTCCCTATCCCACGTTACAGTCCAAACAGCTGTTTACAACTTTGTCTATTTTCTAAGTCCCCAAATCATAATATTTTAAGAGATGTTTTTCCAAACTACGTTGTGCCAAACACTATTAAATAGAAGATAAAAAGAGATACGGGGAAGAGAAGAGGATATTGCAGGGCCCAGTAACTTTAAGCAATGGTGGTTTAATAAAATATAGTAGTTTAATGTAATGCACAGTTCCTTACATATTTCAATATGCAGAAGGTTATTTTGACAGATTGGGGACCAGTACATTACAGAATATCCCAATCTAATTGGCCCCACTGCCCTGTTTTAGGACAATCCCATTTGGCCCCTCCTGGCACAGAGCTCTGTAACTCTGTGACATTTTGAATCTATGTGGAGATTAGTGGAAAATGACAGTGACATTGGGCAGGCTCTGCTGTGTGACTACTACAACAGTAGCTGATATTGGCCAATGGTTCTTTGGCAATACCTTCTTCAATATGTCCTTCAAAAATCTCTCATCTCTGTGTGTGTGTGTGTGTGTGTGTGTGTGTGTTTTATTGGGGATTGAACTCAGGGTCTAGTGCAAATGAGTCAAGCACTCCATCACTAAGCTACATTCCCAACCCTGACATTATTTTATTTTATTTTGAGAGAGGGTCTCACCAAGTTCCTCATGCTGGCCTTGGAATTGTGATTCTCCTTCCCTAGACTCCTGAGTAGATGAGATTACAGGTGAGCACCACCACACCTGGACAAAACCTCTCATCTTTAGACTTCCCTCTTCCAGGTCACCAATAGCAAAAAAAGAGAGACCCAGATACTTTCCTTCCAAAGCATCCTTCTGTATTGCTTCGGATATGTGTGTGGTCACGGAGGCAGCTGACTTTCCATCAGATGGAGCCAGCTCCTACTCAGGCTTCTCCACAATACACATTCTTCTGGACTTTTCAAAATAAGAAATAAAGAATCTAATAATTCTCCCTGGTAAAGAAATTTTTTTTTGATTCAAAGTGAATCAAATCAACTCTCACTGGGAGCTCCTAAGGAGTCTTAGACTTTTCTTTTCCCTTAGTGTATATTTTGAAACAGTTTTTCTGACATGCAGAACAAAACAGTTCTTAAGCATCATTATATAACCATGTCCTTACTCTGATCTTCCACAACATGATATTCTTCCTTGGTCCCATCCCTCACTTGCCTTCTACTCCCACAGGGAATCCACACCCCTCAGGTCTGTGGCCCTGGGCTTCCCTCTGAGAAGCAGTAACAAACTGCATCAATTCTACTTATAATCCATAATGCTCAAATTTGTTTTAAATTTGGTTTTACTTGAAAATAATTTTAGTTTACAGCATGCTTATGAGGACGGTATAGTTTCCATTTACTGCACATCTCACTTCCCCTGTTATTATCTTACATTAAGATGGTATTTTTATTGTGATTAATGAACCAATATAGATCCATTATTATTAACTGCAGTCTATTTGGATTTCCCTGGTGTGTGTCTAATACCCATCTTTTCCCTGTCCTGGATCCCATCCAGGATGCCACATCACACTTAGTCACCATTCCCTTGGCTCCTGTTGCATTGTGATAGTTTGTCATCCTGGCCTTGTTTTTGGTGACTTTCCTTGAGAGTTTTGAAGTACAATGGTTGTGAGTTGCATAGGATGCCCCTCAATTAGGATTTGTGAGATATTTTTCTTAAGATTAGTCTGGGGTGATGAGGGGAATTCTGGAAGAAAATCATGGCACTAATATGCCATGTTCACCATATCATGGGTATAGGAAAATAAATACTCAAAAGAAAAAAAAACAACTGATCGCTGTTGATTTTGATCTTGATCACCTGGTTAAGGCGGTGGGTAGGATTTCTATGCTGGAAACTTTCCTTTCCCCTTTTCTGCACAATATTCTTTGTAAGGAAGCCACTCTGTGCGGCCACATTTTAAAAGCGTGAGTTATGCTCCACCTCCTTGAGGGCAGAGAAGCTACTTAAATTATTTAGCATTCTTGTGCATATAAGATATAGCTCTTCTCATTTATTTACTTATTTACTTAATCACTTATTTATATCAATTTGGACTCAAGCATATTTATTTTATATCCTGGGCTACAATTCAACACCACTTTATTTTGTTGCTCAGATTGTTCTAACTTTGGCCATTGGGAGCACTTTCAGTTGGTTCCTGTGTCTCTTGGACACTTTCCATCATTTCTGGAACTACAAGTTGCTCTAGACTCATCTTTTAAGTTCTCTGACATTATGCTCTGATTTTTCTTTCCTGTCACTTGTTCTCCAGATTCTGTGCCCCCAACTCAAAGTACTTAAGCTAGAATCCAAATCCTGTGGTAACTGGTATGTTTTTGAACGAGTACAATGATTTGACATGACAGGCTGCTCCAGTAATCTTTAATGTTAATGAAGCTGCACTTAGAAAAGATAAGAATTAGGCTCATTATGAATTATTTAATTTATATAGCCAATTATGATCTGTATGCATGAATGAAAAGAAGAGAATGGAAAAGAGAGATAAGCCAAAATAATTTCTATTTGACTTGAAGTAGTCCGACACCCACAGATAGTTGCCTTCCCCCCTCACCTATGAAAACTGCAACAGAGTGATGGGGTTCCCTTGCTATTCTCCTAAAATCTGGCTGAACAAGGATTGAAGGAATCCTCAGTTTCCCCAAAGATCAATTAAAAATAAGCATTCAAGAGTTGCAGAGAAATGAAGCATCAGAAAATAATTATTGCAAAACACAGAATAGTTTTTGCAAAATAATTATTGCAAAAACACAGAATAGTTGTTCCCTGTTTCAGACTTCACAGAGTTTTGAGGGAAAACAGAGAGAGTCAAGGAGCAGGAAAATTCCTACCTAAGCTGCCTTAGTTGTCTGAATCTGGCCCATGTTTAAATGCAATCCATACTTTCTAGATGCTTTTGTGGTTTCTTGGACCCCAGCCTCATGAATGGAGATTTTCACCTTCACTTCCAGTAAGGCCAGTGATAACACTTGGCTCCAGCTCATCCTTACTTCTGGGCATCTAGCTAGTTTCCACTAGGGTCCTGTCATTTCTCCAAGTGACCCTATTAGGACCTAAATAAACCCTCCTTAGGGGGTCCTTTTATCTAACAAACTCAGAGCCCAGGCTCATTTTTTTGGCAGCTAGCTGCCTGTCCCTTGGCTCAGTTTTCATCAGCTAGCCAGTCTGTCACTCATTCTTCTGATTTCTCAGAAGGCAGTTTGTCTCTAGTATACCATGTCCTTCTAATTTCAGGGAACATCTCTCAAGCTCTGAAAATGATTCCTCCAGTTTCTTTCTCTCAATTTGCAATGAAGAGCTAAGCACTTAGCAAATCTCCTTGGTGGAACAGGACACACGGTGTGACTTTCCCCAGAGAAAACCTATTTAAAAACTTTTTTTTTCCATTTTCTTAAATTTTAATTTGTTATATATGACAGCAGAATGCATTACAATTCATATTACACATATAGAGCACAATTTTTCATATCTCTGGTTGTACACAAAGTAGAGTCACACCATTTGTATCTTCATACATGTACTTAGGGTAACTATGTCCATCTCATTCCACTGTCTTTCTTACCCCCAGGTACAGTCTCTTCCCCTCCCCTTTTCCCCTTTGTCCTATCTAGAGTTCGTCTATCCTCCCACCCCCACCCCAGCATATTATGGATCAGCATCATTAAATCAGAGAAATCATTCAGCATTTGGTTTTTGGGATTGGCTAATTTCACTTGGCATTATATTCTTCAGCTTCATTCATTTACCTGCAATGCCATGATTTATTCTCTTTTAATGCTAAATAATATTCCATTGTGTATATATACCACATTTTTTTTATCCATTCATCTACTGAAGGCATCAGTTTAGCTATTGTGCATTGTGATGCTATAAACATTGATGTAGCTGCATCACTGTAGTATGCTGTTTTTAAGTCCTTTGGGTATAGACTGAGGAGTGGGATAGCAGGGTCAACTGGTGATTCCATTCCCAGTTTTCCAAGGATTCTCCATCCTGCTTTCCAGATTGGCTGCACCAATTTGCAGTCCCACAAGCAAGGTATGAGTGTGCCTTTTCCCCAAAATCCTTGCCAACACTTATTGTTGTTTGTATTCTTAATTGCTGCCATTCTGACTGGAGTGATATGAAATCTTATAGTAGTTTTGATTTGCACTTCTCTAGTTGCTAGAGATGTTGAACATTTTTTCATATATTTGTTGGTTCATTGTATATCTTCTTCTGAGAAGTGTCTGTTCAGCTCCTTGGTCCATTTATTGATTGGGTTATTTAGTTTTTTGGTGTTAAGATTTTTAAGTTCTTTATATATCTTAAAGATTAGTGCTCTATCTGATGTGTGTGTGGTAAAAATTTGTTCCCATATTGTAATTTATCTGTTTACCTGTTTCTTTTGCTGAGAAAAAGCTTTTTAGTTTGAATCCATCCCATTTATCAGTTCTCTATATTAATTCTTGTACTATAGAAGTCATATTAAGGAAGTTAGGGCCTATTCCAACATGATGGAGATTTGGGCCTACTTTTTCTTCTGATAGACGCAGTGTCTCTGGTTTAATTCCTAGGTCCTTGATCCACTTTGAGTTGAGTTTTGTGCATGGTTAGAGAGAGGGGTTTAATTTCATTTTGTTGCATATGGATTTCCATTTCCCAGCACAATCTCTTCCTTAATGTCTTTTGCAACCTATTGTTCATTCAGTAGCATATTAGTCCAATGTACGTTTTTCATGCTTTTGTCTAATATAAGATAACTGTAATTATGAGGGTTAGTCTCTGTGTCCTTTATTCTGTACCATTGGTCTACAAGTCTATTTTGGAACCAATACCATGCTGTTTTTGTTATATTGCTCTGTAGTATAGTTTAAAATCTGGCATAGTGATGCCACCTGCTTTACTTTTCTTGCTAAGGATTGCTTTAGCTATTCTGAATCTCTTAGTTTTCCAGATGAATTTCATGACAACTTTTTCTATTTCCATGAGATATGTCATTGGGATTTTGATTGGAATTGCATTAAATCTGTATAGTGTTTTTGGTAGTATGGTCATTTTGATAATATTAATTTTGTCTATCCAAGAACAAGAGAGATATTTCCATTTTCTAAGGTCTTCTTTAATTTATTTCTTTATTGTTCTGTAGTTTTTGTTGTAGAGGTCCTTTACCTCTTTTGTTAAGTTGATTCCCAAGTATTTTATTTTATTTTTCTGAGGCTATTGTAGATGGGTAGTTTTCCTTGTTTCCCTTTCAGAGGATTTGTCACTGACATACAGAAATGCCTTTGATTTATGGGTGTTGATTTTGTATCCTGCTACTTTGCTGAATTCATTTACTAGTTCTAGAAGTTTTCTGGTGGAATTTTTTGGGTCTTCTAGCTATAGAATCATATCATCAACAAATAGTGCTAATTTGAGACTTTATCCATACCCCTTTAATTTCTTTCATCTGTCTAATTGCTCTGGCCAGTGTTTCAAGAACTATGTTAAATATAAGTGGTGAAAGAGGGCATCCCTGTCTTGTTCCAGTTTTTAGAGGGAATGCTTTCAATTTTTCTCCATTTAGAATGATATTGGCCTGGGACTTAGTATATAGTTTTTATGATGTTGAGATATGTTCCTGTTGTACCTAATTTTTCTAGTGTTTTGAACATGAAGGGTGCTATATTTTGTCAAATGCTTTTTCTTCATCAATTGAGATGATCATATGATTCTTAGCTTTAAGACTATTGATGTGATGTATTTTATTGATTTCTGTATGTTGAACCAACCTTGCCTATCTGGGATGAACCCCACTTGATCATAGTACACTATCTTTTTGATATGTTTTTATATTTGATTTGCCAGAATTTTATTGAGTATTTTTGCATCTATGTTCATTAGAGATAGTGTTCTGAACTTTTCTCTCTTTGATGTGTCTTTGCCTGGTTTTGGTATCAGGGTGATATTGGCCTCACGAGAATGAGTTTGGAAGTGCTCCCTCTTTTTCTTTTTCCTGTAATAAATTGAAGAGTATTGGTGTTAGTTCTTCTTTAAAGGTATTGTAGAACTCGGCTGTGTATCCATTTAGTCCTTGGCTTTTCTTGGTTGGTAGGCTTCTGATGACATCTTCATTTCTTTGCTTGAAATTGATCCATTTAAATTGTGTATATCATCCTGATTCAATTTGGGCAAATCATATGCCTCTAGAAATTTGTTGATACCTTCCATATTTTTATATTTTATTGGAGTACAAGTTTTCAAAATAATTTCTAATTACCTTCTGTATTTCTGTAGTGTCTACTGTGATATTTCCTTTTTTATCATGTATGTTAGTGATTTTAGTTTTCTCTCTCTCTTTCTTCATTAGCATGACTAAGGGTCTGTCAATTTTATTTATTTTTCTGAAGAACCAACTTTTTGTTTTGTCAATTTTTCAATTGTTTCTTTTATTTCAATTTCATTGATTTAATCTCTAATTTTAATTATTTCCTGTCTTCTACTGCTCTTGGTATTGATTTGTTCTTCTTTTTCTCGGGCTTTGAGATGTAATGTTAGATCATTTATTTGTTGACTTTTTCTTCTCTTAAGGAATAAACTCCATGTAAGAAACTTTCCTCTTAGTAATGCCTTCATAGTGTCCCAGAGATTTCAATATGTTTTATCTCTGTTCTCAATCACCTCTAAGAATTTTTTAATCTCTTCCTTATTGTCTTTTGCAACCTATTGTTCATTCAGTAGCATATTAGTCTCCAGGTGTTGGAATAGTTTTTATTTTTTATTTTATCATTGATTTCTAATTTCATTCCATTATGATCTGATATAATGCAGGGTAGTATCTCTACTTTTTTGTATTTGTTAAGAGTTGCTTTGTGGCATAGTATATGGTCTATTTTAGAGAAGAATCCATGTGCTGCTGAGAAGAAAGTGTATTCACTAATTGAAGGATGAAATATTCTATATATGTCAGTTAAGTCTAAGTTATTGATTGTATTATTGAGTTCTATAGTTTCTTTGTTCAGCTTTTGTTTGTAAGATCTATCCAGTGTTGAAAGAGATGTGTTAAAGTCACCCAGAATTATTGTGTTGTGGTCAATTTGACTCTTCAACTTGAGAAGAGTTTGTTTGATGAACATAGATGCTCCATTGTTTGGGGCATATGTATTTATAATTGTCATGTCTTGTTGATATATGTTTTTCTTAAGCAATATGAACTATACTTCTTTATCCCTTTTGATTAACTTTGGCTTGAAGTCTATTTTATTTGATATAAGGGTGGAAACTCCTGCTTGCTTCTACAATCCATGGAAGTGGTATGATTTTTCCCAACCTTTCACCTTCAGTCTGTGGATGTCTTTTCCTATAAGATGACTCTTTTGGAAGCAGCATATTGTTGGGTCTTTTTAAAAATTCAATCTGCCATTCTATGTCTTGTGAGTATAGGCCATTAACATTCAGGGTTACTATTGAGGGATGATTTGTATTCCCAGCCATTTTTGTTTATTTTTGTCCTTTAACTTGACTTGGTTTCCTCATTTGGTTAGTTTTTACTTTAGTTTAATATCTTCCTTTACTGATTTTCATTGTTGTTTTTCAATTCCTCTTTATGGAATATTTTGCTGAGGATGTTCTGTAGTTCAGGCTCTCTAGTTGTAAATTCTTTTAACTTTTGTTTATCATGGAAAGTTTTTATTTCATCATCAAATCTAAAGCTTAATTTTGCTGGATAAACTCATTCTTCATGCTTGGGAAATTTTCTGATATTATCTCATTGAAGACATTGTTTTGGTTTGAAACTCTGTGCCTTCCTCTATCCCAATAACTCTTAGATTTGCTCTTTTGATGCTACCCCATAATTCTTGGATGATCTGCTCATGGTTCCTTACCATCTTCACTGTGTGGTCAACTTTATTTTCCAGGTTGTATACTTTGTCTTCATTATGTGACGTTCTGTATTCCAGGTGATCTAGTCTATTAGTTATGCTTTCTATTGAATTTTTTATTTGGTTAACTGTTTTCTTCATTTCAAGGATTTCTGATTTTTTTCAGAATCTCTATCTCTTTCTTGAAGTAATATTTTGCTACCTATAGTTGCTCCCTTGTCTCTTTTTTGCTGTGATCAATGGAAGGCCTGTATTTGCTCCTTTGTCTGTTTATTGCCTGTATTTGCTCTCTTGTCTTTTTGTTGGAGTGATAAATTTTTGCCTGTATTTGCTCATTTAGATCATTCTTTAATTCACAGATCATTTTAATTATGAATGTTCTGAACTTCTTCTCTGACATTTCATCAACTGCCCTGTCCATGGGTTCTGTTTTTGTGGTATCCTGGTTTGTTTGGGGCACTTTCCTCCCTTGCTTTTTTATGTTGCCTATGCGACTTCCTTTCCTGCAGTGTGGATCTAAGGTATTAGAGGTTCTACCCTATAATCTTGTAGTATCTATGCCAATTATCTGTACCTCACCTTCGTGTTGGGCTTCCAGACCCTGCCAGTGTCCCAGGATGGATGCTACTGCAACTATAGGTGGTGGAGACAATAGCAGGAGGTAACTGGAGATAACAGTGGAGGTGCCCCAAGATGGATGCAATGTCTTTCAGAGATGGGCTGAAAGGGTGGGCCTTACACTGGCTTTGAGATGCCTGCTCCAAGATTCAGCTGCCTCTAGGCCCTGTCTGTTGTCCCAAGGTAGAGAGGCTCCTACACGGGGAATGCTATGGGGATGGCTGCAGTGTCCAAGATGGAAGTGGGTTAGACCTGGACTCCCAGGTAGTGGTGGAGAGAGTGCAGCGGACCCAAGCTTACCCTGGGTCCTGGCTCCTGTGTAGGTCATTGAGGTGGGTCTGGGCTGGGCCTGAGCTCTGGTGGGTGTCTGCTGGTGGCTGGATGGCCTTGAGCCTACCCTGGGCCCAAGCTCCTACACAGGCAGCAAGGTGGACCTGGACTGAGCCTAACTCCAGCGGGTGTCTGCTGGTGGACAGAGGTGGTCCTGGGTGGAGCCTAGGCTAGTGTCTGCCAGTGACCGGATAGACTTGGGCCTACCCTGGGCCTGAGTTCCCACACAAGTAAGCAAGGCAGGTCTGGGCTTAAAAATCTTTTTATCCCAGTGAACATGGTGGTGCACACCTGTAGCCCCAGCTACTCAGGATTCTGAGGCAGAAGGATCTCTTGAGCTCAAGAGCTCCAGGTCACCTGGGCACCATAGTGAGACCTCTTCTCAAAACAACCATCACAAACAAAAACCCCTCTTTATCTCTGACACTCTTTTTAGTAGTGTGAAATGCTTTCAAATAAAGCCTTAGAGCAAGATCTAGTTTATGTTCTGGCTCACAAATCAGTTTGGTTTTTGACATCTGACAATTTATGGTCTTGGCTGAAACTATCATTTTAACACAAAACATTCATTTCCCAAATTCATACATTCCACAAAAATCTTATTTCTAATTTTCTTTTTGCTAAAATGGCTAATATAGAATATATATTTTTACAAATTTTCAAAATGTATCCAGTCTGGAATGTAATCTTTTGTTCATTTAACAGATGGTGGGTGCAGTTTGAAGAACTAACATTTAAACTCTAGCTTCGACCCTTGGATTCTCCTGTCCTATCTGTGGGTTGAACACAGATGTCCTTAAAGATTGGCTGCTGTGCTCACTGTTTTACACATCATATCCCATTCTTGGTCGGAACATAAATATCTTAATTTATTTCAAGATGCTTAGCTTCAATAAACCATTTCTCTCCCACAAAGTTTTTTTTCTGCAGAGAAAACTTGCTGTTTTGATTATTGTTTTTGCTGTAGGGTTATAGTTTACAATGTGAAATTCAAAGATACCAAGGCCTTTTTCACTGACTGTATTTGTTTATTCTCAGGAGGAGTCATTGAAGTGTGGCTACTGACCTTAGATTTAGGGAAGAAGCAGAGTGGGTTCAAAGATGCCAAAGAGAAGTACTAGTTCATGTCTTGAATTAAGCTGATCTCAAACCTTAGAGGATATATAGCATTTAAATAAATACATACTCTACTAAGCCAGCAGCTAAATAAATATATGTGCTATTTTAATTTCTTGGCATTAAATCACAAGAAATATCCTAATCCAATTTGTGAGAATCAGGAAAGATTATTTCAATTATCAACTCAATAATTAAAATTAAAGAACAGATTAGGACATCAAATGAGAAGACCTGGGATCTAGTTCAGATTTCACAATTTACCCTCAAACTTTCTAAAACATAGTTACCTCATCTATAAAACAGATGGTATAAAATAATACCCCATATTGTTTCATGAAGATTAGATTATTCTACAATAATAACAATGTTGTTATTTTACCAAGATCTAAAGGAGAGGAAGAATCTTCCAAATTACACTTCTCATAGGAGAGGTGATAGAGGAAACATGGGGAATGTGCTGCAGGGGACATTTATATAAATTATTAATAATATAATATTACAATAACATAAACCTCAAAATAGATCCTTTTTTTTTTCTTCCAGCAGTGCTGGGGCTTGAACCCAGAGCCTCATATATGCTGGGCAAGTGTTCTCCCACTTAGTTACATCCCCAGACCTCAAATAAATATTTGTAGTAGAGAAAAGGAAGCATAAAATCTGGGAGAGGTGAGCAGAGGTGGGGTTACAACTCTGTTTCTTTTCTGCTGGGTAAAGTGTAAATTATGAAAGAGGCAGATCACAAAAGACAGCAGCGTGCTCCAAACCCAGCAGCTAAGGAAAAGGGGTTGTCGACAGACCACAGTCAGATTCAGATGGCTCACTGATTCTGTTGTCATTTAGAACGATTTCAGCTGCAGGGAATACAAAGTCTCCATTCAACTGGCTTAAATAATATGGAATGTATACTCTCAGAGGACAAGATGTGTGAGTGAGTGAATGAGTGTGTGTGTGTGTGTGTGTGTGTGTGAGAGAGAGAGAGAGAGAGAATGTGTGTGTTTGGCAGAACATCCCCAAGAAGGAATAATATGGCAGTGTGCTAATCTAAATAAGGTCACAGCCATCCCCAGTCACACAACTGCATCCTTAGATGTGTTTCAGATACCACTTATGACAACATCCATAGGCAAAAAAGAAAAAAAAAAAAAAAGAAAGAAAGAGCCTTGTCTTCCCTAGCTCGCCTTTAAATACTGGGAAAGAAAATTCCCCAGAAGTCCCAACCTCAGTCCATCATTGTCTGTAATGATAACTATCTGGGACTAGGGAAGCCCCCTATAAGAAAGAACCGACCACCTGAGAAGGGCAAAAACCTAAGCAAAATTCACATTTTGCTAAGGAGGAAAAGGGCTATCAGTGGGCAACCAGGAGGTCTACCTCCATCTGATTGTGGAGAAAGAACTGAGAGTTCTGGAGCAGCCCTTTTAAGAAATACCCATCCCAGTGTTGCTTTCAAACATTAAAGACTTCCTTTAAGACAAATGGAGGAGGCATCACTTTGCAGAGAAGGTGCCTCAAACTCAGAAAATCTCCCAGCCAGAAAAGCTTACCTGTTTCCACCAGACTTAAGACCAGGACAATGATTAAAAAAACAATCCCCAAGGACAGAGTCCTTTAATTTCTCATAACTCTTGTATTTTGTGTGAATCATGTCCTCTGGAGTACATACAGGATTCAGTCTTGCTAGCCGCAGTGGTGCACGCCTGTAATCCCAGCAGCTCAGGAGGCTGAGGCAGAAGGATGGTGAGTTCAAAGCCAGCCTCAGCAACAGTGAGGCACTAAACAACTCAGTGAGATCCTATCTCTAAGTAAAATACAAAATAAGGATGGGGATGTGGCTCAGTGGTCGAGTGCCCTTTAGTTCAATCCCTGGTACCATAAAAACGAAAAAAAGAAAAGGAAAGGAAGGAAGGAAGGAAGGAAGAGAGAATTAATTCAGTCTTGATGGGTTCCCAGAAGTAGCACATCCAGCAAGTCTTCAGATACAACTCCTAACATGGAAATATTTAATTAAGGTGATAACTCTCTGATAAAAATTTTTAGTCCAATGTCTAAAAACATTACACTGTATCTATAACAGTCCTGAACTTGGAAAGAAAGCACAGGAGCAGTGGGTCATGGATTAGGTCTGATAAGGCTGATGAAGACCAACTTCCATGTGGGGCCTTTCTATAACATATTTAAGTAAGATCTAGGAGCAAAGTGTCTATTACCTGCAAACCTTTTTATACCAGAGCTTTGCTAAAGACCATCCAACATTACCTAAAATTAATCCTAATTAACTCTGACCATACAATAAAATCACACTGGAGCTTCAAAATCAAACAACAACAGAACAAAAAACACCACCACACAGATTTCAATAACATTGATTTGGGGTAAAGCCAGGATAATGATTTTTTAAAAAATCCCCAATGACTCTAATGTATATCCACGATTTTGAACGAATGCTTAGGATACCCAGTCTATAATTATTCAAGTCCAAGGGGCAAGCTGGGAGAATTGCAGAATCTGGGAAGACCGCAGATAACTGAATCCTATAGACAACCTGACATGTCATTTTTGCTGATGGCTTCAGCCTTTTTATATGTTAACTAAGTGATAATTAGTACCAAAATTGAGCATCTTGATTTCTTTTCTTTGTATCTGTCACTCATGAGCAGATAGAGGTGCTAATTAACTGTCAAATGGCCTAAAAGCAGCCAAAAGGCAAGAAGACTGAAAAGGAATGAGAATTGTGTGAATCCAGAAATTGGTTCTTCATCCCTGTAATAATAGGGTGTTATGGTTTGGATATGAAGAATCCCCCAAGTGTGAGACAATGCAGGGATGTTCAGAAGCAAAGTGATTAGATTATGAAGGTGATGTCCTAATCAGTAGATAAATCCATTCAGTGGATTAATAATTTGAATGGATTAATGGTTGGTAACTGAAGGCAGGTAGGATATGGCTGGAGGACAAAGGTCACTGGGGACATGCCCTTGGGGATTATATTAACCCTGGCTCCTTGCACTCTAGCTCTCTCTGCTTCCTGTCTGTCATGAGCTGAGTAGCTTTCCTACTACCATGATGTTCTGACACATCTGGGCCCAGAGCTATGAAGTTGGCCAACCATGAACTGAACCTCTAAAACCATGAGCCAAAATAAACTTTTTCTCCTAAGTTGTTCTTGCCAGGTATATTGGTCACAGCAATGAAAAACTGACTAAAGCAATATGTGGCTCTGTGTCAGACTTCAATTTAATAATTTTACCAATAACTCACTTCTCTTCACAATAACTCTGTGGGGTATGTTCTTCTATTATCTCCATGGTACAGATGACAGTACTATATATAGTACAAATATGACGTGAACTTACCCAAAATTATAAAGTGAGCCAGTGATAGAACTGAATCACACCTAGGTTATCTTGACTCCAAAGTCTTTTCTTAACTGTTACATACATGTATTCAGGAAGCTAGTAAGCTCATTTTAAAAAGATCTGATGGAGCTGGGGTTAGAATTCAGTGCTAGAGCACTTACCTACTATGTGTAAGGCCCTGGATATTCAATCCCAGCACCACTACCACCATCACCGCCCCCCCCCCCCCAAAAAAAAAAAGAAAGAAAAGAAAAAGAAAAACAGGGATGAGTGTATTAAAGAAAGGAAAAGTGGGAGAACTGTATAATTGTTGTTCAGAAAAACTGAAAAACTTCATTTATAAATGGATCCTGCCTGCAAATTTTTCCATTCTATATTGCTGACTCATAACAGTAATTCCTGAGTTAACACTTTAAAGAAATGATATCTTGACACCTGAAAAATAATAAAATTTACCTTGAAACTTAATTCCTAGATTAAGTGACCAATAGATTATTGCTATTTTTCTAAAAATATCTGCTTAAATGAATGGATTCTATATAACCTCTTTCCATACCCGCCACTGTACAGATTTCCTCAGTAATAAAATTTCCATCTTGCTTCCCTATTTGTATTCATTGCACTTATCAGGTAACAGAACTTTGATTCAATCAGGGTTTTATTAAACCCTCATCATGTAGTTAATTCCGTATTTCTTTCAAAATGTCATAATCTGCTGTCTCATGATGAACTGTCCCTGTCCTAGGTGTTCATGGTATGCTTTGCTTTCCATCATGTTAATTAAATTACTTGTTGTATAAATTATTGCAGAGTGTCCCAGATGATGGAGATCAGACAAATGTCAGGATGCTCATTAATAGTTCTTCATCTCATGCAGAAAGGAAAGCATTGCTGCAAACTGTCTCACAAGTCTCTCTAAGTGATTCTGACGCAACTAGAGTTTGAATACTATAAAGTATCTACACAAAACCCTGACAAAATAAAATTACCTTGGTCCTAGTGAATGTGGTGTGGTGAAAGTTACTTCTTAAATCTTTACAACAATCCTGGAAGGTAGAAAGGGAAGATACCTACCATGAAGTCTTTTTTATGTATGAAAAACAGGGCATAATTTCATAGCTGAATTACCCAAAGCATTGCAAGAAACAGCAGGGCTCAGGGCTCCTGATTCAGTGCCAAGATAGCATTCCTTCTAACTTGCTCTAATACCCTACAAACCACAGTTTGGTAGTCTTCCTGGTGTAGTTTGTTTTTTGCTTTTTTTTTTTTTACAGTTATGGGAATGATCAAACCCTACATATATGCTAATTATCAATCTAATTATTATTTTCAAACAAAACTTTTACTTCATTCATAACTTTACTATCAAAATTGTAGTTAATATATATCACAAGTTCATTAAAATTAATTTAGGATTTCAGATGCATAGTTAAGAATCAGAGGCAGAAAAATTTGAAGGTATCCTTAGACACTGTGAACAAAAATCAATGCATCAATGCACAAAAGTTTAACAAATGAAGAATGAAATTATGGCTGATAAATGGATGGAGCTGGAGAATATCATACTTAGCGAAATAAGCCAATCCTAAAGAACCAAAGGCCAAATGTTTTCTCTGATATGAGGATGCTAATTCACAATAATGAGGAGGCGGTTAGGGAAGAATAGAGGTACTCTGGATTAGACAGAGGGAAGTGAAGGGAAGGAGGGTTATGGGATGGATGGTAGAATGAATCTGTCATTTTGACCTTATGTTTATATATGATAACATGACAGGTATAATTCTACATCATGTACAATCAGAAGAAAGAAAAGTTATACTCCATTTATGTATGATGTATCAAAATGCATTCTACTGTCATGTATAACTAGTTGGAACAAATAAAAAATTAATTAAAAAACAAAACAAAACCAAAAAATAGCATTGGAGATACAAAGCAAATTGTAAAATTTTTAAAAATATTACTTTTGACACAGGGACTGTTGAAGATACTGTGAGCACTTTAAGGAGACAAATTTAAACTCACTCCTTCTCTACCAGAAATATCCTTTGGCTTTAGTTTCCTTCTGAGAAAATCCCTACCTCCAGCAGCCTGATACAGGAAGTCTCTGACGTGTAAGAGCTAAACGTGAACCCTGGGGAAATAAATATTGGGGGAAGCCAAGCATTATCCAGAAAAGCTTGCAGTAGCATTACAAGAAACAACTTCCCAATTGCTTCCAAAGCCTTCCCAGACGTGCCGGATGTGCTGGCTAGAATGGCACCACACAACAAACTAAAATGCACTCTATGTTCAGAATTTTTATTAGTATTAAATATTTATCCTTTAAATCTCTGCTACTGACTTACTGACTTGCAGATTTACTTAAGGTAAAATATGTCATTGACTTTCACATTCATCAGTTTTAATATACTTTAAGGAGGTTGTTCTCAAATTTTGCCACATATTGAAATCAACTGGGGAGCTTTTAACACCCTAATGTGCAGGCTGCAACCCAGCCTAATTAAGTCAGAGTTCCTAGTGATGGTCCCTATGCATTATTAGTGTTTTATAAACTCCCTAGGAAGTTCTGTTGAGGAAGAAAACACAAAATCTTTTTTCCCTTACCCATCTTATTTTCTCCAGCTGGGGACCATGTGAAATTAAACTAAAAAAGACAGGTTAACAAGATACAACATGCAATTGTGCAATTATGCGTATGCATAGGAGCACTCAGATGTGAATAACTAAAAGAGTTGGTTAGAACTTGGGGTCTCTATACATAACATAGTAGGAGAAATGGAGGAAAAGGGGTACTTTTGGAAAAGCAAATAATATTTAGCAAATGATATTTAGCAAAATAAAGATAAACGGGCTCTTGGGAGAATAAATCCAAGATCATGATGTTTCGTGATAGCATCTTTTTAAGGGTGGCAGAGGATCAGGGTGATGCTGTTGAAAACAGAGGCTTGAAGGAGATTCTGTGAGCTCCTTCTGCTTCTATACTGAGGAAAGGGAAGGAAAGGGAACTCATGTGGGAATTTCCAAGTCTTCTCTTGTAGACACTGCTAACAGTGACAACTGCTAATGGGGTGAGTCAGGGCTGCTATGGATTCTAGAACCTTGGAGAAGTAGCTGAAGACCAGTGCCAGAGGCTGATCTAGAACAGTAGAGCTGTCAGGCCCTGGGGACCATGTGAACTTAGATAAAGACAACTGAGGAGCAACAAAGGCTCTTTTCTAGACACTGAAACCCTCCATCCCTCTAGACATAAAAGAGAGACTCCACTATGAATTGGCTGGTAATTCATGTCAAAAGAAAAATTGCAACATTTAAAGATTGAAATGGCTTTCATTTGTGAATCTGTAATCAGGCAACACCTCAGTCTATAAAATAGAATGATGCTTCAATGATCTCAGCAGAGGTAGTTGGCTTCATAGTAGAAAATAGCTGGAAGAAATACAGAAAATGGAAAGTAGACTGGTCATTTCAAAATTAGTTTTCTTAAGGGTTAAATCAGACTATACTTTGACTCAGGTTGACTGGAATCTCCTGTTTTTTTTTTTTTTTTTTTTTTGGGGGGGGGTTGTTTGTTTGTTTAACTGGCCCATTTCAAAGTACAGTTTGATATGTGGCTCTTAGCACAAGTAACTCCATTTTGATTTGGTCTGGTCTCCTGGGTCTGGTTTCATGCAGGAGGCTAGCCCAAATCAGTAGCCTCCCATGAACTTCATTTAACACCTGGAGAAATTGGGACTTGAAAAAGATTAACTTTGACTTGGTGTTTTAAAAGAATGGGATTTTTTTTTTTTTACACTCAAAGTTATGGAGTAAATTTCATACCCATCATATTGGTATTTAACCGACTGATCTATGTACCACCCATCAGGATACATCTAAATTCCAGTTTCAGAATTAAAATCACTTATATAAAGGGAGCAGGCTTTTAAATAGCCAGCATTGCCCACTTTTGGAGACTTTGCCAGAATTTTCAAGATAGGCCTAAATACAAAGATTCATCACCAGAAGACCAGGAGTGCTGCGCTTCTTGGCTTCAAAAACCATGGCTTCTGAGGGACCTAGATCTCACAGCTGGGCAGGCAATATGAACATAAATGAGGTTTGCTTTCTATAGGCATCTTTCACCCACTTGTATGGGAGAAAAAAATAATACCTTTTCCTCATTCATCACAAGGGTGGCAACAATATACTTATTAAAAAAACAGATTAAGGAGAAAAGCATAACAAATTTATTTAACCAAAGTTTAACATGACGTAGGAGATTTCATAAATGAGACCCAAAGACCCAGCAAAAACTGTATACTTTTTGCTTAAATTTGATATGGAGTGAATAGATACATGGGAGTGTGATTCAATAAAAAGTATCTGATCTACTGGTGATCAGCTTGGCAAAACTTACTGTTGTGATTCTGATAAGTGTCTCTAAAGGCCCATGTGTTGAAGCCTTAGTCCAAAAGGATGTGCTATGGTAGAACCTTCAGGAGTTGGACCCAGTGAGATGTCTTTAGTTCATTGGGGGTGTTCCTTCAAAGGCGCCTATGGGACTGCGTCTCTTTCTGTTCCTCTTTTGCTTCTTGGGTGATGAGGTGAGCAGTTTTGCTCTATCGCACACTCCTACCAGGATGTGTTGCCTCACCACAGGCCCAAAACAATAGGGCCAAGTGACCATGAATGGGAGCCTCCAAAACTGTGAGCCAAAATAAAATTTTTCTCTTATAATTATCTCAAGTATTTACTTAAAGTAATGGAAAACTCACCAAAACACTTAGCAAGGCCTCTTTGTTCAGATTCTACTTGACCTCCAGGAATAGGGCAGGACCCTTCTGAAATGAGGTCTTCTGATCTACTTTCAGGCAAGATGGGTCAGGGAAGTCCTTTATGAACAGTTCTCACATAGACTGGCAGGTAAAGTCAAATTATTCTTTGCTTCTGCAGTTTTCTCAGTTGTCAAGGTGCCATGTTCTAGAGTGTTCTTCTTCGTCCTGATATATTCATCCAATAAACTTTTACTGAGTGTGCGTATTAAATGCTATGTTCTGGGGAATAAAATCCTTAGAGCTATGTTAGTTAAAGATGTCAGATTTAACACATTTAACATTTAACATTTACCTCTGCTCCTTCTTTAATTCCCACTAAAATGACGACCAAACACATAAACCTGAAGGGCTAAGAGAGCTAGAGCTAAGCAACAACCACAAAAATGTGAAAGCTGAAAAGCAAATGGAAGAAAGGTAGCTGATATTTTAAACCAGAGATAGTTGAATGCCAGCGGAAGCAAAAACCAAGAAGCAATGTGATTTGCAACATAGAACTTCAGAACGATTCAGGATTTGGCAGCACCTGCTATTGCTAAATGGAAGGGTAAAGGCAAATCTGAAAACAGAAATATTGGTTAGATCAGACAGGAAAATGGGAAATAATTGGGGGATAAGGCCAGCCCAGGGGAGAAGAAGGGTTCCCAGTGGAATAAGCCAGATAGACCACCCTACAGCAAAGCCCCATGGGCAACAAGCCCCAACCTTGCATATAGAATTTCTATTCAACAACTGGATAACCTCATTCTTAAGTATGACCACACAGCCAAGGATCACTGAATATCTAAGATTTACAACAGAGAAGTTGGGGAATAAAGGTAGTTGAATAAACATGAAAATGCAAGGAGAAGATAATTTAAGATGAAATTTTTAAATTAATATCTTCAGAGATGCAAGAGGTTATATCAATAAAATAACAGAAAGAAACTGAGTCAGGTGCGGTGACACAGACCTGTAATCCCAGCAGCTCGGGAGACTGAAGCAGGAGGATGGCGAATTCAAAGCCAGCCTCAGTAAAAGTGAGGCCCTAAGCAATTCAATGAGACCCTGTCTCTAAAATACAAAATAGGTTAGCGGACGTGGCTCAGTGGTCAAGTGCCCCTGAGTTCATTCCTTGGGACCCCTTCCCCCTGCCCCCTATAAATGAATTGAAATGTGATGGAGTAAAAAATACTGAGAAGACTGCAGTATCTCCTACAAGAAGCAAGGCTGAAGCGTGACAGTTGTAAAGGAGAGAATGAATTGCAGTTAGTAAGGGGTGGAGGGCTGAGGAGAGGAGACTGTGACAACTCCTGGATGACTTCCACCTGGGAACCAGAGGATACAGGTGCCATTCATCAAGACTTAGGAGGAGGAACAGATGGAGAGGGATACAATTCAAACACTTTGACTTGGAGTTGCGTGGAGGACATCCAAGTGGAGGTGCTCAGTAGGCGGGTGGCCAGCTGCGTTTGTAGTTCAGCAGAGGGATGTGCTAAATTCAACACTGCACAGGTGCAGCAGAAAGCACCGGAGTGTGAAGTCATCCCAAGGCTTCATACAGTGTTTGGCTAGTTGCCCTTCTGCCTTCCACCATGTGAGGAACATGTTCATCTGCTGGAGGATGCAGTGACAAGGCACCATGCAGGAAGCAGAGGGAATCCCTCAAACAGCATACCTGGTGGCTTGAGCTTATTCTTCCTAGCCTCTGCAGATCTCTCAAGATCATGTTATTGCCCATATCACCCTGTTCCCCTCTTTAGGCCCATGGTTTCACTCAGAAATTTAGGAAAGGAAAGTGAAAATAAAACCTTTACTTTTCTTGATTGCAGCAGATGCAGATGAAGAAAAAGTAAAATAGGATCCTTGGATATATGAGCAACTGAACAGATGAAGAGCACAGGAAACCTGGGTAGAAGAGGAATTGGGTCAGAAGATTTTTTTCCTATGAACTCAGCTTTTTTATTTTTATTATTTTACCCCCACATTCTGTATTGGTACTTTATAGTTGTATATAATAATGAGATTTGTTGTTATATACTCATACATGCAAACAAAATAACAATATAATTTGATCAATATTATTCCCCAGCACTTTTCCCTCCCTCCCATTTCCCACCCTTTGATCCCTTTGATTTTTAGGAGATATTTCTTTTTATTTTTCCTCTCTAGCTTCCACATATGAGAGAAAACATATGACCCTTGAATCTTCTGAGTTTGACTTATTTCACTTAACATGATGGTCTCTAGTTTCATCTGTTTTTCTGCAAATACCATAATTTCATCTGTATTTATGGATGAATAAAATTCCATAGTGTATATACATGCCACATTGTCTTTATCCATTTGTCCATTGATGGACACCTGGACTGGTTCCATAGTTTGGCTATTGTGTATTGTGCTGCTATAAACAGTTGAAGTGGCTGTAGCCCTACAGTATGCTGATTTTAGTTCTTTTGAAAAAAAAAATATTTTTCCTCATTCATCACAAGGGTGGCAACAATATGCTTATAAAAAAACAGATTAAGAAAATAGATACTCCAGCTTGTTTTCAAACTCCATTTGGGTGGAATACTTTTTTTCCATCATCTTACTTCAGCCTGTGAGCATCACTGAATATCTAAGATATTGGATCTTGGTTTTTGATCCATTCTGCTAGTCTATGTCTTTTAATTGGAGAAATTGAGAACATTTATATTCCACGTTATTACGGATGCATTTGTGGTTTGCTGACATTTTTCTTGTTGTTGTTATATTTAATTCTGTCTTGGTTCTCATTTAAATGGTTATTCTTCTATTGAACTTCACTTATTTGAGAGTTTTGAATTTTGTTTTTTAGTTTCTCTGTGTACAGTTTATCTGTGAGGATTCTTTGCTGGCTTGGTTTCTTTAGTTAATCTTTATCATGGAAAGTTTTTATTTCCCATTGAATATGAAAGAGTTTTGTTGGGTATATTAATCTTGGTCGGCAATTGTTCTCTTCTAGAGCTTGGAACATTTCATTCCAGGTCCTCCTTGATTTTAGTGTCTACACTGAGAAGTCAGAAGGGAGCCTTATTGAGTTGCCTCTAAATGTGACCTGATGTTTCTCTCTTGCAGCTTTTAATGTTCTTTCTTTATTTTCTATGTTAGGCATTTTGATTATAATTGTCTTGGAGAACTTTTCTTTTGGACTTGGTTATTTGGAGTTCTGTATGCCTTTTACATGTGTATGTCCATCTCATTTCTGAGGTAGAGAAAGTTTTTTGTGACAATATCATTGAAAATGTTCTTAATATCTTTAGCTTGTACCTCTGTGTTCTATCCCAGTGAGTCTTAGTTTTGGTCCCTTGATGTTGTCCCAGATTTCTTGTATATTCTGATCATGTTCTGTTATTTTTTTCCCTTTCTTCTGTATGCTCAAATTCATGCATCCTGCCTTTAAGTTCTGATGTTCTATTTTTGAAGGCTGAAGTTCTATTTTCTACACAATCTAATCTAGTAGTGATGCTTTCAAATGAATTTTTAATTTGATTCATTGTGTCTTTCATTTCTAGGAGTTCTGATTGGTTTCTTTTCACCAGTTCTATTTCCTTATTAAAATGCCTTTCTCTGCATTTATTATCTTAAAAAGATTATATCTTATATTTTCTTTTATTTCACTGAAACTTTTTTTTGGGGGGGGGGGTTTGAATGACTATTCTTTTTTTTTTTTAATTTTTTATTGTTGGTTGTTCAAAACATTACAAATTTCTTGACATATCATATTCCACACTTTGATTCAAGTGGGTTATGAACTCCCACCTTCACCCCATACACAGATTGCAGAATCACATCAGTTACACATCCATTGATTTACATATTGCCATACTAGTGTCTGTTGTGCTCCGCTGCCTTTCCCATCCTCCACCGTCCCCCCTCCCCACCTCTCCCCTCCCCTCCCCTCCCCTCCCCTCCTCTCTCTCTACCCCCTCCACTGTATAACCCTGAGGGTCTCCTTCCATTTCCATGCAATTTCCCTTCTCTCTCCCTTTCCCTCCCACCTCTCATCCCTGTTAAATGTTAATCTTCTTCTCCTGCTCTTTGTCCCTACTCTGATCTTAGTTACTCTCCTTATATCAAAGAAGACATTTGGCATTTGTTTTTTAGGGATTGGCTAGCTTCACTTAGCATAATCTGCTCTAATGCCATCCATTTCCCTGCAAATTCTATGATTTTGTCATTTTTTAATGCAGAGTAATACTCCATTGTGTATAAATGCCACATTTTTTTTATCCATTCGTCTATTGAAGGGCATCTAGGTTGGTTCCACAGTCTTGCTATTGTGAATTGTGCTGCTATGAACATCGATGTAGCAGGGTCCCTGTAGCATGCTCTTTTTAGGTCTTTAGGGAATAGACCAAGAAGGGGAATAGCTGGGTCAAATGGTGGCTCCATTCCCAGCTTTCCAAGAAATCTCCATACTGCTTTCCAAATTGGCTGCACCAATCTGCAGTCCCACCAGCAATGTACAAGTGTACACTTTTCCCCACATCCTCGCCAGCACTTGTTGTTGCTTGACTTCATAATGGCTGTCAATCTTACTGGAGTGAGATGGTATCTTAGGGTGGTTTTAATTTGCATTTCTCTGACAGCTAGAGATGGTGAGCATTTTTTCATGTACTTGTTGATTGACTGTATGTCCTCCTCTGAGAAGTGTCTGTTCAGGTCCTTGGCCCATTTGTTGATTGGGTTGTTTGTTCTCTTATTGTCTAATTTTTGGAGTTCTTTGTATACTCTGGATATTAGGGCTCTATCTGAAGTGTGAGGAGTAAAGATTTGTTCCCAGGGTGTAGGCTCCCTATTTACCTCTCTTATTGTTTCTTTTGCTGAGAAAAAACTTTTCAGTTTAAGTAAGTCCCATTTGTTGATTCTAGTTATTAACTTTTGTGCTATGGGTGTCCTATTGAGGAATTTGGAGCCCGACCCCACCGAATGTAGATCGTAGCCAACTTTTTCTTCTATCAGACGGCGTGTCTCTGATTTGATATCAAGCTCCTTGATCCATTTTGAATTCACTTTTGTGCATGGCGAGAGAAAGGGATTCAGTTTCATTTTGTTGCATATGGATTTCCAGTTTTCCCAGCACCATTTGTTGAAGATGCTATCCTTCCTCCATTGCATGCTTTTAGCCCCTTTATCAAATATAAGATAGTTGTAGTTTGGTGGATTGGTTTCTGTGTCCTCTATTCTGTACCATTGGTCCACCCGCCTGTTTTGGTACCAGTACCATGCTGTTTTTGTTACTATTGCTCTGTAGTATAGTTTGAAGTCTGGTATCGCTATACCGCCTGATTCACACTTCCTGCTTAGCATTGTTTTTGCTATTCTGGGTCTTTTATTTTTCCATATGAATTTCATGATTGCTTTCTCTATTTCTACAAGAAATGCCGTTGGGATTTTGATTGGCATTGCATTAAACCTATAGAGAACTTTTGGTATTATCGCCATTTTGATGATGTTAGTTCTGCCTATCCATGAACAGGGTATATTTTTCCATCTTCTAAGATCTTCTTCTATTTCTCTCTTTAGGGTTCTGTAGTTTTCGTTGTATAAGTCTTTTACCTCTTTTGTTAGGTTGATTCCCAAGTATTTTATTTTTTTGAAGATATTGTGAATGGAGTGGTTGTCCTCATTTCCATTTCAGAGGATTTGTCGCTGATATACAGGAATGCCTTTGATTTATGCGTGTTGATTTTATATCCTGCCACTTTGCTGAATTCATTTATTAGCTCTAATAGTTTCTTTGTAGACCCTTTTGGGTCTGCTAGGTATAGAATCATATCATCTGCAAATAGTGATAATTTAAGTTCTTCTTTTCCTATTTTGATGCCTTTAATTTCTTTCGTCTGTCTAATTGCTCTGGCCAGTGTTTCGAGAACTATGTTGAACAGAAGTGGAGAGAGAGGGCATCCCTGTCTTGTTCCAGATTTTAGAGGGAATGCCTTCAGTTTTTCTCCATTCAGAATGATGCTAGCCTGAGGCTTAGCATAGATTGCTTTTACAATATTGAGGTATGTTCCTGTTATCCCTAGTTTTTCTAGAGTTTTGAACATAAAGGGATGCTGTACTTTGTCGAATGCTTTTTCCGCATCTATCAAGATGATCATATGGTTCTTATTTTTAAGTCTATTGATGTGGTGAATAACATTTATTGATTTCCGTATATTGAACCAGCCTTGCATCCCAGGGATGAATCCTACTTGATCATGGTGTACAATTTTTTTGATATGTTTTTGTATCCAATTCGCCAGAATTTTATTGAGGATTTTTGCATCGAGGTTCATTAGAGATATTGGTCTGTAGTTTTCTTTCTTTGAAGTGTCTTTGTCTGGTTTAGGTATCAGGGTGATGTTGGCCTCATAGAATGAATTTGGAAGTTCTCCCTCTTTTTCTATTTCCTGAAGTAGCTTGAAAAGTATTGGTATTAGTTCTTCTTTAAAGGTTTTGTAAAATTCTGCTGTATAACCATCCGGTCCTGGGCTTTTCTTAGTTGGTAGTCTTTTTATGGTTTCTTCTATTTCCTCAATTGATATTGGTCTGTTTAGGTTGTCTATATCCTCCTGACTCAATCTGGGCAGATCATGTGACTTAAGAAATTTATCTATGCCTTCACTATCTTCTAATTTATTGGAGTATAAGGATTCAAAATATTTTTTGATTATCTTCTGTATTTCTGAAGTGTCTGTTGTGATATTGCCTTTTTCATCCCATATGCTAGTAATTTGAGTTCTCTCTCTTCTTCTCTTTGCTAGCATCGCTAAGGGTCTGTCGATTTTGTTTATTTTTTCAAAGAACCAACTTTTAGTTTTGTCAATTTTTTCAATTGTTTCTTTTGTTTCGATTTCATTAATTTCAGCTCTGATTTTAATTATTTCTTGCCTACTACTTCTTTTGCTGTTGTTTTGCTCTTCTTTTTCAAGGATTTTGAGATGAAGTATGAGATCATTTATTTGTTGTTTTTTTCTTTTTTTAAGGAATGAACTCCAAGCAATGAATTTTCCTCTTAGAACTGCTTTCAATGTGTCCCATAGATTCCGATATGTTGTGTCTGTGTTTTCATTTATCTCTAAGAATTTTTTAATTTCCTCCTTGATGTCTTCTATAACCCATTGATCATTCAGTAACCTATTGTTCATTCTCCAAGTGATGTATGCTTTTTCCTTCCTTCTTTTATCGTTGATTTTCAGTTTCATTCCATTATGATCAGATAAGATGCATGGTATTATCTCTACTCCTTTATATTGTCTAAGAGTTGCCCTGTGACATAATATATGATCTATTTTTGAGAAGGATCCATGTGCTGCTGAGAAAAAAGTATAACTGCTTGATGTTGGGTGGTATACTCTATATATGTCAATTAAGTCTAGGTTATTAATTGTGTTATTGAGTTCTATAGTTTCCTTATTCAACTTTTGTTTGGAAGATCTGTCCAGTGGCGAGAGAGGTGTGTTGAAGTCTCCCATGATTATGGTATGGTGGTCTATTAGACTCTTGAACTTGAGAAGAGTTTGTTTGATGAACATAGCTGCACCATGGTTTGGGGCATAAATATTTATGATTGTTATGTCTTGTTGGTGTATGGTTCCCTTAAGCAGTATGTAGTGTCCCTCTTTATCCCTTTTGATTAACTTGGGCTTGAAATCTATTTTATTTGATATGAGTATGGACACTCCTGCTTGTTTCTGAAGTCCATATGAGTGATATGATTTTTCCCAACCTTTCACCTTCAGCCTATGTATGTCTTTTCCTATCAAATGTGTCTCCTGTAGGCAGCATATTGTTGGGTCTTGTTTTGTGATCCATTCTACTAGCCTGTGTCTCTTAATTGGTGAGTTTAAGCCATTAACATTTAGGGTTATTATTGAGATATGGGTTGTTCTTCCAGCCATATTTGTTTATTTATGTTACTAAACATGGTTTGTTTTCCTCTTTGATTATTTTCCCCCCCTTTACTGTCCTACCTCCCACTGTTGGTTTTCATTGTTATTTTCCATTTCCTCTTCCTGTAATGTTTTGCCGAGGATGTTTTGAAGAGATGGTTTTCTAGCTGCGAATTCTTTAAACTTTTGTTTATCGTGGAAGGTTTTAATTTCATCTTCCATCCTGAAGCTTAATTTCGCTGGATACACAATTCTTGGTTGGAACCCATTTTCTTTCAGTGTTTGAAATATGTTATTCCAGGATCTTCTAGCTTTCAGAGTCTGTGTTGAAAGATCAGCTGTTATCCTGATTGGCTTGCCCCTAAATGTAATCTGCTTCCTTTCTCTTGTAGCTTTTAAAATTCTCTCCTTATTCTGTATGTTGGGCATCTTCATTATAATGTGTCTAGGTGTGGATCTCTTATGATTTTGCACATTCGGCATCCTGTAGGCTTCTAGGATTTGGGATTCTGTCTCATTCTTCA
Source organism: Marmota flaviventris (assembly GCF_047511675.1). Taxonomy (NCBI): domain Eukaryota; kingdom Metazoa; phylum Chordata; class Mammalia; order Rodentia; family Sciuridae; genus Marmota; species Marmota flaviventris. The sequence continues at coordinate 135,647,560 of NC_092501.1, read as the reverse complement.
AGTCTGGGAAGTTTTCTCGTATTATTTCATTGAATAGACTGCTCATTCCTTTGGTTTGGAGCTCTGTACCTTCCTGTATCCCAATGACTCTTAAGTTTGGTCTCTTGATGTTATCCCATATTTCTTGGATGTTCTGCTCATGGTTTCTTAACAGTCTTGCTGAGCTGTCTATCTTCTTTTCAAGTTGAAATACTTTGTCTTCATTGTCTGATGTTCTATCTTCTAAGTGTTCTACTCTGCTGGTAGTATTCTCAATTGAGTTTTTAAGTTGGTTTATTGCTTCCTGCATTTCTAGGATTTCTGTTTGTTTGTTTTTTATAACCTCTATCTCCCTGTATAGTTGATCCTTTGCTTCCTGGATTTGTTTGTGTAATTCCTTGTCGAAGTGATCTTTCATTGTCTGATTTTGCTGTCTAATGTCTTCCTTGATACTCCAGATCATCTGAAGCATGTATATCCTGAATTCTTTATCTGACATTCCATCTGCTGCAGCTGTTACCTCTTCTAAAGTTGCGTTGACCTGCATTGCTTGTGGTCCTTTCTTTCCTTGTCTTTTCATACTGCTTGCATATCTTTCCTGCAGGCGTGGGCGGCGGCTCTGCTCTCTCCTTATTCCAATTGGGGTGTCATGGCTACCATGCCGGCAGGTCACTGGGCCTGTTCTGGGCGCTGGCGGTGGCTCTGTTCTGCCCCTACTCCAATTGGGGTGACGAGTGTACCACGCCAGCAGGCCACCGGGCCTGATCCGCCGGTCGGTTGCAGGTTTGCCTACCCTGTAGGCGCGGGCGGCGGCTCTACTCTGCCCCTACTCCAAATGGGGTGACATGTCTGTCGTACCGGCAGGCCACTGGGTCGCAGATCTGCCCACCTTTCGGGCACGGGTGGTGGCTCTGCTCTGCCCCTACTCCGATTGGGGTGTCGTGGCTACCCCGCCTGCAGGACGCTGGGCCTGTTCCTGGCACGGGCGGCGACTCTGCTCTGCCCCTACTCCAATTAGGGTGGTGTGTGTACCACTCCAGCAAGCTCCTGGGCCTGATCCGCCGGTCTGTTGCAGGTCTGCCTACCTTGGAGGCGCGGGTGGCGGATCTGCCCTGCCCCTCCTACCACGCCTGTGGACCCCTGGGCCTGATCTGCAGGTTGGTCACAGGTCTGCTCACCCTGCGGGCACGGGTGGCGGTTCCGCTCCGCCCCCACTCCAATTGGGGTCACGTGGCCACCACACCGGCAGGGCCTGATCCGGGCGTGGGAGAAGGATCTGCTCTGCCCCTACTCCAGTTGGGGTGACGTGTGTACCACACTGGCAGGCCACTGGGCCTGACCCGCCAGTCTGTGACAGGTCTGTTTACCTTGCAAGCGTGGGCGGCGGCTCTGCCCTGCCCCTCCTACCACGCCCATGTACCACTGGGTCGGGGGTCTGCCCACCTTGCGGGTGCGGGTGGCGGCTCCGCTCCGCCCCCTCTCCAATTGGAGTCACGCGGTCACCACGCTGGCGAGCCGCTGGGCCTGCTCCGGGCGCTGGCAGCGGCCCGGCTCCTCCCCTCTGGCTCGACGACAAATTGAGGAGACTCGGGTGTCTGTGCCTCACCCCCCCTACCAGGAGACCAACTGTTTCTGTCGCCGCTGGTATTGATGAAGTTCTCTCCTCCACCGCTTTCTGATGACATCAGATCTCTGCCATGTTGGTATCCTATGCAAATGGCAGCATTTCGTTCCCCTTGCCAGGCAACCAAAGCAACGGGTGAGTCCTGACCGGCCCTCAGCAGGACCCGGACCGAGAAGCAGTTTCCGTGGGCTCCTAGCCCTGGGCCAGGGCAGTTCCGGGAGCCAGAACTCGGCCGCTCCGTGCTCGGTGTAAGCTCCGATAAGAGTAGGCTCCAAGAAGCAGTCCCCGCGGGCTCAGTTCCGGGAACCGGAATTCGGCCGCTTAGTGCTTGGTGTATGCTCTGATAGGAGCAGGGTCCAAGAAGCAGCCTCCGCAGGCTCCCCAGCCCTGGGCCAGTGCGGTTCCGGGAGCCGGAACTCGGCCGCCCCGCGCTCGGTGTTCGCTCCGATAAGATCAGGTTCTAAGAAGCCCCCAGGCACTGAACCCTAGCAATCTGTCTGCAAGCCGCAGGCGAATGGCAGCCTGAAATTACCTGTTCTATGGCTGAATGAGCTGCGGTCAGTCGAAAACAGGGATGGTGACGTCAGCTTTCCAACATGGTGGCTGCTGGCCTCCTCTGTGGTCTGACCAGTGTGGAAAACCGAGATGGACCGCTTCCTTCCCCCGTCTCAAACCCAGAATTCATCCCTGAGTACGGTGCTTGCACGGCTGGCAGAAACTGCAGCGCTGTATCCCTGCGTCGCTATCTCCTCGTTTCCCAGCACGCGCTGCAGACTCTAGCCGCGGGGCGATTTGCTGAATAAGCAGTGTTACCCTCCGTGCGACAAACCTCTCGCGTTTGAGTCCCCGTAGCCGATCCTCGTGCGATGGAAATCCTTCCTCCAGGTTCCGGAGCACCTCACTATTGCTGGAAATTCCTAACAAGATAGCCTTTAGCCGTCCTGACTTGTCATACTCCCACACAGTGAAGCAGCACACGGGGGCAATGCATTCCCCTCACCGCCATCTTCCTCTCCCCCTCACTGAAACTTTTAATAATCAGTTTTTAATAATCTTTCTCTGAAATCTCAACCCACTTCTATATCTGTGAAATGTTTTGTTGGAGGGCTCTGAGTTTGGCGGGGGAGATTCATTTGCTTGTTTCTTCATGTTTTCAGAGATTATGAACTTGTACATCAATTGAGGTGACTCCCCTTCCTCTTTTATATACGTGTTCTATGTGTAGTTTTTTTAAAAAAAAATCTTGTATTTCTCTGGTTTTGATGATGTATGTGTAGATTTGGGGATTGTACATGAAGTTCCCCTCTGGTTGTTCCTCCGTGGGAAACTGGTTTTTACTTTGGGGATTTTGTCTTCACACTTCTATGAGTTGAAGTTACATTTAGGCTCAGATGGGGTTAGAGCTTGTGCAGCATGAGATTCATTATTGTTTGGATAGCTTGTAAGAATTTCTCAGCAGCCAGGTCTCTACTCTGTAGGCTTGAAGTGTCCTAGTCACATTCTAGCTATCCTTAAAAAGAGAGGAAAGCTAAGAGTAGTATTACCATCAGTAACTGATGTATAAAGATAGATGTCCGAAGTCTACTTTGACGTCTGTAACATTGTCACCTTGCTGAGTTTTCCTCTTGCTTTGTGGGTGCAATGCTGAGGAACTGCTGTGAAATGCTTTCTTTCTCTAAACCACCATCTTCTGCACCACTATGTACCTGTTTTTATGCCAGTACCATGAAATTTTTGTTACTATAGTTCTGTAGTATAACTTGAAGTCAGGTATTGTGATGCCTACAACATTGTTTTCTTGGCTTAAAATTTCTTTTGCTATTCTAGGTCTTTTTATTCTTCCAAATGAATTTTAGGACTTTTTTTTCTAGTTTTGTGAAGAATGTCGTTAATATTTTGATGGGGATTGCACTGAATCTGTATATTGCTTTTGTTAGTATATGCACTTTAACAACAGTAATTCTGCCTATCCATGAACATGGGAGGTCTTTCCATCTTCTGGGTTCATCTTCAATCTCTTTCTTCAATGTTTCATAGTTTTCATTATAAAAGTCTTTCACCTCTCTGGTGAGATTTATTGCTAGATATTTATTTTATTTTATTTTTGAGGCTACTGAATGGAATTGTTTTCCTGATTATTTTCTCAGAATATTTTTTGTTGGTATATAGGAAAGCTATTGATTTTTTTATGTTGACTTTGTAGCCTGCTACTTTGCCAAATTTGCATATCAGCTCTAACAATCTTTTAATGGAGTTTTTGTTTGTTTTGTTTTGTTTTGTGTTAATCTTCTAGATATAGGGTCAAATCATCTGGAAACAGTGATAATTCAACTTCTTCCTTTCCTATTTTTATCCATTTTCTTGCCTTCTCTTGCCCAATTGCTCTGGCTAGAATTTCTAATACTATATTAAATAGGAATGGTGAGAGTGAACATCCTTGTCTTGTCCCAGATCTTAAAGGAAATATTTTCAGTTTTTGCCTATTTATGATTAGGTTGGCTTTGCAATTTTTTTGTATATATGGCCTTTATGATGTGCATGATGCAAAGAACAAGATTCATGCACATGACAGCACAGATTCTCCTCCCAAGTGCTGACATGAAACCCATCAACCTTTGATATTCACACTTTCTTTTTTAAAAATTGAAATTCTCCTTTCTTCCTTTCACATATGACCAGTGAAATCAGTCTTTCCCCCCCTTTATTTTTTTTGAAAACTTTAAATTCCCTACCAGCAGGTAAGTAGTCAATCATTTAACCATATCAATGTATGCAGGTGGGCCAATTGGGTTTCTTTCTTTTTAAAACAAGTCTAGAGGACTCAAGAACCGCTAGTAAGGTTAATGACTGACTTAATAAGGATGGGCGTTGTTTGGCCTTTGGCCCATCTACTACACACTTCTTTCTAAAGGAATATAGTTAGACAGAAGTTTTTGCAAATCCCACTCCTATCACAGACACCTGTTTCCTGACCTTTGTAGCAGTGGTTTCAGGAGGGTGCATGGGAGAAAAGAAAATAAGAGAAAAACTGAGGTTGAAAAACCAAGAGCATAAGAACATCCAGTATTCCTTGGAATTTATCAGTCTAATCAAGGAAAAATCAATGAACACATACTAGATCTGATGGATTGCTGTCAACTAGGAAAGTTATGCAACATGGTCTGTACTGAAGTTTGCAGCAAGCTTAAGTATAAAATAATGTTCTAAACTTAATTTAACAGCAGTGGTATACACTTGGACAAAAGCATTCTTTCTTGCTCAGAAACCACAGTTCTAGTAAGAATTATAATAATATTGACCCTGTTTGTAGACAAATTATTAGGATTAACTTAGAAAATTATGAAATTATTTGGCAAACATTGTTAGAACAGAAGACATACCTTCAGGCAATATATCTCTGCAGTGGAAATCAAGTTTGAAATGTTTATGACTGTTCATCATTGTCATAAATAGATAATGGACATAAATAAAATTTCAAATATCAAAGATGCCCTTGATGAGTTTATTGGCATTAGTAGATTACATTGTTCATAAAACCACACTAATCAATCAAATTTCAAGTTGAGTATGATACCATGCCAAATCCAGACAGAACTTTAAAAAAGATATTTGATGATTTCTATCAAATAAATTAACATTGATTTTTAGAAATTAAAGTATAAGAATACTGTATCAGACAATATGAGCATAAAAACTAGCTGATCCATGGAACATTCATGAAAATGGTGACAGAGATAAGTACCTGACAAAAGATGTTGAGGTCCCTAGAAACTAGCCACAGAAGAAGCTCTTACCACCATTAATCTGAGGGGGCAAGGGAAACACATATTTTGGAAATCCATCAAGAACTGAAGATGTGGAAAAGAGACTTCAGGAAAGAGTGTAATTGAGGAATATGAATTTTGCCAGATAACTCTGTTTAAAGCAGAAAAGACAAGGCCCAATCTCTCTCTCTCTCTCTCTCTCTCTCTCTCTCTCTCTCTCTCTCTCTCTCTCACACACACACACACACACACACAGACACACACACACACACACACACACCACTACTTATTCATGTTGTATTCAATATTCCTATTTGATTTTAAAACCCCTGCAGATTCAGGTCACTAAATTCTAGTGCAGCTGCCTCTGTGTGGCCATCAGTAGATCCAAGCTGATGCAGCATTAGGTATGTTTGGGAATGAAATGTAAAGTCAAGTGTATAGCCTAATTATGCTAATTTTGAGAAGCAAGAATAGCAGTATTAAACACTGGTACTAAGCCCAAGTTTGGGGATTCAAGAAAGAAAAATAGTTATATCTAAAAAAGACAAAAGCTAATTCTTCAGTTGAGATATTAGCTGTTACATCTCCAGTGACTTAAATAAATGGGATTAATTGGTGAGAAATGGTGAGGTGGCAATTTTCTGGCATTGTCAGCAACTGGAAGATATCAGAGAATATGCTGTTCTCTGGGCTTTTATCTCATGCATTTCACTACAAGGTTGCAAGATAGCTACTGAAGCTCCAGCTTTTTCCTGAAGAAAGAAAGGAAGGAAGGAGATTAAAAAGGAAATGCAATACAAGCTGTATCTGTCCCATGTAATCAAAAAACATGTGTTTTTCTCAAAAGTTAAGCCAAATTCTACCTTTGATTCGTTGTTTGCAGATGTGACACAGGCCTAAATGGCTTTTTAAGCAAATATTTAGGGGAATATTCTTGCCCTCAATAAAATCTGGCTTCTGGCAGCAATAAGGAAATGGAGAGATATTTAATAGGCAATTGAAAGTGACTGCCACCATTACATATCGGGAACACATTTTATAGTTGTTATGTTAGATACTCAGTAGAGACCATTAATACTTGTTAAACATTAGAGGAGAAAAACAATGTTTAGTCACTCTTACTTCTTTGAGAATAGACCACAGGGGTGGTACATTTTGACATCTGAAAGCCATTATCCTATCAACTGCCATCAACCCATCTCTTATGGTAGCTGGCACTGATCTAAAATGTAAACAGTTAATAAATATATCAATTTTAGTTAATAAATATATCAATTTTATTTTGTGCTCCTGACTTTTAGTCATTCTAGGGTTTATATTTTTTTTTAATTTTTTTAGTTGTATATGGACTCAGTGCTTTTATTTGTTTTTATATGGTGCTAGGATCCAACCCAGTGTGAGACAAGTGCTGTACCACTGAGCTACAGCTACAGCCCCTCTAGGGTTTATATTTAATACTGATGTTTAACATAAATGTATTTGCATCTCAAATTTTGCCCAATTGTGCATTAACTAGAGTTTGTGTTTCATTCTGCATCAACTGTGCAAGACTGTGATCTACTGATTGTCAAGTAAAGGCAGTAGCACTAGGACTTAAAAATAAAATCAGCAAACCAGACACAGTGGTGCACATCTATAATCCCAGCTACTCAGGAGGCTCAGGCAGGAGGATTGTAAATTTAAGGCCAGCCTGGGCAACTTGGTGGGACCCCTGTCTGAAAATAAAATAAAAAAGGCTGGTTATGTAGCTCAAAGCTCTAACATGTGTGAGAGCTTGGGATCAATCCCTAGTACTGGAAAAAAAACTGAATCAACAGAAATCTTATTATAATTAGAAATACCAGATAGGGTATCTTTAGATGAACTATTTTGATCAGTTACAAAAGATAATGTGCCATACAGCAAAAGATAACACACTCCAATTTTGTTATATGTGCAGTGATCATACTGCCTATGTTAATGAGTAGCTGCCATTTAACAAAGTACATAAATCACACTTCAGGCTTCACGGTGGCAGGAATTCATGCCATTTATACGTGGTGGGTGACCTTGAGTTTTGGGGTTTTACTCCCTTTTATTTTAGTCTACTTACACTGTATCTATTATTCATGTGTATCTTGAAGCAAAGCTAATCTTTCTGCCACATCACCTTGTTTCTCTATCCCACTACCTTTCTGGACACTTCTGCTCTAAAACATTCCCGATGGAAGTATTTGTTATACAATCAAACTATAATATCAACCTTGCCCTGTGGGCTTAACTTAGCACTGGATCACGATGGGAAAGAAAAATCATATTTTGAAGCACAGAGTTTAATATCTGAACAATTCAGGTTCATCTAAAACACTCAGACAACAATATTTCAAAGGCAGCCTGATGTAAATAAAACACTGAGTGACACTCAAAGTAGTAAAACTATTTACTATTAACTATTTTAGTTAATCAGTATTGTCAAAATATGACAAAGATTCTGTGATTATAGTAGACCACAGGAGACTAGAGATTTGTGATACTTTAAAAACTTAAATTTATGATGGGTCATATGATGACAAAGGTCAGTCCTTCAAACATTGTAGGCAAAAATACCTCAAGCAATTTCTGAGATCTTTCCTTAGAAGACAGCTTGTAGAACATGCCACCACTGGCCCCTTTTTCATCATCCTTTCCTCTACCCTGCCACAGAGACAATGTCTAGAGCTCTTGGCACCATCTTAGATGATGAGATGATGGAGAGGTGATCTGGAAGGAGCTTGGGACCCCTAGGACCACTTTGGGCTGGATTTCTACTTGGGAGCCTTTATATGAAAGAGGAACAAGCTTCTATCTTGTTTAAGTCATTCCTATTGGTATCTTTGTTACTCACACTCAAATTCAATGCTAGCCAGTCGCAGTGTCCCACACCTATAACCCCAGTGGCTGGGGAGGCTGAGGCAGGAGGATCATGAGTTCAAAGGCAGCCTCAGCATGGCAAGGTCTAAACAACTCAATGAGGCCCTGTTTCTAAATAAAATACAAAATAGGGCTGGGGATGTGGCTCAGTGGTCAACTGCCCCTGAGTTCAATCTCTCATATCTGCCCCCCACCCCCAAAATCAAATGCTAGATACAATAATGACAGCTACATTGAATCAGCCTCTCACTTGGTCAGATATTGTGCTGAGCACTTTATTTGCATTATCATCTTTAATCCTCATAACAACTCCATGAAGCAGGTACTATTATAATCCTCATTTTACACAGGAGAGAGCTGGAACTTTACAACGTTAACTAATTTACCATCGGGGTACAGTCAGTAATGGTGGAAATGGTATTCAACCGAGGCATGTGACTCTGGAACTCATACTCAGAACATTAGCCATGGTGAGCAATATCTTTGTAACATTGACTCATGGGTCCTCTGTACACTCCATATATCTCATTTAGAGCAATATATTTACCTCATTTTTTGGACCTTCCCTTCTTCCAGATACCCAACCATTAAGCAAATAGTTACTTTAATAGGTTATAACACTCTGTATTATTCAAGGTTAAAGAAGGGAGGGATGACATTTATTCTGATGGAGCATATATGTAATTGACTGTGCTTTGCAGCAAAAGGCATAATTTCATTTTCCTTACTGCTGTACAATAGAGAAAAAAGAAGTAAAAGACAGAGACAACATTTCAAAGAATGATTCAGTGGGGAGAGATGTGGCCAGAGGATAATCTGCAGCCAGCCAGTATTGTTCCAATGCAAACCTCTACAAGCTAATATTTAAAGTACTTTATAGGTAAGTATCTAGAGAAAGAAAGAAAGATGAGCTTAAAAATGTAGAAAGAGGAGTACCCTGTCAAAGCTAACCAAGAACAAGTTTTAGTGGACTAGACTGGATACCTCTGTTTCTACATCATTATAATGAATCCATTATAGTTTCCAGTTTAGGATAAATTTCCTTCAACTTCTTCCTGGATTTTTGACAAAGCATAAAAGGTTTTGGGGTTTTGTTTTGTTTTTCCATCAGTGATACATCTTTCCTTCATCTATTATTTTCAGTCAATATTTATTGGGCCCCTAAAAGTTGCCAACATTATGTAAGGTACAAAGATAAATCTTTGTCCCTACCCTAAGCTAGTGGCAGAGATGAAGGGGTGAAGTGCCTGTGGGTAGGAGGCAGAGATGGGGAGACAAGGTGGGCGCCACCTGCAGAGGCTGGAACACTGGTACTTATTCTCAATGCTAAGGGGAGAAGGGGTTTGAACACCATCCAGTGGCATGGAGAACCTCTGACGGACTTTAGGCTGAGGAGTAACACCAGCTTTGTTTTAAAATCCTAATGCCACACAGCAGCATGAAAGATGCATTAAATGAGATCAGAATGGAGGCAAGAATTCTAGTTAAGGAACCAAGTTAGACTGATCCAGAAGAAAGATGATAGTGACTCAACTCAGGGGCGTAGAATGAGGCATAATAGAGACTGATTGCCAAGAGAGCCCCAAGAAAAAAATGAACAGCTTAGTGTCTGACGTGATGGAAGAAGGGATCCGAGAGGAAGAAGGATAATCTAGGAAGATTTTCAAAGACATGACTTGCTGTGTCGCCTTTCTTTTTACAGCTGGATGGTGTAGAAGGAAAGAACATACAAGCTTTGACTGCTGAGATTTTTTTTCCTCTTGGCTCCATCTCTTAGCAGCAAGGGATAAGTCATGTTGATTTCTAAACTCCAATTTCCTCATCTGTAAAATGGGGATAATTTTTTCTAGGACTTTAAGTTTTTTGTATTTTACTTTATTTATTTTTTGGTACCAGGGATTGAACCCAGGGGCACTTAACTACTGAGCCACATCCAGCCCTTTTAAATTTTTATTTTGAGCCAGGGTCTCACTAAGCTGTTTAGGGCCTCACTAAATTGCTTAGGCTGATCACTGATAGCTTTGAACTTGTGATCCTCCTGCCTCATCCTCCCGAGCCACTGGGAGTATAGGCATGCACTGCACCTGGCAAGTTTTTTGTTTGTTTTGTTTTGTTTTGTTAATTGACTTATTAAAACTGTATATATTTATGGGATAGAATGTAGCATTTTTAATACATTAGACAATGTATAAAGATCAGATCAGGGTAATTGGTATATAGATCACATCATTTACCATTTATTTGTGTTAGGAAAATTCAAAATCCTCTAACTAATTTGAGATATACAATTAATTGTTGTCAACCAGAGTTTCTCTACTGTGCTCTGCAGCTTTAGAAGTTATTCCTCATATTCAATTGCACCCCTGTACCTATTAATCATCTCTCCATCTCCAATTCCCTGCATGTTTTCCAGCCTCTTGTAACCACTATTCTACCCTCTACTTCTATGAGATCAATTTTTTAGGAAGGATTTTAAATTGAGAAATGAGATAATGTAAGAAATAGGACGCATATAAGGTATTGTTACAGTTTATATATTAGGTGTCCCCCAAAAGCTCATGTGTGAGACAGTTCAAGAACATTTAGAGGTGAGATGATTAGGTTATGAGAGCCTTAACCCAATCAGTGAATTAAACCCCTGGCGGAAATTAACTGAGTGGTAACTGAAGGCAGGCAAGGTGTGGCTGGAGGAGGTAGACATTGAAGTCCTGCCTTTGGAGCATATATTTTGTATCTGGCAACTGGAGTCTCTTCGCTTCCTGATCACCATGTAAGCTGCTGCCACACTCTTCTGCCATGATGTTCTGCCTCCCCTTGAGCCCTGAGGAATGGAGGTGGCCTTCCATAGACTGAGACCTCTGAAACCTTGAGCCCCCAAATAAAGATTTCCTCTTCTACGATTGTTCTTGTCACTCTTTTAGTCACAGCAGTGAAAAAGCTGACTAAAACAGGCATGTTAGCAAAAAGATATTGAATATGCAGAACTTCACAAAATGCCCACAAAACAATTTGAAAGACTAGAGGAATAAAGGAGAGGGATACTCAACTTTCAAGCACAGCACTGCAACTGTACTCTGGGGGGGCAAGAAGCTGAGGTTCCTGCTACCCAGAAGTCAGGAGGATTTAGGAAACTGCTGTGGATGTTATGGGTGCTCTGCAGTCACCAAAGGGTGACTGGAAGTGAAATATGAAACATGGTCATTTCTCATGTCTGCCTAGGGCATGAGTTAGCCACCATTGCTGCTATAGGGAGAAGACTATGCCTCCTCTACTTCTCCCTAAGAAAGTACATTTCTTTGATAGATTATCAACTGCATCCAGAATTCCACATGCAATTCCCAGGCTGCTACAATGTGGGACAAAACATAGAAAAGATTTGAAATGAATGATTACCAACAAAACTCAGCTCAGTTCTTAATAAATTGGATTTTAGATATAGTGCTTTTCTGAACAGGAGGAAAACAGCTTTGGGATGAATTCACTTTGGGACATTTTAACTTTGAGGTGCCTGTGACACATCCAGGTAGAAGTACATGGTAAAATAATTGAAAAGGTAGGTCAGAGATATAAATAAAGATTAGGAATTCTCATCTTAGTAGTGGTAGCCAAAATCATGGAACGGGAATAATTCCTACCCATCCACTCCTCCTCCTCGGCAGGAAGAGAATGCAGACTGAGAAGATGTAATTCCAAGCACAGGGCTCTAGGATCTGCCAACATTCAAGGGATGGAAAAAGGTGGAGGGGTTCCCAAAATCTGAGCAAATATTAAGGACGTTGTGCAGGTGGGAAATGAAATAAAGCAGGGACTGACATGGTCCATTAGGTATGTCAACCTGATGTCATAGCTCACCCTGGCAGGTTCCGTTTGAATGAATCAGGCAAAGCCAAGTTTCCATACCACGAGGAAAAGAAGGCTTGGGTATAGTCTCCTTGAAGAAACTTGGCTGTAGAGGAAAGATGTGGAGTAGGGGGGTACAGACTGTTTAAATAAGGAGATCTACACCATAAAAACAAGTACCAAGATGGTAATACAGGGGTTTTTGTTTCGTTTTATTTTGTTTGCCTAATGACTATCTTCGGTAGTTATGTTTCTATGATATATATTCTAGAAACACTTCCTTAAGTCAAGGATAATGATCACCTAAGATTATATAATGATTATTCTGGGTGGTGTGATTTGAAGTGATTTTTTTCTTATCTTTTCATGTTTTTCACAGCTTGAAATGAGCATAAATCATTTAGGCAAAGGCAATTATCTTTATCCCTAAAAGAAAAATAAGTTTTCTCCATACTTAGTATCATTTGGAGTTTTAGATTGTTGATATAAAGGATGTTTTTGTTGATAAAATCTTGAAAAAGTAAACCCAGTTTCTATCAAACTTCTTCCTGGACTCAGGGATTTTTAAAGGTATTTAGGATATTGAAATGTCTAATAAATGAGGACATTGAAGGCTGAGAAGGGTTGGAAATTAACCCTTTGACTTGATGACCCATAGCTGGAAACCTACCTAGAATTCTAGCTATACAATTTTAAGATTCAGAATTTTGACATGGAAGGAAATTTTTTAAAAAGACCATAGTCCAGTGCCTTAAAGAACAGGTGGAAATTTTGGCCCTTCAAAGAGAAAACATCCTGGCCAAAACCACATAAAAAGAATGAGAAGCTGGAACCCCAAGTCTCCTGCAGTCTAGGGGAAAGCACAGAAGAGATTAAAAATGAATGATGATCAGCAAGAATACCCAGCTCAGACCTTGATGGATACGATTTTGGATACAGAGGTCTTATGAACAGGCCACCTGGTTCATTAGTGAGCTAGAGCTTGCAGAGTTTGAGAAGGGGCTAAAGGCTGGAAAAGAGGGTGTAGAGTGAAAGGTGGGGGAGTTGGAATTGTTTAACTTAGAAAAGAGAAGACTGAAGAGATGCTTAATAATTTTCCAGGAAAAAAAAAGGAGCAATATTTTTTAAATCTCTCTTAATGATATAGAAAATAAAAGTTTTCTCCATACTGGTGCCCTCCATGTTCTTTCCATGAAAAGTTTTGCTTTCCTTCATTGTCTACCTCCTCACATACAACCCTTTCAAGGTCATTCAAGAAGCTCCAGCTTCCCAACCTTTCCCAGGCAAGTCTACTCCACGTGGAACTTTATTTTCTCTGGGGTCCTGTTAGCACTCCTTGTTGGAACCACAGGGATTGACACACACATTGTCATAATGCCTCATTATTTCACTTCAACCTGTCTTTCTTGCCCTTACAGATCTCTCTGAGCCATTCATTTGTTACCCTCCAACTTCTGCCATGGCCTAGCATGGATATTACCTTATAATTCATAACAAATACTTGGGAAATTTAAGCCATAGCATAGGAAACTGTAAAATATAAAACACATTTTCTATTAGTTACATTAAATAAAATATAAAATCATCTTTAAACTTCTTTAAAAACAGATATTATCTATCAAGGAAGTTTTAAGTATAATACTATCTGAAGACACAAGAATATAAGGATGAGCTACAAATTTTCTCAAGTTGGAGCCTTGTAATTCTGTTATCATCTATAAATATTAAATTAGAAAATATGGAAAATCTCAAATATACTTCATTAAGAAATGAATGTAGAAGTTTCAGTGAGTTCTCTTATACATTGTTGGTGTCCGCAAACTGGTGCAACCAATCTGAAAAGCAGTATGGAGATTCCTTAGAAAACTTGGAATGGAACCATCATTTGACTCAACTATCCTACTCCTCAGTTTATACCCAAAGGACTTAAAACAAGCATACTGCAGTGATGCAGCCACTTCAATGTTTATAGCAGCACAATTCACAATAGCTAAACTGTGGGACCAACCTAGATGCCCTTCAATAGATAAATGAATAAATAAAATGTGGTATATATACACAATGGAATATTACTCAGCATTAAAAGAGAATAAAATATGGCATTTGCAGATAAATGGATGGAGTTAGAGAATATCATGCTAAGCAAAATAAGGCAATCCCCCCCAAAAAAGGGGTCGAATGTTTTCTCTGATAAGTGGATGCTAATCCACAGGGGGAGGCATGGGATGAGTGGAGGAACTTTGGATGAGGCAAAGGAGAGGGGGGAGGGAGCATGGGGGTAGGAAAGATGGTAAAATGAGACAAACATCATTGCCCTAGGTACATGTATGATTGCACAAATGGTATGACTCCATATATAACCAGAGAAGTGAAAAATTCTGTTCCATTTGTATACAATGAATCAAAGAGCTTTCTGCTGTCATGCATAACCAACTAGAACTAACAAAAAATAAAAATTTAAAAAAAGAATTTTCAATGATTTCTGATGTTGATTCAGGCCTTGAGAGTCAAACTATTTAATCACTCCATTGAGGAGATGTTCAGAATGATCTTCCACTGCACCTAAATAAAACAAATGACTGAATGGTTGATTAAATGGCTATATAATCAAAATGTCCTACTAGCGTCCTGGTGATGAGAACCATATGCCAAAAGCCACATGCACCACTCTGGGATCATAAAAGTTGTGTATGAGCCAGGTGTGGTAGTGCATGCCTGTGATCCCAGTGACTCATGAGGCTGAGACAAGAATGAGGCCAATCTCAGCAACTTAGTGAGGACCTGAGAAACTTAAAAAGGCCCTGTCTCAAAATAAAAAATAAAAAGGGCTGGGATCTGGCTCATGGTTAAGTGCCTCTGGGTTAAATCCCCTGTGCCAAAAACAAACAAACAACAACAACAAAAAAAACCAAGCTGTGTTTTATGATTTGTTCTTTCATTAGCATGTAAATCTTCTAATACAATAAATATGTTAGGATAATTAATTACCTGTTATTAGATAGAGCTCATTTAAAATATTGCTTCCCAGATTGCCTTCTTGAGAGGCACATTTTTTTTAAAAAACTAATGGGGCCATCAATTGTGGTTGTGAGTTTTGTAGCATCTCCTTATAGTAATGATTATAACTTCATACAAATAAATGTGGGATGTTTCCACACATAGTAATGTTTAAATATAATTTTAAGATAAAGTCATATATCATCTAAAGTAGGACACAGATTCCTGAAAGGGAAAAAACAAAGTGTTTTTATGGCCTCAACAAACTTCAGACATGACTCAGTATGACTTGAAAAAGAGACCTCCTCTTCAGCAGGATTTGAGAGACTGGCTTGTCTAGAACTGAAATTTCTCCAAAAGTACAGCTGGGTTCACTGTAAAGCTAATGAAGCTGGTGCCCCAGTGTCCCTTCCTTGCTCAGCCTCTGACTATGAGCGAGTGCCCAAGCAGCTGGACTGTGGAACATAAGAAAGAGAACCAGCCAGCTTCCTATCTGGAAGCATTTCTATGTACCCATCTCTGGTAAGTTGCCTAAAGAGATCTCTGAATCTTCAAGGCTCATATAATTTGTTATGATCTACTCACTCATTTTAAGTAAGATCATTTGTAAATCCCACCCCCTATTCATGAATCTCCAAATCATATAAATTTCAGAATTTACAAAACCTGTCCCACAATAAAAAGAACTTCTTTGGAAAAGGAAATTTGTTTTATAGATCTTTCTAATTGAAATGTTTTGAGTTTCATTAGCTTCACCAAAGCCCTTGATGTAATTTGTGTTAAAGTGGGCAAATGGTCTACGTAAGTCATCATTTGGAGACTGGCGTTTAATGAAGTGAACACTAGTCTTCAGAGGCAAATGAGAGCTCTAATTTAGATGTAGCACCACAGACCCTCATAACAACAAGGGGATCGTTGCAATAAACATGACAAGGCAGAGGCTAATTCCAATCTCATTACTAAGCAGGCTCCTTCCACAAGCCTTTGAAGGAATCAAGTAAATGTCATGGCAAAAAGGCATGATTTGCCCCAAAATCTGTCACCAAAAGCTGAATTGAGCCCTGAGAAATCTCAGCAGCCGGCCCACACCATGATGAATAATGTGGTACAGAGATTCAAACAGTGTGAGAAGAAGAAATAAAATTAAAGAATTTCAGGGGCCTCTGAACACCATGCCGCAGGCAGGCTCTACTCCACTGAGCTAATGCATCACAGCTTTAAAACAGATCCAGTTCTGATCCACTGATGTTCACCAATTACCCTGAAAGAGAAAGGCTAAGAGTTCAGAACAATGTTCAAAACCCAATTAGCAAATACATTTCCCTCACTCTTCATTTCATGACTCACTAACATGCCCTGTACTGTAGACAATTCAACAACTTTAATAACAAGGGTATGGCAGACTTCTAATGCAATCAAGATCGAGTATGTGGGGCTTTGTTTTGTTTTTGTTTATATATATATATATATATATATATATATATATATATATATATATATATAGTTGACAGACCTTTATTTATTTATTTTATTTATTTATATGTGGTGCTGAGAATCCAACCCAGTGCCTCACGCATGCCAGGCAAGTGCACTACTGCTGAGCCCCAACCCCAGCCCTAAGTATGTGGTTTTAAAAAATTAAAGTAACTTCTATCATCCGCACGAAATATCTTTTAATATTTAAAGTAAATATTTTCAGAAAAATTCTCCACAGAATAAGTCAGAGGATAATCTCTCCTTCAAAAAGATGGAAATCCTTCCATATTTGATAATGTTTGATAACCTGAAGGGCATTATTCTAAGTTCAATCAGCAGTCACAAAGGACAAATTTTCTTCATGAAGATCTAAAACAGTCATCTCATAAAAGAAAAGAATAGAACCATGTTTGCCAGGAGCTGAAAAGAGGGGAAAGGAGAAAATGCTAATCAACACGTATAAATTATCAGTTGTGCACATTCTTTGAACTTAAAGATTTGTTGTACAGCATAGTGCCTGTATTATACAGTATACTGTAATGTACACTTAAAAACACGTTAGGAGGGTAGAGCTTATCATAAGATTTTTTTACCATAATAACATAAAATAAAGAAGAATAAGGAGGAAGAGGAGGAGAAAGGAGGAAAGAAGAAAAGAAGGCAGATGGAAGAGATATTTCCCAAGAAAAATAATATAGTTACTTCCTCAGCTGGATGGATAGAGGCATTGGTGATTGGGAGCAGGGGGTGGGGGAGGGGTGGCAAAGATGAAACAAAGGTTTAAGCTTATTCGAGATTGATTCACTTTCTCAGGAGAAATTGTCTACTAGCCAATACCTTAGGACCGAAGAATTCCACATGTGGCCCATGGACCTCTCTGAGAGTCCCTGAGACACCTTCAGGATACTCTAAAACTCAAAATCAATTTCATGATGAACTCTTTATTTGCCTTTTTTCATTGTGTTGATATTTGCATTCATGGAACAAGGACAATGGTGGGTAAAACTGTTGGTGGCTTAGCACTAGTCAAGGCGGTGGCCCGAAACTCTATAATAGTGAGTTACTAGTACATGATACATTGTGCTTCACTGTCACTCACTGGTGAGGGGTGGGGAAACATCATAGAAAAGTTTCACTTTAAAACATCCTTGATGAAGCAGTATAAATATTAACTTTATTAAATAAATATCAGCCCCTGTATATATATCATTTTATGTATATTCTGTATTGACAAATTGAGGACTTGCAAGAAAGTATTTCTATGCTTCTGAAGTATAATGGTTATCTCAAGGGGAAAAAAATGTCCCCCATGGAAAGTTCCAATCACAAAGTTCCCCTTGCAGGTTGGAAGTAAAAATCAATACAATCTGTTAGGGACCAGGGAACAGTAATCTAAGAATTTAGCATCAGGTGGTCCTGACCTGGAAGAAATAAAATTAAATTGCCTCTGAAAGGATGAACCCTCAATCAAGTCCTTTAGATTTCCCCAAAAGGGAGTAAACCACTAGAAATAAGTCAGCATAAATGAGAAATAGTAGAATAAGATTCCCATGTAATTCGGATATTTGAATTATTATCCAAGGAACTGAGATCATTAAGCATGACTGAGCAGATTAAAACCAGAAAAAAATAGAATCTCTATAAATGAAACAAGAATATGTAAAAATAAAAACTCAGTGGATAAATTAAATGCAATACTGGATGAAGCTTATGAGAGAACATGAATAGATAATAAATTCAAAGGAATTATTTGTGGATAAAAAAGACTAAGAAAGGTAAAAGATAGAAAATATTAAAGAGTTATGAAGAAATGTGAATAATAGGGAGAATAGAAAAATTTGAAAAAAGAAAAGGGAAAACATAATATTTCAAGAGACACTTACAGAGAATTTTACAGCACTGATGAAAGACATTATTTTGCAAACATAAAAATCATAAATCCCAAACAGAATTTAGAAGAAATTCATACCTAAACACATCATAATGAAATTGCAAAGTCCTAAAGAGAAATAGAAGACATTAACACATCTAAAGAAGAAAGACCAAAGGTCTAAATAGCAATTAGACTTATAGCAGCATTTTCAATATCTTTAATGGAAGCCATCAAACAGAAGAATAAAATCTACAAAGTACTGGCAAAAATGTCAGGCTAGGATTATTTCTATACATATTAAAGAAGGGGGAAATTAAAACATATTTATAAAACCAAAAGTTAAAAGTTTACCACTAACTGATCCTCATAAATGAAACTCATAAAAGTTGAACTTCATTGTATTAGTTTCCTAGCCATAAACTAGGTGGCTTACAACAGAATTTTATTCTCACAATTCTGGAGGGTAAAAGTCCATACCTTTCCAAGCTGGTGTGTCAGCAATCCTTGGAATTCCATGCCATCTAAATGCAGTCATCCCTCAGTATCCATGGGGGATTTTTTAGGACCCCCTCATTGATACCAAAACCCAAAGATACTCAAATACCTTATTTAAATTGCATGGCATTTGCATATAACCTAACACATCCTCCTGTGTACTTTAAGTTGTCTCTAGATTACTTGTAATGTCTAATATAATGTAAATGCTATGAAAATTGTTATACTGCATAGTTATTCTGTATAAAGGAATAATGTCAAGAAGAATTCTGAACACATTTAATATAGATGCAATTTTTCTTAGTACATTTTGGTCCCCAGTTGGTTGAATCCATGTCGTCAGCACCTGTGGGGATGGGGGCGAGGGGACAATGTACCTTACCGAAGCTCTGCCTTTGCTGTCACATGTCACTGTGGGTCTCTCTGTCTCTTCTAATAAAAACATCAGTCATCTTGGAACCCTTACAACAGTATGACCTCATTTTAAATTATTGCATCTAACAAGGACTCTATTTCCAAATAAGATCACATTCTAAAATACTGGGGATTAGGACTTCAATATATCTTTTGGCAAGTGTAATTCAGCCCATAATATTCATCCATTAGAAAAATTACTTGAAAAGGAAAAACTGAAATGGAAGAAGGAATTCTGAGTAAAGAAATTGCTAAGTA
The DNA here is from genome assembly GCF_047511675.1 of Marmota flaviventris. NCBI lineage: Eukaryota > Metazoa > Chordata > Mammalia > Rodentia > Sciuridae > Marmota > Marmota flaviventris. Next base: position 135,627,948 of record NC_092501.1, on the reverse strand, counting down.
TGTGAGTAAAACTAAAGAAATACTGACTGCATAAAGTTATTATGAAGTAATTTCTAAACTGAGTATTAAAAATAGAACTAACCCAATCAATAAATGGGCTAAGAAACTGAACAGACACTTCACAGAAGAATAAATACAGTTGATCAACAAATATATGAAAAAATGTTCGATATCTCTAGCAATTAGAGAAGTGCAAATCAAAACTACTCTAAGATTTCATCTCACTCTAATCAGAATGGCAATTATTAAGAATATAGACAACAATAAATGTTGGTGAGGATGTGAGGAAAAAGACACGCTTGTACATTGTCGGGCTGGAAGTTGGTGCGGCCACTATGGAAATCAGTTTGGAGATTCCTCAGAAAACTCTGGGTCAAATGGTGGTCCCATTCCCACTCTTTGGTTTACACCCAAAGGTCTTGAAATTGACATTCTGCAGCAACACAGCATGTCAATATTTGTGGCAGCTGAATTCACAGTGGCTAGGTTGTGGAGCCAACCTGAGTGTCCTTCAATAGATGGATAGATGGGGAAAATGTGATATGTATATTCAATGGAATATTGCTCAGCTTTAAAGAGGAATGGAATTATAGCATTTGCTAGTGGATGGATGGAGTTAGAGAATATCATGCTGGGTGGGGTGTTTTCTCTGATACGCCGGTGCTAATTCACAGTGATCAGTGTGGGCACTAGGGAAGAAGAGAGTTACCTTAGATTGGGTAGACAGGGGTGAAGGGAGGGGAAAGGAGGGGATATGGGGCAGAAAGAATAGTAGAATGCAAACAGACATTATTACCTTATGTATATATACAACTGCATGATTGATGTGATTCTATAACATGGGGGGGTTATACCCCATCTATGTAGGATACATCAAAATACATAAATGCATTCTACTGTCATGTATAACTAATTAAAATAAACCTTTAAAATTTAAAAAATAGAACTAAACAGGAGAAAAAGCCAATGGAAAATAGGGTAAAAAAAATCAAAGCTTAAATTATCTAAGATATTCAGAAGAAGAGTAAAGATATGGAATAGTTTTAGACCTTCAGTCAGTATGCAGTTTAAAATTTTAAGAGTAATCACTGAGAAAATAGAAATTGAGGGTTTATCTTCCAAATACTAATGAAGGAAATAAGTCATTTAAAAAATTCTCATCTTAAAAGACTTAAAGAAAGGAAGAAAAATAAATGACATTAAACAACCATGATAAGAATTATAAAAATAATTCCAAATTTTCAAAAATTATGTTAAATTTAAGGCATTCAACTCTAGTTGAAAAGCAAAGATCGTCAACTAAATAAGAGTTATTACAAGACATATCTATAATAAATTATATCTAAAACAAAATTATATAGAAATCTTCAAATTAAAAGAATAAAAGAACTATATTAAAATAGTTCTGGTGCAGATATATTAATATCGGAAAAAACAGATTTTTGAGGCAAAATTGTTATCAGACATAAAAAAGAGTCATTATATAATGAGGAAAAACATTAAAATTAATGAGGATAGCCAATTCTAAATTTATATGTACCTAACAACATGGTCTCAAATATATAAAAGCTAAAATTACAAGATTTTCTACAAAAAAAAAATGGTGGAGAGTTTTAAGACTTCCCTCTCAAAAAAATAGTTGAGGCACCAAATTCATGAGTATAGATTTAGTATGAAAATACATTTTAAAATTGATCTCATAGACATCTTACTAATGAAAATCACATTCTTCTTAAGTATCCGAGATGAAACATTTCCAAAATTAGTCAATTATTAGACCACAAAACAACACAACATATTCAAAGAAACAGGATCAGAAAGAACATTTCTCTCTTAACAAAGTGCAACTAATTTGGAAATAATAAAGTAACTTTTTAGGACCTATTTATCTGGAAATTTTTCAATTTTTCTTCTAAAATATTAGCCATTTTATTAAATATTTTAACAGTTGGAAGTATATGATAATAAGAATTAAATGGGGATAATATAGACTCCTGCTTCCAGGAGAGTGGAGGAGATGTGCTTTGCCTATTTCTCCTACTAAGCACAGCACAGTTAAGACTCCCTGGGCATCATACATAAAATGATAAATATAAGAAGAGAGAAGAAAGTAGACCAGCTCCTGAGCTCAGGACTCCAGGAAAGATTTTCTTTCACTTCATAAACCTAAAAATCCCAAACCAGGTATTAGAGATGTACTACCAGGAAATGCTAAGGGAACAGAAACAAATGGACACAGAGACAAGAAAAGTCTGTGTTATTTAACCACAGGACCAGGCAAAGAGGAAACCAACCAAGCAAGACAGAAAAGTTTTCAATGATTTCCATTCTACTCCACTCAAACACCATGAGAAAATCTTTCTGTCTGATCTCTGCAACTTTCTATGAATCTATAATCATTTCAAAATAAATACTTTTTTAAAAAGAGGAAAAGATGGTGATATAACAAGGAGTAACTGAGTAGCTAATTTATTTTAGAGGTCAAAGATGGACTTTCTGAGAAGATAACAGTTTGGTTGAGACCCACATAAGAAGCAGCTAACCGTGCTGTGGAGATAAAGAACTAACAACCGAGGCTGAGGAAACATCTAGAGAAAAGCCCAAGGTGGAAATGAGTTTGGTGTGTTCTCAGGAAAGAAGAAAGTTCAAGATGAAGGGTACAGGGACAGGTGGAAAGTAGCACAAGATGAGTAATGTTAAAAGAAAAAAGATAGACAAATTTTGCGGGGTTTAATAGAGCAAAAAAGAATTGATGAATCAGGCAACCCTCAAAAACAAAACAGGCTCCAAGAACTCCAGTTTGGAACGTAGTCAGGCAACATTTATGGGCAAGAAATGGAAGTGAGGAACAGAGAGAACTAGACAGGTTACAGCTCAGTGTTTGCTTAATTTGGACATGATCTGATTTCTGTCTGATCTCTGCAACTTTCTATGAATCTATAATCATTTCAGCCAACTGATTAGTTGGCTGCCAGCTATTAACTGATGGTTAGCTGCTGTCATTGGCTGACACTCAGCTATTTGTCACAAAAGTATACATATAAACTAGATTTTCAGTCAATTTACCTAGTTTTTTAGTGGATAAAATATAAAGGTCTCCTCAAGTCAAATTTAGTTTAACCTAACAGTAGGAATATCAAGGGGACAGGATATAGGAATTTGTATGTGTAAGAATTGTAATGCAAAAGTAAATAAATAAATAAGCAAATAAGAAGAGATTCTAAATTTTTTAAAAAATTAAGCAGCTGAATGAGATAGTCTTATTTATTAAAAGTTTTCTTTAATCACTCAAGTTTCTGAGTGGAAAAGGATTACTGTCCAAAGTGCAAGAACAACAACTCATTGTAGGATCTCATAAAGTGGTAAGAGATGGTAAAATTATCTTTTATATTTTCAAAGCTGCCACACACTGTGGGCAACTTTGAAAATATAAAAGATAATTTTTAATGTATTAAATGTGAGAATCAAGGGTAACTGCTTAGTTTTGGCTAAAAACTGGGTGGATATTCATGCCTTTAACTGGGACTATAAATACAGGACAAAATTGAGGTATGGGAACAGAAATCCAGAGTTCTATGATAAGCAAATGGATTAAAGATTGTATAGATATGAATGAGGATTCCAAGGAGGCCCTTCTGGGGAGAAGTCAAGTTTGGTATACAGATTAGAAAGTCAATACCATAATAAAAATGAAATTTCAACCCCAGGATAAAATCATCCAATGAAGGTATCTACTACTGGTAGAAAAGAGAAACTAAAACTAAGCCAGACAGAACTCCAAATTTATAGGTCAAGTTGAATGGAAGAATGGTGCAGGGGATTGAGAAGGCACAGCCAGTGAGGTAGGAGGAAAACCAAGATATCATAATGCCACAGAGACCAAGATTTGCTTTTCTAGGAGCAGCTGAGCAAGTCCTGGCATATAGAGAATTATGAGTGATGATATAGGTGAAAGGGTATAAATAACGTCATGAAGCTGGGAGAGAGTGGAACCCCCAGCACAACAGGAAGCATTGGGCTCCCAGAGGAATGATGTCCACCCTGGTAAAGGGAGGGAAGGCAGATTTTGGGGAGCGGTGCAGGCATGCTGAGAAAGTTCTTATTTTATTTCAACAGCTTTCTCAAGGAAGTATGAGGGTAGAGTTTTAAGCTGCAAGTTGAGATGTGGAAGAAGTAGTATAGGATTTTTGAGGAGAGAAACCAAGGTGTGAAATAGTTGTTTGGAGGTGAGAGCTTGAATTTGTCAGGGAGGACCGGAGGATTGCTAGGCAGCATGGCGTGCCTTCTGCATGTTGTGATCATGGCTAGAACATGAAATCCATCAGTCTGGTGTCACTCCAGCAACCTTGAACTGCTGGGCGCAGGCATGGGGTCAGGGAATATTTTGATTTAACCAAGTTGGGTTGCTGAGTTGATTGTCTGATGAGCACAAGGACAGGACAGAGGAACAAAAGACTTCAAGGTGTTTGGAAAGAAGTGACTACCATGTCTTCAAACTCTTTTGCTGGCATAGCCCCTAAAAATAGTTTTGAAAAACTGTGTGCCCTCCACACATTTTTAAGGTAACATCTACACTTTTCATTGTAAATTTAAATGTGGTAGACTTTTTGACATATAGTGTACTTTTATGTGTCACTTTTTAAGAAATGTAACCAATGAATTTAAATACCATATAATTTTGGTACCCACCATCATCCATTTAAAAATACATCTCAAAGAGCTTCTTAAATTGAAATTTTACATCTTTTTCTTTCTATTTGAGCCTGTACTTTCAGTCCACTCCCTTCACACCCACCCCCTCAACTGAATTTTATAATATATTTTTGTACTCATAAGATTTTTATTTATCACCCTCACACATTCCTCTGCAACAAAAATATGTATATAAACTAAAGTTGAATGTGATTTTTATATTTGCCATGAGCATAAGGTTCTAAGTCCTAGAAATTTTCTTCTAGACCAAGTTACTATTACAATTATTATTAAGTGCTGATGACGTTGTTTACACATCTGAACCTTTTGTCAAAACATTAAAATAATAAATTTTAATAAGTAGCTGTCAAACATAAAAACTAAGATTTTATTTAAAGTTCTTTTAACAAGAACTAGGATAGTTAAGATTAGTGAGGATACTTTTTGCCAATGATTTCATCCATGGGTAATGCTACACTTTTTGGATTAAATTACAGAAAATATAAACTAGTAACAATATTTTTACATTGTATTTACACATATGTGCTGAGAAACCACTTTCTCATACCTAAGTGGATAGGAATGGAAGATGCTTCATAGTAATGCCACCTGGCTCTGAATCCCTTATGAGTTGAAAATTAAAGAAAAAAGTGATATAAGGAATATGTTAATAATCTATCAGCTGACAACTCAATTTATTAGTGGTAAAGAATTAGAAGTCTAATTTGCACAATAATTTGTTATTCAGTTATTAGTATCATTTATTTTCTCAATCTCTGAGATGTATACCAAAAACTTTATCAAGACTTATCTGAATATAAATTTATACCAGCTATTCTGTCACTTAGAGGAACTTTCTTTAATCCAATCCTTATGACGAGGTGTGGAAAACAAAAGAAAGGTATGTGAGTTCTCCCTGTATTGTTTCTTACCACTGCATGTGAATCTTATCTCAAAATAAGACTTTTAATGTAAAAAATTTGATGAAAACATTCATCAAACTTACTGTATTGACAGAGTGAAATGATTATTTTGTCCACTCAGCCAGGTGGTCAGAGTTAGTCTCTAGTAGCCATCAGTCATATTGATAGCATGTACCTAGATACAATGTGACAACAGCACTTTCCCTTGGGGTCTTTCTCCCTGAAGCCATAACCTCAGCCTAATCATGAGAAAAACTTCAAACAAATCCCAACAAGGGACATTCTACAAAATACCTAGGCAGTACTCCTTTAACTTGACAAGGTCATCAAAACCAAGAAAGTCTGAGAAGTTATCCAAGCCAAGAACAGACTAAGGAGATAAGGTGACTAACTGCAAGGTGGTCTTCTGCATGGGCTTGTAGAACAAAAAACAAACAAACAAAAATGTTAGGTAAAAACGGAGAAAATTTGAATCCACTATGGCCTTTGGTTAAGCATAGTACATCAATATTGGAACATTAACTTGTTCATTAATTGTGACAAACATACCCTGACAATGTAAGTTGTTACTAATAGGAGAGCTGGTTATACAATATAGGAGAAATGCTGTACTGTCTTTGCAACTTTTCTGTAAACCTATGATTTTTCTCAAATTTCAGTTTTTATTGTATGTAAAGTCCTATGGCTAAGGACTTTGAAGAGCTGAGGTAAAATTTCCAAATATGTAAAAACATGTATTTAATTTTCAGCATTTCTTGAAAATACCACCTTTGCTTTGCTCTCATATGAGTTTCTCTCAGAGAAATACTTTCATTGATAACAGACTGCAGATGAGAGTCAAAGTCATTAAACAAAAACTGTTATGTTTTCTTCTACCATACCACTTCATATCTGAATTCAGAACATACCAACATGGGGAAAATATACTACTTATGAGACCATGTTGCTCTTTAACTAAAATATATAGAGGACAGGGAAATGAGGAAAATCCTGAGCTTTAATTAATCATCAAGAAAAATGCCCCCCCCCAATAATATTTTGACATCACTTTATTTGGCACCCTGAAGATGTCATAGCCCGGTTGAATACATAATGGTAAGATCTGGGATGGGGAGGTCTGTACCTTTCTCTGTTAAAGCAGGAGAAGGACACTGTAAATGACTGAGTTCTCAGGTGGATCAATTTAAGAAAAATACTTGACATGAAGGTTGAGAGTTTTCCTTACAACTGTCTTTGCATAAGTCCTTCCTTGGCCAAGTCTTCCCATACCTATGGGTAACTAGTTTGAGGACCACTGAGATGATGAACCCTGAAATCTAATTTTGGTAAGGAGGGAAGTGGAGATGCAAGGAGATTATCAATTGAGAAAAGCCATAGGGTTACTGGTTTGGTGGGTCTGATGAAGTTGAAGAAGCACTGGTATGAAAGTACCTGGAGAATTAGGTAAACAAGAGAACAAGAAGAGCAAGAAGATGAAAAATTAGATTTTTAATTTTTTTAAGAAAGTAAGAAAAGGTATCTGCATGCTACCTGGGGTGGGGGCACACTGGGAAAGTACTACATACCATATCATTTTCAGGAAGGTCTGAAGTGTTCATGATGACCACATGTCCCTTCAGCAAGCCTATCTTGTTCTTGACTGTGTCCCCTAAACCAAGAACAGTTCCTGACATGTGAAAGGTGCTCCATAAATATTTGTTTATTAAAGAACTGTATTTATAAAATATAAACCACAAAGCACATTTGGGGATAATTTTCTCCACCTACCTGCCTTGCATATCAAAGCAAGAAGTGAAAATGTCATTATCACTGGGTCTACTTTTATTGCATCACTTCCCCAAACATTTTAATCACATGCACTTTGCACAGAAAGACCTCCTTGAACATTTTTAAGAACATTTTTAACATGTGAAAAATATAGTCCAATATGCAACCATAAATCTCTGAGGTATACAGCTCCCTCCTTCCCCTCCCCTGCAGTGTTTGTGAAAACGGCATGCTCTCTTATTCTGCACACACAATACACTGCTAATATTTACCGACTGAAAGAGCTAGTGTCCAATTCTGTTTTCTTCTTTCCTAGAGGTTGAGCACATTGGCTCAACATGCATATTTTCCCAGGCTACTGATAATTCATTCATTTTTACCTCTGCGTCCAGGAGGAGCTACCTGTACACCAGCTCTCCAGTTGAAAGTCAATGCCATTTAAATACGCACTTCTGGTGAGAATCCCTTCATGAAAAGCCACAAAATAAGGCAAAGAATAGAGCAGAGATGATGAACATTTTTTCATATATTTGTTGATTGATTTTATATCCTCTTCTGAGAAGTGTCTGTTCAGGTCCTTGGCCCATTTGTTGATTTGTTTTAGTGGTGCTTAGCTTTTTGAGTTCTTTATATAACCTAGAGATTAGTGCTCTATCTGATGTGTGAGGAATAAAAATTTGCTCCCAAGATGTAGGCTCTCTATTCACCTCACAGATTGTTTCTTTTGCTGAGAAGAAACTTTTTAGTTTGAGTCCATCCCATTTATTGATTCTTGGTTTTAATTCTTGCACTATAGGAGTCTTATTAAGGAAGTTGGGGCCTAATCCCACATGATGAAGATTAGGGCCTACTTTTCTTCTAATAGATACAGTGTCTCTGGTTTAATTCCTAGGTCCTTGATCTACTTTGAGTTGAGTTTTGTGCATGGTGAGAGATAGGGGTTTAATTTCATTTTGTTGCATATGGATTTCCAGTTTTCCCAGCACCATTTGTTGAAGAGGCTATCTTTTCTCCAATGCATGTTTTTGGCACCTTTGTCTAATATGATACTTGTAATTTTGTGGGTTAGTCTCTGTGTCCTCTAAGATATCATCTCACTCCAGTCAGAATGGCAGCTATCATGAAGACAAACAACAATAAGTGTTGGCGAGGATGTGGGGGAAAAGGCACACTCATACATTACTGGTGGGACTGCAAATTAGTGCAGCCAATATGGAAAGCAGTATGGAGGTTCCTTGGAAAACTGGGAATGAAATCACCATTTGACACAGCTATCCCCACTCCTAGGTCTGTACTCAAAGGACTTAAAAACAGCATACTACAGGGACACAACCACATCAATGTTTATAACAGCACAATTCACAATATCTAAACTGTGGAACCAACCTAGATGCCCTTCAGTAGATGAATGTATTAAAAATGTGGCATATAAACACAATGGAATATTACTCAGCAATAAAAGAAAAATAAAACCATAGCATTTGCAGGTAAGCGGGTGGTGTTGGAGAAGATAATGCTAAGTGAAGTTAGCCAATCCCCTCAAAAAACAAATGCTGAATATTTTCTCTGATATAAGAAGTCTGACTTACAGTGGGGTATTAAGGGCGAGCATGGGAGGAATAGATGAACTCTGGATAGGGTAGAGGGGTGGGAGGGGAAGGGAATGGGCAAGGGTTTAGCAATGATGGTGGAATGTGACGGACATCATTATCCAAAGTACATGTATGAAGACATGAATTGGTGTGAACATACTTTATATACAAACAGAGATATAAAAAATTGTGCTCTATATGTGTAATAAGAATTGTAATGCATTTCACTGTCATGTATTTAAAAATAAAGTCAATTAAAAAAATAGAGCAGATGTGCTCAGCTCCTAACCATCTCACTGACACTCTTCCATTTTCATATAGATCAACTCTACTATCATTAAACTTTTGGGTTTTTAACATCTTTCCACAAGAGAATACATTTTTGTCACACTGAAGGCTCTAAGTACATTTCTCAGTAGTATTTGAGGGTTAAACGGAGGAATCCATAGCAAAGCTATTGTCAAACGATGGAAATTCTGAGTACACACATTTTGGAGAATTCAGCTTGAAGATCTCAACCCCTTTAGCTTTCACTTTTTCACTTGACCCCCATATTTCCTGCTAATTCTTTCAAAGTTGGTTTTTTCTATCCCAACACCCCAAGTTGCCCTTTTGCTTTATGAAATTGTAAACCACATCAAAGAAAACCTATCTTTGAGAAGTACCTAAGTGGCACATTATGAACTGCAAAGCTCCCACAGAGCAATTTAAAATGATGAATATCCTTTTCAAACATCCTTTTCAAAATTGCACATGGACTTCAGCCAGTCACAAGACAGCGATGTGGAGGATGCATTAAAGTCCCCATCTGCTCTTCACATTGCTCATCATTGATTTATAATCCACAGTAAGTCATCTGGCCACACAGGCATTGCGGAGACTGTTACCTTTGAGAAGATTTGTCCGTGCCTTAGTAATTTTCTCCTACCTGCACCCTGATGTGACTCATTGCTATTCCAGGAACAGTTCTTCCCACTATTCTCAAAGAAGAAGAAGAAGGGGGAAAAAAAACCTGTGGTACATTTTAAACTTTGAGAAAGTAAATAAAGCTCTTTAGGGATAACTTCAGACTACTGCTTTCATTAAAGGAGCTTCGACTCATCTTCACTCCTTTCAGAAGCAGCAGTCCCTTCCTGCTTGAATTCTCATTAACAAAATCACCAATATTTTTCCTAGATCAGCTATCATTTGCTCACTGGGTGACATATATAGATATTTCCCTTTTCACAAGCCACAAGAGAATACACTGTTGCAGGAGATAAAAATAAAGATTAGAGTTTCAAGTCAGTGACCCCAAGCCACAACTCCTGCTGTATAATTCCGAGCAGAATCTCAAAGTGGACAGATGTGATGTCCACCAGGACAGCTGTAAGAGCTGAAGGGTAAAGGGAATTCATGCAAGTTCATGCTCTGAAGCTGGTACAAGGCAGGTTGAAAGGTAAGACTGTCTGGCATCAGTGTCCATCATGTTACAGCCACCATCTTGGCCATGTGGACCCTGGCACTCTTCATACTGGGATGACCACCCATATACCTTACGGGAATATTCCATAAGATTCTCTTAGAATGTCCCAAAGACCTCTCATTGGCATTTTCTTTTATCTACTCTATACCCTCACCTGCCCTGTGCCCAATTTTCCTGCTTAGATGCTAATGATCGGTACAGAGAGAAATATCTTTGACTCTTCATCCCTTTCAGGAATGCACTTTAAATAGAGCTCTCTTACAAAACATTAACTTTTCAGCTTAGATGAGGGGTCCCTCCTGCTGGGAATTGGAAGAGAAGTAATATCTTGGGAAAGGCAGGCCAGTGATTCCCGAGTTACACTATTTGATGGTCATTTACTAGTTCCCAGTAATGACTGTAATCTTTGGGATCATATAGAATAAATCTTTGGGTCATATAGAATAAAGTTTTAGCTGGTTGCCTCAAAAAAAAAAAAAAAAAAAAAAGAAAGCAGTATGAAAAAGACATATCCAAATAAGAGCCACGGGAATTTCCAAGGAACCTATGAATAGCTAAGATCACTTAACTTCATAGAAATGGAAATATGGTTTGGATATATGAAAACAGTTTAGTCTTCAAGGCAGAGCTAGTGAGTGTGTTGGCTTTGTGTTCCTGAAGAGCATGAATTCATTGCCTCTCCTGCCATGATGTTCCTCTTGGTTTCTATTTGCCTGATGCTATTGGCCAATCACCATGCCCTCTCTCTGCTCTGCATGGACTCTGATTTCTGCTTACTTATAATTTCAGCCTTTGCACAGCTCCCAAGGTCTCTGTTTTTAGCTTTTTGTTTTCAACATTTGTTCTGGATTCTAATTGTTCCACTCTAGTATTTCTAAAGCAAATGTCCCTAAAAGAGAAGTTACTTATCTGTTAATTAGCCATCTTCTTGTTGGGGAAGAAACATTTCCAGGCTTCAGCCAAAGTATTCTTCATTGCCAGCAACAGAAATCAATTTGGCTGGATTAAGCAAAAAATAAATTTATTGAAATGATTAGAGAGATACTCAGAAAATGAATGTAAACAAATGGAGGCAGAGAAGCCAAACCACACCACTAAATCGGCTGAGGGAGAACTCTTTGCCATCAACCAACTGTAGGAGTTGTGACTTGTAACTTACACCTGAACACTGGAAACCAGTGTCACTGCTTGTCCCCCTGACCATGCTTAGCCCTGGAAATTGAACATTGCTGCAATGACCACCGCAAAGACCTCTCCCCATCTGAGCTTCCCTGTATCACCAATCACCTCCCAACTCCAGGGCCAGACTTGATTGCCAAGTCTGTATTACAAGCTAAGGTGAGAGGTAAAGAGTATATGGCCTTTGGAATTTCATCAGCAGGAAATAGACTCTGCCTGCCTCTGAGTTTCAAACGGTAGGGAATATGGTAAGAGGGCTAGTTGATAGAAAATCAAGAAGAAAATGCAGGAAATGATTGCACTAACTCATGATCAGCTGCCCTCCCATTACAAATCCATCTGAGCCAATACTCCCTGCTTAGGAAGTCAGGATGTGGCTGCTCACTTAGAAGGACCATGGGAAGGGTGGTGATCTTGACTGGCCAGTGCAAAACTACAACATAACCAAAAAAGTGTGGGAATTTCTTTCATGTGCACTATTGATTTCAAGGCTTAATTTTTCAAAATATGAATTTATGTATATGTCAGTTTTCTTTATTGGACTGTACATATTTTAGGGCAGGGACTTTGTCTTATTTGTTTTTATATCCCCAGTGCCTAAGACACTGCCCAGCATATAGCAGATACCTATTAAATAAGATTTGTGGCTGAGAAATTTTTCTGTACCATTGGATAACATAAATTTCTCCAAGTTTTTTGAAGGATCATAATTAAACAAACAAAAACTTATTATCAACACAGCAAGAAAGAGCTAAAGAAGCAAAAATGTTTTGATTTATACTCTTACAGAGTAATTTTCTTGGAGTTCCTCTTCAGAGCACAGATCTTTGAAATTGTGGTTGATAGAATGAGGGAATTGCTTGATATGAAGAAGAAGCGAGAAGGTAGATATTGAAAAGGGAACATCAAAAGGAGGACAGAGATGAAGGAATAAAGAAAATGAGAGAAGAGTTAGTCCAAGGAGTATTAGCAACAGAAGTTTCCTGATAATCTAGAAGAAAATTAATAAATGCAAAAAGGATTCTGAATACTGCTTTGAGAGCAGCGAAGTGACACTAATATTTTAAAGTATATACTACATGCAAACATTTACTAGAAACTGGATGGTGTGTGTGTGTGTGTGTGTGTGTGTGTGTGTGTGTGTTTAACATTTCTGGCAACCACTAATATATATGGTGGACAAAATCATTTATACTTTGTAAATGAGGAGAATGAGGCTCAGAAATATTACATGATGGGTTTCAGGAACACAGATATTAAGCATCAGAATTTATTGATTCTATATATGAATCCAAATTTCACACTTTTTTCAACAACCTATTTCTCCCTGAGTAAGACTGAAGGTGGGTGAGGAGGAATAATCCTGCTCAATAGAAACTCTGAATTCAAATTCCCCAGCCTTTAAATGGTGTCTGAGCTGCCTTTATACATTCTATAAAAGAAAATCTGACATTTAAAAATATTTAGATGTTTGGATATGAAATTTTTAAAGGTAACAGGAACTTTGTTTCTGATATCAGCCTAACTGACCTCAATTCCTCATTGTTCTTGGAAGCAATAAAGAAATTTTATATAGTCTCAAATAGAACATGACATTATTATTCCACTCTTAAAAATAAGAGGAGTTTGATTTAATCTCTGAATTTACCAAGATCTCAAAACACATTTACATGCTTTCCCTATGCCACATCTGAGTGATCAATTTTTTAATTTTTTTAATAGTTGCAGAATGACACTGCTGACTTTGATACTACCCAAAAGCCTAACATCACTAAAGTTTATCAGTGGTCATGCTGGGGAGGTAGAATACCCTGACTCAAAAGCAGAAGGATTGCACAAATGCTAACACTACATCAGGTTGAATGGTCCAAAATGCATGTGAACGTAGAACCTATTATTATGGACTTGGTGGGGAGAGAGGTCTTTGAAGATATAATTAAGAATCTCAAAATGAGATCATGTTGGATTAGGGTGCACCTTAACTCTATGAAAGTGTCCTTAAAAGAAAAGGGAAGAAGAAACACATCACGAGATGATTTGAAGACAGAGGAAGGACCTGGGCAATGCATCTATCTATAGCCAAAGGGCACCAATAACTGCTAAAATCTACGGAAAGGTATAAATGGAATCTCTCAGAGCCTCCAAAAGGAACCAAGTGATGTTTTGATTTCTGCTCTAAGTCACCTAGTAACGGTTTAAATGGTCATTTGTTACAGAAGCCCTAGGAAACTAATACACTAACAGAGTTCAGGAAAATGTCAAGAAAATTCTTGCAGAACAGATATCAAAGACAAGGAAAAGAAAACTCACTTACCTTGTCTCCAAAGGTAAGACAAGGAAAATGAAACTGCTTTATATTAATCTGAATGAAAAGTCTTGCCAGGCAATGAATAGTTCTCTTTCCCTCTCTGAAACTTGCAAGACATCTGCAGGGTTTCTCTATAGACAAAATGCATTAGCATTACGTAGAGTGTGAATGAACCAGACCTTGGGGCTGCGGCTAGGAATTTTTTTTTTGGGGGGCGGTACCAGGGAGGGATTGAACTCAGGGGCACTTAAACACGGAGCCACATACCCAAGCCCTTTTTGTATTTTATTTAAAGACAGGGTTTCATTGAGTTGCTTAGGGCCTCACTAAGTTCCTGAGGCTGGCTTTGAACTCTCGATCCTCCTGCCTCAGCCGCCTGAGCCACTGGGATTACAGGCATGTGCCACTGTGCCTGGCTTGAGGCTAGGAATCTTAAGCAAAAAAAAGTTTGAGGGGCTGAATTGTGGCTCAGTGGCAGAACATTGCCTTGCATGTGTGAGGCACTGGGTTTGATCCTTAGCACCACATGAAAGAATAAATAAATAAATTGAAGTTATATAAAAAAAGTTCCAATTCATTAAAAAATTAAAAAAGAAGTTTGAGGACCACTGTCTTCAAGGTCAACAGGTCTAACTGTCCTTTCATATTTCCCAGGGTTTCTCAGGCGAGGTGTGACAACAACCAGTACTCTACATGATTTGGGGTTGCATAGAGGACTTACGATTTTATTGTAGGTTGAAATACAACTGGTATCTAAAACACCAATGATTTCATGGGTATTGCTTACAAAGAGGATAAGTAAAAGTTCAAGGTAAATTTTATTAAGTATGTAACAGAGCAGGAGGTAGTTGGATGTAACAAACCTCATGGGAACAACACAGGTGGGGCTTAGGGTGCAAATGCAAGGGTGTTGGAAGAGAAGCAGCTCTCTGAATCTAGACTTCTTGATGATATAGCTCATTCCACCCTCCTGCATTTTAGATCAGGCACAGAAAGTTACACATAGAAATGATACACACACACACACACACACACACACACACACACACATGCCCGCCTGTCTCTACCAGGAAAACAATTGATGGGCCCAAGTAACAGGAGTGGATAATGGTGAATGGCAGTCTGTGTGCAAGTGTAAATGGTCACTGAGATTTGGGCAGCATGGGTCTATATTGATTTGCTTTCCTGCCACAGGTAGATAGGTCTTAGGATGAAGACAGCAGAGGAAGGTAAACCAGAGGATCAAGGAAAAGAAAACCACACTAATATTTCCCAGGGGCTCAGGTCACTTAGGCCACAGAACCAACAGGATTATGGAATTTCAGAGAGAAAGAGACTTCAGACATCAAATGAGCCAAAGAGACTTCAGACATCAAATGAGCCAAGACTAACATTTAAGATTTAAAAAAAAACAGTAATAGAGAGACATAGAGTGTCGGGTGAAAGAGGTGATAGTCACCAAAGTGAGGCACAGTAGTTAAGGGCTTCTTTTCCAAAGGTTCCTTTATGATATGAGATTCTCTATGCCAGTTACTCATAGGGACTTTTATCACTGGCAGCCATAGAAACCGCAATCCTATTCATTCATTTGACGTTTTGGTCGAGGAATCAGAGGGTAGCAAGGAGGGGCACTGAATGAGGGAGGACTCAGATGAAGCTCATCATGGGATAAGGTGATGCCCCCACGCTGCACAGTCAGAGCTGGGCTTGTGATGATGCACTATCGTTGTTTGAGGGTGGGGGCTGCGCAGGACTCATAAAAGATGCAAGAGAAGAAACTTGGCAAGAAGTGAATGTTTTCGCCTGCAGAGAAGCCCCTGAGTCCCCAAGAAGCTGCACCCCCACCCCATAAACCCCCACAAAAGTTCAGCGCAGCACACCTGTCCTCCCCAGATGGGGTTCCCTGCGCAAACGCCTCCTCGCCCTCCGGGATTTTCCAGCCGTGGCGCGAGCTCCTCCCTCGCCAGAGCGGGGTGCTGTCCTAGCGCCAAGCGCCCGCCAGAGCAGCGGCTGGGGGGCGGCGGGAGTGGGCCTCGCTCACAGCCATTGGTCTAGGGGCCGGGAGGGGCGGAGGGACACGGTGAGGGCCGTGCAGAGCTAGCAGCCCCGGGCCCACTCGCGCTGCGCCCGCTGCCCGTGCGCTCCGGCCGCGCTGTGTGTCCCTGCGCTCAGCATTCCCGGGGACTGCTTTACGGGCGCGAATCTCTGAGACAGGGGCGCCGCCCCACCCGAAGCAACAAAGCCCGGCGCAGGTGGGCTCGCGTCGCGACCAGCAGGTCAGTGAGAGCCTCCCGACCCGGCCAGTGAGCTCAGGCAGAGTGGGGAATCCGAGACGCACTGGGTGCCAGAGCACGAGGGGCTCCGGATTCCTCACCTTAGGGCGGCCTTGAGTCCATTGGCCTCGGAGACTCCTCCCAGACTCTCTCCAGGCTCCTTGAGATTTTGCACCTTTCTGGGAAACACCTCCCGAATCTGTCCTTTCCGTAGCAGACTGCGTTCTTAGGGTTCCGGAGCAGCCTCTGCAGCCCAACTCTACGGGTCTCTGGGAGACTCCTTACAGCCAGAGCCTCGAGGGGGGCCGGCACGCAGTGTCCTTGGCCCCGGGATGACCCACCTCCTTCTCAGACACAGGGATCAGGAAGGTCTGCTCTCGAGTCTGCCGCTACAAAAGGTTGATTTCTGTGTGCAAGTGTAGTTTTACACTTTGCGCAGTGTATTTCTAGCTGCATTTTGTTTGGCCTTTGTGATATGTGTGGTCATTATTTTTGTGTTTGTTTTACGCTTATATGAATTTTTAGGGTCTTCTGTCCCTTCCCTGAGAATCGCCACACTCACCACTGGCCGCTGACTTTGCGCTTTACGGGTTGGTGTAAGGATTTTCACCAGTCTTCCAAGTGGCTCCAGATTCAGAGAAGTTTTTCCCAGCTTTCGTTCCCCAGCTGTGGTTTCCCCGAGTTCCCGTGAAAACCCAGCAAGTAATTGCACCAGCTATCTACCCCCTTTTCCGGGTCTGATGAGACGCTGAAATCCTGCGTTTCCCAGCCAAGGTGCGCGGATTATGGGCAATTGTTAAATTCTTATTAAGACGGGGTATATTATGTGCTCTCCGCCAAGGAGCACAAAGACCCATTCATTCACAGAAACATCTTGTTGAGTACCAGGTTTGAGGACTGTGCCTGTGCGTTTTGCACAGCCAGATGCCCCGAGAGCTCGGGTTTGGTGTCAGATTCCAGATACGGGGTCTGTTTCTTAATGCCCTTCATTTCCTCTGCCGGTTAATTTTCCTTCGGAAAATTTTCTGCTAAAGTAAGTACTTCGTTGGTTCTTTGTGCTGGGTCATGAGATCCAATGGCTAGAGGACATCTCAAAGCCTTCGTATTTTTTTTATGGCCACACTACAGGTGAAGAGCATGGGGAAATGGGCAATGGTTACTGTCCCGCGACTGACCAGAGGACCACTCCCCAAGATGTTTCTCCTAGGGTGCGCTTCACTTCAGATTTCCCAGATTCATTGTTCAGACAACAGCCTGTCCACAGGAAAAGAAGCATGTTAAGAGATTGGCTTTTCGTAAAAGATTTGCCTCTTAATGCAGTTTTGCTGCTCAATGCATCCTCCTTAAAAAAAAAAAAAAAAAAAAAAAAAATTAAAAGATAATATTTTAAGTTGCTTAATTATGCAGCTAGTCTGGGCGTTTTGCATTATTTATGATCTGGCCCATAGTGGTTCTTAAATACCTTTTTGCAATTAAATATGCTTAATTTGGCTAAACAGAGTATCATCATGACCTGTATCCCCACCATATGCAGGGTAGGACAGCACCCTTTATAATCAGCAATTGTTGATCCGTAGTGCAAGTGACTTTTTGTAAAGTGCGTGTGAATGAAGCTGCTTTGTCACAGGCAGCATTGACAGCACGCCCTCAGGGCATGCCCTAGTCACCTTCAAAGGGTGTACATGGTGGAGATAGCAACCCATCTGCCAACCAAAGAAATGATCTGGAAATCCTGAGTTCCAGAAAGTGGGTGGATTATTGTGTTTTAAGTATGGATATCTTACTTATTATTCCTCTAAATCAGACAAGTGCTTTAAGAAGCTCAATGCACATTCTTGGTTGTCATTAAAGAAACCTGATGTAAGGTGAGGTCCATTCTCTTCACCTTGCTTCTGGTTAGTTCAGTTCACCAGATTTTACTAGATGTTTATGATATGAACATGCATATCAGGAGTTGAGAGACAAATGATGTGTGAACGCGTGTGGCAGTAAATCCACCAGAGATTTATTTGCAGGTTTCTTGAATTTCTTTTTCTCTCTTTTTTTTTCTTTTTTAATGAGGGCAGATGAGGGATGGCAGAGATGATTGGTAAGAATGATTAAGCATACTCGTCATTAAGTAATCCTGGAGTTATACATTCATTATAACAATGAAAAATTAACCCATAACAGGCAAAATTCTCTGATTCAGCCTGTGTTCTAAGTCAAGTCTGAGCTCATTTAATGATAACTCTTCTCTCTGGGATTACTTTTCTCCCACACTTGTATTTTAATACTCTTTTTATATAATGATTTTATGTTTAATTCATTATTAGGGAGAAGAGACAAATGTGGAATATATTGTATTATTATATTACTATATAAATATAAATTATCACAGGCCTGATTTTCATACACTTTTATTACTGTTCATAATGACAGCTAAAAGAAAAAAATAATAAAGCCTTTAATGGAATGGGCAATCCAACAAAGAATTAGCTCAAACCGTAAGTGCATGAGTTTGCAGGATTCCTTTTAGCCAATGTATGTACCTAGAAGATTGATTCAAGGCAGAGGTTTAAATGAAGAAGTCCTTGGTATGCATTTGTGGCTTAGCCTTTAATTTGGTTTCAGAAAATTTATCTGTGCATCCACAAGCCATTTCAGGTGTAGGATATAGGAGACTGAGCCAAATTCCGTGATCCCTTCACCTCTGATTCTGATTTTTGAGATGTGTCTGCAGAATATAGTATTCTCAAAGGCTCAGTCTCCTGACACAGACTGCCTCATTCAGGAGTTTCTTAGGTATATGGCCACACTATGTTCACACTCAGAATCAGGATATAGCCATTATTTATCCTTTGCTAAGTTTGGAAATTAAAGGGAGAGAGAGAAATTCTGAGCATTCAAGTAGCCATATACACTTTAACACCAATCTCTGAGCACGAAATGGCACAATTCAGCCAAAACAGTGCCAATGTTTCAAAGCTGTCAGTTCATATCAGGAACGGTATATGTCATTAATATTTCCTGAGTTCCTAACTCTTAAATTTCCACCTATTAGTTTATATTTAGATAGAAAAGTAGTCAGTCCAGGTTTACTATTTGTCTTATGGGTTTGATTGTTGATGCTGATATTGTTATAGACAATAGTGAAAGGATCTGAAAAACCGCAAGCCTAGAATAGTTGTTAAATGAGTCACTTAGGAAGGTAACAGACCTGAATCCAACCTCTGATGGGGAACAAAAAGAGGAGTGGTTGAAAGAACTGGCTCCAAATTCAGAAACATAGGAAGATGACTTACTTACCCATAGTTAAAACATTAACTCCTGTCATGCTGGGAGCTCCCAAGGGAAGCCAAATTAGCAGCTTTCCTGATTAGTTTGCTACAGTAGTCGGTATGGATTAGAAGTGTCTGGTAATTTATCAACTGCTACCCATTAAACTGGTTTTGGTTCTTACTTACTTTCAGTTTACCAGAGATCAGGATTGTAGCACCCAGATATACTCTTCTTGTCTTTTAAATCGAATGTTCAAAGCCCCCTATAAAATGTAGCTTTAACTCAAAGCACAATAAGTTCTATTGGAAAAACTTTCTGGCCTTAGACTGAGAGTCTTCAACTTTGAAAGAAATGGTGCAAACCAGCCATTTCAAAGGTTTGTGTTAAGTATTGACAGTATAGAAGGAGAAGCAAGTGGAAGAGGAAGAGGAGGAGGAGGAGGATCACAGAGAAGGAGAGAAAAGAGTTCCGGGCTTAAAAAACAGGAGCATTTCACTGTGTATGCTATAATTAAATTTTATTTCTATTTCTTAATGAAAATACCTTTATTATTTTTCTGATTATAAAACAGTACATGTTCTTTGTATCAAAATTTAAGTACAGAAAACACAAAACAGAATATTGACATATCCATAATACTAGCTTCTAACAAAAACATATGTTAATTAAAGTTTAGTGCATAGCCTCTTATTTTGTTTTTACATCCACAATTGTGCATGTATATGTAGTAGGAGCTATAGTAGTCTTACAAAAGTATAATTATACTATGCAATATTCTAAAACTTACATTGTTTACCTAGCCACAAGACAACAATATGTGTTAGGCATCTTTCCATAATAGAAAAATATAATCCTTTGATGCTAGTATCAGAATACTCCATTGTATGATTCTTCCAACATTTATTTAACCAATTCACCTTCAGTATTTAGTTGCAAATATGTTGTATTTTTTACCTGTAAAAAACTTTTATTGCCAATTAACATTCATGTATAAAAGTATACAAATCATAAGGACATAAGCAGTGATTTTTATGTTCAATTTGAACACATCCAAGTCATTAGGATCCAGCTAAAAACAGAAAATATTTACCAATACCTCTGTCTTGCCCTTCATATGCCTTGGTCACCTGTCATTTCTAATAATCCTTTATGAGCTTTTTGACTTTGGTGTCCATGCTACAGGTGCTAAGTTAAGGGCACTAACTTAACATATTGACTTGGAAAGGGTTCTCAGACTTTGGGAAAAACTCCTTGCCAGCAAAGATGGTCTAGTACAACTAGTTGGTCAAAGTTGTTCTAGTCCAAGATATTTCATTTTTTCGCCCTTATTGCTTTATTATCCTTGTCAGATTTGATCTTAAATTAGTCCCTTGGGCCCTGATTTGCATATATTTTAGTGGTACTAATCATCCAAATAGAGGAAAAATTCCTGGATAACAGAAGAAACTGAATAACTTGGTTTTCATCTACTTTCCTCTTGTTGGCTATCCAATTTGCCTATGAGTATAGAGTGGATTTGAGTTTGGAAAAGGGTTATTTGGCTTCCATTTTATAAGTTTCTGATCAACTGAAGTCTTCTGCAAATCTTTTTCAAAAGCAGACAAGGCATAAACAGTGATCTTCAAAATACACTAAACTTTTTTGGCCCCTATGTCCTGCTTTTGGGGTTGGTACTGGGGCTGAAAATCAGGGGATTCCACGTGCTAGACAAGCAGTGAGCTTCATTCTCAGCCTTTATTTTGACTCAGGGCCTCACCAAGTTGCCCAGGCTGTCCTTAAACTTGTGATCCTTCTGCCTTGGCCTCCTCAGTAACTGGGCTTACAGGTGTGTACCACCACATCCAGCTACAGTTTCCTGAATTTTAAGGATTTCTAGCTCTCTGATTTCATGAAAACTTTTTTCCTTTTGTTACTATTTTTGTTTAGTTTCCTTTTTGTTTTGTTTATGTAGAGGAAAGTTAAGATTGAGAAAGACTATAAAGAAAAAAAGAATAAATTAGATATACAACAAATGTTTGATGTTAGCAACACCATAAATGATAAGAGAAAAATACTTCTTTTGTACTCATCTGTCTTAATGTGTATTACTCTTTTTCTAAGAAGCTGAGATTTTTGTATGCATTCCCTAGCACAGAACTGCTAAGTATTCCTGTTTATACCACTGTGGCTATGATCTTCCTGTAGTGCTACTCAAAGCATGGTCAATACCCAGTGCTCATGATAAGATGCTGAATTTGTGTCAGAATTGAAATCAAATAAGTCAGTGAGCACACTTTAGTTAATTTTATTTTTGGTAGTGAGATTTTTAAAACTTTTATTGGTGTCTATCAATTACACAGAATAGTGGGTTTCATTGTGGGATATTCATACATATATAAAACATAATTGATTCTTTTTTTAGCGAGAGAGAGAATTTTAATATTTATTTTTTTAGTTTTTGGCGGACACAACATCTTTGTTTGTATGTGGTGCTGAGGATCGAACTGGGCCGCACACATGCCAGGCGAGCGCGCTACTGTTTGAGCCACATCCCCAGTCCATAATTGATTCTTGATGCAGGAAACAGTGTGTGCATTGCAAGTTACTGGACTCACAAGGACTTTTGACCAACATGTCACTGAGGGAGCCAAGTGGCTACTTCTGGTGGCATTAGTCTCTGAAGTGACAATTTGTAGTCAAATTGAAAAAATGTACAAAAATGCAAACATTTTTTTTTTCTGTGCTGAATTTCTGTTGAATATTTCAGTTGTTTCTGGTTGGGTTAGTCTTAAGATAGAGTGGCTGACAGTACTGTGGCTTATGATATTCCTCAGTGTAGTGAATTACAGTGAACCTCCCCTACAGTGATTGTGAAGTAGGTATTTTTTTTTTTATCTCCACAGATAAGCATAGTGCCATGGGTTGTGATTATAAATGATTTGTAATTTTCAAAGGATGGGATTATAATAGAGCTTAACTTAAAGAATATTTTTCAATGCATTTCATTGCATACCCAGTCAGAGCTTCACTGATTCACTATGGTAAACTCTTAATATTTATTATGCTCTTCAAAATACATTTTTTACAATCCTCTAGCCATGTTCACAAGAATGTATTTCAAATTGACAGCTTACTCCTGCATGTCTTCCTCAAGTGTCCTGAATGCTTGTCCTAATAAAATCCCAGCTTTGTTATATTGTTAAAAGACACAACTGGTTGATAAGAAAGTATGAGCAGACCTTTCTCTGGAAACTATTAATTTTATTTCTATAGCTAAAATATTTAAAATTTATGGAAGGTCCATTAATATTTTCTTATTGAATATTTATCCTTATGATTAATTTCCATGATTTTATGCAAGATCATTCATTCATTCACTCAATGAATATTCTTTTACTTATCAAAACAGACCAAATACAGGATTTCTCTCCAAGAAGCTTCAAGTTTCTTCATTCTTTTATTCTTTCACTCATGCAACCATCCAACAAATGCTCATTGCCCATCCTTATGCTGTACTCTGTTCCGGTTTATGGATAGAAACGTAAGTAAAATGTTAGTCCCCTTTTCTAGGAGTTCAGTCTATCGAAGTAGACAGGTAAATACATATAATAAGTATAATGAAATGCAAGAAATGCTAATGTTGAAAGGTATGTGGAGTCCTGAGAATACAGAACAGGGAGCTAACAATTTGCATGGAGAAAATAGGTGAAGATTATAAGATTAAATGTAAGTATTTAAAAATGATTAGGATATTAAACTTTTAACAGCTTAATATGCCTGGAACATCATTCTTAAATGCAATGATAAAAGTGAGATTGGAAAAGGAGCCTATAACCAGATAATAAAAGACACATAACAGAGGTCATATAGTGCAGGAGAAGTCTTCTAGATTTCTTACTCAATATGGTAACTGTAAAACTTACATGTATAGACTTATGCATATAATGACAATATTTAACTCCTCTGGGTGGTACATAGTTAACAAGTATTTATTGAATGCATGAATGCATGCATCAAAGAACATAGCTTTTCTTAACCAAAGGCAATAGCATTGCCCCTTAATTTCAATGAGCTGTTTTTTCCACTAGGGTCATGAGGTAGTATCTTTATTGTTGGTCACCTATTTCCACTTGAAAGCATTATGTGCATGTTTAAGTGACATTTGGTCAAGATTATCCTTATACAGTAGCAGCTCATCATATTCCAGTTTATCAGGGAATATTTTTTGTTCCATCAGTAGCTTTATCTCTTTAAACCTAATTCTCATATAAGTGAAAATTAACCAAACATTATTTCAAACCTTCTTTCTCACCAGTGTCATAAGACATTTTATATACAATTTATGCAGCTCTCAGCTTTTCAGAATTTGACTTCTTTACAAATACTTGAAGACTCAACAAAAATTCTGCTGTCTCAGTACAGTGATATTTTATGTTAGTCAGTATAAGGTAGATTATGCTACAATAACAAATAAGCCAGAACATTGATGGCTTAAAACAACAAAAATCTATTCAATGTTGACATTAAGTGTAAGTGGAGTCAGCAAGGGGTAAAGGCACTCACTGTGATCATTCAAGGATGCAAAAGAAGATGGGCAGGTAATTTCACAATTACTGAAGCAGAAGGAAGGGATATGCAAATCTCATATCAGCTCTTACATTTCCTATCTAGAGGTGATAAATGCCATTTTTCCTACATTTCATTAGCCACCCACCCTAAATTCAGAGAGAGTAGGAATATATGATCCTACAACATGTCTAGAAGGAGGACCCTCAGAAACATTTCATGAACTGCTTTAAGGACTACAAAGGCATCCTCTTCAATTCTAGACCCCCAGAGAGAAGAAATAAAATGAATATAGAATATGGAAATATAGATTTAAATTTCATCCTTGTCTCTAAGTGGCTGAGTAACGTTGGGCAGGCCTTTGTATTTGCTGAACTTTAATTTTCCCATCTTTTAAAAAAGATTGAGAGACTGAGGCAGGAGGATCACGAGTTCAAAGCCAGCCTCAGCAAAGTGAGGTATTAAGCAACTCAGTGAGACCTTGTCTCTAAATAAAATACAAAATATGGTTGTGGATGTGGCTCAGTGGTCCAGTGCCCCTGAGTTCAATCCCTGGTACAAAAAAAAAAGTGGGAGATAAGAATAAATAAGAGTTGCAAAGTTTAGAAAGAATGTGCATGCACACACACACACACACACACACACACACATCCAGAACTGGAATATGCTTTCTATTTAATAAGTGTTGGCAGCTACACTTATGTTGTGATTGTGGTGGTGATTGTGATTTTCTTAAACTGGTTTGTCTGGACATTTTTTCTCCTATAATGGCATCCTGTATTTGCTTTCTTCCTATCATGCCCTGAAGATAGAGTGCCATTCCACAATGACTTGGGGATGCCCACCCCCCAACACACACCCACTTTTTTCTACTTCCCCCCAATTTTTTTGCCTGATGGGTCCTCACATCCCAGACCATACCATGGAAATCTACCAGTGAAGAGCAGATGTAAAAACAGTGAATGAAAAGTGAATGTGTTCTGAGCAAGGCTACTTCTACAATTGAAGAAAAATGACACACAACTTTGAGTGTTAAGGTGAAGAGCTCAACCTTGGTCAAAGAGAAAGTCAAAGTCAGTTATCTTGTATAAAAGATTGCTCATGATTTCCTGAGCAAAACCATACTTATCTACATTTTTAGGCGAATGTGTGACTGTTTTTCTATAGGTCACCAGTGCAGTAGTCTGTTTACTACGAATAATTCTAAACTATTTTTCAATTTCACTTACTTACATTTCTAAGTTGAAATACATTCTGGGAGAATTGAGCCCACACTTGCTTATTGCTTCCATATTGTCTTTGACAGAGTCTGGTCTTGAGTTGTTGTCTAAAATGACAACAGGCTGCCGGGGGTTTGCATTCCTCCCACACTCGATAGCCTGCCATAGTGTTTTGTTCTGTGTTAGGAGGAACATGCAGACATTTTCTTTGTTAGCCAGACTTTGGAGTTTGCTGCATCTCCTATGGGAGAAAGAGAGCATTTAGGCCAGCTATGCTGCTTTGCTCACAGCTAGAATTAGCAGGACCTCGAGAAACCCCACATGAGGGAACATGCTTTTCTGATGGACACAGCATCCTCTGTTTCCTGCCTTTCCTCATCTACCTAGAAACCCAGTACTTTTATCACCTAGAGAGAGCATTTTGTCTCCTAATAGAGATGGCATTTCCTAAAACTTCATTCTAAAGTCTGACTCATCTAGTACTCATCATTTCAGGGTACCTACCTTTAAACTCCATTGTATGATTGAGGAAAAACACTACTAAAATCAATGCTCCCGGTTTTTGTTTTATTTTTTCAATAATATCTGCATTTTGCAGTGAATGGGCCCAATTTCGAAATGATTTGTTGTTTCTATTTCAAAATATTCTGACTCTGAACTGTGTATTCATGAGTTCAAGTTTAGCCTCTTGCCATGTCAGAGAACTCACCTAAACCAGGATGAACCAGGATGTGGTTGTTAGCTATGAGTTGTAAAAAGTGAGAGGTCTTCACTATTTGCAGACTCTTTACTTTGGTTGCCTAGATCAAGTCTCCTATTTGTATTTAATTTCAGTTGCTGTCATATCCTAGGTCTTTGCTTTGAACCTAGACCTTGTTGGCTATCGTGGGCTTTCCATGAATTTTACTCCTTAGTTCTCTCCTTAGTACTTAGTACTTAGTTCTCTCCTTAGTTTTACTCCTTAGTACTCTCTGGACTAACAGTACTGCCAAAGCCCCTACCTTTGGTTATTTAAGCTGCAAAGGGATAGCCTTGGATGCTTCTCAAGCTGATTAAGAGGAACATAACTGGGTCCCTGGGTCCAGGAGTCCAGTGGGAGGCGGCAGGATTGAAGTTATGAATAAGGATGACTGGTGAGTCACTGTGCCTGTCTTCAGACAGCATCTCTCATTGCCGTGGATCCAGTTTCCGGGTCATAGGAAACTTCTTCTAACTCATCCTGCAATGCTTTACCTGTGGGTTAGTGAGCATCCTGAGCTAATCAGCAAGTATTTGTACTTTTCTGGTATTACTGAAGAGTCCTGCTTTCATTCTTGTATTTCTTCAGAAGCTTCTTACATTTTGTCTGGCTTAGTGCACATTATCCAAGCATGTTTTCTTGAAATCTTTGGGGATAAATCATTTTCTCCACTTGTATGTTGAAAAATTTCAAACATACTGAAAGGTGGCAAGAATATGAACAATGAACGCCTCTGTAGCCTTTGATTACATTACCAGATGTTAACAATTCGACACTTTTGTTCTTTCCTTTTTCTTGCTGTGCCTGGATGTATGTGGATGTGTATATTTTTCGTTTTGTTTTATTAGACTGAACCATCGAGAGCTAGTTGCTTATTTTATGGCACTTTATAGTTAGCTATTTCAATATATTTGATGTTCAAAAACAAGAACATTTTCCTATATCACATTTAGGAAATTTAATACTGATTTAATACAGTTATCTAATGTGTAGTCTATTTTCAAATTTTGACCTTTATAACAAAACTGTTTTTTCTTTTAACCAATCCAAGATCCACAAAGACTTTTTGCATTGCATTTAGGGGATAAATCTTGAAATCTACATCTTACTTTTTTTCCCTCTGTGTATTCAGCTGACTACTAAATAATGTCCTGTGTCCAAAAGTGGATGTATCTGAAACTTAGCTTGCCTAAGCCAGCAATTACTAAGCATTATTCTTTTTAAATATCTATTTTGCTGTGAAAGTGTCATCATACTTTGAATGTCATCCATAGAAGACTAGAAGAATGAGAAAATATATTTGGCAAAATTCATATGTATATGTTATGCTAAACACTCAACTAATATTCATATGAGATGGGCAATTTACAGACCCTGTAATCAACTCAGATTCTATTTGTAGTTGCATTATGAGCGATAATGGTTCATTAATTCAAGTAAACGGTATGCTAGATTTAAAATGTTACTAAGTGAAAGACTCTATAAGCTTGAGTCCCTGTTAGGAAATACAGAGATATATTTGTGATATTCCAGTCCATTTTTAGGGAATAGACTCTAAAGTACCCGACTTCAAGCAAACCCATGAGTATAGTTGTCAATGGATATAAACATAAATAGTGGCCTTCTTATTGGTGTGCTAATACTGAAGTTTTTTTCAGGCCACCAATATCATGACTTCTCTCTTCAAATTGTACCTATACACTTGATTTTATAGAGATGTAATAGTTTTTAGAATCTGGTGTATTCTTATGTGCAAAGATAATAGACCATGAACTGAGGCATGTGTGTATTTATAGAAGGAGGAAGCAGTAGAAATAAAGAAGAAAGGAAAGAGTGATGTTGGTAGAGAGGCAGTAACATCATCTCCTATTTTCCCCTTGTTCTGAATGGCTCAATGAGTGGTGGCTGCTTAGATTTAGGGTGGACTTCATCAGTGGTTATAGCACAACCAAATTTCCAAGATATTCTTTGCTCCCTTAGAACAGTTTTGGAGGTACTCAAAGAAAGCCTAAGGATAGCTAGTAGTTTCCATGTAAAGGATTGGATTTTTTTTTTTATTTTTTTTTTGCTTTCAGGGATTTATGACAATCACAAGTAATTTGCAAGAACAAAACCTTTCCAAATATCACACTATATCAGGAAACTGTTACAAGCATATCTTGACTGGACAGAAATATTTGTAGCAGACAGATTATTTTAAGTATAGAGACAAAATAAGATACAATAGAAAAGGAACAAACATCATTCCATTGTCCCACAACAACATGGTTTAATGTGAATTTTTAAAAACATACTTAGTATTGCCTAAAACCAAGCAAGTCTTTTTGAATGCTATGATTCTATATGAATGTTATGAATTAACTAATTCAAGCTGCTCTGAGAATAAAAAAAAATGTTTGGTGAATATACATCCCAAATATCAGCAATGATCAAAGCTGGGTGTAGGGAGAGAATGGAGCTTGAAATCCCTCATTAAATATGCCATAACATCTTGAAAGGCCAGTCTTGTTTTTTACCTTCTTTATTCCCACTGATTCATTACGACCTTCCCTGAGATTGTGAAATCATTATTTCTCTGGCTATTTGCTTTTCTGTAAATGAAGCATTTAGCCAATGACCTTTTCTTCTGCTCCCTAAAAATGACTTTTATCATTCCAATACTTTTTAACCAATTATATTCACGTCCCATTCAGAGCTTCCTTTCAACCTTGAAGATGCTGCTTTTCTCATTTTGATTTAGACTAATTATGTTAGCCAAGATGGGCCCAGTCTCCCCCAAAGTGCAGGAAGTCTCCTTCTTGGTCATTTCTAAATATCATAAAAGAAAATAAAAATGCAGACTGGTGGGTGTAGCTCCATGATAGAGTGCTTGCAACATGTTTAAGGCCCTGAGTTTGGTCCCCAGCACAAGAAAGAAAGAATTATAAATTGCTATGCCTGCAACTGGCTCTGTAATTGCTTTCTTTGTATCTGGGAAATAACCTGCTTAAATTACCTATCTTATTCTAAAATCTTATTAGTTTAAAATTCCAAGATCATATGTTTTAAAAATGATTATTCTTGCTAAGGTAGTGATTTGGACATGAAACCTTCTCCTGGAATATAAGTATACTACAAATTTATTAAGAATAATAGTTTTGTGCTAAGATGTGGCTCAATGGTAGAGCACTTGCTGAGCATGTGTGAGGCACTGGGTTGGATCCTCAGCACTACATAAAAAATTAATAAAATAAAGGTATTGTGTCCATCTACAACTAAAAAAATATTTTTAAAAAAGGAATCGTAGTTTGATTTCATTTCTGAAAAACAGCATTATAAATGCAAGTCCTCATACCTTTTGAGACTGAACAAGCAAAAGCCAAACCAGTTATATTCACATCCCCTTTCTCAATGATTTCTTGTGTTTTTTTAAACTATTCTCAATTTACTGTTTTATGTATTGAGCAAAGTATATCTGAACATTCTGTAAATTATACCTTAGTAGGTAATTAATCGTTAAATAATTTGGACAAAATAAGTTGTCTGACATAAAAATATTGAGAATAAGTGGGGTTTTTTCCCTGTTATTGCTGTTTTGCTGAAAAAGTATTTTGCAAAGCTTGAGGTTATACCAGGTCATCAGAAGTCATCACCAAGAGACAGAAGATTAGATTAAATCCAAAGCAACTTAATGACCTGCTTTTAAATTTATTTTGAAAATAAGTCACTGATACCAAGCTATTGCTTTGTCATCTCTCTAATTTTCACCAAAATACAATGAAAAAGTTTAGATAATATTTTCTGATCATTCATTTGAACTGTAGGTAAAGAGGAATGTTAATTTTAATTTTTCATGTTACATTATCTGTCCATATCTATGAATTTCAATGAGCTAGTTACAACCTCCACCGCTAGGCATTTCTTCTTGTAAGATGACCTTCTAGCTCAATGTGTGATAGCAGAGAGATGCAGTTTATTTCCCAAACTTTATTTTGGTTTTTACCGGACTCATAGAAGGAATCATAATGGGAGTTCACATGAAATTCTACTCTCCCAAAGCACTGAACTGATAAGTAAGGGCAGTTTTAAATAGGCGAATATGTAGAGGGCTGAATCAACTTAAGAGTTAGGATAACTTAGAAGACAATAAACTTTTTTTTTTTTTTTTACTGTTTCAAGCCCGGGGGTAAATGTTTGTCATTCCCTGCGATGAAGATGTACTTTGAGAGAGGGTGGTAGGAAGCGTGTAATGTCAACACAGATTTTCTCCCATCCACCATGACCTAAAAGGCCAAAGCAGAGAAAAGGCATTAGAAGAAAAGATAATCCTGTGAAGGCTAAGGCAATGGCTGCAAGGTTTTATAGAAACCATGCTATTTCCTAATAAGCTAGAAACAGCTGGGCTTGGATGTTATAATTTCCCTTCTGGATTCTGGAAATGGTGGTCTCTATGTGTTCCTCAGAGAAAGAGATTCAATAAATCATCTAAAACCATTAATTACATTATTATATCTAATTTCACATTTGTGTACTATAAAAAGCATTTTGCCATGTCCTGTTAATTTTTTATTGCACCACTCCTCATGGTTTGGGGAGGATTACCTTTGGAGTATGACACAGTAGGACTCATAGATGAAATGTTGATGTGACATTGTGGATCGTAACAGCTAGGTTCTTTAAAGAATGTTGCAAGGGGACAAAGCAGCTTGTCCCAGTTTTTTACAATAATAAAGAAAAAAAACACCTTTACATGCTTGTTATTCACATAGAGATGTATTTGAATAAAGTTCTCATAGTCAAAATTGTTGTACCACATTTGAAGCAGACCAATGGGCTGAGTTTTATAAACCACTGTGCTATAGAAGTCAAGGCCATGGCACGCATGGGCTCTGCCCACATTCTGTCTCTCTGCCAGGGGTCTTGCAATGCTAATGAGAGAGGACTCTGAGAAGAGGGCCAGACAACTTCTGTTCCATTTAGAAGGAATGAAAGGATGAGGTACATGCTCTACAGTATGCCTCTGTTCTTGCCAAAAATTACAATCCTCATAACCACCCTGTAGGAAGGAAAATGTTACAGTCAACTTTGCATGTGGAGACAAAATGCCTGACAAGAACCACTTAGAGGACAGAACTTTATTTTGGGATTCCCAGATTCAGGGTCTCAGTCCATAGCCGGTCAAGTCCAATGCTCTAGGCCCAAGGGGAGGCAGAACATCATGGTAGAAGGGTGGAGGAACACTGTTCCATTCATGGAAACCAGGAAGCAGAAAGAGGGAAGGAAGAACGGACCACAGGGAAGATGAACTCCTCCAGAACCCGCAGTGACCCACCTCCTCTAGCCACACCCCACCTGCCTACAGTCACCACCAGTCAGTTCATTCAACTAGGATGAACTGATTAGGTTGCAGCTTTCATAATCTAATCACTTTACCTCTGAATATTCCTGCATTAACACAGGAGTTCTGGGGGGACACCTTGCATCCAAATCATATCAGAAGCTTCCATCTTCCAGGAAGGATGATAACTTAGTCCTATGACATGGAACAAGATTTGCCCTATCTATGCTGTCTCTCCAGGTCACCACTCACTGCTTTTTTGTAGATTTCTTCCTAACACACATTTTCATTCCAGAAACAAACAGAAAGCTGGCTGACCATGAGCTAAAACATTTCCACAGATATTCATTTATAATGTTGTGATCCAGATGTCTCATTTTCCTTTTTTCAAAAATCACTCTCTGAGGATGGCTCAGGAAAAAAAAAAAAAAAAAGTCAAAATCCTTGTATGGCTTCCGGTTTCACCTGAAATGAAAGTTTGTTGGCGCTGCCCCAGGATGGGTCAAGGCTATGCATTTGAGATGAAGTCTTTCTTCTTCTTTTCTTTAAGCCTTATCTGGGAAAAAGAACCCAAGAAGCATCATCTTGAAACACTCATTTGATTTCATTTCCACAGTGCCACCTGTCACAATACCTAAACATGTAGAGTTTGGTTCATCCTGAGCATTATGCAGTCACTGTCGAATAAAACATTCACCAGACAGAAAGAAGATAGGCCAATTTTTTAAGCTTCAATAAGGAAATGAGAATTAATGTTGGCAAATTAAAATCATCTCTGACAATGCATATACTCTGTTGTTTCAGAATATAACAATGAAATGAAATTTGTGTCGCTGTCATTTTAAATTAAGAAGTCTGGAAATGATATGACATCTGGAACATTGAGAAGCGATATTTAAAGGAGAGGATATTTAATTGTGAAATTTCAAATAAAGACACAAGGTTTCTTTAGTTTATATTCTACCAGTCTTCCAAAGCCAAGGAGATCAAATCCTTTCTCCAAATCTTCTTCACCTTGTTTTCTGTGAACTAATTCATGTATGGTGAAGAATGTGACCCTCAGGAAGTGGAAAGTACTCTTGGATATTTACTCTGTAAAGAGATACATTTGTCATTGCAAACAGTCTTGGAGTCAGCTGATAGTTTTGTTACTGACTTACTGATGCCACAGTGATATTGTGCCTTCAGCCCCATCCCTAGAAAGCAACCTCTTAACACGGGCTTACCCGGAGAGGTAGGAAAGATGAGTATTAATTATTGTTGTGTAAATGGGAAAACTGAACTCTCAAGGCTGGCTGTGGACTTGCCTAAGGTAAATGGCAGATAGGAACCAATTACCCAACTCTGTGACTTCCCTCTTCCTCCCACAGTTGAGAAAACCAAGAACATGGTTCAAATATGGGTTCTGATTACTTCTCTGTCACTGACTAGGTGTGCATCCTGAGTAAATCACAATATCATTACACCTCAGTTTTCTCATCTGAAAATGGCACTATGTTCAAGTCAGCTTTTCATTACTGTGACAAAATGCCTGACAAAAACAACTTAAAGGATGAAAGGTTTATTCTGTTCAAGATTTCAGAACATAGTTAGCTGGTTCCATTGCTTTGGGCCTGAGAGTGGATCACAGCAGTACAGTGGAAGGGTGTGGCAGAGGAAAGCTACTCACCTCATATAGATAAGAAGCAGAAGAGGCTGGGGCAGTCAAAATAAACCCTTAAAAGGCACACCACCAAAGACCTGCTTATTCCAGCTAGGACCCATCTCCTAAAGTGTCCACCATCTCCTAATAGTGCCACCAGCTGGAGACCAAGCCTTCAACACATAATTTGGGGAGGAACATTCTAGATCAAAACTATAACAGGCACAATTACCACCCTACCTGCCAGAGAAACAATGGATACATAGTGCCTACTTTCTTTCCCCATGTTAAAAAATAAAATTAAAAAGATGACATACAATTCTTACTACCAAAACAATTTAAAAATTGAGACCAGATGGTATGAGGACTGAGGTGGCCAAAAGCCTAAATCCCTGGTTTATCTTCTAATTACAAATGTAATTCATATCAAATCAATTGGCATCTTTGTTTCTCTATCTCCTCCGCTACACTTTGGTTGTACCAGAACTTTTATTTTTTTCCTGATTTTTGGTTGTACCAGAACATTTTTTTTCTAACTCAGTCTATTAGGTTTCTATGCTACTTTTTTTTCCTGTACACCATGCTGCCTCTGAGACACTTTACCATGTTCACTAAAGATGAACAGCTAGAACGTTTGTGTGCAGTAAAAAGATTGGTATTGCCAAATCAGTGTAACACATTTGCAGTCCCACTGTGATTATTATTTTTTTAAAACTGGTTGTTAGAAGCTTGTAACAGCCTAATGGAATTAAAATCACCAGGCAAAGCATAATGAGGAGTAGGAGTCAAATTATTTTAGGAACTACTGAGACTTTGTCCCTGGCCTACTTCGAAGAGCTCACAAAGACTCTGTGTGACACCTGATGGGGACAGCCTTCTCTGAAGTGTCCTCCCTTCCAAGGGATCATTAGTGCTGCTCAGCTCTGGCCACAGTGGCAAATGTCAGCCACTCAAAGAATCAGCTGCTTAATTAGATTTGGAGAACAGAAGGAAAAGGCAAATGCCAGATATTGTGTAGCAAGGGAAAGCCAGGGGCAGAGTGGAGGTTTTCCATTAGCATTTCACCACTGCCTGAGGTGAGTTTTAGAATTTTACAGCAAAATGATCTAGTGCCAGGATCCAGGAAAATCATCTTTTCTGGACTTCAAGAGAGTTCTAGAGTTCTCTACCTGGAGGGTTACTCTTCTCTCAGGCTGCTTAAATCACAGACTGAACAGAGTGAAGAGCCTTATTTTTTTTTGCACCTGGCTAATAGGCACGGGCGCGCACGCGCGCACACACACACACATACACACACAATTGTGCACTTGCTTGCACACGTGCACACAGACTCTCTCTCTCTCTCTCTCTCTCTCTCTCTCTCTCTCTCTCTCTCTCTCACACACACACACACACACACACCTCATTTTGGTCCAATCTTTGCATTTCACAGACTCCTTCCATGTCCAATATCTTCATGAGGAGATGGGGCAGATGTTGAATCATTTTTCAAATGATAAAAGTAAAGCTCAGGAACTGTGGGAAAGTGTGCCCACCTGCTCAAAGATGATGGGGAATTCAGGCCTCAGACCTGTGTCTTGACACAAACCTGGTACTCTCTCTACCATTCAGAGGCAATTCAATTTGCTCTTCTTCCAGGCAGGTTAAAGTTTTGTTTTGTTTTTTTTAATTCAATGCCTGAGGTATCTAAAACAAATTACATGAGTACATTTAAAGAAAATAAATAGAAATATTCGCTGATCTCGAGCAGACAAAATTTTTATAAAGAAATCAGCATATTGTGAACATCCACCAAAAGCACATGTGTGTTTTCAGGGTTCTTCAACATATGCTAGAGGGAAACACTGGTCAGCAGTTGTGCTCTGGACTGCAGGATGTACAGAATTAATTTTCTGGAGGAGGGAGATTTGGAGCTTCTTGGGTTCTTGTCTCAGAGCATTCATTTGAAGCATCTGTTGAAATCTCAGCAGATGGGGCACATCAGAAATATATTTTTCTTTATGTTTTATCTTTAGTTCCTTAAAGAAACCTGGCACCTACTGCACTGTGGGGGGAAATAAAAGTTCATTTTATATCATCACTTGTAATATAAAGACATAAGCATTACTTATTCCTAGGGGAGTTACTTCACTGTTTTCCTTTCCTGGTCAGTTTTATAATTAAGCTTCACTGAAATAAAAACTAAAACTTCGATTTAAATGTGGTATTTCTCCCCCCCAAAATGCACTAAGTGGTTTTTGTTTGTTTTTATTTCTGCAGGTCTTGATGGACACCTGATCCCCTGCTGCTGCCTTTGTTTAAAAACCCAGAAGTTTTGTTGTGCTGATTTCCCAGTCTATAATTTCTGCTGTGGCCACATCCAAAAGCAATGCCAATTACTTCCTTCTTAACCCCTGTGTGAAAATTTGACTTTAATATACCTGTTCATTCCTTCACCTTCATAAAGATGTCTGAGCCTGACTCTTCATCTGGATTTGCAGGGAGTGTGGAGAATGGAACTTTCCTTGAGTTGTTTCCCACATCGCTGTCCACATCGGTGGACCCATCCTCAGGCCACCTGTCCAATGTCTATATCTATGTGTCCATATTCCTCAGCCTTTTAGCATTTCTGCTTTTGCTTTTAATTATTGCCCTCCAGAGGCTCAAAAACATCATCTCCTCCAGCTCCTCCTACCCCGAGTACCCAAGTGATGCTGGAAGTTCTTTCACCAACTTAGAAGTCTGTAGCATTTCCTCCCAAAGGTCCACTTTTTCAAACCTTTCATCCTGAAGAAAGTGGAAGAATCCTTAAAGCAACAGCAGTTTCAGTTTTCCTTTATGGGGAGTGTTGAGTCATCAAAGAAAGGACCTCTTTGGGTTAGACC
This sequence comes from Marmota flaviventris, assembly GCF_047511675.1. Taxonomy (NCBI): domain Eukaryota; kingdom Metazoa; phylum Chordata; class Mammalia; order Rodentia; family Sciuridae; genus Marmota; species Marmota flaviventris. Next base: position 135,592,161 of record NC_092501.1, on the reverse strand, counting down.
TGTTTTCCTCCTTCCTCTTTGATTTCTTTTCTGTTCCCTGATGCTTTTCATTTCTGAATGGAGACGCAGATGCTGACAGAAATGCGTGCAAACTCGGAGGTGCAGAATTTCACAGACCGTTTGACAGATCCGGAGCTGGCTTCTTGGAGGTTGACCAGCATTTTGTTGTATGTTCACTGGGAGGCTTTCTCAGGGAATGCTGGGTATGGGCTTTTGCACTTCATTTCTCTTAGAAAACCACAAGATCAACTGAGCCAGCAGCACCTGGCAAAATTGAATTATTAAGAAGATATTCTCCAAACTTGAAAGATAAAGCAGAGACACCAAATTAAAAAAGAAAAAGAGAAAAAGTGAGTCAGTCTAGAATTAATGTGTAACATTTCTAAACCGGGGGTAAAGAATACACAAAATGTTTTCTTTAATTTCACTTTAACAAATGAAAGTCACATTTATGCATAGATATGACATTTGGAAAAGTTTTGGAAGAGTTTGACTTTCAATAGCAAGACAAATATGCGTCATGAAGCAGTTTGTAATGTATCTGTGCCTCCTGGGCTTTTTCTTCTACTTACGTTGCAGTTATAATAGCCCTCAATTGTGGAATTCTTTATGACAATTGTTATTACTGTTACTAAGAGAAATAAAACCAGAAGAGACACCAAGGATTTTTTATTTTCTATCTATTTCTGTCAGTGGGAATTAAGCCTAGGGAAAATATTCATTTCGTTGTATTTTATACAGTCATAACTTCTGGCAGTCATGTATGTTCCTTTTATTCAGCTTCCCAGTCTTTATAATTTTAGTGCAGAATTATATTAAGGCTCCAAGGCATCAGATGTTTGTTCATTCACTTCAGGTTGCAAAACTTAGAGATTAAATTGCTGATATACATGTTTGTATATACCCTGTGAATGTTCTGTGTCTCTGACAATTAGTCATTGTATGTTAATAGAATATTCTGCATTAGGATTCCAGGATGTGTGCTTATATTAAAATTCTAGACCCTCCAGTTGTCCCTGCTGAGAGCTTTAGTTATGCCAGCAGCTGCCACACTGTGATGAGTCAAGTACCTCTGAACTTGGAGGGGGGTCCTCAAAGTGAGATGCTCATGAGCATAGATGCTGAATGTGGAAGAAATCAAGCTGCCCCTAAAAGCAAAACAAAGCAAATGCTACAGCTTCTTAAGAACAAGAATCTTAATTTAATTTGAAAAATAAATGGCCCACAGCATAAACACTGAACTTGACCTGCGGAAGCCACTGCACCAACATGCCAGTCTTCCCGTGGCAACGGAATCAACCTTTGCTCACAACATTTAATGGTCTTAAGTGGTGGAGCTTCAACACGTCCTTAGGTTGGCCTGTGCAGTCAGCACTCTGCGGTCACAAGAATGAGAAGGAACCACCATGTTCCAGGGTCTGTCTTTGTCACTCTGAAATGCTGAGAGATTGAGGACCGGTAAGGAGGATCAGAAGCCTTTAACTTCCTGTTCTTTTTTCAATCCATAAACTTCACTTAAATCTAACCCTGTTTAACTACTCATATACTCCAAACACCATACAACCTGCACAGAGTTGCTGCCCTTAAATGTATAATCAGTGAAAAATTTGCCTCTGCTGCCATTGAAAGCATTATGTAGTTTAAAATTTGGACTAGAGAAACTCTGCTGTTTTAGATCAGTATTAGCATTCTCTGAGTATATGTATGTATGTACATGGATGTGTATATATAAATATATATGTATTGTGTGTATGCAGACACACACACACACAAACACACACTTTCATATGCTCCTAGTCGAAAGTTGTGTGAAAGCCACACAGGAGTACAGAGACACCTATGATGCCACTTTTTCTTTTCAATTATTCTTGTGTTATTTCGTTACTGAGAGGCAAAGGGACATGGGCGAAGTGACTTTAAAAAATAAAAGGACACATGTTCCACACAGAATAGTAAAATCTGATTGTGATCTGTCCTAAGGGGTAACTTTATAACCTTTCCTTCTGGAAGAGATATAAAGCCTTCTGACAGCAAAACTCCTTTAAAAAACAAATCAAATCAGATCTGCAAGTACACTCCCACCCCTCTCCTGCCGCACGATTTCTTGCACTTCATGTTAAGTGGAGTAATTAGGAACAACATTCAAAATGGAAAATAGGATTTGTCATTACTAGCTTGCCAAGGTAACAGATTGTACAACTTGAGATGAATTTGTGTTGTTTAAGAAGTTCAGAAAGGTTGGAAGATGGGTTTATAAATAAAGAAGTGGAGTCCATTGAAAGCCTGGTTTCTTCTCTGATTTTTTTTTCCTTGTGCGATAATCTGCTCTCTTCTCTCCTAGAGAGGATGCTTTTCCTGGAAGTTTTAAGTGTAACTATGTCTACACAGTGTGTCTATATCTAAATGTCCATAATATCGTATACGTCTTTGTTATAGTATTATATACATCGTTCCTTTTCAGTGTGTCCTCTCTGAAGTAGGGTCAATAATGTTTGACTCAAATGTTGGCCTCTCCCCACTCTGCAAGGGTCACTTCCTCTGGGACAGTGAGCTTCACATTTCCCTGATGAGAAGAATCATCTGGGGGCTTGTAAAATACACTGGTTCCCAGGCTATCCCCTGCCAGACCTCCAGGAGTAGAGCCAGGGAATGGGTATCTTTAAGAAGGACCCAAGTGATGCTGCTCATGAGCAGGGCACACATGGTGGAAGCCTCAGGTTTATTGTTCATGCATACTTGCAGGGGGCGGGGCGTCTTCCCTCTCAGCCACTGTCCACATAACTGCAGTTCTCTAAGGTGGGCATTCTTACTCCCAGCCCCAGCTCACAGGCCTCACTGGGACCTCTTCTGCTGGAGACTGAACTCCAGGCCACCCTCCTGGAAATGGATAACTGCTGTGTTGTGATGGATTCAGTGGAAATGGGATATGAACAAGGTCCCATCTCTTCCCTGTTTCGCCTCTTAGATTCCCCCAGCTCCACTTTTACAAGATGATGTGCATTTAGCAGACTAGAAGAGTGAGAGGAACTGAAGGGATTTATAATGAGAGAAAAAAAAATATTACATTGTGCTTTGAGTAAGACTATCTACTAGTCCAAAGGAAAATAAGGCAGCTAGAGTATGGAATATTCAAGGAGCAGCATGTTTCTAGACTTGTTTCCCTGCCTTGAGGTCTGCCTCCCACTTCTAATTAATGCCATTTCCCACCCTCTGTTCTCCATTAGAAAGTCCCTTAGCATCCTTTATAGGACTTTTTGCCCATCTCTGCTCTATTTTTCACAAAGCCCCTAGAGTGAACTTTCTTAAACATAAATTCCCTGCTTGCGGTCCTTCGATGGATTCCCACTGCACTCAGAATAAAACTCAAGCTCTTTCTATAATTTCTTAGCAGAACCTCCGAATTCAGAAAGCCTGAGTTATCCAGGAGAGATCTCACCAGGCTGTGTGGGAGTATGAGTCTGGGAGGAGCGTGCATTGGAGAGGAGGCCATAACAGAAGAGTCAGAGGGGAGCTCTGGGCTCCTGGTCCAGCTATTTTCAGCAGCTCTCCATCACTGAGAGGACAATGCGATTCTTTTGCTTCCTAGTTAGCCAATGGGTGGATCTTAAGATCAAATATGTGTCTGTGTGCATACACTTGCACACATGTACACTAACATACTAACATACACTTGCCTCCACAAACACACTTCCCAAGAACAGACAATTATTCTCAATGTGCAAAGACACCACCTGGATTGTTAAAGTCCTCTTTCTTCAATTTAACCTTGTCCTCAATAGCAATCAGAGAACCCTAACTTTCCCTTACTTATCCTTCTACTTCAAAATACAAAAAAGGGCTAGGGAATATGTCTCAGTGGTTCAGTACCCCTGAGTTCAATCCCCAATAGCAAAAAAAAAAAAAAAAGGCCTAAGCATCTACTGCATTGTAAGAGACATTTCCCATTAGTACTGTTTTTATTGCAACAGAGCCCACTAACCCCTGTAATCACTTCTAACTATCAGGATACCTCATCAAACCATCCCAAATGTGGCTTTTCTTTATCTTTGACTGGATCCAAGCTGAGGTAGGGCTTTCATCACCTCGAACACTATAAGGAGACATTATTATCAATAGGCATCTATTAAATAAATGAAGACATCCTTTGGCACTAGATAGAACAGACTTAGCTCCTGCCTCATGAAGCATATAATCTGGTAAAGAAGATACTCAGAAAAACGAATGAACACCAACATGCAAAATTGCAATTTCAATTAGCTCTATGAAAAGAATATGATTTTGAGATGATAGACCAAGAGGGAAATTCACATAAGAAATGGTGGTCAGGAAGGGCCTTTCTGATGAGATCATATGGAAGTATTTGAAGGGTTTGGGGAAGAATAATCTCTACAAAAGAACATACAAAAACACCTCAGCTCATATGGACAAAAAAATTCAGAATGTTGGGGTGCAGAGCCTGAGGATGCACAGGTAGGCAGGGCCTGGTACTTATAGAAGGAGCCTGGATTTTATTCTAAGTGCAACTGGAATCCATTGAAGGACTTTGAGCAGAGAATTTAGGTTTAAGAAAGATTACTCTAGTTGCTTTGTGAAAAATAGACCAGAGATGGACAAAAAGTCCTATTCAGATCCACCCCTGGTAGGATATAGGAGTGGGTGGAGAGTTGTTCTCCCTGCCACAAATATCTGTTCATCTTCTAGCCATGGAAACGGTCTTAGCTAAGAATGAGTTACCACACAACCCCCTCCCTCCTCCACTGGTTTCCAACACGCACTCACCTCGCTCTTCTCTCTCTCTCTCTCTCCCTCCCTCCCCCTAATACACACACACACACACATATACACACATACACCTTCCCAAATTCTTCCTCTCCTCTATTCTCTTGTCCCTATTTGGCCCTTATTTAAAGTCTTTAATTGTCTGTTAAATCCCTGTAACTCTTACTCCAGAATTTTTAACATGATATGTGACTAATGTTCCAATGAAGCTAATATGGCAGTAAATTTGAAGCTTTTAAAATCTTGCTTCTTTTAAAGTCCCATTTCTGAAAAAACTATCATTTTTAGGTACTACGTGATCCATTCTTTAAGATTCTAGTCCTTTTTTTTTAAGAGAGAGAATTTATATATATGTATATATATATATATATATATATATATATATACATATATATATATTACATATATATATTATATATATATTATATATATGTATATATTATATATATATGTATATATGTATATATTTATTTATTTATTTTAGTTTTCAGTGGACACAACATCTTTATTTTATTTTTATGTGGTGCTGAGGATCGAACCCAGCGCTCCGCGCATGCCAGGAGAGCACTCTACCGCTTGAGCCACATCCCCAGCCCAAAATTCTAGTCCTTTTGATTCAGACAAAGCTTTGTTCAGATTCCTAAGTGTTACCTCTGTGATCTTAGGCAACCTCTCTGAGGCTTCATAAGTGTTGGTAATGAAGAGAATAATAACTCCTTTCAATGTTGTAAGGACTAAGCAGGAAATTTTGTGTAAACTGACAACACATTGTTTAATACACGATGAGTAATATTACACATGCAAATGTCAAGCAAACATCATTTAGAACTTCTGATTTTGGAAAGTTCAAAATTTCCTATTCCTACCACCACTTTCTCTGCTTTCCTGTATTTAATTCCTCCTCCATTCTTCCTTTCTTCACTTAACCTAATTGCTTATACAAGGAGCCCTTCTTGCTCCATTGGCATTTTCTTGCTTTGCCTATGTTCTAAGTCTCTGCATGGCCTCAGCAAAGACATGCAGGACACATGGAGAACTCAGGGAAACTGTCTCTCCAAGTAGCTCCATTAGCCAAGCCAGCCTATCCCCTTCCCATGGACTGTGGGTGTTGGGGACAGAGTCATGCGTCACAATGCAAGCAATAACCATGGAGACACAGAGGAAGAATAAGGACTGCTGGTAAGCACCCTGTGGTTTCAGAAAGCATAGCAAATGCGTTGGAAGGACTTGAGGTTGCAATCAAACTTGAAATCATGCAAGGAAAGTCAGAGTAGGGGAGTGGTACCTACTACTTCAGAATCATACCTAAGCATCTATCACTGTGTAAGAGACAATTTTTATTAATACTATGTTTTAAAACAACCGAGCCCACTAACTTCTGTGGTCACTTCTAACTGCCCAGAGGTCTCATAAAACCGTTTTGCAAGCATGGCTTCTCTTTATCTCTCTATTTGCTCAAATTGACCAGAGTTGACTCAATTAACTAGCACATGTGTTAGCCGGCTCAATTAAACTGCAAGCATATCACTAATTTCCAAACTAGCCTTATTGTCTTAAGAATATTTAAAGTAGTCATCATACTGCTTATTCCTAGCATTCAAAGATGTAAAATTCTTGAAGGATTTTTGCATATTGCTACTTATAGATTACCAAATTTCAAAAAAAAAGAAGCTTACAATTTCTTTATAATAAAATCTACTCAACTCCAAAGCTATAGTAACTCAATTTAGATGATTCAGAAGCTAATTCAAGATCTCTTGGTGCCTCAGTATTAGTATAAACATCATCTTTTCACTCTATGTGAATAAATGCCAGTCCAGAGGGAATTCTGGTTAAGAATATGTCAAATTAGTTTACTAAGATGCCACTCATAAAAACATTAAAAGTATCTAAACACACTACTAGGAATAAAAACAGCCTGGTTTAGTTCAAGGTGATTCATCAAGCATAAGTAAAAATAGCAATTAATAATATTATTGCTAGAACTTATATAATCATAATTATATGTCAGGCCCACTTGTGAGCACTTTAGGTATATACTCATGATACTCCATGAGGTAGGTTTTATTAATATTCTCATTTTACATATTAGGAAACAGGAAATTCACAACGGTAAAGGTGGCAGAATGAAGGCTTCAAGCCAAAAAGTCAGGTTCTAAGTTGTAAATATGCTTCACTTTTAAATTTTATTTATTTATTTATATATGACAGCGGAATGCATTACAATTCTTATTACATATATAGAAAAAAATGTGGCATATGTATACAACAGAAATAGACATTTCTAATAGATATGTTTGGGGAAATATCTACTCAAAAAGTTGGTGGAGGAATAAATGGGTAACCAAACGTTAAACTTTGTAATAGATCCCAGACCAGTATAAACATGAACTTGCTGCAAATGGAGAAAAGGACATCTGGTGTTGCTTTTTTTAAATCTAAATGTTGACACAGGTCCCACCCAACCTCCTCACTCCTTACACACCAGAGGCCAAAGCTATGCAATCTTGAACAAGGGCTCTGCTTCTGGAGTGCGGATACTAAGGCATCTTTGCTCCATGGGCAGCCTGGGAAACATGGAGACACATACACACAAGATACAGTTGAGACCTTTCTGAGAAGATGTCATTTGAGTTGCAAAAGAATCTCCCCCAACGTCCCAAAATTATGGCACAAAGGATAATCTTTCAGAAGATTAGTGTGAAAATGGTTGTTGGACCCCCATTATTCAAATGCTTAGAATCAGCCAAGATAAAACTACAAATTAAAATACAGATTTCAGATTTACCTGAAAAGAGAGAGAGAGAGAGAAAGAAAGAGAGAAATTACATTGAATCGAACTCTAATTACTGTCTTTTACCCACTGAAGTGTTGTCTATGTGACCAATTGCAAGTTCAGAGGTTCTGAAGTTTTGTTTTTTTTTTTTATTTATTGTTGGTTGTTCAAAACATTACATAGTTCTTGATATATCATCTTTCACACTTTGCTTCAAGTGGGTTATGAACTCCCATTTTTAGCCCATATACAGATTGCAGAATCACATCAATTACACATCCATTGATTTACATATTGCCATACTAGTGACTGTCATGTTCTGCTACCTTTCCTATCCTCTACTATCCCCCCTCCCCTCCCCTCCCCACCCCTCTTCTCTCTCTACCCCCTCTACTGACCTTCATTTCTCCCCCTTGTATTATTTTTCCCTTTCCCCTCATTTCCTCTTGTATGTTCTTTTGTATAACCCTGAGGGTCTCCTTCCATTTCCATGCAATTTCCCTTTTCTCTCCCTTTCCCTCCCACCTCTCATCTCTGTTTAATGTTAATCTTCTTCTCATGCTCTTCGTCCCTACTCTGTTCTTAGTTACTCTCCTTATATCAAAGAAGACATTTGGCATTTGTTTTTTAGGGATTGGCTAGCTTCACTTAGCATAATCTGCTCTAGTGCCATCCATTTTCCTGCAAATTCTATGATTTTGTCATTTTTTAATGCAGAGTAATACTCCATTGTGTATAAATGCCACATTTTTTTAATCCATTCGTCTATTGAAGGGCATCTGGGTTGGTTCCACAGTCTTGCTATTGTGAATTGAGCTGTTATGAACATCGATGTAGCAGTGTCCCTGTAGCATGCTCTTTTTAGGTCTTTAGGGAATAGACCAAGAAGGGGAATAGCTGGGTCAAATGGTGGCTCCATTCCCAGCTTTCCAAGAAATCTCCATACTGCTTTCCAAATTGGCTGCACCAATTTGCAGTCCCACCAGCAATGTACAAGTGTACCCTTTTCCCCACATCCTCGCCAGCACTTGTTGTTGTTTGACTTCATAATGGCTGCCAATCTTACTGGAGTGAGATGGTATCTTAGGGTGGTTTTGATTGCATTTCTCTGACTGCTAGAGATGGTGAGCATTTTTTCATGTACTTGTTGATTGATTGTATGTCCTCCTCTGAGAAGTGTCTGTTCAGGTCCTTGGCCCATTTGTTGATTGGGTTGTTTGTTCTCTTATTGTCTAATTTTTGGAGTTCTTTGTATACTCTGGATATTAGGGCTCTATCTGAAGTGTGAGGAGTAAAGATTTGTTCCCAGGATGTAGGCTCTCTATTTACCTCTCTTATTGTTTCTCTAGCTGAGAAAAAACTTTTTAGTTTGAGTAAGTCCCATTTGTTGATTCTAGTTATTAACTTTTGTGCTATGGGTGTCCTATTGAGGAATTTGGAGCCCGACCCCACAGTATGTAGATCGTAGCCAACTTTTTCTTCTATCAGACGGCGTGTCTCTGATTTGATATCAAGCTCCTTGATCCATTTTGAATTCACTTTTGTGCATGGTGAGAGAAAGGGATTCAGTTTCATTTTGTTGCATATGGATTTCCAGTTTTCCCAGCACCATTTGTTGAAGATGCTATCCTTCCTCCATTGCATGCTTTTAGCCCCTTTATCAAATATAAGATAGTTGTAGTTTTGTGGATTGGTTTCTGTGTCCTCTATTCTGTACCATTGGTCCACCCGCCTGTTTTGGTACCAGTACCATGCTGTTTTTGTTACTATTGCTCTGTAGTATAGTTTGAAGTCTGGTATCGCTATACCGCCTGATTCACACTTCCTGCTTAGCATTGTTTTTGCTATTCTGGGTCTTTTATTTTTCCATATGAATGTCATGATTGCTTTCTCTATTTCTACAAGAAATGCCGTTGGGATTTTGATTGGCATTGCATTAAACCTATAGAGAACTTTTGGTAATATCGCCATTTTGATGATGTTAGTTCTGCCTATCCATGAACACGGTATATTTTTCCATCTTCTAAGATCTTCTTCTATTTCTCTCTTTAGGGTTCTGTAGTTTTCATTGTATAAGTCTTTCACCTCTTTTGTTAGGTTGATTCCCAAGTATTTTATTTTTTTTGAAGATATTGTGAATGGAGTGGTTGTCCTCATTTCCATTTCAGAGGATTTGTCACTGATATACAGGAATGCCTTTGATTTATGCGTGTTGATTTTATATCCTGCCACTTTGCTGAATTCATTTATTAGCTCTAATAGTTTCTTTGTAGAGCCTTTTGGGTCTGCTAGGTATAGAATCATGTCATCTGCAAATAGTGATAATTTAAGTTCTTCTTTTCCTATTTTGATGCCTTTAATTTCTTTCGTCTGTCTAATTGCTCTGGCCAGTGTTTCGAGAACTATGTTGAACAGAAGTGGTGAGAGAGGGCATCCCTGTCTTGTTCCAGATTTTAGAGGGAATGCCTTCAATTTTTCTCCATTCAGAATGATGCTAGCCTGAGGCTTAGCATAGATTGCTTTTACAATATTGAGGTATGTTCCTGTTATCCCTAGTTTTTCTAGAGTTTTGAACATAAAGGGATGCTGTACTTTGTCGAATGCTTTTTCCGCATCTATCGAGATGATCATATGGTTCTTATTTTTAAGTCTATTGATGTGGTGAATAACATTTATTGATTTCCGTATATTGAACCAGCCTTGCATCCCAGGGATGAATCCTACTTGATCATGGTGCACAATTTTTTTGATATGTTTTTGTATCCGATTCGCCAGAATTTTATTGAGGATTTTTGCATCGAGGTTCATTAGAGATATTGGTCTGAAGTTTTCTTTCTTTGAAGTGTCTTTGTCTGGTTTAGGTATCAGGGTGATGTTGGCCTCGTAGAATGAATTTGGAAGTTCTCCCTCTTTTTCTATTTCCTGAAGTAGCTTGAAAAGTATTGGTATTAGTTCCTCTTTAAAGGTTTTGTAAAATTCTGCTGTATACCCATCCGGTCCTGGGCTTTTCTTAGTTGGTAGTCTTTTGATGGTTTCTTCTATTTCCTCGATTGATATTGGTCTGTTTAGGTTGTCTATATCCTCCTGACTCAATCTGGGCAGATCATATGACTTCAGAAATTCATCGATGCCTTCACTATCTTCTAATTTATTGGAGTATAAGGATTCAAAATAATTTTTGATTATCTTCTGTATTTCTGAAGTGTCTGTTGTGATATTGCCTTTTTCCTCCCGTATGCTAGTAATTTGAGTTCTCTCTCTTCTTCTCTTCGCTAGCATGGCTAAGGGTCTGTTGATTTTGTTTATTTTTTCAAAGAACCAACTTTTAGTTTTGTCAATTTTTTCAATTGTTTCTTTTGTTTCGATTTCATTAATTTCAGCTCTGATTTTAATTATTTCTTGCCTTCTACTTCTTTTGCTGTTGTTTTGCTCTTCTTTTTCTAGGATTTTGAGATGAAGTATGAGATCATTTATTTGTTGGTTTTTTCTTTTTTTAAGGAATGAACTCCAAGCAATGAATTTTCCTCTTAGAACTGCTTTCAATGTGTCCCATAGATTCCGATATGTTGTGTCTGTGTTTTCATTAATCTCTAAGAATTTTTTAATTTCCTCCTTGATGTCTTCTATAACCCATTGATCATTCAGTAACCTATTGTTCATTCTCCAAGTGATGTATGCTTTTTCCTTCCTTCTTTTATCGTTGATTTTCAGTTTCATTCCATTATGATCAGATAGGATGCATGGTATTATCTCTACTCCTTTGTATTGTCTAAGAGTTGCCCTGTGACATAATATATGATCTATTTTTGAGAAGGATCCATGTGCTGCTGAGAAAAAAGTGTAACTGCTTGATGTTGGGTGGTATATTCTATATATGTCAATTAAGTCTAGGTTATTAATAGTGTTATTGAGTTCTATAGTTTCCTTATTCAACTTTTGTTTGGAAGATCTGTCCAGTGGCAAGAGAGGTGTGTTGAAGTCTCCCATGATTATTGTATGGTGGTCTATTAGACTCTTTAACTTGAGAAGAGTTTGTTTGATGAACATAGCTGCACCATTGTTTGGGGCATATATATTTATGATTGTTATGTCTTGTTGGTGTATGGTTCCCTTAAGCAGTATGAAGTGTCCCTCTTTATCCCTTTTGATTAACTTTGGCTTGAAATCTATTTTATCTGATATGAGTATGGACACTCCTGCTTGTTTCCGAAGTCCATATGAGTGATATGATTTTTCCCAATCTTTCACCTTCAGCCTATGTATGTCTTTTCCTAATGCGTCTCCTGTAGGCAGCATATTGTTGGGTCTTGTTTTGAGATCCATTCTACTAGCCTGTGTCTCTTAATTGGTGAGTTTAAGCCATTAACATTTAGGGTTATTATTGAGATATGGGTTGTTCTTCCAGCCATATTTGTTTATTTATGTTACTAAACATGGTTTGTTTTCCTCTTTGATTGTCCCCCCCCCCCCTCTTTACTGTCCTACCTCCCACTGTTGGTTTTCATTGTTATTTTCCATTTCCTCTTCCTCTAATGTTTTGCCGAGGATGTTTTGAAGAGATGGTTTTCTAGCTGCATATTCTTTTAACTTTTGTTTGTCATGGAAGGTTTTAATTTCATCTTCCATCCTGAAGCTTAATTTCGCTGGATACACAATTCTTGGTTGGAACCCATTTTCTTTCAGTGTTTGAAATATGTTATTCCAGGATCTTCTAGCTTTCAGAGTCTGTGTTGAAAGATCAGCTGTTATCCTGATTGGCTTACCCCTAAATGTAATCTGCTTCCTTTCTCTTGTAGCTTTTAAAATTCTCTCCTTATTCTGTATGTTGGGCATCTTCATTATAATGTGTCTAGGTGTGGATCTCTTATAATTTTGCACATTCGGCGTCCTGTAGGCTTCTAGAATTTGGGATTCTGTCTCATTCTTCAAGTCTGGGAAGTTTTCTTGCATTATTTCATTGAATAAATTGCTCATTCCTTTGGTATGGAGTTCTATACCTTCCTGTATCCCAATGACTCTTAAGTTTGGTCTCTTAATGTTATCCCATATTTCTTGAATGTTCTGCTCATGGTTTCTTAACAGTCTTGCTGAGCTGTCTGTCTTCTTTTCAAGTTGAAATACTTTGTCTTCATTGTCTGATGTTCTATCTTCTAAGTGTTCTACTCTGCTGGTAGTACTCTCAATTGAGTTTTTAAGTTGGTTTATTGCTTCCTGCATTTCTAGGATTTCTGTTTGTTTGTTTTTTATAACCTCTATCTCCCTGTATAGTTGATCCTTTGCTTCCTGGATTTGTTTGTGTAATTCCTTGTCGAAGTGATCTTTCATTGTCTGATTTTGCTGTCTAATTTCTTCCTTGATACTCCAGATCATCTGAACCATATATATCCTGAATTCTTTATCTGACATTCCATCTGCTGCAGCTGTTACCTCTTCTAAAGTTGAGCTGACCTGCATTGCTTGTAGTCCTTTCTTTCCTTGTCTTTTCATACTGCTTGCGTTTCTTTCTTCTTGGTGAAACTGTTGTGTTTTTGAAAAATTTTCCCCCCCTATATATTTATATTGCTCTTGTATAGTTGAAAAGTCTCCCTTGCAGGTGCGGGCGGGGGCTCTGCTCTGCCCCTCCTCCAATTGGTGTGAGGTGTCTACCATGCCCACGGACCCCTGGGCCTGATCCGCCGTTCTGTCGCAGGTCTGCCTACCTTGCAGGTGGGGGCGAAGGCTCTGCCCTGCCCCTCCTACCACGCCCGGGGACCGCTAGGCCTGATCTGCAGGTTGGTCGCAGGTCTGCCCACCTTGCGGGCACGGGTGTCAGTTCCGCTCCGCCCCCACTCCAATTGGGGTCACTTGACCACCACACAGGCGGGCCGCTGGGCCTGATCTGGGCACTGGTGAAGGCTCTGCTCTGCCCCTACTCCAGTTGGGGTGAAGTGTGTACCACGCTGGCAGGCCGCTGGGCCTGATCCACCGGTCTGTCGCAGGTCTGCTTACCTTGCCGGCGCGGGCGGTGGCTCTGCCCTGCCCCTCCTACCACGCCTGCAGACCGCTGGGCCTGATCTGCAGGTTGGTCGCAGGTCTGCCTACCTTGCGGGCGCGGGCGGCGGCCCCATTCCTCCCCTCTGGCTCGATGACAAAGAGAGAGAGACTCGGGTATCTGTGACTCACCCTCCCTACCAGGGGACCAACTGTTTCCGTCGCCGCTGGCACCAATGAAGTTTTCTCCTCGGCCGCTCTCCGATGACATCAGATCTCTGCCATGCTGGCATCCCCTGTTCTATGGCTGAATCCCATTTTCTTCTCTTCCAATAGGCGGAGCTGTGCCCTCTGATCCGAGCTTCTTCCCTCTATGTGCTGACAGAAATCCCTGTATGGTGGCTCCTGGGAGTCTCTCAATCCTGTTAGTCCAGAGCCCTTTCACTTATCCGGCCCCTCCCCCTGTTCCTCCTCCCAGCCAGCCAGACAGGTCCTGTTCACCAGAGGCGGTTCCCCAAGGATCTGATTACACTTGCAGCCCCACTGCGTGTCCTATATCCCGAACGATGAACACCCTCTCTGTCATTCATCTAAGCCCCAGTGCTGTGGTGGGGTGATCTGGGAACCAACAGTTTAATTTTTCCGGACCCCTTTGGTGGGCACGCCCCCAGAAACTGGCGGCTAAGATCTTGGGTGTCGCCGCTGGTGTTAAGGGGAGGTGGGGATCTGGAATCCCCTCTGCTTCCCTACAGACACGCCCCCGGTGGTTTCCTGGCTGCTTGTATTTGGAGGGGGTGGGAGTCACACACCTGCTAATGTGGATTCCGCTGGGAAGGAATTCTGTCGGCGGAACTCTGGTGATGTCACCACTCTGCTATGGTGGGCCCCAGGCTCCTTGCCGGAGTGTCCGAAGGGAGGGGTGGGACTGGTCTGTCTCTGGTTGGTTTCAGCTCCCGGTTTGCTATTTCATGAAGGCTTGGCGAGAGACCTCTTCCTAGAGTCCCTGCACCGCTCCTGCCACGCTGCGCCTTGGAGGCTATCCGCCCTGACGTGGGGGCCGCGTGCAGGCAGCCGACAGTCGCCGAGTCGCGCGGGCAGTGGCTGGCGGGTCTGGACCTCTGCGCTGCGTGGTGGAGATTCACTCGTCTAGCGCAGACTGTCACCTCCAAAAATCCTACCGATTCCCGGCCGATCTCTCTTTATTGGAATTTTGCTAGGAGTTTCTCAGCAGGTCGAATCTAAGCGTATCCATGCGTCTCTCTGACCCCGTTGTTGAGGAGGTACTGAAAGTGCTGCCTCCCCTCTCGCCGCCATGTTGGATCCCCTGAAGTTTTTTTTGTTTGTTTTTTTTTCACATAATTGAAAGGAATGCACACTTCAGTGTCCTGCCAACCTAGTCTCAGCTAAAATGGTTAGAAACTGGATTAGACTGTTATTAGAACTTGCTGGATGTAGATTATCTCTACTGGAAGGAAGTATAAGGTACAGCAGACAAGCAGAGGAAGCAACCTGTCCCCATGACGGACGAGGAGCCTTGAGTCAGCCTTTGCCCCATGGATGGAGCTGAAGAAGGCATTTTGGTAAAACAGCCAAATCCAAAGGCATGACGGGACGAGAAGGCTGAGTATATGGAAGGGGTTGCTGGACACACATAGTAGGAGATGGATCAGTAAATCAGCAAAGAACCACCTTCAGAGTGCCTCAACCCTTGACACCTGTTGCAGAATCTTAAATCCCAGTGTCCTTACATCTGAACATCTAGAGCTTAGCTAGATACTCCATGCAGCACTTTGACAGGATGGGATCTGAAACCCAAGATGGAGGACAAGTGGCTCCCTCTCTCTACCTCACCTCACCCATGTGCCTCCATTTGTGAGGATCTGAATGGACGCTTCCTGTTAATGATCCCAAGATGATAAAATGGCTAGAAAGCAGGGGTCTCCACCAGCTAGGTCAGCCGGGTCTCCACCAGCAGGACTGCACAGGCAGACCTTGTATCTTGCATAGATTTAGGCATTATCCTGAGGCAGCTCTCATAAACAGGGGAATATCATGATCATAGACTTCACATGTGTATTTGAATGTAAAAGTAATAACAGAGAATAGTGTGTCATGAGCTTTAAAGACTTTTTTTTTTCAGTTCTTGGGCACACAAGGTGGCTTAGTAATGTCTGTAGAATGAACAAAATACTAAAAGACAGGCCAACCATGCAGGAACAAATTCCCTCTGCTCCCAGAAGGACAGCATTGGAACTCACTGACTCACAATTTCAGTAGCGCCATCTAAAAAATCAATGGAAACCATGTGAATCAGAGGCCCTCTGAGGATCTTTCCAACGTGCCTGCGTCATTGTGGCAGACGGAGAAATATTTATTTGCTTAGAAAAGTGAGTGGAAAGTCACACGGGAAGACACATCACCACAGGGATCACCGTTTGATAAAGCAAGGCATACCACGTGCCCTGAAAAGGTCCGCGAGGACACAAAGGAAGTGGTTATAAGCCAAAGAACCAAAAATTACTGAATAGGAAAAAGGATCTTATTTGGGTCATGAAACTTGGCCTCTCTGAGACTAAATCTCTGTACTCTGCTAGTGCAGCTCTCAATCTGCTGTTCATATAAATATCAAAGTATTTCAAGCTTATTTGGACTCTTTGCTTCAGTGATCCTGCAGACAATTTATCCTACACAGCTTACTAGGCCGAATGAAATCCACAGTTCTGCCTGAATTCTTTTTCCCCTTTAGAGATTTTTGCCACCTCCTGCTTTGGGCTTCCTCCAACTTGTAAGAATAAATTGTTCTACTTCCCTTTCCCCACTTCCCTCTGATACCTTCCTTCATTATCCCCAAATGTTCTTCTCCAGGATTTTTATCAGGCTTATCAACTTTACCCGGGAAAAGCAGACCTCTCACTTAAGGACATGTCCATATCAAAGTACCCTGTGCTCAGAGTCAGCCACCCCTTGACTTTTTCTTCTGTGTCCTTGGCTCCTGAAAACTATCTTACATGGTAATCCCAGCAAAGCTAAGATCCTAGAGACATTTGTACTCAGATCTATGAAACTTTCTCTATAGAATTTGTTTTTCAGTATACATTGCCATGAAAAAGTTCTGAAAGAGGATTTATGAAACAAATGTGCTTTGAAGCTGAATAAATAGCTGATAAATTTCTTTAGAATGCATTAGAATGATCATATTTGCTTTGGCAATGGTTTGGCATACTGCTATAGCACTACCTCTGCTCCAAAATATAAATAAACTATGTAGTGATGTTTTACTCTAATCCTGATACCACTCTTTTTTTTCCTACTTGAATGCTAAAATCACTATTTCAAATTTGTTTTGAGGTGCTAGGGATTGAATCCGGGACTTTGCCCATACCAGGTAAGTGTTCTGCCACTAACCGATAATGGCAACCCCAGTGTCTCAAATTTTACACAATAATTTAGTAAAAAACAAAAGACAACAACAACAAAAACAATGTCCCATATGAAGAGCTGCATATTTATTTATTTGGTGCCAGGGGTTGAACCTAGGGGCACTTTACTACTGAACCACATCCCCAGCCCCAATTTTTTTTTTTTTTTAAGACAAGTTAATTACTTAAGTCCTTACTCAGTTGCTGAGGCTGGCTTTGAACTTGCGATCCTCCTACCTTAGCCTCTGAAGCTGCTGGGATTACAGGCACGTGCTACCACACCAGGCTAGAGTTGCATTTTTAAATGTGTTTATTTCCTTATAATACGTGGCTGAACTTCCCTGGTCCTAAGTTATGTTTGGAGAGAGCAAGTGGGGAGGATGGCAAGACCTGGGGGAACATAGCTTAGAGTCACCAGGAGCAGGCAGAGTGATTACAGAGGAAAACTATCAAGTCCCCACAGGAGGGTTCTTAGGTGGACACTTGAGTGAGCCAACGTCAGTGCCCACAGCAGCACTAGGGATCTGAGATATCACTCTCCTCTGAGCCTCCTCAGCTGGACTTTGTGAGAGTTGCCTGCTCTTCTCAGCCTCCAGCAGTCTGGTGTCTACACACATGCACCACATGCATATGGTGACAGAAATTGCCATGCTCTTTGTCTTTAAATCCAGTGTCCACATCTGTGTCCTTGCCCTGTCTGAACTCCCTGTGGTATTTGGCAAACTGTTGAATATCCCTCCTCAAAACTCTCCCTTCCTCTTGTTAGAAGGCCCCTTATACTCACCTGGGATTGTTCTGGCCACTCCTTTCTGGTACCTTTCTCTGCATCTTTTTTTTTTTTTTCCAGCTTTTCTTTTAAATATAAGAACATCTGCATCACAGGTATTTGGGCTCAGTCTTCTTTTCTTTCCACTGCATACCATCACTCCTCTGGCCTCATTTCCATCTACTTGCTATTTTCTCTCAACTGACCAAGAATCTAACTACCTTCTGCCCCAAATTTAGCATCCTCAAAACTATATTCCTCATCTTCCTGTCCTGTGGCCCCTAACCTGCTCCCCCTCTTGCTGGCTCCCCTTTACTTGACTCTACCTGCCACCCCACCTATGTTCAATCATCAAGTCTGGACCCTCTTAAATTTACTCATTTATACTAGTACCATATTTCAGGCCACTTAGCTAATATCCTTAACCAGTCTTAAGGCTTCCATTTTCATTCCCCTCCAGTTCTTTTTTTTTTTTTTTTTAATTGTGTCTAGCTTTCTTTCTTTTCTTTTTCTTTTTTTTTTTATTGGTTGTTCAAAACATTACAAAGCTCTTGACATATCATATTTCATACATTAGATTCAAGTGGGTTATGAACTCCCAATTTTACCCCAGATACAGATTGCAGAATCACATCAGTTACACATCCACATTCTTACATAATGCCCTATTAGTAACTGTTGTATTCTGCTACCTTTCCTATCCTCTACTATCCCCCCTCTCCTCCCCTCCCATCTTCTCTCTCTACCCCATCTACTGTAATTCATTTCTCTCCTTGTTTATTTTCCCATTCCCCTCTTATATGTAATTTTGTATAACAATGAGGGTCTCCCTCCATTCAAAGTAATCTTTCTAAAATTAAAATCTGACCCACCATTTTACCACCCCCAGTGGCTTTCCATTGAGCCCAGAATAAAGATACGGTTTCTTTAGTGGTTATGAGGACTTTGGATACTCCCCCCCCCCCCCAGTCCTTTATCTCTTATCACTATTCCACCTTATTCTGTCTCCCCCTCCTCTTGTTTGCATAGGCCTCTCCCTTTACCTGGGCCACCAGTTCCTCTCACATCCGAAGTACTTGGCTAGCCCAGGCCTATCCTTGCATTTCCTTAGATGTCAACTCCTCCCTGGTGTTTTCCATGACCACCCCAGGCAAGGCGTCTCCTGTGGGTTTCACCAGCCCTGGCAGGAAGAATGCTCACCACTCTGGTGGTTCATCTGTGTCCCCTCACACAGGATGCTCTGACCTTTTGGCAGGCAAGTCTGCAGATTATCCTCACAGGCCAGGCACAAAAGCCTCCCCCTATAAAGAGTCCACAAACTATTGACTGACAATTTAAGGAAACAGAAGTAAATTTCCCTTGTGCGTATCAATATACACAATTCATTTACAGTAACAAACCAAATAAAATTCACTTCTCTTGGTGGGGGGTATTGGGGATTGAACCCAGGGGCACTTTGCCAGCCCTTTTTTATTTTTTATTCTGAGATAGGATCTTGCTAAATTGTTTATGACCTTACTAAGTTGCTGAGGCTGCCCTTCAATTTGTGATCCTCCTGCCTCAGGCTCCTGAGTTGCTAAGATTACAGGCATGCTCCATGGTGCCTGGCTAAAATTCACTTTCAAATGTTTGTTTGTGAGCTACACAATACCTCATAAAACAAATGAAATCAGAAGGAAAGTCTTAGTTTAAGTGTTTTTTCTAGGTTATTTAGCTGCAGAAAGCTCAGTGCCACCCCTTTTAGTGTTTGCATGTCCCGATCTAAGGATTTGGCCTGTTCTTTTTAGGTTTTTGTGAGGCAAGGGCAGCAGTATTCAACACCCCACCCTGCCCCTGCTGTGAACCGCATGTGCTCCCACTGTTACTAATTCGTTCACAGACCCTCTCTCTCTCTCTCTCTCTCTCTCTCTCTCTCTCTCACTGTTGAAGGAAGCTCTCTGTGAGTCAGCAGCTTGCAGCCTTTCTCCTTCAACAACTTAGACCTTTGTATGCAAAGCAAACTTCCGGCAGCTTCCCACTGTATACCACTAGGCAATTCAGTTAGAGAAACACTGAAGACTCTTCACACTCAGAAGGCACTTGCTTACAAGCGGCAGGTTTTTTCTTTTTTAAAGGTGAGATCACAGTTCAGCTATGCTCGGCCACGTTGTCATAGTGAATGCTGAACTGCAGCAAACAAGTCCTCATAAAGGAATTGTGCTGTTAGTACTCAGTGTTCTAATTTTCCTCCAATAGGATAAAGATGATATTTTCCTTAGAAATAGCCTAGATCTTGTCATTCAATATAATGCAAATGTAATAAAAATATAAGACTCTGTTAAAGAAATGAAATCCTTTTTGTTCAACAAGATGCACATGGAAAACTGCTGAATTTGAGAATTTGGGGTTTCAGATTATGTTCTGAATGCATTAATAGGTTGTAGAGATGATCTGTCTCTAATGCATGTGAAGACTCACCCTATATAAGACTGTGAATGAATGTTTACTGAATCACTATACAGAGTCTATCCTGAATTTTTACTTCTTCATACTTCCTTACAGAATGAATACAGAAGATGACAAAATTGACAGCCTCAAATAATTTTAAATCTGTATCTGGAGAGTTGACAAATTTTAGGTCTGCACTACAATAATATAAGTTCTGTGATTTACTGAACAATTACCCAGCATTGACTATTAGGAAAGTGCAGACCCTGACCTTGTGTTACTGCTAGTCTAATGAAGGTGAGGAGGAGGGAAAGCAAAAGAAAAAACAAACAACTGTGTGCTGGGTATCTTCTGGGTGTCAGATGCTACATGAAATGTTACATATAATTTCTTTAATCGTCACAATAATCTCATACGGTTCGTATTATCCTCTCTAACAAAGAAAGAAAGGTTCAGAGAGATCCGTTCTCCAAAATTACATAAGTGGTAACTTGCTACAAAGCAATGGGACAGAGCTGCCAAAGCCTGAGAAGGGGTCAGGTCCAAGTAATTGAGTGAAAAGAAATAGGAAGGTAGAAGGAGCTTGGTTGGCTGGACAGAATGAGTATGGCCATTCCAATTTTGATATCTCTGAAACTCATTCCTGAGAACACGTCTTACATGGCTAAAAATATGGGTCTGGGTGTCAGAAAGAGCTGGAGCTGAAAATATAAATAAGATCCTTTGGGATTATGCACAAACCCAGGTAAAAAGGCTGAGGATTGGATATGGGGGTTAAAACGAACCACTGAACCACCGAAACAAAAGCAATTCACGAGAGACACATGAAAGAAGAGGAGTTTAACAAGACAAAGAAGGAGCAGGAAGACACAGTACCATGGGGTAAAAGCTGCAAGTAAGATTGGGTGTCAAAGGAAGGCTATGTTGAACTTTCCTGCTAATATGGGATGGCTTGGGTTGATTTGGGGCTGAAGAGAAACAGCCCAATGGAGTGGAGAGTAGTAGATGGGCCTGAAGGGGATAGTCTTCTCCCACAAGATGGCAGATCTGGATTTGTCTTCTCACCCTTTTACCCCAGATCTGGCGTAGCACTATACATAGAGCCTCAGAAATGATTGTTGAGTGACTGACTGAATAACTTCATTAATCAATGCTTAAAGGTGTGAGGTCCAAAACAAGAGGGAAAGAAATAAGTTCAAAAGATGCTCGGCTCTGAACAAGAGGAAGGGGATCACCTCTTCCTGAGACAACAGAATCCATGCCATGCACACTACTCAGAATAAAGAAGGCACTTGGATACTGGTGGGTAAAATGAATGAATGTATTTAAAGCATTATCAAAATATAGCTCATTGGTTTTCCTCAATTTCACAGTTAGAAGGCTTTATTAAAAAATAAGTGGAGCACACTAAATTGAACATGGGTTATCAACAATGATTTTATAGTAGATATGCTAAAATGGCCTTCTCCTGATTTTTAACTACAAATGGCATAAGCCTCTTGCTGTTAATAGTTTGATATTACATGCTTTATAAAGAAAATGGGTTTTTGAGCATTGTGGAAATCAGGTTTATTTAAAATATGACAAATATTCTCATGCTGCTTTAATATAGGATACATTCATGGATAAATAAAAGATGAGATGCATAAACTAAGAATGAAATGTGGAAATTTACCCTTCTAACTTGGTGTTAATCCAATGGGAGAGTATCCATAGGAAGAAAATGACAAAATGTTAAGAACCTCTTTTTAAAAACATAATCATACAGGACTTTAGTCCTACAGCTATGTTGAAAGAAATAGAAATGTGTAGAGAATTTAGAAATGGAACCCAAGGGCTTATCTTTTCCATTCATTTCTCCAAGTGCCATCAGAGGCAGTACTATGACCCTGGCCCCAGATAAGAGTCTGCCCAGAGTGTATGACCTCTGTCACAGAAACGCTGCCTGTCTTATTTCCCTCTGGATCTGAGTTTTCCTTTCTGACTGGTAAGTCTGCATTTCCACACATACTGGTTTCCACATTCTAGATGAAAGATCATGGGCTCCCTGTCCAGACTTTCACTGATTAGAATATGAAACCAGCCACTTTCCAAGGCTGAGAAGGCTGAGATGACTATCAGGGAACACTGGAGAATTTTGTATCTTCCCAGATTGTTCAGTGGATAAACTTGTTCCATTTTTTTTCCTAGATTGCTAATCAGGCAGAGTTCTCCAAGTTCCTCCCTCCTCAAATTCCTCAAGATTTGATGTTCAAATAAAAAGTGATGATTTTTTTTTTCTTTTTCTCTCCATTCCCATTGTCTCTATTTGGTCAGCTAGAATCAAATAACTGAACAACTTGGAGAACAGCAGCTATCTCCCTATATCTCACCTGTTCTGAACTATACTGCCAAATACGTTTCTGAATACAGTCATCATTTATCATTTTAAGGCCCTGTTGGGGAACATACAAAGGTACCTATTTCCTTCTACATCAAGTCTTAATTTATTCACACAGCTTTTTTAAAAAAAATATTTTTTTAGTTGTAGTTGGACACATTGCCTTTATTTTATTTATTTTTATGTGGTGCTGAGGATCGAATCCTTGCACATGCTAGACGAGTGCTCTACCACTGAACCACAACCCCAGGCCCTATTCACACAGCTTTTAAGGTCTTCAGAATTGGGCTCCAGTTCTACCTCTTTATGCTTCTGCCCTCATGGATAGAACCATCTCTTTTCTGTACAAAGTCATTCTCATCTCTTCCCTACCGCCTGTCCTTGACATTTCCTAACTCCTCCAACAGTGGGAATACCTTCCTTCCACTTCCAGCCCCTTCCCAAATTCCTCCCCACTTCCAGAGAGTACTCTGAGTCTTCCTGCTGTTGCTGACTGCTCTCTTTATGACCATGGCAGAGTCAAAACCAGGTAACATAATAAATTGCTGTAGACTATAGTTTTCCTACTGTTAAACTAACTAGAAGAGTACAAAGATTCTCAATCCATAGAAAAGATAAATTCCCAACCCACAGAAAAGATAAATGTTTGAGATGGAAATTTCATTACCCTGATTTAATCCATGCATACTTTATACATGTATCAAATTATCACACTGTACCTCATAAATATGTACAAATAACGTGTTAATTAAAAATAAAAGTTAAGCTGGGTACAGTGCCACATGTCTGTAACCCAGCTACTCAGCAGGCTCAGGCAGAAGTATTGGCAAGTTCAAGGCCAGTCTGGGCAACTTGGGGATCCTGTCTCAAAAAATAAAACAATTTTTCATAAGGGCTGGGGACATAGCTCAATGGTAGAGCACTTACCTGGCATGCATGAAGCCCTGGGCTCAACCTTCAATACTGCAAAATAAATAAATAAAAATAAACTAGGTAAATGGGGGTTGGGGATAAACTTAGTTGTTCTTACTGGGTCTTCCTTGGGAATTTGTCTTAAGAATCTCAATATTCCCTACCTTACCTAGGGAGGGAAAAAGCAAGTCATATACATAACTGCTGGATCTTATCCTAGAATAAGTCTCAATTGCAGAGGAAGTAACTTTCCTTTTGCTCTGAGGCCCCAGTGTTTCTCAGGTTGAGCATCAGCAACCTGAGAGTCATACTAACATTCTTTATACAAACCCAATCCTCACATATATCCTTAACAAATGCAAATCTATATTGGTTGATTCAGAGAGAAGCTTCTATTAATTCATTCAGCGTTATCCAAAATGTAATGTTTGCCTCTGGCAGGTTTTTGCTGCTTTCTCAGGAATGTGCAGTTGGTTTGGAATCTGTGCCCTATTTGAAGTGTGATAAAAAGCTAAAGAGAATAATTGATGGGGAAACTTATGGCTGCATCAACATTAAGACTTGATCATCCTGATTACTTTATGTCAGCTGCTAGCCTGGACTAAACACACTGTGTTCGTCTGACCTGAAAGTATTTTCACAACTACAAAGGTACTTGTATTTAGTACCTGTTTTAATACTTTTGACTCTTTCAAGAGAGGTATGGCTGAGGAGAACAGAACTTGGGATTCTTGGCTTAGCTCTTCAAGACCTCAGGAGCTTCCAGAAGGTCCAGGCCTTTCCTGGACTCTCCATAATCTTTCTTCAATCATTTCCAGTATTAGAATTAGCTTCTCCCTGGATTTTTATTCTAAATGTTAATTATACATTAACAGAAGAACCAGAAATAAATAGCATTTATATTTTTGGTTTTCTGTGATTATTTATGTCTCTGTCTTCAGAATGAAATCATTTCCTTCCTGCCTAATCAGGGATGAATTTGGGTTACAGAGTATAGCTGTGGACCTAAACTAGATTTCAAAAAGGAAAAATAATTTCACAGCTGACTATGCACGGCTCCATTGCTATTACCAGTTCATCTTAACTGAATATAGTTCCTGTGATTCTGGGTGAACCACACATTTATTCTTCAAGATCAAGTTCAGATGTATTTCTCTTCATGAAGCCGCTCCACTGGAGTTTAGCATTCCTACTTCATATTCCAACAGTATTTTTTTTTAATTCTTGAAGTTACAGATGTTTATTGAGCACCTACTTCCCAGTCTCTCATGCCCTTTCCATAATGTACATTATGGATATTACCTGTTGACCTGTCTGTCCTCTCGTGCTCATCTTCCAAGAGGAAATGCTATGTTTTACTCCTTTGCATACCCGCCTCCTCAATGTCTGCCACACAGCAGAGATCCAGTGGAACAATTTACACCACAAACATAAGAAGGCTTGTGGCTCCTGAGTGGTGCTGATTAACTTCGCTAAAGATGGGCAGGTTGATTCTTCTGGGCTGAATTTTTGAAGTAGAAGGGTTTATTTGGACATCCAGCCATGGACAACTGCAGGAATGGAATGTACAGAGAAATCAGTTGGTGACCTAAAAATTTGAGCCTTCAACAGAAACCATCATCATAGTTCCCAAGTTTGCCTTCTATTCCCTCTGTTACCAGTGCCTCCAAGTTTTCCAGGAATTCTTCATTTCTTGCCTAAATTTACTAATAACCTCTAAATTGGCCTTCCTAACTCTATTTTAGGATTCGTTCCTTTCAGTCTACTGTCTTACATCTCTAGCATGGCCTCTGGCTTGATCTTTGTAAAAACAAATCCAATATTTGTTTATTTAAAACCCTTTAGGTACCTAAAATCTTTCAATGATCACTTACACCCACATGTGTGTGCACGTGCACACATCACAGCAAGGATTTCAGAATAAAGTGGAATCTGTGCCCTATTTGAAGTGTGATAAAAAGCTAAAGAGAATAATTGATGGGGAAACTTATGGCTGAAATAACATTAAGACTTGATCATCTTGATTCCTAGATCATCCAAGGATCACACTCACACTTCATTCTGAAATCCTTGCTGTGATGTCCATCATCCATTCATGCTCTAGCCCTTCCTTTCCTGTCACCATCCCTCTCCACACACACCTTTCTCTCCTGTTGTATTCATTTACTGGAAGTTCTCTGAGTGTTCCAATCCATAAGAGTATTGAACCTTGTATTTGATGTTCCTTGTATTTGATGCTCCTTCCTTACTTTATATTTCTCTCCACAGCACATACCACCTCTGATATGCTATATAATTTACCTATTTTGTTTATCATCTGTCTCCTTCACTACATGTAACTGCACGAGGGAAAGAATATAAAAGCCTGAATTTTTCTGAACGATTTTGAATTTTCCTGGTCTCAGAAGTATTTTTCTGTTCTGCTCAACCAAAAGTTGAAGCTGACCTACTAAGAAACTTCCACTTGTACTATTCCCAGAGAAATTGCAGGAGTCCTTCCACTTTTATTCATATCTAGCAATATCACCAATACCCAGTTGTGCCAAAACTCTAACAGTGCGATGCTCAAAACTTTGCTCTGGTCTTTGTTATCAGAATGTCTGTTACCTGTCCAAACACTGCTACCTGTCCAAACATTTTCACTGCGTAATCATTTTGAGGCAGCTACTTCACAGGCTGTCTTCCTTGCTGTCCACCAAGTCAGTAAGAGAAAAGTTTTCCTCCTTTTTTTAATGTGTGCTTACTTCAACATATTTTATAAGTTTTATTCAGTGCTAGCTTCTGAAAGTCTAGAATAGTGCCTGACACACTGCATGTGTCCGTTAAACATGTGCTGAATAAGTGAATTTGTATCCTCAATGTTCAGTATAATACTTGTGCATTAGAGAACCACAATACATCTTTTTTCAAATGTGTTTTAGTTGTAAATGGACACAATAACTTTATTTATTTTTTTTATGTGGTGCTGAGGATCGAACTCAGAGCCTCACACATGATAGGCAAGTGCTCTATCACTGAGCTACAACCCAGCCTTACAATACATGCTAACTGAATAAATTAATGGAGTGTTGAAAGGAGTTGAGATGCAGAATGACATAAAAGAACAAAGTATATAAAAGTGTCATTCTAGGTTCTACCTTCTTTCTCATGGTCTATGTCTAATCAATCACTGAGCTGCCAGTTCACATCTTAAAAACCTTTTTGGTATTTTCTTTTCCATTATTTCTACTATTCCATGCAGGACCTTGCTCTCCCTGTCCTGGACTATTATCGTCTTCTAGTTCCCATGCTTTCAGACTTAGTCTCCTCCAACGGATCCTTCTCTGATTAGTGATGCTTCTGAAATGCTTTTGATTGATGAATCCCATTCTCAGAGGGATGAAGTTTGGATTGCTTTGCAAGAACAAGTCCCTCCATGACCTGGCCTCTTTTCAGCCCCTTTTCTACTTGATGCTCCTCCTACCTTAACCCACCTGTGCTCAACACACTTGCCATTCAAACTGTAGCTGTTCTTCAAGCACATCTCTCTCAAGCTTCTGTATCTCTGTTCTTCCCTTGGAATAGACCTCAACTACTTTATATACATGACATCTTTTAATTGCCCTTCAGAATTTACCTTAAATATGACTTATTCCTTTTGTTTATTGTTGAGAGCAATAAACCAGACTCAGAAATTAAAAAAAAAAATATGACTTATTCCTTGAAATCCTCTTTAATTCCCAAGTAAACTTTGTTGTTTCTTCCCACACCTCCCAAAGCACTTATCAACCTATATATTATCATGTGTCTTCCTTCTGAGTTCTTTGAAGGCAGAGATGATGTCTTAATCACTTTTATATACCCACAGCTTAGCTCCATGGTTGCCATCCAATAGGGGCATAGTAAGCATAAAATATGTATATATGCACATATATATTGATATCTCAGTGTGCAAGTTCTTAATAAATATATGTATATAAAATAAACAAGTTATTAGTAGTAAATAACATATACATATACATGTGTATATAATTTTACATGTAAATGTATATGTGTGTTTACTACCAAGACCCTGCACATTAATCTGTACATATTGAAATCCTTAGTGGAAACTATTTAGCTTATTCCTGTTTACAAAGTCCATCTAGTATATTTCACATTTTAATGACAATTATGAAGTCTTAGTTGACCCTTTTTTTGTGGGTTTCCTGGCAAGGGGTCAAGTATTTTAATAGGTTAAACCTTGTGTTTTTATATTAAAATGCCCTTTTCTAGGCTGACCTTATTTTAACCCATGTTTTCTCCTTCTGCATTAAGCACAGTTTATGTAAATTGTAGGAAGCCAGGTTTTATAATGGATTCAAAATGATACATTAATGTTCATCATTTATTCATTCTATAAAGTAATATCAATGCTTCAGCAATTCTCTTTGAGTTGTCACTGCAACTGGGTTCATGGTTATCCTGAAAGGAAAGGTGAGATTCCAGTATGCTCTTTTTCTAAATTACAGAAGAGTAGGCTTAGGGATTTTTAAAAGCCCTTCAGTCTTTCTTAATAAGCTATTATTAGGATGAAGAGTAACACCTTCCTGGCACCATTTTTAGTAGTTCCTGCAACTATCATTATCCCTTCTTCCTGCTTAAAAAGTAAAATGGAAAATAAGATAATATAATAAAAAAAAAAGAAAGAAAGAAAAAGCTGGGTGCGGTGGCGCATGCCTGTAATCCCAGCAGCTCAGGAGGCAGAGACAGGAGGATGGCAAGTTCAAAGTCAGCCTCAGCAAAACAAGGAGCTAAGAAACTCAGTGAGACCCTATCTCTAAATAAAATACAAAATAGGGCTGGGATGTGCTCAGTGGTCAAGTACTCCTGAGTTCAATCCCAAGTACCAAAAAAAAAAAAAAAGGAAACTGACTTGAGGATAATTTACCAAAAGGGAACTGATAATATTAAGCAATCTAGGTAGAATTACATTATGATCCTGAGAGTTATCTGTGAAAGCAGAGTCAAGAAAAAAGACAAAATTATATTCAGGAAGGAAACAAAGTTTGAAATGCAGAAGAGATAGTATAGGGCCTAGGTGACATAGCAAGGCAAGGGCTCTGATGGGCAGTGAAGATGGTTACTTTAAGCACCAAGAAAACAAAGCACTGGGTGGGGCAGGTGAGTCTTGGCTGTTCAGGAAATTGTCATTTACACTCCTTGTTCAGGGTCCTGCCTGGACACATTTCTTAAAGGTACCATACCACGTTCATCACCATCTGTGCACTCAGGGTAGCATGACAGTCAGAACAAGGTCAACATTTCTCCAGGTTTCTTTAGTAAAACTTGTACAGCTTCTGAGGGTGCTTTAGGGATAAGACACATGTTCCTAGTTAGACCTCTTCCACAGTTTAAGTATGGCCAGACCTCTGCAGACCTGGATAGCCAGGTTCAGGTGGTTTACTACCACTCCACTTCCATAACTATTGCTCAGGTCCTAGGGGAACTCATGGCCCAGGAAATGTTCCAGCTGTTCCAAGCCTAGGAAGGCAGAACAAAATGCCAGATGGATAAATTTTCATAGAGATGGGAAACAGCCAATGGCAGCCCCTGGGATGAGACCAGGGAAGCCAGTTCTTCAGTGTCCAGAAGGGCCCCATGATATAAATTAAAGAGTGGAAACTCCCATGATTCATACATACCAGGGGATTCCTTGCAGGTACTCCTGTCCTGCAACTATCATCTGGTCTCTGCTGAACAAAAGTGAAACTTAGCCAGGCATGGTGTGCATACCTGTAATCCCAGCTACTTGGGAGGTGGAGGCAGGAGAACCCCAAGTTTGATGCCAGCCTCAGCAACTTTTGAGACCCTGCCTCAAAATTTAAAAGTAAAAGAGCTCAGTGGTATAAGTCTTGCCTAATATGCAAGGCCCTGGGTTCAATTCCTAGCCCCCCCCACCCTGAAAAAACACAAGAGTGAGGCTCATTAAAGGGATTATAGAATGTGTGACATGGGGCAGAAATGTCTAATACCCTGTGCACCTGAAATGTGAGGGCCTAGAGCCCATTAAAAAAATTAAAACTTATTATAGTTAGCTTCACTGGCGGGAAACCTCAAGGTCAAGGCGTCCAGTGAAATGCCCCCAATCAAAGTGCCAAAGGTTGAAGCCCTTGATTTCTAACTCTTCATTCATGCTTACCTTGGACACCAACAAAATTAATATCTTCGAATAAACATAGTATAATCAAGATTGAAATAACTTCACTTAGTTAGCAGTGTGCAAATTCATCATGTCCAATCTTCACTATAATTTTCCCTTCATGAACCCCCTACCACAATCCTGTCTCCATTCTAGCTCTTTTAGTTTAGTTCTTATAAGATCACTTTTTTTTTTCCTTTAGCTTCCTGAGACAAAAGTCAATAGAAAAGGACATGTATCTAGGAATGGAAAAGGTTAGCACTGATAAAAGTGGCCGTGGGTAATGAATATTTAAAAGCCAAAAGATAATTAATGAGGATTCCTGCTTTTGAAGCCTCATTTTCCAGTCCAAAGCAGGAAAGCAACAAACTTAAGTTAAAATTCTCTGTGTATCATCATTTTTAACACGGCCAGACATTGACAGTTGTCTAAGGCTATATATGTGGTGGTTCTTCATCTTCCCATAAGAAATAACTTCAGGGCTTCCTGATCTTGGGATCTCTGTAAAGGCAGATAAAGCCATGGCCATTTTAAGTTGCCACAGTGATATTCCTAGTCACCTTCAAATCACAGATGAGTGGGCCAATGAATAAGATCATCCCAAGGTCAAAATATGAATCTGGAGAAGTTTTTGCACCTTTTCAGTATGCTGATCCTCACCAAACTCTCCTTGGCTCCTGAGTCTGATCCTTTCACCAGCCTCTCATGGATCTTACCTGTCCTGCAGGTATGTTCTTGCCAAGCTTTCCAAGGGGAGGAGCTAACTAATCCGGTAAATTGTCTTAATCTTCACTAGAAGATAAACAGAGGAAGCAATAAGAACTCTCATAATACCATGATTTTTGGAGTTTATTTTGTAACAGTGGCCTCCCAGAGGCAATACCTCCAACAAGTAATTCTGAGTCAGAAAAATTTCCAGTTCTTCACAGGGACAAAGAACCAATACATGAACAACCAACAATAAAAATTAAAAAAAAAAAAAAGAACCAATACAGATGTGATAGACTAGATCCTTTCAGGCAGAAAGGTCCTTGCCAAGTTCCCCAGAGACATCTGATACTCTGTGTATATATGGAAATCCTACAGCAGCAAGGAATTGTGGACCACTCACTCCTTCACCCTGTCATTTGACAAATAGTAATGGGAAGCCTACCATGTGAGGACCTGTCCTACGTGATAGAAATGCAAAGGGAATCAAAACTGATATGTCTCTGCCCTCACCCTACCTGCCTACAGTTACTACCCAGTTAATTCCTATCAGAATTTAGCACATTTGACAAACAGAAACAGAGAGGCTGGAGCTTGCTATCAATGGAGAGAGGGCTTAAACATGCTAGCAAGAGAAGCAGGGAGACAGAACATGTCAATAGTAAATTGTATTAGAACGTAAGCCTTGGAGTTAATTCAAAGCAAAATGAAAAATTATCAAAAGAGTTGAATAAGAGATTAGACTAGCAGCTTTGGAAAATGGAGTGTAGGTGGATGTTTTAGTCAGCTTTTGCATCTCTGTGTCCAAAATACCTGACAAAAACAATGTAGAGAAGGAAAAGTTTATTTTGGCTCATGATTTCAGAGGTTCAGACCATGGTCCATTGCCGCAGTCCAGCTGCAGCAGAATAATCAGGGGGGGTGATGAATAACTTGTGTACATTGATACAGCAGGAGTGGGAGCCGTTTATTGTAGGACAGGAGCAGTATTTATACATTCCACACAGCTTATCTAATTAGCATAAACTAGATACATCAGTCAACCAATAAGGAATCTCTACACTTAATGGCTCTCTTTTGTTACTTCTCAAACCACTCCCTCTGGCATTTTGCCAGGCACCATCCAGACTTGTTTACGAACTCTAACATTCCCCTGGCAAAATGCCAGGTGTTATTTTGACTTGTTGACAGACTCTAACAGTCCATTGACTCCATATCTCTGGGCCCGTGGTAAGGCAGAACATCATGGCAGAACAGCATAGCATTAAAAAAAGCAGCTCAGGACATGACAATAAGGTAGCATAGAGAGCTGTGCTCACCAGGGAAAAATATAAACCCCAAAGGCATGCCCCCAGCCACACCCTACCTGCCTACAGTTGCCACCCAGTTAATCCCTATCAGAGGATTAATGCACTGATTAGGTTAAGGCTCTCATAACCCAATCATTTCACCTCTAAACTTTCTTGCATTGTCTCCCACATAGGCTTTTGGGGGATACCTCATATCTAAATGAAGACAGTGAACAAGAATGACCAGAAGAGCCAAGCTATTAAAACAGGTGAGGCAAGAGATGATGGTTGCCTGAAATTTGGTGGAAACACTGGATAGATGAGAGATGGGTTTTGGAGTTAGAAACAACAGGACTTGATGCATTGGAGGTGTGGGTTGAAGAAGGGAAAGGAATCACAGATGACTGACAGGGACTTTCCTGTGCTTATAACTCCTGATATTCTCTTGAGCTCTTCAGAACCCACAGGCCTTAGGAGCCTGTAGTTGGAAGTTCTTGCCTGTGAAGCCAGATTTAAAATTAGGTAGTCAGTGTAGTTAGGTAAATCGGGTCTAATATCAAGTGAAATCTAAAATGGAGGCCGTGCGGAGAATGACTCAGGGAAAACACAGGACAACTCATGGAATGTTAATGAAGTCCCGAAAAGGCCCTAGGCCAAAGTCCACCTCAAAGAAATGTTAATGAACAGCCCCCAGCAAAAAGGTGCTGACTCAGAAGTCCTTCCTGACCAGATTACTTCTTTGGCCCACCTGTGTCCCACCCCTCGGTCTTTCCCACCTACATTCCATCACTGAAAGAACTATAAAAAGGGGAGACAACATCCCTTCCACGGATTCCACCTCTTGGGTCCCCTTCTTCCTCCGGGAGAAGTCTTTTCTGCTGTCCTTTAATAAACTTCTAATTTCTACTCTGACCTTGCCTCGGCGTGCTTCTTTGGTGTTATTCTTCAACATTGGGGAAGCAAGAACTCGTCACCGGTCAACAGTGGTAACACCTGGATCCATTAGAGGCTTCCTTCTCCATGAGTAAAACCACTGAAGAGACTGATTTTAAATTTTCAACAGGGATTGGGAACTTATTCTGAGAAGGCAGACAGAAATCAAAAAGCTCCTCCCTGTGCCAACTGCATTGACATTGGCATGAGAAACTGATGCATTGCTTTGCATTGCTTCAGTGGAAGATTCCTACTGAACAACCCATAGCAGTTATCAAAAGATTTAAGAAAGATGTCAAAGAAGTCCAATAAAATATTGGTGACTAAGAATTCTGATTGTACAGCTAGGCATAGTTTATTTTTCTCTGCAAACTTTGGTACTCCATGATTGTTTTTTGTCTTGAATGCTACATATGCCTATGAATGGGCTTAAATATAGTTACAAATAAACATAGTTATCATAATCACTATCTGGTAATCCCTGAAAGCAATCCCTGATATATTTTCCCCCATTCCCTCTTAAAACAATGCTATTGCCAAAGTTCAGTGAATTAAGAAATCATAACTTATTTGGAAACCATTTTTAATATTTTACTTCTCTGAAAACACTTAAATAAAATCTATTTATATACTGCAGATAGTATTTCAATATCATTACAATAAGGTAGTAACTACTCCTGGTCAAGAGAGGGAGGGATGAGTGTAGAAAGATTGTCAAATGCCCTGTTGTCTTTGGACCTAAGACAAGGCAACATATCATGGTGGGGAATGCATGATGGAGAAAAGCTGCTCACCTAGTGGCCAGGGAGAAAAAAAGAGAAGAAGAAGAGTCTGGGGTCTCCATATCCCCCTTAAGAACACTCTCCTGATTACCTAACTTCTTCCCATAGGTCCCACTTATAGGTTTCACCACCTCCCAACAAAGCCACATAGGGGACTAAAGCTTTAACACGTAGGCCTTTGGGAGACTTTCCAGATTCAAACTATGGTAATAGCTTTCTCAGTCATATTATTTGGAAATTCAAACCTATCTGATTCTCAGCTTCAACATCACTCTATCAGGACCTGGGGGTGAAGAAGGCATTTCCTGTCTTAACACCAAATTCCTCATTACACTTCCTTCTAACCCCCTGTGCATTCCTTCATTGTATCCACCCAAACTATTATCATGCAGATATTATTGGAGATTTAGGGGGTGGGCACTGATGTTAGTGATGTAGTGATCATCTCCCCAACTAGACTAGACTACAAATCGGAAGAGGGAAAATTATTTACCTCACACCCCGGCACTAACATAGTGTCTGGTATGCAACGTGGTTTAATAAATCTTTGTAGAGTGAATAACTTAAAATACAAATGCTAAAAAACACTTCAAGGTGGCTGAGGGTCAGAGAGTAGCTGCCTTGTGAGATTAAAGGAGGGAAACATCAACCTGGATTTGGAATGGTTGCTATCAATGCCCTGAGGAGAAGAGCTGAGATGAAGGTGAACCTAGAAGGAAGAACAGGATTTGTTCCAGATGTCATGGGGGAAGAAAATATCCCTGGTGGGAGGAATTGGATAATGTGCATGGCAAATTGAGGAGACATAAGGACAATGGTGTGGTTGAAAGTGAGGATCCGAAGGGAACTAGTAGGATTAAGAAATTGGTTTAATTTAGGCAAAGAGCATAACATTTGTCTCTAAATCCCATTAAAGGTTTTTGAGCCAAGTAGGGTTATGTATACAAACCTGAGTTTTTAGCATTCGAACTACAAAACAGATGAAATAAAGGATTTTATTCCCATAATGAAGATCTTTTGACTTTGCTCATTTAAAAAAAAATCACTTTGGATAAGTTAAAATTTTTGTTTATAACTAAAATAGTTTGGTTACCACTTAACTAAAATGAATTTACTAAGAAGAAGCAAATAATAATAATAATAGACTAATACTAATTAAAGAGCAGAGAGAATAAGTTTTAGCCACTGCTAACCAAAGATCATTTAAAAGCTAAGATAAAATAGTACTTCAATCCTGAGGCATGAAAACTGACATCTGTGATTTGGTTTACAAATTTTTACTTTACACAAAACTTTTCAGGACCACATCTGCTGCTTTTGGTAAAATGTCTTTCAGATTCTAACAGCTCTGTAGAGGAATATTCCAGAATATCTTTATTTTCATCAATATAGTCAATCAGTGACTCTGCTAATGGAAAAATAGACATTTAGCTCAGTGTTCAGCTGAGGACCTGGCCCTTCAAATGAAATTGATGTGTGCCATCCAGCCCCCTCCCTATCTCCCCAGGCTCAATGGATTTAGCTTCTACTTGTTGATTTCTCTTCTGCATCTCTTACTGTCCTGCAGAGTTGTCTATTCTTCACACCACTACATTTACCCAATGTAAAACAGGCAGCAAATTTTATTTTAAGAGCTGGTGAATTGATAATATATGAGAAAGAAATTATTAACATCCATGAAATTTGACATTCCCATTGCTTAAGACAAAACCTTTGATGGTTCCCTATATAGGCACACTGACTCCTAAACATGATCTTGAATCTCAGACCAATGCCCTCTTGAAGAGTAATTCTCCTTTCCAAACTCCATAAAATGCTGCTTCATCCCACTTTGGAGAAATCACATCTTTTGCCAAGAGCTCAGACCCACCTAGAAGTGCTCACTTCTACCATTTCCTCAAATTTAAGTTATTTAGGCTTAGTGGCAGCCCCACTAAGACCAACTAAATATGATCTTTCATGTTATGGAAATAATCATTAAGCTACCACTTCTTCAAAATGCTTTGAACCATAAGGGTCTAGGATTTTGGAATTTTCTTCATATTTTTTAAACATTAACATATATATAAAGAGAAACTTCGGGGATGGAACCACAATCCAAACCCAAAATTCCTTTATCTATACTAGTCACTGTAGTCACACTCAAATGGTCTTTAGTAAATTACATTAAAACATATGCCTTTCTTTGTAGATTAGCCTCTTGCAGATTTTAAAATATTATAAATTTCTGAAAATTCAATGCAAATTAATTTCAAACTAAAATTTTTAACCTACAAAAATGCATAACTTCTTGAAGTTCTTTAGAAAATGTTGAGAACTTTGCTAGAATCACAGCAACATGATTGACAGGTGTAGTAAGTACAGTTAACCAATGAAAATTGACAAGACGATGGACACAAGAGACAAATCCATAGAAAACATTCACATTCAACTACTTGGAGAGTCCTGAGCAAAAGCTGAAGACATTTTGCAAAAATGACCCTCTTTATGTTTATGCTTTGAAAGTCAAGCTTGAAGGGAAGCAAGTTATATTTACGGGCATGTGATGCTGTTAGAATATTCACGTCTAAAAAAGTCAACAATTGGGATCTCCGGGTAAGATGACAAGCGCAGATACAGCTTTTTGCTGACTACATTCAGCCCATCTGGTAAACTTGTCCAGATTGAATATGCTTTGGCTGCTGTAGCTGGAGGAGCCCCTTCAGTGGGAATTAAAGCTGCAAATGGTGTGGTATTAGCAACTGAGAAGAAACCGAAACCCACTCTGTATGATGAGCAAAGTGTACACAAAGTGGAACCAATTACCAAACATATAGATTTGAACTAGTGGCATGGATTCCCACTGCTCAGCAGGTACAGAGGGTAGCTTCTATGATGCAAGAATACACCGAGGCAGGTATTGGTCATCCATTTGGAGTTTCTTATTTGTGGATGGAAGGAGGGAGACCATATTTATTTCAGTCAGATCCATCAGACTTTGCCTGGAAGGCCACAGCCATGGGAAAAACTATGAGATTGGCAAAACATTCCTTGAGAAAAGATACCATGAAGATTTGGAACTTGAAGATGCCATTCATACAGACTTCTTAACCCTAAAGGAAAGTTTTGAAGGGCAAATGACAGAAGATAACATTGAAGTTGGAATCTACAATGAAGCTGGATTTAGGCAGCTTGCTCCAACTGAAGTTAAGAATTACTTGGCTGCCATAGCGTAATAATGAAGTGATTGAGCAATCCAGAATTTCAGATAATCTATCTACTTAAACATGTTTAAAGAATATTTTAATTTGCAGACTTTGTGCATACTTATTTCTGCATGGTTTAATGGACTGATGTTTTTTTAAAAATGACACTTACAATCATAATAAACTCTTAAATTTTTGAAAAAACGTTAACAATGATTCATTCTCTACCATCCTAAAAATTAGCATATAGTTCAAGGGTCCCTCTCAAAACTCACATTTTGAAGCCCTAATCCCAATGTGACTATATTTGGAGATAGATCTTCATGGAGGTGATTAATGTTGAAGGAGGACATAAAGGTAGGGCCCTCATCCAATGGGACTGTTGTTCTTACCAGAGGAGGAAGAGACAGAAAGGTCACAGAGTGAAGGCCATGTAAGGACATAGCAAAAAGGCATCAAATGCAAACCAGAAAGAGTATTCTCCCCAGAAAACCACCCTGCCAGCACCCAGATCTTAAAGTTCCAGCTTTCAGAGCTAGGTAGTGATATTCTGTTTTAGAAACCCAAGAAGACTAAAAGAGGATACTATTGAATTATTTGACAAGGGCCATTCTTACCAGGTAGGAGTTATAGTGTAAAGTTACATTTTACTGAGGGTTTCCTGCCCCAGGAACTGATGAACATTTAAAAAATGTGATCTCATTTCATACCCATATGCTTCAGAGAGTAACATCACTTTCTCCATTTACAGGTTAGGAAACAGAGGCAAAGGAAGGTCACCATCAGTCACTTGCCCAAGAATGCCAAGTGTGCTAGTCAGCTTTCCATCATTCCATTAAAATACCTAAGATAATAACATATGAAAAGAAAGGTTCGTTTGGGCTCACAATGTCAAAAATTGGTTGGTGCTTTTTTTTTTAAAGAGAGAGAGAGGGAGAGAGAGAGAGAATTTTTTAATATTTATTTTTTAGTCTTCGGCGGACACAAGATCTTTGTTTGTATGTGGTGCTGAGGATCAAACCCGGGCCACACGCATTCCAGGCGAGAGCGCCACCGCTTGAGCCACATCCCCAGCCCTGGTTGGTGCTTTTGATTTGGACCTGTGGAAAGGCAGCACATCATGGCAGGAGCATGTGACAGAGCAAAACCCACTCACTTCATCATGAGCCAAAGCAAAAAGATTGAGGAGAGGGCTAGGGTACCTTAGGGGGCACACCTCCAATGACCAAAGGCCTCCAAAGGCCTCCCACTACTTCCTACCTCTTAAATTAAGATTCTATAACATCCTGATAAAGATCAGTAGTGTAGCACTTGCCTAGCATGTATATGGTCCCAGGATCAACTCCTAGCACTGCAAAAAAAAAAAAAAAAAAAAAAAAACAATCAAACAAATACCACCTATTTATTTTCTAATAGTATTTGTGGATCAGCAATCTAGGCACAGCATAACAGGATCCTTTGCACAAGAATGTGATTCAGGTGTCAGCTGGGGCTATGTGCTCATCAGGGACCACTCAACAGGAAAAGATTTTCATCTAAGCTCCTTCAGGAACTAAGGTCTCCATGTCCTTGTTGGCCAGACACCACTTGAACTCTTGGAAGCTGCCCAGCTCCTTTTCATGCGCCTCCTACAAGTGCTCTCAAAATATGGCAGCTTGCTTCCTCAAGGTCAGCAGGGAGAATAGAATCTCTGTTGTAATCTGCTAAGATGGAGACTTATACAACATAATGTGACATAGGTGTGAGTCATCTCACTTTTCTGTAAAATCTAACCTAATCAAAGTAGTGACATCTTATTATCTTTTCCTTATTCCATGGGACCTGACTCATTGGGGTATGTTTGCCACTCAGGTGATTTTAATGGCAGCAAAGATTAAACCACTGCTCTAAAGCATTCTGCTCTATTTCTTTCGTGCTGCAAACACTACATATTTGAAATTCATAATTTTTACCTTTATTCCTTACCTCTCAATTTTAAATGGCATGGAAAATGAATAGAAAAGAAAAAGACTACCTCCTCTAGTTATGATTATATACCTGAAATTGCCAATATTCAACCATGTTTGGCCGACAAAAACAGTAGGTTCATAAGGTTCAACTTAACATTATCCTTCCCTGATAAACCATGTGCCTGAAAATGCCTAGATGAGATCAAAGATTCATTTAGAAAAAGTCTGAGGCGCTTCACAAATCATAACCTATTCTCAATGAATGGCACAACTATGGCGATTCCTTAACAAATCAAAACATATGACATTCCATCTATAAAGTATAATCACATTTTCAAAACGGATTTCAGTGAGACTGAAAACTTTACTATAACTATTCTGTCATGAATCTAAAACACTGTGCTGCAGAGGCAAATTTTAAATGATTTTCAACTTGAGATGTTTACAAAGATAATGTACCATGAGTTAAGGACTACTTGAGTAGAAATTATAATAATTGGCTAAAAGAAGCTTCAGTGTGGTCTGAACAAAAAACATGAATTTAGATTAAGCATTTTCATTAACGGAGTACTGAACCATATCTGTTATGGAAGTTGTCTGGGGTGGGTGGATGTTCTCATTCCAGGCACTTCCTGAGTCTGAGCAGTGGAGGTCTCCATCTGGGGGAAGTTGAATTGGAAGATGGCGACTCTAACTTACTTATGTGGCAATTTGCCTTGAGATTTCTATTTAAAGTGGTCTCCCAGACTCTCTCCTGGGAAGAATTAAAAGTGGCTAATCCATCACTCGTAGGCTTGACTGGAATATCAGAATTAATGGATATGTTACAAGTTCAATTTCAAAAAATAAAAGCCTCATTTTGAAAATATGACTATATTGGAGCATAATTATATATATGTTTTAGCTTTTGTGTCACTGTGACCAAAAGACCTGATAAGGACAACTTAGGGGAGGAAAAATTTATTTTGGCTCACAGATTCAGAGGTTCAGTCCATGTTCTGCTGACTCCACAGGCTGGGCCCAAGGTGAGGCAGAACATCTTGGTGGAGGGGAATGGCAGAGTAAAACTGCTCCACTTGTGGCATCCAGGAAGCAGAGAGTGAGATTGAGCTATCAAGGGCAACATATAAACTCCCAAACCCCAGTCACCTACTTTCCCCAGCCACATCCAGTCTACCTACACTTATGCTCAGTTAATCCATACCAGTGGATCAATCCACTGATTAGGTTAAAGCTCTCATAACCTAATCATTTTACCTCCCCAAATTCTTGCGTTGTCTCACACATGAGCTATGGAGAGACACCTCATATCCAAACCATTAAAATGTCTAAGGATGTTTCCTTTGCCTGGTGAAAGGTACGACTTTCTATTAAAGTAGTCAGACTCAGACCTTCAATTTTCCTCACTGAAGGATCACTGGCCTTTTGAGAGGTTATGCTACCCTTGTGACAGAAGTGTCTGTAGCACAAAGAACCAATTGTCTCTAGGGAGCTTTTCACTCTGAGAATACACTGTGATTTTCTCTCACTTGTAAGTACTTTAAAACTGTATCATCTATCATAGTTACTTGCCCCTGGCCAACTGAATTGAAATGTGCTACAAATGTAAAATACACACCATTTTCTAAGACATAGTTTAAAAAATAATCAAAACATTTCATTAATAATTTTTATATCAGGCCTGGGGTTGTGGCTCAGTGGTAGAGCACTGGCCTAGCATGTATGAGGCACTGGGTTCAATTCTCAGGACCACATATAAATAACTAAGTAAAGGTCCATTGACAACTAAAAAAAAAAAATCTAAAAAAATAATTTTTATATCAATTACTTGTTGGTATAATAATACCCTATCATATGATGATACTTTGAGTGTGTCAGCTTGTCATCACTGTGACCAATACTTGAGATAAACAACTTAAAGGAAGAAAACTTCATTTTGGTTCATAATTTCAGTTCAGAGTTGACTGGCTCCATTACCTTGGTCCTCAAATGAAGCAGAACATAATGACAGAAGGGTGTGGCAGAGCTTATGGGAGAGGACCGAAGTATTGGAAGGACAAGATATAGTCTTGTCCTTATAGCCAGAGAGGGACCGAAGTATTGGAAGGACAAGATATAGTCTCCAAAAGCATGCCTTCAGTGACCTATGTGGCGAGCCAGACATGGGCTGTGTGTGTGAGCTGTGAGCAACTTGAGCACACAAAGCAGACTGGACTGACAATGCTGCTCTATCTGGGCTGTGCCCATATGTGTCCCTTTCCCTTGCTCTGCCTTTGATCCCCACACAGCACATGAGATAAACGTGGCCTTCCAAGATGTCAGTCAACCTGCTGACAGCAAGACATCACGAAGCTAGATTTAACCACCTAAAACCGGACCCCTTGTCTCATTTGAATGGCTTCTCCCCAATAAAACCCAGGTTCAAGGCATTCTCTTTCTTGCCTGCCTTGCTCCCATTGTGGGAGCTGCGGCTGAGGA
The DNA here is from genome assembly GCF_047511675.1 of Marmota flaviventris. Taxonomy (NCBI): domain Eukaryota; kingdom Metazoa; phylum Chordata; class Mammalia; order Rodentia; family Sciuridae; genus Marmota; species Marmota flaviventris. The sequence continues at coordinate 135,551,248 of NC_092501.1, read as the reverse complement.
GCAGTCACTGTACCCAAAAGAAAAGATACTTTCTGTGTCTGTGTCTTTATTTAGTTTCCAAATTTACTTGACCCTGTCTGTGTCTTTATTTAGTTTTCAAATTTACTTGACCCTGACCGGTTTAGGTTTAGTTGTGTGTCGCAACAGACCTACTTCCTCAAACCATGGCCCATCTACCTACAGCTTCCACCACCTCCCAGTGGTACATTCAGCTACCAATGAATTAATCCATCGATGACCAGAGCCCTCATGATCCAGTCACCTCCCAAAAGCTCCATCCACCATTGCATCTTTGGCCACCAAGTTTTCAATACATGAGATTTCAGAGATGCCGACTTTGAAGGTATGGACTGGAACTTTAGGTTCTGGGTGCTGAAATGAAGTACTGCCCAACAGAGCAATGGGAGGATTTACCAGAGTAGACAAGGTGCTAAGCAAACACAGGCAAATGAACCACCAGGGCCAGGTGTCCACGAGTATTTCAGAAGGGAAGCTGTAATTTTCAAAGTGTGATCCTCAGACCAGGAGCATCAGCATCAATCACCCTGAACTTGTTAGACGTGCAAACCATCTGGCTCCATCCTCCATCTGCTGAATCAGAAACATGGGGAGGGGGAGCTGATAATCTCTGTTTCAGGGAATTCCACTGGTGTTCAAATTTCAGAACCACTGTGACATCTCACTAAACATTCCACCTGCCTGTGGGTTGGAATTAGTCATCGTCCCACTTAACAGATGAGGTATGGGAGTCAGCTTTCCATCACCATGACAAAATACTTTAAGTGAATAACTTACAGAGAGACAAGGTTGGTTTAGGCTCATAGTTTTAGAGGTTCCAGTCCATGATCAGGTGGCTCCATTGCTTGTAGGTCTACAGTGGGTGTGCCTGGTGGGTGTGGAGCATGTGGTGGAGCAAAGTGGCTCACTTCACAGTGAGCAAAAAGAAAAAGAGGAAGAGATCAGGGTCCCACAATCCCCTTCTTTAAGGGCATGCCCCCACTCTGCCCCGCCTCCTAAAGCCTCCACCACCTCCCAATAGCACCTCCTTGGGGACCTTTGGGGTTCACTTATCCAAACCATAGCATGAGGAAACTGTGTGATAAAGAAATTACATGCTATTAAGTGGCACCAGAAAAAATGAAGTTTTCAATCCCTGTTTTTCTAGTCCTAGAGAATATACACTCAATTACCTGTCAAATCAATGAGGAAAAAAGTCAGAGAAGAGAAACAGTTGCTCTGAATTAGTGGTTAAGTTTTGGGAGCCACCAAACTAGGAATCTGATGAAGCTCTGATATCTCTTTTATAAAAATCTACTTTTACACAACAGTTACACAATTTGGGGCATCTGCTTGATGAGTTGAGGGTTCTTAGTCCTCCAATTTTATACTCACTGCTCTAGATTCCAAATTAACATTCTTCACCATAACCTAGCAGCCCTACAAGAATAAGGTTTTGTACTTAAAATGCTTTCTACTAAAGATATACTGAAGGGGAAATTTGGTCTTAAATGTGAGATGATGGTACCTTATTCAGCTCAAGCTTCAATAATAAAATACCATACACAGGATGGCTTAATAAGAGAGATCTGTTTTCCCACAGATCTGGAGCCTGGAAGCCCAGGATTAAGGTGTTGTTGATATGCTAGGATTCTGGCAAGGGCTCTTTGCCTCATTGCTGAGGATCAGCTTGCTATTGTGTCCTCACAAGGCAGAGAGAAAGCCCAGGTGCCTCTTTCCTTTTCTTATAAGGGGATGAGTCCCATCATGACAGCCCACTCTCATTAACTCCTCCAAACCTAATTATCTTCCAATTGCCTCATCTCCAAATGCATTGGTGGTTAGGACTTTGCAGCAGTTTTGAAGAGACAAAATTCAGTCCCAGAAGATGGATGGGAACCATGTTTCATCTATTTGCTTAACAAGGAATGAAGCAAGTGACTTATAATCCAACTGCTTATTAGTGTAAGGAGTAGTAGCATTAAACTGATTTTGAAACTGTAAGGTGAAGGGTCTCAATGGGGAAAGAGGACCTTGGACACTGGTCATGTGTGGCACTAATGTTAGAGCACTGCTACAAAACAATTAAAGGACCTTACTAAGAGTGTCTGTCTTTCTTATTTGAAGATGATGCTAATGACAGTCTTTCTACCTGTGATAGCTTTGGAAGTAAATTAGGCTGAAAAATTGAGGTACAATAAGCATGGCTTTCTGTTCACAGTACAGAAGGCATTTGCAGAGCCTGTAGCTGTTTGATAAGCACAGCACAGCTCACTTTTAACCTTACCTGGAACTTTTATAATTTGTTCCCAGACAATGGAGATCAAGTGCTTGGGGAGAGAGGCTGGTCTCTTTTTATCAACCTGCAAAAGTAAAGCTGAACATTTATTCCTTCATAAAGGGGGAAATAAGCTACCTCAAACTATATTGGTAAATCTTTATTGTTTCTTTAATAAGTAATTTCACGTTTAAGAATAGGAAAGTATTTAAAAGTGAATACATACCTCTATTCATTTGGCATTTATCGAATGCTTTGATGTAATAGGCAATTACTGATATAAATGGCTTGAATCCTGAAAGTTTGTGCTTGGGAACATTTTACAAAAAATAATAAATTTAAAATTATCAATTATAAAATGATTTTATAATCATATTGGCACACATGTCTGTACACACATATACATAAGTAGATTTATTTTCTTCTAACTCCATCAAGGACTAATTAAAATACATTTTAATTTCTTTTTTCTTTCTTTTTTTTTCTTTTTTTTTTTTTTTTTGCTTTTGACACCATCCTGCAAACCTAACCATTATTTACAGTACTATTTTAATAGGGGAAATGCAATTAATAGCAGAGACCTATATAAACCTTCCCCTGGGGGGGGGGGGGGGTCTATATTTACTAACTCTGTGACTCTTGGAAGCAGATCAGGGATTTTTCTCAGCTATAGAAAGGAGCAATTTTCTTTCCCGCTGGCAGCTAGTTTTGCTACTGAAAAGAAATTCGCCCCCTGGTGGTGATCATGTATAAACATGAACTACCTAAAAGCCCCATGTTTTCTTTAAAACAAACTGCTTTATGCATTCCTTCCAGGCCATCTTGAGATTTCTCTTGTACACCTTTCTATCCCCAAAGCTTCTAAGGTTTTAGCATGCATCTTGCAGACATTCTGCAACTCTGCTGAATAATTATCAGGGACACCAGCTCTTTCCTAATAACTGGCCCAGAGTAATGATATTCTTGCAAGCTCCTAGCATATAGCTGTTCTTCCAGTATGAGTACACCATTTGCTTTAAGGTGATTCTCAATCGCATTACTGGATTACTGAATCTCAATCGCAAAAAAACTAGTGACTACATTGAAATTCTGTCTGGAGTTTTTTCAAGCACACCCTCTCCTACCTAGGGCGATACACACACTCCCTTCCTACCTGTTATATTCCTCCCATCCAATTGCCTTCATTTGTTGAAGATTTTGCCACTTAATTCACGGGAGTCCTGACTTCCAGGATCTGTCATAATTGTAGACAGTATTAACATCCTGTGAACAATTCACTCAAACTTCTGACCTCCTTGACTTTTAAAACTTTTGCTTCCATTCTGCATGAGCAATCCAAACTCAGTCTCACTCTGACCGGGAACTGATTCATTCTCTAGTTGGAAAGGTCAATATAAAAATAATCTGTGATCATAGCTTCTTAGTCTTTTCTGCCACAGTCTGGCTGGGCACACAATCACGAGCCACCACACAGCTTGTAGATTCAAACAGCAACTCTTTATTCCCGAACTCACACCAGCCGTCTACAATCACGTTCTGGGGAAATCCACGTTCTCTGCCCAAATCCACGTTCTCTGCCCAAATTCACCTCCACTGGGCTTCTATCTCCAAAAAATACTGTCTGAATCCCGTGAGAACTCAAGGGGAACTCAGGCAGCAGGATACGCCCTATTCCCAGCAGGAATAATCTTAAACCTTAAACCTGGAACCTAAACTGGGAACGCCCTAAACACGATTATCTTAAAACCGGGAACACCCTAATCTGCCTTGGTCCTTGAGCAAGGTCACCTACATTCAATGTCGCTGCAACATGGGGTACGCTGGCAAGGAAATTGTCATACCTACTTGGCTAATGGCTCCCAGCACTTTTCACTTTCACCCACGGCCCCTCTGGGTCCTCTAGTCCCTCAAGTGCCCATTCCCTTCATTGTTTTCCCTTCCCTGGCTAAAAGCAAAGGGGCATCTCTCCAACCATTCTACTGGACCTCAGTTTCCCCCGGTGCTATCAGCTGCCAAGCTGTGACTTTGGCTAAATGTAATGGACCTTTTCTGTCCCTCTAGACAGGTATTGTGTGTTGCTGGAGGAAACCACAGGATATGGTGTACTTTTAGTCCCCAATCTCAGTGAAACCCTCGAAGAACTATCAGAAAATTGAAGAGAATTTTCCTAGTAGGAAAGTTTAAATATTTTATAATTTGCTTCATTCTATGGAGATACTTATCTTTTCTATATAATAACTCAGAAAACATAAGTGTGGTTGATAAGGGCACCAAAAATATACAAATTCAGAAACACTTAGAAATGATATGATTTTATTCTGTTTTTTTTAATGATAAGTAATTTACCTGCCATGATGCAGTTCTTATCTTATTTAAAAATCACATATATTGACCAAAACCACTTTATTTCTGAACTTCCAGTATCATGTAGGAAATCTTCTTATGGGAATTATGCTTAATTCAATTCTGTTAATGAATGGATGTGAAAATGTTCTCTGTCTGTATCACTTCTCATTCAGGATGCAAAGTACAAATCTTATTGCAACATGACAAACCTCCTTGAGGGTTAGAATCTAGTTTCAAAACTGAGAAAGTGTCATACTAAATTTTTAAAATTTAAAAGGATAGAATGTGAATTCCAAGTGACAATGTTAAAGGCTAAATATTAGCAGGTCTTTATTTCTCCATCAAATACAAAAGGAAGTACAATCTATTCCTTAGAACTTCATTATCTCCATTTTGTGAGAGAGCCCGTGGAGGGGGCTACCACTTCCATCATTTATGCCTCTTTATATGTTCAGGAATATCACTTGACTTACCTAGCTAATAATCAGATTGCTATTGAGACATGTCTGTCCCAGGCTAAGTAATGACTGGAAAATATCAAGGTATAGAGGTACAATTTCAAGAGCATAAAACACAAGAAGGATGTGATATTCCCCATACTGTTAAGGCATTTTGGTCAGGGATGGGAAGGTTTGGAGAATGAGACCAGCCAAGAAAGAACTGCAAATCACTAGGGTTGGATAGTGACCTGCTTCTTTTTGGTACTCTTAGGGTGTCCACAGGCCCATCCTTATATGAATTGAGCTTCTTGATAGCCCATTGAACTATGCAAAAACACAGAAGTTTTGCAGATCAGTCTTTCCAAAAGATAATCCTTACTCCTATGCCATAGCCACATGTCCAATTTTATACCTGCACCTCTGGGCAAACATTTTTTTTTTCACTCACCACATGCCACTGAAGTTATTGTTGTGAATAACTTACTAAAACACATTAGTTTTGTCCTATGCATAGTAAATTAAAAATCTCTATTAGGCATTATCCTTTCTATAAATTAGGATCACTTCCTCTGCACTTCCTGCCCATCCCAACTTAATAGTTTCAATTTTTTGTGTGGTGCCAGCCACATCCATGAAACATCATGGTAAAGGTTGAAGCAAATGGATTTGGTAGTATTGGGTGTCTGGGCACCATACAAACTTTCAGTACTAGCAAAATGAACACTCTTGCCACCAATGACCTCTTCGCTGTTTTCAGCTACGTGATGAACATGTTTCTAGATGATTCCACCAATGAGTTCAATTCCCTTCCCGTTCTTTAAGGGTGGGAAGAGGGAGTTCATTGTCAATAGAAAGTTCATTTCTATCTCCTGAGAGAGATTCCACCAACATCAAATGATATGATGTTGGTGTGTGTGCCGGGGGGATTCCTTGATGTCTTCACTATCTTTGAAAAGTCTGGGGCTCATTTGATGATGAAGCCACTGCCCTTTCTGTTGATTCCCACATAGGTGCAATGGGAGTGGACAAGAGAACTCCCTCAAGATTGTCAACAATGCCATTTGAACCACACCCATATTACCCTTGTGCCCCAAATCATTCATGAAACTTTCACATCAGGGAGGAATTCATGATCACACATCATGCCACAGTGCGATCCAAAAATGTGGACAGACCCTCTGACAAACAATGGTATGATCATCAAGGTGTTGCCTAGAGTTTCATCTTTATAGAAAGGAAGATCAGATACCCACATTCCCACTCACAATTTCAAGGTTTGCTGCTGTGTGTGTCTGATCCCATTCCTTCCAGCTTGTTCTGGGACTTTGTTGCCTGAGTTCTTGCAACATCACATTTACTCCTTTCCTCTCACTAGGGTCTTCCAGTCTGTCAAAAGATTTGCACAGACACCCCAAATCTAAATCATTTGACCCTTGTGCCCTTTTATCTAGCATCCTCTTTTTAACCTTCCCCACCCAACAATTCCAGTGAATGCTATACTCCATGTTCCCTCCTTTTTGTTATGAAGACATTTCTCCATAGCCCCTTAGGCTTCCTTCTTCACTATTTTGTTACCCCAGCTCTCAAGATTACCTAACTTTTTAAAATATGAAGGTCTTACTTTTTGGTTCCCATTCAGTGTAGCCAACCTATCTTGGCACTAAATTCTCTCCTCCTAGGAGGATGCAATCCCTTTATTTTTTCTGCTATCTTTCCAAGCACAGCCTTTCAGATTCCTATGAGGATGACTCCTCTTCTCTCTCCTCTTAACCCTCTGTATGTCTTTGGTCCTCTTCTCTTTTATTGGATATCTGACTTTCACAGTTTTAACCACCATTCCCATGTGGAGGATGAGTTCTATTTGTGAGTATTGACCTCTCTGCCAAACTCTGGCTCTGATTAAGGCCTATTGGTGCTTCCACCTACAGACACCACCAGCACAAGGGCATGTCTACAATGAATTTTCATATCTTCTCTCAGGACACCTTTGTGTCTATCACTTGCCTTCCCCTTCAAGCAGAACCACATTAAAACCACAAAAGAGAGATTTAAAAAAAAAAACTCCCCTCATTTTTAAGCCTTCCAAAAATGATAATTCCCTATATTCCTTTGACAAACAGACTTTATAAAGCAAACCATAGAGAACGAAAGAGAAAATGATGGGTTTTACATCTTAAGGTAGACATAGTTCTGTAATCTAAGGCTACAAATCAAAAGAATCTCATTATATGAAGAAAATCAATTCTAGAAAAGCAAATAAAGTGTATTATGTGGAGTCTTAAAATACAAGATGGGCTTAGGAGTGCTTACCTTAGAGGGATCATTTATTCAAGATATAAGGCAAAAAAGAGACTTGGAAAATAGATGCTGTATAAGTACAAAGATTGTTTCTATTCTGATTATGTTCATTTAATTCATTTACTCCATAGGGATCATGCTACTAAAGATTTCAAAAGATTTACTATTCTTTCTATGTTATACATTTATTTTTAATCTTTATTGGTTTTTTTTTTCAACTTTTTACCTTTTGGACTAGAGCTTTTTTTGTGCAGAAAATCCCCACTGGAAAAAAAATATTTCTGAAGAATTCTTTCAAATATGAACAAAATAACATCTATTCTGGATTTCTAGCTGCTTTTTGAATAATAAATTTCCCTACAGTTAAAAATGGATAATTAAAGTCTCTTTTAGAGACTTGATTTCAGAGAAGGGACGCTCCAAAATTAAAGAAGAAATGAAAAAAAGTGGAAATAGAAACTGGTCAGAAGTGAATAACAATTTCCCATTTCCATTTAAAAGAATCTCTCAGGCACTAAGTTTTATACAAATTACCTAGGAGGCTACTCTATTTGCTTTCTAAGTAGTCTCAGATTTTGAATAAAGGAAATGTAAGCTATTCTGTTTTGGTTCCATAAGATAAATAGACTTGAAATGCAATTCAAAATTCATGGTGCAGTGGGGTTAAGAAAGAGGAGAAAAGCAAGGTTGTGTTGATTTGGAGCCACTGGCCAAACCTCTCCTCCCCCTCCCACCATGGTCTCATCCTGGGAGAATCCCAGACAAGCAAGGTCATGACTACATGCAGGTTTATGGTTTCTGTGCCTTCAAAGCCTCTCTGTCCCTCAACCCTGCCAAGCCAGCAAGGAACTGTCAGATCTTAAGGAGCTACTGCAGCTCTACAGGGGGAGCTTTTTCTCCCTGAGGGCCTCTGATAAAACAAACCTCAAAGAAAGATGCCCTTTACCCACACTCACAGTGTAGCAGTCAAATACGTTGAAGGTCATGGTACCTAAGCATAGAATACTGCAGGAAACACTGGGAAAGAACTCCCCAAAACCTTCCCCATCCTCTCCAACAAAATCTCGAAACCTCATGGAAACCTATAAAAGAGAATGACAAGAGGAAAATAAATGTCATTTCACTTTTCTATACTAATAATGTGTACATTTCCAACTATAGTCTACAACATTCACACCAAATGAAGGCAATTTTATCACATGCCATCTTTATAAAATTTTAAGTTCTACTTGAGAGGTCTGCAGAGAAAGCAAAAATCCAAGGAAAAAATACCAAACCCACTAATCACCCATTTTTAGTAGATGGAACTTCGTTTTTTAATATAACCTCCATTCCCAAACTCAGTTTAATGAGGAAACTAAAGTATTAAGGATATCCATCTTCTTAGGCAAGATTTCAAACCTTATGAAAAGTTCAGACTTAATCAAGAAAGCCCATCATTAGAGGTTAGCTGGGGCTATGAGAGTTTGTTTGTGCACTCTGGGTAGGTTCCAAGTGGCATTTGGCTGGATGTCTGTTTGCTGACCTTGGACACTGCCTATATTAACAACCATACCTATAAGATATCAGTTTTCTTTTCCTTTCAGCGCCTCCATTGAAAGGGATAATGTGACAAGGAAAAAACATAACTCCCAATGTAGACAAAGTTTGATTTAGAAAACCAACTATAAGCAAAGCAAATAGGAGGCAACTATATATTAATTTATTGTATTTCATAAATCTAGACATAAACAAGTGCATGATGACTTAGTATGAATTAAATCATAGTCATATTTTGTTTGACTTTTCTAATTCTTCATATTTTATTTTATTTTATTTATTTATTTATTTATTTATTTATTTTACAGGGGACAGATACTAGGGACTGACCCAGGGTGTTTTACCCCTGAGCTACATTCCCAGCCCTTTTTATTTTTTGAGACAAGATCTTGCTATGTCACTGAGGATCTCACTAAGGTGCTAAGGCTGGCCTAGAACTTACATTCCTCCTGTCTCAGCCTCCCAAGTTGCTGGGATTACAGGGGTGCACCACCATGCCTATTTTTTGTTGTTATTTTAAATGACATGATTTCTTTTGCTACATTTCCTAAATATCTGTCTCTTGTATATAGAATAAAATTAATTTTTATATTAAGTATGTATTTATTATGTATAATATGTGTCTAGTCAGCTTGCTGAAATTCTTTTTAATTATAATAAAGTCTTCATTTTCTTTTTAGCATAGCCTTTATCTATGAGTAATTGTAACTTTCTTCTTATTATTATCTTACATCCTTTATATTTTTTCCTACTGCCTAGGACCTCTAATTCAATGTTGGAAAGATGCTATTATAGCAGGCCTTCTTTCCTCACCTGATCTTAAAGAGGATTTTCTGATGATTTACCAATAGGGATGATATTTGCTGGAGGTTTTTGGTAGATACATTTTACCAGTTTAATGAAGTTATTCTTAGTTTGCTAAGAAATACAACTGGAAATATGTTAAACTTTAATGCATTTTTAAAATCTATTGTGGTAATTAATATATTTTCTTCATTTTTATTATGATGAATTAGAGTAATATGTTTTGTTATATAAAATCATCCTTGTGTTCCTGTAATAAACTTAATTATATAGATTGCATGATTCTATCTGATAATATTCTATATGGTATTTACACATTTATGCTCATAAGGTTGGTCTTCTCAATTTTTCAGTTGGGTACTAAGGTTATACTTGCTCCATAAAGTATTCAGGAAATTTCTATTTTTCTATACTATTGAGGACATATCTATTTCTTGAATTATCTTTTCTTTGAATCTGCAACACTCTCTGAATCTGGTATTTACATTGGTGGGTAAAATTTAACTATGACTATGCTTTAATGGTATAAACTTAGTCAAGGTTTCTATTTCTTCTTGAATTCATTTTAATAAATAAGGATTAACAATTATAGGAAGGTATCAATTTCACTTAAATTTTCAGTTTTGACTATGTGTTAACATTCATAATTGTTCCACATGTATTTAAGAAAAAAATATTCCTTTACTGTTGACTTCCTACCTTTTTATCAAGTCTAGTTTGTTAATTATACTGTTCAAATATTTTTTTACATTTATCTATTTTTTTCTGATTTATCCATATATTTCTTGAGAAGTTTGTTAAGATCACCCAGTCCATCACCCAAATCGATTAATTTCTGTTGGTAATTCTGTCAATTTTTTGTTTCATAAGGTTATACTACTGAATAAATTCCCATAAAGTGAGAGGGCCAAAGTATGAATGGACACTCTTTTGCTGAAGATCAAAGAGATCATTAAGCAAGTAACTCATCTCTCAGCAGAATCCAGGAATAGAAATGGAGTGATCCAGGAAAGATCTGTAGCCTCTTATCCATACCTCATCTCATACCTCTTATCCAATGGTCTGAGTCCCCATGACATATACCAGAGGACCACAAGATTTTTGAGAATGTTACACAAGCAAAACACTGCCACTTAAACTGAAAGGGATGGGAAGCTGGATGAAATGGGAAAAGATCATCAGACTCCCCAAATTCTATAAACAGGAAAGGGGTGTGAGTCTCCATGGGCCAGACAGTGGAACATGGAACCTAAAAAGATATTCTCTCAGGGCTTAAAACCTATGGAATTTGCACTCCTGGGTTTTGGACTTGCTTGGAGCCAGTGAAACTTTTATTTCTTCCAATTTCTCCATTTTTTAATGGGGATATCTTTTATATGCCTGTCTTGCCACTATAGTTTGGAAGCAAACAGCATGTTTTCTAATTCATAGGCCCACAGATAGAAATTTTAAGTCTGTATGGATCATGCCTATCATCTCATCCATACTTCAACTAGACAATTTACATGATGAGATTTGGGGCTTTTGGAGTCGATGGTATTTAGTTGAGGTTTTGAATTTAGTATTGATACTGGATTGAATGAAGACTTTGGGGGATATTGGAGTGGGATGAATGCATTTTTCAGATAGGACAAATTTTAGGTATCCAGAGAAGAGTCTGTTTGTTGTGGGTTGAATAGTGTCCGCTCTTTCCCCATAAAATGATATATGTTTATATACTAGTCCCTTATACTTGCTACTGTGACCTTGCTAAGAACTTGTTGTCTTAGACAACATAACTAAGTAAATGTTCTCAGTATGAGATCAATCTGGATTGAGGATAGGCCCTAAGTCCTATCACTGGTATTCTTATAACAGGAAAAAAAAAAAAAGAAATTTGACACAGAAACATGGCAGAAGGCAAAGTTAAAATGGAGGCAGAGATTAATTTGAACAATGTGTCTATAAGCCATGGAACACCAAGACTTGCACATAAGAGTCATCAAACTTATTCCTCCTTAGATCCTCGGAAGGAAACAACCTGCCAAAGCTCCATTTTGGAATTATGGCCTCCAAAACTAATAGAATAAATTTCTCTTGTTTTATGCCAATTAGTTTGTAATAATTTGTTACAGCAAGTCACTCTAGGAAATTAACACCTTTGATGAATATGGGGTTTTTTTGTCTTCTGCTTTCTACTTTTAATTTGACATTCTTTTTCCCTAAGAGTGGCAGATTTAGTCCATTTGCATCTATTTTTATTGCTGATATATTTGAAAGTATTTCCATTGTCCTATTTTGTGTTTTATATTTGTCCTATCATATTTCTTTCTCCTTTTAGTTTTTTTATTCATTACATCCTAACTCTCATTTAATTTCCCTTTGAATAAAGGTTATTCACCCTGTTTTTATTTTATAGTGATAACCCTTAATAATAATATTGGTATATAACTGAAAATTGAAGTTAGTCAATATCCTTATCCTCCTCTAACAAGCAAAAGCTCTTAGAAAGCTTTACATAAAATCACTCAGCTCACTGGATATTCTTATCTTATTTCTAATTTCTAATTCTATCTTAATTATCTTCTTGTAAATTAATTGTTAGATTAAACATTTTTTTATTTACCCATATGTTAATCTCAGTTTATCAATCCTTCGGATATCGGAGATACACCCTTGGTTTGCTTTTTCTTCTTCCTAAAGTAAGACCTTTAGAAGTTCCTTTAGTGAGGGTCTAATGGTAATAAACCCTTAATATTTGTTTGTTTGAAAATGTCTTCATTTTACTCTCATTCTTGAATGAAATATTTAGCCAGATATCTATTACCAGACAAACAATTCTTTTCTTTCAGCATTTTGAAAATACTCCTCTTCATCTTAAGGTTTCTATGAAGATACTGAGAAGTCAGCTCTCACAATGAGTGCCACCCAAAAGTGTGGTCCATAGTTAAAAATGTAGATCTCATACCCCACCCTGGATCAAGTGAATCAGCCTTGAATGGAAGGGCCCAGGCAACTAGATGTGTTTCCTTACTAGCTTTATAGGAGTTTATTAGAAGTTAAAACCTAAGAGTATGCACAAGAAATTTTCTTTTATCTCTTCCTATTCTTAAGAACTTTAAGACACTACATATGTTAGTCAACTTTTTGTTGCTGTGGTTAAAGTCCTGAGAAAACAACTTGAAGGAGAAAAGATTTATTTTGGTTCACAGTATCAGACGTGTCAGTCCATGGTTGGCTCTCTCCTTTGTTTCTGGGCCTGTGATGAGGCAGAATATGGTGGTGAGAGGGCATGGCATAGCAAAGCTGTGTCACCTCATGGGGGCAGGGAAGCAGAGAGAGAGAGAGAAAGCAAGGGGCTGGAGACAAGATACCCTTCAAGGACATGTCCCTAGTGACCCACCTCCTCTGACTAAGTTCCACCTTCTAGTAGCCCATTCAGCTCTGATTAGTCACTGATGGGGTTAGTGCCTTCATGACCCAATCACCTGCCCAAAACCCCACTGAATATTGCTGCATTGAGGATCAAGCCTCAACACATGAGACTTTGGAGAACATTCCAGATCCAAACTACAACACTGCGATAGGTCTAGATATAGATTTATTTCACTTATTGTGCTTCAGGATTTTTATGATTTTTATATCTGAAAATTCACATCTTTTAATATTTCTGGGCATTTTTCAGGTATTATCTCATCAAATATTGCCTTTCCTGTGTTTTCTCCAAGAACTCCAATATCTGTTTTAAACATTTTCATTTCCTGCTTCCCATGATTTTTAATGTAGATCACACTGTACACTAATATTGCTAATGCTGTCTTTGGTAGGAAGAAAAATTTCTGAATGAGAATATATGTAAGAGATTGCACCTGTAGAAAATGAATTCAATTCAACAACCTATCCAATAGATACTCATTGGTTCACCCACACTTCTAATCCCAGACTTTAATCCATTAAAATAGTACAGCATTTTTACTGTTACAACAATACATGAAACCCTTACTTTAAGAACACCATCAAAGATATGCTGTAAAATGGAATGACTGAGCCCTTCCAGTATATTTGTTAGGTGAAAATATCTTGGACAGTGTTTAAGACTAGTTTATTCAATAATGTAGTTCAACACTATATTTTTTTAAATTTTCATACTGTCATGTGTTCTTTTACAGAAAGGTCCTGGGTATCAGTGCCGCAGTCTGGCTGGGCACAAAATCACGAGCCACTGAAGCAGGAACAAACTTTATTTCTGAACTCCACCAGCACACTCCACACACGCTCCCTGGAAAAATGCCGAACCACGCCACGCAGCTCCTCCCGGGACACACTACTCCAACAGGAAATCCCTCCTCCGGAATTCCCTCCTACCACACTTCCCCAACCAATGGGAACTCTCCTGGAGTCCCTCGAGAGCTCCAAAGTAGCAGGCCTAGGCAGACAGCATGGCTCTAATCTCCAATTGAATGCGCATCTTAACATAATCATTATCATCTCAATGGCTTGCTGGGGTCACCTTTCAACCAAAAATGCCATGTGTCATTCCTACTTGGCTATGGCTCTCAGCATATCAGGCTTTCTGTCAGCATGCAACAAATTTATTTTTCAAATGCTTGTAAGTAAAGATGTAGCCAAGCTGAAAAGATTCCAAAAGATTTCCCCCTGACTTTAAAATCCTGTCATTTTGTTAATAGTTGTTCATAGCCCCCCCCCCCCCCCCCCCACACACACACACAGAAAATCTGCTGCCTGGTATTTCTGGGAACTTTAATCAAATTTGGTGATTCAATTATCTTCACAGGGAAAAAAAAAATAGATCAGAAGGTTTAGCATGTGGAACAATAGGCCTATCAGGAAGTGCTGAAGGGAAGTCCCTCAGCACTTCTCCTCCTGGAAAATATGAAAAGCACCATCAGGGGGAGAAGCAATATGATTGGACCCAGAATCTAATAGGAGGGGAGTATTTTTTCTGAACATGCTGATGCATGAATGAGAAACTTAAAATGAGTGTCATAAATGCTGACATTTCTAAGACTAATTATCTGTAATGGCAATATGTCTGTGTTCTATGTAAATAAGAACCAGATTGAGACACATCTGTCATAATGAAGTGTGACACAGGAAAGATGAGACTTAAGCTTTCCTCACAGTGAGTTTTTGAATAAGCTTCTTCTCTGATTAATAAAGTGATCAAGGCTGGGGTTGTAGCTAAGTGGTAAAGCGTTTGCCTAGCACATGTGAGGCACTGGGTTGGATCCTCAGCACCACATATAAATAATAATAATTGTTATTAATAAAGGTATTGTGTCCTTCTACAACTAAAATTATTTTTAAAAAAATAACGTGTTGATGCCTAGCATGCGTGAGGCACTGGATTCGATTCTTAACACCACATACAAAAAAGTAAAAATAATAATTAAAAAATAAATAAATAAAATAAAGTGTTGAATTGTTTGAGACACTCCCACCAAGACGTGGATGGAAAGTCAGAATGTTGCCGAAAAATTTTATGGATGAGTTAGTTATGTGGATTCAGCCTGATTAGTTCAGAGCTGCTCAGCAGAGGCTATGGATGTTCCATCTGCATCCTCCATTGCCGATATTTGTGTAGAGGCACAGAGTCCTGTGGGAGCTGAAGACTAGTGCCTGACAGTGTCTTGGTTTACTTATATCAAAAAGGTAATGTAGAAGAAGTTTCTTGTTTTCCCCCCTCTTTCTTCATCTAGAAACTCTCACAAAACGAACAGAATGATCTGAACCTGATCTTTGCTTCCTTCTCTTCTCTCTCCTGTAACTTCCATGCTCTCATTCGGCTGGCTCTTTCTCTTTTCCATAAACATGGACTGTCTCTGCCACCTTCAATAAGTAATGAGCAGAAAACAAAGAAAGCCCCCTTTGAATCCTGCTTATCCCTTTGGCAATGAGTTCTTCAGTTTCTCACTCTCTCTTCACACTTGACTCATGAAAGGCAAACACATTCTTAATGGTTGGCTTCTCCTTCCTTCCTTCCTTCCTTTCTCTCTCTCTCTCTCTCTCTCTCTCTCTCTCTCTTTCTTTCTTTGAAAAAGGAAAAAGAAGGTTTATTGCTTTGCTAGCAAAGGAGAAACACAGGGACTCCTGTCCTAGAGGCTGTGATTCCGGCCATCAGCAAGATCAGGGGCTTTTTAAAAAGTGATTCAAAGGCTACATTCCTTGTGTTCTCTGTTGGAGACGTAATTCCCTTCTTAATTTGGGAGACAGTCATTTCTGAGATCTTCTGGTACCATCCCCAAAATCTGGATTTACTTCATTCCTATGGTGAGTGCACACTCAGGGACAGATAAATCTGCCTAAAATGGGGAAGAAAGGTAATACTGTTTCCCCTGAGATTAGGGAGAGAGAGAAATTAGGGAGAAGCAGAGAGATGAAGAGAAAGAAACATGTCTATTTTAAAAATAAGTTACAGGGCTGGGGTTGTGGCTCATTGGTAGAGCACTTGCCTTGCAGGCATGGGGCACAGGGTTCAATCCTCAGAACCATATAAATAAAATAAAGGTATTGTGTCCATGTACAACTAAAAATAAAAAATAATAAGTTGCAGGGGCTGGAGTTGTGGCTCAGCAGTAGAGTGCTCGCCTAGCACGTGAGAGGCCCTGGATTCGATCCTCAGCACCACATAAAAATAAACAAAATAAAGGTATTGTGTCCAACTACAACTAAAAAATAAATAAATAAATAATAATAATAATAATAAGTTGCAGTAGCAGAGCAGCAAGGGCTATATAAAGTGGACCACTGTTACATTTCCCTACTACCAATTTCTACATTCCATTTCTATGGGAAAATGGGTTATTACATCTCCAAGCTGCTTCCTGCTGAAAGAGGGTGAAATTGAGAGAAGTAACCCAAAGTCTCTCCGTGTGTGTGTGTGTGTGTGTGTGTGTATTTGTAGTTGGACCCAATACCTTTATTTTATGAACAAACCCAGCGCCTCACACATGCTAGGCTAGTGCTCTACCACTGAGCCACAACCCCAGCCCCAGGAACCCTTCCTTTTTAGCCTCCAGCTTCATTTACTTTTGGTGGGGCTGACACAAGTGTATGTCTTAAGTTACATTTTAAAAAATTGTTTTTCCTTTTAAATGTCCATGTAGGACCATGCATATGCTGTACTCTCCTGCCAGGTGTTTAAAACCAAGTTGATCAAAACTGAACTTGTTCCTATCTATGCTTAAGAATCAGCTGAGATTCCTCAGAGATCACTCTTAGGGGCCTGTGGGAAGCCTCTAGTCTCCTTTATCGATGGGTCAGAGCTGACCTTAACCCATGTTAGAATGGCTCCAAAATAGGCTAGACTTCAACTCATTTAAAGTTATATTCAAAAGATTGATTTTTGTTGTAAAGATTATTGTGATCCCAAAATAAACAGGGAATATAATATACAACTAAGTAAAGGTTATATAAAGATTATAAAAATCATTTTTCTTGGTTCATAGCTACTATACAAATTGAATATTTTTTGCTCTGTTAATTTCATTTTGTATTTTCTTGTAAACTTTATACCTGTTGCCTGCTAGTTTTTTGCAGAGGTACTGCTCTTAATAAAAGCAACCTGGGTTAATAAGACAGATAATATCTAATGTTGACTTCCAGTAAAAATACTAACTCCAATCAAATGTAAGGGGTAATTGTAAAAATATGGACATTTAAGTTATAACCTGTTACTCTCACTTTAAGACTGGTTAAACTGGCCTTCTGGGTGTTTAAAACCAAAAACTTGGAGTCCAAAGTCAAGGAAATAAAAGGGCCAAGGAAAGAGAAGCCAACATTTTGGCTCTTGCCCTCTAAGGTCATCCAGGACCCAGAGAATGTTGGGATTCTTCTGGGCTCTGCAACTCTGGTCACCTGATCTGCTGATCAGTGAGATCCAGAGGACCCTGGAGAACAGGAAGCTAACCAGTGCACATTCTGCAAACAAGAAGGTCATTGAAGAGGGAAATGTCCCTGGTGTTTCCAAGAAAAGCCATGTATGCTCATGATTGTTTTCACTTTCATGCTATATTCACTCTTCAACCCATTATCATCTGGAGTCTACACAACCTGCTTATGAAATTCTCTTGTTAAGATCACAAGCAGCAACACTGAAGCTATATTTCAGTACTTACCCTGGTTGAACTCTTCCAACCTGACTCCATTGATAACTCCTTTCTTCTAGGTGTTCTTTACATCCTTGGCCCTGGGACTCAGTTCTGCTTGATCTCAGTTCCACTCTTTTCCTCTGGCTCCCCTTGTTTGTTCTCCCATTAAACATTGGTGAACCCCAGATTTCCGTCATGAGGCCACTCTTTCTTTATGCTCTTCCTGGGAAATTTTATCCTTGCTCACAGCTTCTCCTTATGGCTTAGAATTCCCAAATCTGTACCTGCTCCTAAATTCCTCCTAAGCTCCAGATTCGTGCCTCCCTTAGTTCCCAATGGGTGTTCCAATGATACTTCAAACACAACATAACCAGTAAAAAAAAAAAAAATTATTTTGTATTACTTATCCTCTCAGTTACTTCAAACGGTAACAAAGGAATCAGTTTTCTCCCCCAACCCTGCCCTGTCCCCAGTGTCCAACCTCAATACCACTAACTCCTATGGATTCTCCATATCATGTCTGTTCCCTTCTCTCTACTCTCAACATCAGTGCTTTAGTTCACCTACTCATTGACTCTTGCCTGGAATATTACTTTCTAATCCATCTCTCCATCATTATATTTGCTCCTTTTTAGCTCATTCATTTTATTTCTGCCAGAGCAATTTTCCTAAATTTGAAAACAAACTGTTATTGAAATCCTTCTATATTGAACATATTTTATGTACCTCCTCAGATTATTCCTGGCCCTGTCTCCTAGGCCTCTGCCACTTGCTCTACCTCACCCACACCCACCCCAAAGATGCTGGTACCTGCCTAAAGGAGCTTCTGGTCCACCACTTTCAGACTCAAAAAGCATCATGTATTAGTTCAGGCCCTCCAAGATGCAAATGTGAAGATGAGGCCAGACATCAGACAATGATGCAGATCTGATCCTGACTGAAGGACAGAAGAAAGGAAGGACATTAGGTGGAAATATCTTAGACTTAAGTGCCCAAAGTTTGGCAGGACCTTTGGGGAATCCTTGATTTAAAAGTCTCCCATGAGTATAGTCCCCTATTTATTATGTTAAAAAATACTTGAAGTGCAAGGAAATCAATATGGAGAAAAGTTGAAACACACTCATTTATCAGCAAATACAGCTGAAAGATTCTCAGCAAACATTACTGAAGGGTTACAGAAATAAGTATGAAAACAAATTAAACAATACAGGAGGTTCTTCTGTATAGATAGAAAAGAATAAAGATACTAGTAACAAGTCAGCTTATGGTATTGCTAGTTGGGTTCAAAAAGGAATTACAAAGATGACTCACTTTTATGAACAACTGAAAGGAAACATGTACCAAAGAAAATATATTCTCAGAAGTAACTTTTTTAATTAAAAAAAATGATGAGTTGGGCTGGGGATGTGGCTCAAGCAGTAGCGCGCCTGCCTGGCATGCGTGCGGCGCTGGGTTTGATCCTCGGCACCACATACAAATAAAATAAAGATGTTGTGTCCGCCGAAAACTAAAAAATAAATATTAAAAAAATTATGAGTTATGAAAAATCATGCTTATAATAATGGTTACTTTAGGTGAAATAATACATATTCTAGGGTAAAGTCACAAAGGAAGTTCCACCTATGAAATTCTGCACTGCATCATTCAGAGCCAAGATGTTACAGCAATGAAGGTGAAGCCAGAAATGTGCCAAGTGCTAGAAATGTTAAACATGTGGTTACTTTCCATGAAAACAAGACTTAAACTCTAACAGTACTTTGTAATGGAGTGGGAAATCACCCCATCTTTTGTATAATATAAAGTTCTTTTTAGCTATTTTTTGGCAAAAAAATACTTGTTGAACATAAAAGCATTCTATATCTTTATTATACAAAACATCATGCTTCAGACTTTCTGTTTGTGCTCATGAGTGGCTGTCAGGACATGCTTTTGAAGATATCTTTAAAACATAAGCACCTTTAACTCACTTCCTTCAAGGTAATGCTGTAATTTTAATAATGAGTGAGAAAAGATGCTTTTTGAAAGAAGTATTCTATGGGGAGAATACTTTGAAAACTACATGCTTGAAATTAATTCCATTGTTATGTGATCATACAATTGAAAATAAAATATGCCTATAACAACTCTGTTATGTGTTCACTTTTTCAGATTAGAAAATAAATATTTCAAACCTATTTTCAAATCTTCCACATGTGTAATTTCAGTGAGTCTGGACCCATCTGTAAAAAATACATAAAATGCAGGACCTTTTGATGATTTAGCCCAAATAACTGATTGATGGATATCAGGGACAAGGGACATCTATAGGTGATTTCCATCTAAAACCTTTACAAAAGTCCATTGAGTAAAATTGAAAACCAACATTACCATCTTCAATTTGGACACATGCATCTTTGTAAGGCATCTTTTCTATTGTGCCCACCATTAGAGTAAATTATGAAAAGAACCAAATTTAGAACCAGAACTTAAAACAAAGATCTTCAAAATCAATGTGGCTTACTCAGTCACATATGTGCAAGGATAATAAATAAAATAATATAATTCCTAATTTAATATTTGTCTCATACTTTTTAAATTTGTTTCTGTTTAGTACATAACTCGATTATATAATTTATAATAAATAAATATACATCAATAAGAGTACTTTACTCTTTGGTGTCAATTTCTTGTATATGACATCAAAATTAAAAGCAACTGAAGAAAAATTGATAAATTGTACTTCATCAAAATTATAATACAAACTTTTATGTGTCAAGGGACACTATCAACTGAGTGAAAAGGCAACCTAGAAAATGGAATAAAATATTTTCAAATCATCTATCTGGTGAGAAAATAGATTCTCAAAACTCCCTGTAACTCAAAACACAACACAACAGAAAAAGAAAAAAAACAAACCTCAATTTAAAAATATGCAAAGGACATAGAACATTTCTCCAAAAAACATACAAATGTCAATCAGCACGTGTAAAGATTCTCAACATCACTAATCATTACACTCCAAATCAAAACCACACTTCATACAAATTAGGATAGCTGTTATCTAAAAGGAAAAAAAAGCTGAAAAGAAGTTACTGAAGATAATTAGAACCCTTCCTTATACATTGCTAGTGGAAATGTCAAATTGTGCAGTCACTATGAAAACAATATGGTGCCAATATGGTACAAGACTAAAATGTATATACATCTGAATAATGGAGAGTAAGGACAAAGGATCTTCATTCTCAGCACAATACATGTTTAATTAATGCTTGTGGGAGGAAGGAAATGAAGTTTCTTTTAGAATTTAGACATAAAGCCATGTTTTTATCTGTGTATCTCTTTGAAAGATATTAGTACCCTAGAAGACATTAGCTAGATATTCTCCTAAAACATATTTTTTCAACATACATCCTGCCATTCTCCATATTCCCCACCTTGTTTTCAACTTTATAACAGCTACCAAATTTGCAAACATTACATGGGATTCCTAGTAACTGAGAAGCATGCTTCAGAGAAGGAAGTAGGAGAATCTTTGCCACTTCTT
The DNA here is from genome assembly GCF_047511675.1 of Marmota flaviventris. NCBI lineage: Eukaryota > Metazoa > Chordata > Mammalia > Rodentia > Sciuridae > Marmota > Marmota flaviventris. The sequence continues at coordinate 135,529,933 of NC_092501.1, read as the reverse complement.
CTGAACATACAGAAGCAGCTACATTCATCAGTTTCTCTTGATACTTGCTCTAAGAGAAGGAAGATCTACCCCAGGTGTAATTCATTAACGTACGACAGTCAGACCAATGAAATGAGTGTTTTTGTGATTGATAAACCACCATCTAGAGTCCACTTTGGAAGAATTACAATAAGCAAGCTTTTTTTTTCCCCTACTCATTTTTCTTCCCCAAGAATTTATGTGTAGAACTTGATTTTAATTGACATCTTTGAAATTAAATGTTATGAACAGAGATACACCCAGTATGGGGTAATGAAAGATAATAAAAGATATCTTCTAAAAGATAATGAAATGTAAATCTTGGTCATGCTTTCAATTTAAAATATCATTCTATTCCCTGGGCAAATGTCAAAGATAACAGTCTTCTATTGATTTGGGTTTTTTTTCAACAGTCTTCTTATTAAAGATCACCTTCAAGATAGATAATATTTAATATGTGTGAAGATAAGTCTACAAAGAAAAAGAAACATCAAAAGGCTGCTGTTAGAATCTGTGACATTCCAGTGTTTCAGCACAACCAAATGCTATTCATATTTAAAGCAAGAATGCTAATCTACAGATACAGAAGTCACAGGAATTCTCCCTTAAGGAAAAAAAAAATCCAACAGTAAATTCTTATATTAATATTAATGCATTTTATTTTTTAAAAAATTGGTATCAGTATCTCTTCCTGCTAGGATACAAAAGTTTAAATTATAGAAAGAAAATAAAATGCAATGGAAGCATGTAGGAGAACCCTTGTTTTGCCAATATTTTTGAGTCTCCTCTTTAGAAAGTTCATGGAGGTAGAGACTATATTGCTTTGCTCATTTCTATATTCCCCAAACTTTTCAATAATGCCTGGCACATAGTAAATATTTCATAAGCATTTATTAAATGGATAAGCAAAAGAACACAATTAAGCAACAATTAAATGTGCTTTGAAGAAAAAAAAACCACAACTGTCTAATTGATTAACTGAAACCCATTTCACTGACATGACTAACTTGGCATATGACTAATTAGTGGCAGAGTTTAAGCTGAGACTAGTCACTTCATTTATCTCCCCTAAAATGTGTGCTAAAACGACTTAAGCTTGCAAAGCAGAGTGGAGATCGTCCCCTATAAATTTCTACTGCTGAGCTCTTCTTCAGTTATTTCCCAGCAGCTGAGATAGAAAAGTGAAGGGTGGGCACCTGGCTTTCTTCAGCCTACCAGGAAGAAAGAAAGAGAGCAAAGCTTAAACAGAAGCAAAACAGGAATAAAGAAGAAGAGAGAGATACAGGAAGAATCATCCTCATGCGATCTGAAAATTTGCCATGGTTTTCACAGTTTTCTTTACTCCCTCTGAATTAATATTCTCTGGTGTCCTTAGTACCAATTTCCAATACCAAAGACCTGAATCTAATCCTAAATGTCAACAAAAACTATTTTTCTATATTAAATATATCATAATATTGTGCCTTAAATAGATACACTGCTAAATGCAAAGCCAAAAAATAATATTCCATATACAGTCAGTAGATTCAGCTAATCTCATATATTCAGGGTGGAAAAAGGTATATCTGGTGGTTCAGGAGGCTGAGGCAGGAGGATTGCAAGTTCAAGGATAGCCTCAGCAATTTAGTGGGGCCCTAAGTAACTTAGTGAGATCCTGTCTCAAAATAAAAAATAAAAAGGGCTAAGGATGTAGCTCATTTATAAAGTACCTATGGATTTCTTAATACAAAAATGAAACAAAACAAGTATAGACCTTTTTTTGTCATTATTCCCTAAATAATACTGTGTAACAACTATTCACATAGCATTAAGTATTATAAGTAATCTACAGATGACTTAAAATGTATGGACTGTATGCAAATAGAAGTCCATTTTATATAAGGGACTTGAGCATTTATTTGTTTTGGTATACTTGGGGATTCCTGGAATCAATTCCCCATAGATATCAAGGGACAACTGTAATTAGGATTTTGTTTTTTTAATTACATTGTTTCTGAGAAACATCCCAAGTCTTGAAAAAACTAAGTAATTTTTGCTTTACTGGAAAAAAACATTAAATGGAATTTCCTTTTTTTTTTTAACTTCCTCAGCTAAGGACATGCAGTACCTGTCTTTGTGTCTGACTTATTTCACTCAATGTAAGGACTTCAAGCTCCATCCATTTTTGGATGTTTCCTGCCCTAACTGAAATAGAAGGTCCTTACTCTCTTTTTACAAATTCTATCTGTTAAGAATTACAAAGAATGCTAAGTGCTGGGGAGAATGTGGTGAAAGGAGCTGTATGCAGTGTTGTTGGAATGTAAATTTGTATTTACATTATGGAAAAGAGTATGGAGGCTTCTCAAAAAAACTAAAATTAGATCTACCATATGATAAACTTATCCTACTCAAAGCACATATTCAAAAGAAACAAAATAAACCTACCAAAGAATTAACTGCAAGCCCAATTTTATTACAGCCCTACTCACAATAGCTAAGATATTGAATCAACCTAAGTCCCATCCGTGGAAGGATGGATAAAGAAAATGTGATTTAGATGCACAATGGAATATTATTCAGCCACAATGGAGAGTAAAATCCTGCCATTTGTACAAAAGTGGGCAGAACTTGAGGTCCTTACATTAAATGAAATAAGTCAGACACAGGAAGACAAGTTCTGCATGTCCTCATGTGTGGAAGTTAAGGGGAAAAAAAAAAGTTTATTATAAAATAGTGATTCCTAGAGTTTGGAAAGGAGAGCTGGGTGGTCTGAGGGAGGCTGGCTTTGATCAGTCTACACTGTATGCATGCGCTGAAATACTACACTGAACCACACTGTTCAACCCCACGGCTGCAAAAACTCCAGTGTATAGATTATCAACCCCAATGAGTTCTATGAGGACTCCACAGAGAGGGTTTGGACACTTTATTACTCACATGCTTCTTGGCAGTGGCCAGGACAAAATGGGAAGCTGCCCTGCACCTACAAGCAAAGAATCACCCACTGTGCAGATGTCTTCTTCAGATGGTTTATGAGAGCATTCTTTTACTTACAACCAAGGTCTCTCCGATTTGATCCTCACCTAAAGATGGGAGGCCAGGGAAGTGGGCGGTTTCCCTTCACTGTTTCCTTTATTATTACATTCCTTGGAGTCCTTCTTACCTCATCTCCAGGAACAACAAACCTTCCTAGGCACTGACTTAAGTTTATCCCCAAGCCCATCAATATGTACAGCTAGTACATGTTAATCAAAAGTGAAATACATTTAAAACAACTTATAAATTATGTTAACAGATGCTACTAGAAAACACGATTTGTAACTAAAAAGTTTGAAATTCCAAAAGAAAGGCTTAAAGAAAATTCAAAACTCTTTTTCTCAAAGCACCTTAGGGAGAAAGTGCTCTTTGTTGTTCCTGTGCCAGAAAACTCACCATAAGCCCTTTTTAGCACGATTCTAACTCCTTAGTGGAAATCGAATCTTTTATTACTTCCCTACTTAAAAACCTGTCAGCAGCTTAAAATACTTTGGGGTGCTATAAGGATCTAACACAAAATCCTGATTTTGGCTTATAAATCTGGCTCCTCCATGAATCTGCATGTTGCCCCCTTGGTCCTTCCATTTAAACCCCCAGGATGGCTGTGCCATCTCTCAGCTCTGTAAGACCCCTGGCCAGTCTGAGAATGGCTTCTCCAGGGACCATGGTTTGGCCCATGTCAATCCCTTCAAGAAGGCAGTCCCTCAGGTCTGTGCTTCCACCAGGGCACAGCTCATGGCTGTGCATTTCTGTCCCCCACAGTCTTGTAGAAATGGATAGATAAAGGCAGTTTCACCTAACAGAAGCAATGGGGCTAGGGAAGGAAGGAATTTAATGTCAACTGAATGTTAAAGAACAAACATTCCACTATCCAACTCTTGGTTTTCCATGTGCTTTATTATGCAGCCTGTTTAAGTCACTAAGGAACAGGCCCAAACCCTACCCATTTATGGTAAAGAGAAATTTTCACTTTTATTTTTAACTCTATTAGACATATCAACATCCTACAGCATAAAATCTAGACTCGTATATTCTTCCTCCCACTAGTGACTCATTCTTCTATGAATCTAATTTTCTGTTACTATTGAGTGCCCTTTCTTGACACTTGAGCATTCTAATTAGTGTGAAGCTGATTATATTTTTAGTATTACCAATATTTTTTAGAAAGAAGGGGAAAAAAGGATTCCAAGGAAATATCAAACCATGGTAGAGTGGTAGATTTATTCCTTATGGCCCAGGACGTGCAGTTTGAATAGGTATTCTGGGTTCAGGATTCAGGAGCTGGGAACGTGCTCTATGCTAATGAACTAATAGAGTCTCTTTGCTTTCATGAAGCCTCATCATGTCACTCCATTGGGACCCACAGCTGACCTTCAAGGCCTCATGTTATAAGCACATGGGGCTGCAAACACCAGTACCCTGCAACCACTAATGGATTTTTCCTGCACTTCTACTCAAGTACAACTGAAAGACTGAGCTGAAACTTCCAATTAGTAAGAAGAAATTAAAAAGAATAATTATTCTGAAATCAGAAACTAGGGATTCTTCTTTTTATCTGTTCATCCAATTGCTTTCATGTCTCCCTTCAGTTTAGTATAATTTCAAAGCTGAATTTAAGACATGTCCTAATTTATTGCTTTTGTGGATCATAGTCATAAATGTCAGGGCTGCACTTACAGATGGACAAAGTAAACCATCTGGTGTGACCACCTGTGAGATGTACTTCCCTTCTCAAAAAGAACATCACTCTCTGTAGCCTGAAAACGTGGGACCCTGAGTCTACAATGACTTGCCTTCATGGAAAATGTTAACAGGCTTGGCCCCATGAGATATGATGCTTCATATTAAGATTTCACTTGACACCACTTCCCTATACATACACAGTCACACAAGAAAGGCACCAGGTACCTAGAATAGGATCAACCTATCCTAGAAAAAGAAGACTGCTTCAAGATTGCATCATCTATTCTGCAGTTTGGGTTAGAAACAGAACTGGTTTGAATAAGAGCTGCCAAGACAGCCTTGAAATTACCTCTACTTGTCTTATTACCAAGTACAAGCAATAAATAAATAAATAAATAAATAAGTTTAAGAGCATCTCTATTCATTTCTCGTAGCTTCTACAACAAATTACCACTAACTTGGTGGCTTGAAACAGCACATATTTATTATATCACAGTTTTGAAGCCTGGAAATCTGAAATCAAAATGGCAGGGGGGTCACACTCCCTCTGGAGGCTCCAGGGAGGAATTGGCCCTTGAATTCTCCATCTTCTGGTGGCAGCCCACATTCCTTGGTCTTGTGCTGCTTCATTCCAATCTCTGCCTCTAGCCTCACTTTCTGTTCTATATTTCTACATTTAAATTCCTTCTGCTTCTCTCTTAAAATAATATGTGTAACTGCATCTAGGACCCAGTTGGATAAAGGAAGATTATCTCTTCATCTTAAGATCTTTCCCTTAATCACACCTTATAAAGACTTTTATTTCCAAATAAGGAGGCACTCACAGGTTCCAAAGAGAGATAAGGATGTAAGTATCTCTTGAGGGCCATTTCTCAGCCTATTGCACCATCACTGGATGTGTCTTTAAGAGCCATGAGTGATATTTTCAATGAGGGAAAATTTGGTTTGTTGTAGGATTGGCAACTGTTTTCAAAAGGTTTTTCACTGCTGTGACTAAAGAATCTGAGCAGAACAATCATAGAGGAGAAAAAGTTTATTTGGGGATTCATGGTTTTAGAGGTCTCAGTCTACAGACAGCTGACTCCATTCCTCAGGGCTCAAGGTGAGGAAGAACACCATGGCAGAAGAAAGCAGCTCATGTGATGATCAGAAAGTGGAGAGAGAGAGACTCCACTTGCCAAATATAAATATATACCCCAAAGCCATGCCCTCAATGCCCCAACCACATTTCCTTCAACCACACCCAACCTGCCTTCAAATATCACTCAATCCCATTAGGTGACTAACTCACTGATTGCATTAAGTCTCTTATAACCCAAACATTTCTTCTCTGAACCTTCTTGCATTGTCTCACTTTTGAGCTTTTGGGGGACACCTCACATCCAAACCATTACAGCAACATGGAGAGAAAGAACAAGGGTTTTATCAACATAAACACAAGGCAAAGACTATACAATATCTAATTCAATACACTGTCCAGTAATCAGTGTAGAGATACAGTGCCTGACAAACCAGCCCTACACACTGTCAATATGTTCAGGATAGTATCAAACCCAAGCTATTTCTTTCATTGCAATTTGTCTGCATTATATAAGGGTCAGGAATTACTTATTCCATCTTTCCAAGACATGATTGTAAGGTCAGGCAGCAAGGACCAAAAGGAGGCAGATTTTAAAAGGCGCAAGGGGCTGGACCAGACTGGAAATTTTATTGGGCTTAGGACCAGAAGAGAGGGCTTCGGACAGGAAAGGAAGGTTTTTAGAGTCCCTTGTCCTACTGGGGTTGGTTGGGAACTTGCTAAGATCCAGGATTGGTCAGGAGACCCTGCTGATTGACAGATAGTTTTGTTGGCACCTGATTGGTGGCTCTTTCACATGCATGAGGGTTGCTTAATCACGTCAAACTGACCTAACAATGATGAATCAAAAATGTTGACACATTTAACCCCAGTTAATTCTATTTTTCAGGGAGAAAAAGTTTTGTTATAATGTTAAGCAAATACAAATACTCTTCCACCAAAATTCCTAAACAGTTGCCCCCAATCCCCTCCAGTGTATTCTGTGTGACATTTTATCATTTTTCTGTGTGTGCCAGGATATTAAAAAAAAAAAAGACTCAAAAGCACTGATATACCAAAACAAGTGGGCTAAAACTAAATCCTTGTGAAATATCTACATTGCAGAAGAGGTTCAGTAAGGAAGAGGCATGTTGGAATAATTTTCAGTTTACAGCTAGCAGCTAGTAGCTATGAGCAGCTCGGAGTGCTTGAAGAATCTACACTCGTTCAGGCCTGATATGAATGCCTGTTCCTGATAGGAACAGGATGGGATGCTCTGCTCTAGAGAGCCATTAGTGAAACCACATTCTTAGCACTTGTGGTTGGCATTGCCAAGCTGCCAGGCCAGGAAACTGATAGCCAGGAGCTTCCACATGGAACTTCTAACTTAGAAACACCCTCCCCTAGGGACAAAGACCCTTCCTGATGATAGCAATATTTAGAACATTCTAATAGTGTGGTTACATTAGGCAGAAGATGATTGGCTTATGGATACTATCTTGCTTGTGTATGATTGACGGGCACGCCCCACTCGAACCCTATAACAATTGTATGCATTCCAAAAATAAACTGAGCTACTGGACAGCGACCTGAGGTGGGTCTTCAGCCAGTTCTCTCACCAGCTCCCGGAGTCTGTGTGTTGATTCCGCGTCTCTACCTCCTGTGACGAGGTAGTCGAGCAATTAATTGACCAGAACCACAGCAGAGGCAGACAGCAGGTGTCTGGTATTCTGGCTCCTTTGCATTCAGTGGAAATCCCCCAAAGAAAGTATGTTTAGAGCTGGACTTGCCAGAACAGATGATAACTGTCCACAACAGGACAATAATAACAGTGTCACTGAAAAGAGAGGTAGAGACTGAAATGTGTCCACTGAATTAGGTAGTTAGAAATCACTAGAAACGGCACAAAGAACAGTCCCAGTGTTACTGCCAGTTACTGGTGACAAGTTCTGCTCCCTCAAATGTTGAAGATTGAACATTAGAGAAACCCCAGAGGTAAGCATATAAAGCAGGGTTTATTTAAAAAGGGGTAACAGACTTCTCCCGGGAGAGAGAAGGGAGCCATAGCTGGTATCCTGGTATCCCCCCCAAGCGAGGAGTTCTGCCCTTTTTTATATGTCCTAGGCTTCCTCTGTTCTCCTGCCTTTTCCCGCCTTATCTTTCTCCGTGTAGGCCCAGGAATGCTTGGTGGGAAGGCCCAAAGGTGGAAAACAGGTGGGCTGAAGGGGAAGGGCAGGATGGAGTGGCCAAGGACACATTAGCAACCTTATAGCTCCCTATAGGGAGGGGCAATTCCTGCTGTTGTAGGGACGAACGAGGCAAGGCACAGAACATAGCAGGAAACGGTTTTATTTGGCTGCATCCAGGTTCAGAGGGCACAGCTTTTGCTGTAATCAATTAATCCCCTGAACCCCGAGTTCAGATAGTTTCAGAGTTTTATACCCAGCATGTAAGGGGAGGGGCTCAAAAGTTCACTGTCTGCAGAAGTTCACATAAAAGCAGCTTTTTCTTTCACTATTTTGGGCAGGTTAACTCTTCAAGGACAACACCTGAGAAGGAGAGAGCTTCTTCTCCCCTTTATTTCCTCACCCTGCCAGCTGTTAACATGGAGCCCATTTGTAACTTATCTTAAAAATGTAGACATCTCTGTGAAGCCCCAGCTCAAGGCCAGAGGCCTTGTTTGCACATTTCTTCAAAGTACTATACTGGATATGTTTGTGAAAAACTAGCAAGGGGGTGTCCAGCACCTGGAGTGATGGTATCTTCTTGTCCAGTGGCCAAGTAAACAGGGCGACACGAAAATAGGAAGTTTATCTACATTGGACTCTTTTGCAGAGACTCTTTTGCTGACAGTCCTAAAATCAGCCATGATGAAGAGGGCTTTTCTGTGGGGAAAGAGGGTGCCACTTCACTGCAACAGTTTACCTTGGCAACAAGTTGGAGCAGGGGCAGGTTCTTGGTAAGGGTGGAGGAAGGGCTCTGAAGGAATTAACATTTCAATCCCTCAGGGGACAGTCTCCAACTTCCTGGACTCACTCAAAATTGGCCTCCTTGATCCAACCCGACTTAGTTTACCTATCTATACTGACTGCCTATCTAATTCTGGCTTCACTAGTGGACTTACAGGGAAAGGCCACAAAGCAGGGAGTTGAGACAGGAAGAGGAGAGTGGATGTTCACAGAACAAATAAACTGCTCTTTAAGAAGGTTATCATTGATGGTATTGAGAGAAATCAGTCAGGGGTGGAGGAAGGTCTTTTGTGAGGTTTAAGACTCTGTGTTCGGCCTTAAAGGCAAATAGTGACCCTGGAAGGAGAGTTCAGAGATGAGGATGTTGGTGACTACAGATGAACTCATACACTTGATAGTGTTATGTTTTGGTTTGATTTGGGGTGTTTGTTTGTTTGTTGTACCAGGGGCTGAACCCAGGGCTGCTTAACCACCGAACCACATCTCCATTTGTTTTATTTTTTACTTTGAGGCAGAGTCTCACTAAGTTGCTAAGATGTTTAGGGCCTTGCTAAGTTGCTGAGGCTGGCTTTGAACTTGTGATCCTCCTGCCTCAGCCTCTCAAGCTGCTCTGCTGGAATTATAGGTAAGCACTTGATGGTTTTTTAAAGAAACTGGAAAAGAGGTAAGATTGAGCCCAGGAGAAAAGATCGGTCTTGAATAGATGACTGCTGGCTACAAAAAAAGGAGGAACGGGTGTGTCAAACAATTTTACCAATCAGAAATCTGAAAGTTGAAGTGGCTGAAGGTGGAGTTGAAGATAACTTGTGATATTTCTTTTCTGTTTCCCAGGGGTTTAAACTGATGCATCTTAAAAATGAGCAAAGTCATTGAATTTGGCAGTCATTTGTGACCTTTACAAGGTCAGTTTTAGTGTTTCATTAAGCCAGCAGTTATCTATCATCCTGGTGAATGGTACACTAGACAAGATAAGAGACCTAGAGTCTAGATTTAGCCCTTTACCACATTAGTTGTTTATAGGGAAGGCATATATTTAGGGCATATATTTTTCCAAAATGAAGGAATTGGGTGAAATGATGGCTCAAGTCATTTCAAGCCCTTACTCTCCTCCTCCTCCTCCTCCTCCTCCTCCTCCTCCTCCTCCTCCTCCTCCTCCTCCTCCTCCTCCTCCTCCTCCTCTTCTTCTTCTTCTTCTTCTTCTTCTTCTTCTTCTTCTTCTATCTAATGTGTCTAACACACAAGACTGGCCATGCTATGAAATTCAAAAGTCCTGTAAGAGGCAGGGATTGGGCCCTCAGGGACACCATAGTGTTCAAAAGTAAACAATTCTTAGAGGGCTGGGGTTATAGCTCAGTGATAGAGTGGTTGCCTTGCATGTGTGAGGCACTGGGTTCAATCCTTAGCACTACTTAAAAATTTTAAAAAATAAAGGTATTGTACAACTTAAAAAAGAAAGTAAACAATTCCTCATAAAAAAAATCATCCTGGAGTGCTCCTATCTGAGTCAAGGTCAGCTGTCAGGGGAAAGCATCACAATGTATATTTCAAGGGAAATAATGTAATCAATATCTGCAATGATTTTTTTCTCCTAATTCCTCAATGTCAAACAGCCTGAAAATGTCAAGATCTTTGACCAGGGATGCAGTTATTCCTCGGTATGAGAAATGTGAGGAAAATAGAGCAAAAAATTTAATGAATTTTAAATCCATTAATTTGAATACTATGAGTATATTGTGAGTCAGTCCTTGAGATATTTTGCAAGCCACACTAGCTGGAAAGCTGTGATTACACATGCTATCTTTTTTAAGATAGAATAGACTCTGCCAAGTCTTGAGCCAAAGGAATTGGCTCAAGCCAATTCACACATAATGGAGACTATAGAAATTTGATATTTAAAAATATATATTATTTTGTCTGATACATCTTCCTGTCAGCGTATTCATTATAATATGTTCCTTTGTTCTATTCAGAATTCCTAGCTGTCTGTTTGTACGTTGATTTTACACCTCCCACCACGAAGCTTAGAAACACTGACAAGCATCCTCAACTCTAAAACGATGCAGTGTGAGGAGGAGGACATTTCTATTGCATTCATCTCCATAAAATATGTGCCCATGGTTAATGTGTTCAGTTCCAAGTCTTCGGTATCTCATCCCTATTTTTGAAGAGACTGATTCCCTGGAGACGTTTTGCTCACATCAGAGTGAAGGTGCTGTCAAAACCACAAAAGGTTCTGTTAGAAGAAGTGTGGATTTATTCCAGAGATGTTTCAAAACCACTGCAATCATCCTTATCAAAACCAAAAACGTGATGATGGCATAATTAATTCCATTGTTATATATAATTATAATGCACCAATTAAAAATAGAAATATCACATGCTGGTAACTAATTATCTACCATGAAGAACTTGTCTGTGGTCACTTTCTTCTTCTCTCAATGCGCTTACTTCTCTAACATCTTTTTTTTTTCTTGGTACCAGGGATTGAACCCAGGGGCAACTAACCACCTAACCATACATCCCCAGCTCTTTTTAATTTTTTATTTTAAGGCAGGATCTCACTAAGTTACTTAGGGCCTCACGAAGTTGTTGAGGCTGATCTTGAACTTGGGATCCTCCTGCTTCAGCCTTCTGAGCTGCTAGGATTACAGGCGTGTGCCACTGCACCCAGTTTTCCATTTAACATCTTGAACTTCCCTCTCAGGGACTGGAGTGTCTTCCTTCTTTCACTTTGCACACTTGACCATGTTCCCTGAGAGACTGATGGGCAGTCGACGGATTGTAGAATCTAGAGTTGCAGAGACCTGTCTGCTCACCTTTTTGCTGTCATTGTCTGTGCAGTGTTTTAGCAACCACTGAATCAGGAGCAGAATGTATTTCTCTGTAAAAGGAAGATTAATAAAACTTCCTGATCTACAAAGGATGTAGTGTGAGGAACAAAAAAGATCATTGATGGGGGGGATTCTGCAAACCAATCTATGACTTGCTGTAGAAAGGAAGGCAAAACTAAGTAGCCTCAGTGCTGTTCTCCCAAGCCACAGGACCTTCCTTCTGACCCAGAACTACCTGCCAAGCAGCCTTTACCATTGCCACTCTGCCTGGGTCTGTGAGAGAACATCCTTTTGAGGTGAAGGGCAGCAGGTGCCAGCCCTGCTCCCTATAAGCCTGCCTTACATCCAGGTGTCCAGGAAATCACAGGTGCTCAGGCTGGCTTTTTTGAGTGGTTTCAAATCACTAATCTTGTGCCTCATTTTTCTGAATTATAAAAGCCAAAATATTTTTCATATTAAGCAGATGATTCCTGTTTAACAAGGAATCATCAAATCAAACAAAGATCTGACATTTTATGTAATATGTGTGTATATATATGTATATTATGGAATATCTGAGATCACATGGATGGAACTGGGAATCCTTATGTTAAGTGAAATAAGCCAAGCATAAATAGACAAGTGTCATATGAACTCATTCATATTTGGAATCTAAAAAAGTCAATCTCATAGAAGTCAAAAGTAGAATGATAGTTACCAAAGGCTGAAGAAAAGTGGGGGGAGGGAGGAAGGGGAAGTGTTTGCCAATGGGTACTAGATTACAATAAGACAGGAGAAATAAGTTCTGATCTTCTAATGCACAAGAAGGTGACCACAGATGATGATAATGTATGGTGTATTTCCAAAAAAGCTAGAAGAAAGGATTTTGAATATTTTCACCACAAAGAAATGATAAATGTTGAGGAGATTGATATGCTTACCCTGGTTTGAGCATTACATAGTACACACATATTTCAAAACATTCCACAGTATTCCATAAATATGTGCAGTTTTATGTACCAATTAAAAAATGAATGCTTAAATGGTAATAAGTCCCTAAATTATCAAAGGACTCCTATTTGCACCCAGTGCACTTATTAAGTCAGCACACAACTCCATTCTACTTTGGGGTCTGATATGAGGCCAAATGCAGTCCATGAGTAACGGAGCATGATAAAGTATGTTCTGAAAATTTTTTCTCCCAAAAGTTTATTGTTGCTATATCAATGTTACCTAATAAACTTTAATTTAAAAATTTAATTAAGTTTTCAAATAATCTATACCAAAACAGTTATCCTCTCAATCAAATTAAAATTCTAGAAATGAATATCCATTTCCTGTATTATCCAAGACTTCTTAGTTTTGACTTCTTAGTTTTTTTACTCACAAAAAAGAAGCTGACACATCATAATGTTAAAAAACAGCACTCAGGGTCACCAGTGTGAATTGCACTGGTGCAATATGTTTAACTTCCAAAGAAGGAGTTATCACTTCAGAAATCAATGTTTCTTTTTTTTTTTTTTAACTTTTTTCTGTACCAATCTTTTCTTGTAAATAAATGAGAGATAATTTTATGACACCACATTATAGCAATTGCTTCTTTTAAGAAGTATTCTTTTTTCTATCCATTTCATTTTAACCATAGGATACAAAATAAGTGGTGCTGAATTATAAACAGAGTTGTCCCTTTTATTGTATCAATTAAGAAGCCCCAGTTGCCTAATGGATAAGGCATTGGCCTCCTATTGTATTAATTAATTGTCAGATTACTATCCTTATATAAGGGAGGAGGAATCAGACTCAGCACAGTGCCTATGCAGAATACACATACACACACACACACACACACATACTGAATGAATGGATCAATCAGTGAATTGATTTTAAGTGACTTGTTTAAATTTGAATTGCTAAAAAGTTAAGATTTGAACCTACAACTGATCCACCATTATTTCCACTGCATCACACTCCCTCTATTGTAACACACACAAGAATAGTTTAAGTTAATTGTCAGGTCTAATTATAGATTTGCAAGTACCTGATTACACTTCCCCTCATGCACATATGGAAGTGTTAATTCTAAATTCTAGGAAATTGTACTGAAATGATGTTCATTATGATTAAGATCTTAAAATTCTCTTGTCTTTCTCTCTTCCTTGAGTGTGCTCCAAAGAAGGCTAAATTTTACATTTGAAAACAGATTGTTCCCTTGTTCCATTACTGGAATTTTTTCATTGTTGAGAATCCCAGAAATCATACATAGTTGTGCCATTGTGGGCTGAAGAGAAGTAGGGGAAAGTAATTTAACAACAATTGCTTTAGAAATCAACAAGATACATTTACAGACTGCACGTACTTTTCTTAGTTATATTTAGTGTAGGAGAAAAAACAGCAATCATGGTGTAAAGAGACCCCATCTCCTTACAACAGAGGAAATTTTATCCAAACATACAAAGGCTCCAATTGAGAGACTAAGAACATTCCTTTGGGGGCTGGGATTGTGGCTCAGAGGTAGAGTACTTGCCTAGCATGTGTGAGGCACTGAGTTCGATCCTCATCACCACATAAAAATAAAATGAAGATATTGTGTCCACCTATAACTAAAAAATAAGTATTAAAAAGAAAACACTCCTTTGTCAGGCCTTTTGCTAGAGCTCAGGCTATATAACACTGAACAGAGGTTAAAGAGGATAAAGCACACACCAAGTCCAGATTTCAGCCCTTTCCATAATATTTTGTGTACTCATGAAACAAGATATAGGTAAATAGCAAAGTGTAAGTGTAGTCTTATTCCTTCACAACCTGATAAGTTTGTTTTCTCCCATGTTGCAATCTGGAGAAGCCATATAGCATTGTATCATCTGATGAAATTACAGATGCTCTATGACTTAAAATGGTTGATGTTTAAAAATCCATCATTTATTAAAACAATTAGGTCATGGTTTTGAAATAACCATCTTGGAGTTACCGGCATTATTATAGAACCTAAACGATATTATGGAGAAACTTTAAAGAGAACATATAGGTCCTCCTTAACTTATGATGAAGTTACATGCCAATACATCAACAGTAAATTGAGATTTTCATATGTGAAAAATTATTTAATGCACCAAACCTAACAAACATCCCAGCCTAGCAACACAGCACGCTGTAGAGTATTGGCTCTTTTTCCTTGCAATCACGTGGCTGACTGGGAGCTGTGGCTCACTGCCACTGCCCAACATTTTGAAAGAGAATTGTACTGTACCACATATTGCTGGTTGTGTAAAAGATCCAAATTTAAGATTTGATACAAAGTGGTATAAGAAGATACAAGGTGGTATAAGAAGAAAAGGGGGTTTTAAGAAGAAGAAATTCACAGTCAGTAGAGAGAATCAGTAAGCAAAAGATTGAATAATATCCTTTGAATTTGGTAATTAAAAAGTTGTTGAGGGGCTGGGGCTGTAGCTCTGTGGTAGAGCATTTGCCTTGCATGTGTGTGGCACTGTGTTTGATCCTCAGCACCACATATAAATAAATGAATAAAAAAATTCATCATGACAAAGACAACAATTGAAAACTTACTGAAGGTGGTTTGATAGTGTGTGTGAAGTGAAATTTGAAATGGAAAATTCAAATAATAGTATAATCCAGTGAGGAGAGGAGTGTGTCCAGGAAAAATGGCACCGAAATAAAAAGAAAGTAAAAATCAGTGGAGTTAAGATCAAAGAATATAAAACCAAGGTGCTGTTGAAACATCCCAAGGTGGCTGTTTGTGCAGGGAGTTGTGGGTAGATAAAGTATCAGAGTCTCCAATGGATGTTGTAGACCACAGGCCCATCTATTAAAACAGCAGTGAGGAAGGAATGAGAGTGGTGTGGTCACCTACTCTAAGCATTCAAAGTCACCAGGCAACAACAGACAGAGATGGGCAAAATAATGCAAATCAGCAAATGAGGAACCTGATTGATGCTGAACAACCTCACCCTCCACACAGTCAGTCAGCAGCCTGAAATATCTTAGGTTTGGCAGAATAAGTCCTCCCCCAGTGCAGAAGACCAGAAGAGAAATGGACCTAGTCCATTTCCCACTAAAGTGGGAAAACCAGAAGTGTAAGATGTTCTGCTAAAGGGTAGAGGAAATGTCTAGAAGAGATGATGGCTGATGAGGATGGGGTGTGCAGGAACTTGACAAGAAGCCGGGATGTAACTGATGAGCCTCAAATGTCCCCACTCAGGCACTGGATGTATGGATGTCAGAATGGACCTGGTACCGCATGTGGTATTGAACCTCAAGGGAATAGGGAAGAGGGATGGCTCTTCTAGTCTCCTGGCTAAGTTTCAGTGCTTCCTCAGAGGAAATGGTTAGAAGTAGGAGAGAGAGACATTGAGTGTTAATTTTCTCCTTAGGATGGTTAATCCAGGATCAGTTCCCTCACGCCAAAGTTTTCTTATTTTCTTTTTTAAGTTTGACTTTATTTTTGATTGACTTGTCACACAATTGTACATTTTGAATGGGATTCATCATGATATTTCAATACATGCCTATATTGTGTAATAATCAAGAATATTCATCACCTTAAACACTTTTCATTTCTTTGAGATAAATCTCTTCCAGCTATCTCATATATACATGTTTGTAAACTATGGTCACCCTACTGTGCATTGAACATTACAAGTTTTCTTATTTCAGTGAGTGCAACAAGGATCAAGAAGGGATTTCCCCCACCATTAGGGTCTCCTATTCTCTTTCTCATGAAGCTCCTTTCCTCCAGAATCTTCCAGTCTCCACCATTATCTCCCTTCCTTAACACATGCTTTGACAATTATATCAGGTGTAAGTTTGATAGTACAGAAGTTATTGAAATGTCCCTAGTGTAAAGGGGAATGACAGCTGACAGGCAGTGGAGAAATAGGCAGACCCCTGAAAACAGAGTCGGGCAGCTGAGTGTGAGCCTTAGCTAACTCTACATACAGTCATGCATGCATGATGATATTTCTGACAATAACAGACCATGTATCGATGGTGGCCCCGTATGGTGTTATTACCTAGGAACTGCATAGTTGTTTTAGTTTGTCTTAGTTGTTCTAAGGACAGTCCATGAGGGTGATACACAGTGAAGAAATTGATGAATGATGCTTTTCTCAGAATGTTTCTTTGCCATTTATATCATGCATGACAGTACTAGTTTTATGGTTTGAGGCAAGTTCCCTCAACACATCTATCCAAAAAAGATATTAATATCTATTCAGAAGGAATTTTGTTGGGATTAAAAGATGTTGGCCCAAACACTTTTGATAAATGATAAAGCCTATATTATATTAAAGATGTTAGGGAATATGGTAAGTAGGGTAAGAAATGCCCAAATGGAATGATTTGGATATTCATAGAAGAGAACATGCTCCCCACATGTTATAGCTGATTCTTTCCTGATGATTTTACTCTTTATATGGGCATAGAAGATAGGTGGTACAGAGCACACCTGTAATCTCAGCAAGACTGAAGCCTGAGACAATAGACACAGAAGATGTAAAAAATCACAATTCCCTGAAAATTGTCTCAGAATCTTTTCTCAGGTCAAACAGGTCCACAGTCTCCTCAGTAATATTTTGTAAGTTAAAACTGCAAGTCACAAATGTTTATTCTTTTTTTTAATTAAGTCACCAAATTTTCTTTCTTTTTAAAAAATATCTTTATTATATTTACTTATTCTTATGTGGTGCTAAGGATGGAACCTAGTGCCTCACGTGTGGGAGGCAAGTGCTCTGCCACTGAGCCACAACCTCAGCCCCCACAAATGCTTATTATTTATTTTCTTTATTCCTAGTAAAAGGCTTCAGTAAGGAAGGAGTCAAACAATTTTATTTTTTGAGCCACAGCCTGGGTAAAAAACTTCCTATACAGATAAGAAAATCTTGTAAATCTTTAGCATCCAAGTGCTTTAGAACTCAAAAACAAAGAAACAATGAATGTCACTGTGAGAGTTGTTCTTGTTCATTTATGATGATCTTAAAACCCCTTGTACCATTATCAAATCACTTCCAAAGGCAGGGCATGGTGGTGCAGGCCTGAAATCCCAGTGGCTCAGGAGACTGAGGCAGGAGGATAAAGAGTTCAAAGCCAGCTTCAGCAAAAAGCAAGGCACTAAGCAAATCAATTAGACTCAGTCTCTAAATAAAATACAAAATAGGGCTGGGGGTGTGGCTCAGTGGTCCAGTGCCCCTGAGTTCAATCCCAGTACCAAAAAAAAAAAAAAAATCCCTTCCAACTCCAAAATAAACTAAATACGTGAATATTTTTTGAATTGCAGCAAGTTTTTCACACTTGTGAATAAGTCAATTCTGTTACTATTTTATAACCTGAATAAAATTGCAAAGGAATGCTGATTTCAGTCCAAAAAAGGCATTTTATCAGAATTCTTAGAGCATTCCTTACCCATCCATACTTGCGAATCATGGGTGCAAAAACACAGACAGAAAATGTAAATGTCTTTAAAAACACCTCTATGTGAGAAATCATTAACATAAAATGGTGAGGCAAGTAAAAATGAATTGCATAGATAACAGCAAAACACATTACTCTTGAAGCAATTTAACTAGGATTTGCATTTATCTGAATGAGATAAATAATTGCTAACATGTATTGAATGTTTGCTTGCAATAGATATAGTTGTAGTCATTATACCCTTATTAATTCATTGAATCCTCACAACACTATGAATTATAATTACTTCCATTTTACAGAGGCACAGAAAGATTATCCCACCCAAGCTTCCAAAATGGAACTTAAAGCCAAGATTTACAGCTGGGGACTCTGGCTTGAGAAGTCATGTCCTTAGACACAAACTTTCAGACACTCACTTGATGAGAAAAGAAGTATTTATTAAAGCTGTGGCAACCAGAGGACATTAAAACTATGGCTTTAGAACTCAAAAACAAAGAAACAATGAATGTCATTGTGAGAGTTGTACTTGTTCATTTATGATGATCTTAAAACCCCTTGTACCATTATTAAATCCCTTCCAAAGGCTGAGCACAGTGGCACACACCTGTAATCCCAGTAGCTAGGGAGGTTCAAGAAGAGAGATCCAGGAAGGAGGTGGATCTCATTTCTGAATGGGGGTTCTGAAGATGGCATGCCTAAATCTGTCACCTGTTAAATGATCCCTTCTCAGTTTCCCATAAGTGTCCGGATTGCCAAAAAGAATTTCTGCATTTAATAAATTAAAATCTCTGAGGAAGATGGGAAAGTAAGAGATGATTTTCACTCCACAGGGAGTTAAATTCTAGAAAGTATTTAAACCTAGATATCAAGAACTTTTGTTGAATATAGGAAAAAAAAGAGATAAAAAGAAAAGAAAGAATGTAACTATTTCTATAAGTAATTTGGTTATGTTTAAAAAAGAACTAGTGGACTTTCAGACAGACCACAGGTGACAAAGTACTGATACAGAGCCCTGTGATGATTCTGGTATGGTTAAAATAAGTAAATGATTAACCAAGGCAAAGAATACATTGTAAAAATAACATGACTGCTCTACAGAAACAAAAGGATGGTAGGAGAGAGAGAGAGAACACATTGGTAGCAGATTTACCTTATAAATCAGACAATTAGAGGAAGACAAATGTCAATTACTAAAAGGTTCCCAAGGCAATTGATGCTTCCAATCCAGACCATAGTTTATATATAGCAATGGTTCTCAAAAGTGTGGTCCCCAAACCTGATGACTTGTTAGAAATGCAACTTTTCTGGTCTTACCCCAGACCTCCTGAATTAGAAACTCTAAGCAGGAAATAACAATCTTTAACAAGATTTTTAGGGTTTTGATACACCCTAAAATTTGGAATCTTAGTTTACAGTTTCTTTTGACCTGGAGGATCCTATTTAGATAGTCAACTTGTACTTAAAAAAACAAAACAAACCAACAACAACAACAAAAAAAAAACCACAATAAAACCTCTATTGAACTAAATGTTCCTCTGAGAAGTATCTGAGAATTTCAACTTCAAAAGAAGTCTATAGCCTTCTGCTTATGGCCAAAGTGGAATAACAGAAACTGAGTGTATCATTCCAATGAAACAATAACAAAATACACATACACACACACACGTTATTTAAAAAAAAAAAAGGCAAAATGAGTTTTTTAAAAATCCTAAACAGCAGGTAACACAAGACAGTAATTACTGAGAGATAGGAAGCAAACATGGTGAGCCTGCTAATTGCCCCAGCTTCCTTACCCCAGAGTTTCTAGGGTATGATGTAAGAAGAGGGAACAGTAGCAGATAATAGCATACCTATTTACAGGATAGATGAAAAACTAGCAAACCTGAAACCTACAACCCAATACAAAATGGAAAAAGGTTTGAACAGATACTTCACCAAAGAACTTTCACACAGGTGACAAAAAAATGCAGGAAAACATCATTAATCATTAGGGAAACTAAAAATCACAATGAGATATTGCAGTATACCTATTCAAATACCTGAGATAAAAAAAAAATGACCATACCAAATGTTAACAAGCATTGAAGCAACTAGAATTCACATATTCTGCTGGTAAGAACATACAATGGTGTGCTTATTTTAGTACTGTCTTAAAAACAGATAAATACCAAGATATGATCAAGTAATTTCATTCCAAGATAATAGCCAAGAGATAAGAAAGCATGTGTCTATACAAAGACATATACAAATATTCTTTGCAGCTTTATTTGTAATAAACATAAAATTGGAAACAACGCAACAACCATTGCGTAAACAAATTTATTCTAGCAGAATGAACCTAACTATTGATGCACTCAATAACACAGATGAATCTCAAAATAATATTGCTGAGTGAAAGAAGCCAGTCCAAAAGTGTGTGTGGGGGGGGGGAGTGGGACTACACATTGTATAATTACATTTATATTTAATTCTGGAAAAATGAAAACTAAAGAAGTGACTCATAGGGGGTCAATAATTGGGTGGAGATGAAGGAGAAGACATCAGAGGAAGACAGGAGAAAAGAGCATGAGGAAAACCGTGGAGGTTTGGGGTATGCTCATTATCTTAATTGTGGTGTCTATTCTGTGCCTCTTTTTGCCAAGACTTGTTTTCCAGAACTGGAAATCAACTAAAGAAAGGTAAACTCAATCCTGCATTGGCTGACAAAGGCTTCAGGCTTATTTGTATTTTCATAGGAAACTTAAAATCTAAGGAAACTTCTAGAAAGAAAGAATCCTCTCTAGAGACAGACTCATATGCTGGGGCAGACACTGTTCAGTAGGAAAGCAACTTTCTGGAACTGCTCCAACTATGTTTCCCCCATGGGTTATGACTTTGCTCCCAGGGTAACCAAACCTAGGTAACACATCCATTAAAACTGGATTCTACACAGACGGACAACTACTGTGCCTGATTATAAAAAGCACCCTTTTCTGGTTACAATTAAAAAGTAATTAGTAGGGTGATATTTTCTATTTTTCAACAACTTTCCCCCCAATAGTTGTATCATATTGAACCCAGTCTTGAAAATCAGGATCAGGTCCTTGTTCCCCCAACCCAAGAAATGCCGAGGCAAAAGCAAAAAGTAAATTTTATTTAAAAAACAGAATGAAGAGAGAAAGAAAGAGAGAGACTCCTCTGGAGTAGAGGGAGCCCAGAACTGGTGCTTGAAGGAGTGGAGGTGTCTAACCCCTTTATAGATTTTTGGTTTCCTTTCTTTTCATGCCCCCTCCTCTTATCTTTCCTATGTGACCAAAAGGCAAAGTGACCAAAGGGCTGGAAAGAACTGCCCACAGGGTACCTCTCCATATTTTATAAAACCACATTTTTCATCAGGCAGTGCCTTTCTAGACATTTTAATTTAATTTGAGTCTATCTTTCTCTGCCGCAGGTTGACTGTATTCCAAAAGCATGAAAACCTGCTGGAAATGAGGATGGCTTGGCACAAAGTCCTGCAGCCTCTCGGGGGACAAATGCCTGCCATGACGAGGCACACTGTCCTCAAACAATGCCATCTTTTTATTCATGCTCACCATCAAACAGAACCAAATGCTCAAAGTTTCTTAGATTTTCTTGTGATCCTCTTCTTGGAAGAAGATTATTTTCATATCCAGTACCTGAACTTCTAAGCACATTTTCTCCTCTCTTCTCTACAGCAGGCTGCATTCCTGAGGCTTCTGTGCCTTGGATTAGTAGGAACAGTGTGTGGTTCCTTCCAGACATCCTCCCACACTTGCCCCCACCTGCCCAGACCTGGAGTTTCCATCAGAACCCCTGTATCTCCAGTCAGAGCCCCTGTAGCTCTCATGCACACAATTCAACACCCACCTGACTCAGGTGCCAACTATGCCCTTTGGTCCCAACTATGCCCTTTGATCCCAACTATGCCCTTTGGTCCTTGAGAGGATCATTTTATTCCTTCTCTAAGAAAAGTTTTGCTTGGAAGGTACCAGGAAAAATCAACAATTAACATAGGAAATGAGATGAAGTGTCAGGAAACTAGGATCATCTCTACATCTCAAGTAATGATAATAATGACTATATACTACACACTTCTCATTTTAAAAATTATTTCATATTCTGAACACCTAGATGCCTGAAATTACAATAATGATTAGCTTCCAACAGTACCAATCTATTTTTTCATAAAGATTTAATACTCTCAAAATGTGTCCATTAACTTTCTTTTAAGGATCTTTGAGATCTGGTTAAAATAGTACAGATAATTAGCATGGAGATCCAGTCAAAATGTGGAATGGCCCTCCCCTTCTGGACCAAAATTGCCATCACACAGTTTGGGCTTAAAAAGTTGAGGAAACTTTGGGCTGGGGGTATAGTTCAGTGGTTAGAGCACTTGCCTACTGTGCAAGAGTTCCTAAATTCAGTCCCCAGCACTGCAAAAGAAAATAGAAATTTAAGAAACTTGAGAAATTGCTAAAAGCCCCTGCCATCTATCTCCCTGATTCCTCTGTGAACACATCAAGTCTTTACTAAGACAAAATTGACACAGGAAGGACTCCACTAGAAGTAAATGATGAAACCTAACTCATACTGGCTGAAACAAAAATGGACTTTATTAGCTCATCAAAATGAAATCAAGAGACACATTTGGCAGCTGAATTCAGGAGTACAGACAGTGTTCTCTAGCTTGCTCTCCATCTCCTGAAGCCTGCTTCCCTTCCTGTGTAGCTTCATCCTCAGAGAGACTTTCTCCATGGGCCCAGAAAGGTCACACCCATTCTTTGGCATGTCCAGTCCTCATAAGCAGACATTTCAGAGGAAAGAACAAATCTCCTCTTGCCTGCTGTCCACACTGTTGAAGTCCTTCCCAGTGACCTTTCTCTATAGCATCTCAGACAGTTGATCCTCTCTTTTTTCTGCAGATTCTTTCCTCCCTTAATTTCCATGTTATTACATTCTTTGTCTCCCTTCTCAGGTCTCTTCCCTTTCATGCCTCCTAAATTTTGGCATTTCCTGAAATTCTGTGCTTAGTTATTCTTTTTAATTAGAAGATGTGCGAAATAATATGTACATGCATACATATTTGAAATATTGATTTTTTAATTATACATGTAAACACATTTGTAAATAGTTCTACTGGATAGTTCACATAAAATAAAAGACATCTGTTTTCAGTGACTTTTGGCAAATGTAGTCATGTAATTACAACTACAACAAAAATATAAAATGTTTCCTCTTCCCCCCAAAATCTCTCATACCTCTTTGCCTTCAAATCCTTCCCCCACCTATGGCCCCAGACAGCTAATCTTCTTTTTTATTCCTAAGAAGTAAGAATAATTCTTGCTTATTCTAGAATAAAAATAGAATCACATAATATATAATTTGTATACAACCAGAATCATATAATATATATATACATATTTTTGTAGTACTAGGGATTGAACCAAGGGATCTACCACTGAGCTATACCCCCAACCCTTTTATTATTTTTTATTTTGAGACAGGATCTTGCTAAGTTACCCAGGATGCCCTCCAATTTGCTATGTTCCTATCTCTGCCTCGCAAGTTTCTGGGATTACAGGCATAGGCCATCACACCCAGCAAATTTTTAGGGATAGTTTCTTTTACTTGCCTGCTATTTTGATATTTACTCATGTCATTGCATGTATTTATAGTTCATTTTTTATTAATGTCTTATTCCTTTGTACAGATATACTAATTTATGTATTCATTTACCAACTGGTTTATGCTCAGTTTGTTATTAGTTTGCAACTAGAATAAATTATGTCACTATGAACATTCTTCTACAAGTGTTTATGTGGCTACATATTTTCATTTCTCTTATGTAAACATGCAGGAGTGAGATTGCTGGTTGTTGGTAAGAATGTGTTTAACTATATGAAAGTAGTTCTATTATTTTTCAAAATAGTTCCAAATTCCTGCACCATTTTTCATCCCCATCACCAATGAGTGGATGTTCAACTTACTTCATATCCTTGCCAATGTTGCTAATGTCCAGCTCTTTAACTCTTGATAGACATGTGGTTTTAATTTTCATTTCTCTGATGACCATTCATATATATTCCTTATGAAGTCTATTCAAATGTTTTACTCACCTTTAATTAGGTATTAGTCATATTATTCAGTTAGGAGACTTTTTTATATATTCTTCATATAAGTTATTTGTCAAATATATGCCTCGTCTTTGCTAAAATTTAAGCTCTCTAATGATATATTTGCCATTTACTGTTGTACTCTAAATGCCTCTCACAGTTCTTGGCATATGGTACTCAATAAACAATTGTTAATAAGCGAATGAACAAGTTTCTAAATGTGCCCAGTAAACTGCAATGGAGTGTTAAAGACAGATTTAAGAACTGCAAGATGTCTCCACCATCTTTCCTTAATTTCAGAATAAAGGGATTTTCTCATTTAAAAAGTACACTGAAGTGGCTATCATCTAGCCAGGCTCCAGCCCCAAAATCTAGCTCCCAAACCTGCTCTCTTTCTACTTGATGCTGGTGAAACCAGGGAGACAAGGACTAATTTGACTAATGACAGATGGCCTCAGAGTTCCCTCCTGTGTTTCGTGGCTTCCGGAAAAGTGATATAGACCAGTAGCTATCAAACTTGAGCAGTCATAATAATTCCCTGGAGAACTGATTAAAATATAAACTGATGGGTTTCATTCCCAAAAGCCCATTCGCTAATTCTCCAAAGAATTCTCAGTTATCAGTGGAGCTACTCTTGGTCCAGTAATCCCACTTTGGGAACCAGTGTTGAAGGCAAATGTTTACCAACTAAACAGTCTAGAATGTTCTCCATCAGACACCCTCATACATAGCAAGTAGTATGGGAAAAGAACTCAATTTATTTCCTAACATCAATATAGATAAATGCATGCCAGGCACAAGGAGTTGTACACGTCAACCTGAATATAAGGTATAGATTTGATCAAGGAAACCTGTCAACATGTAAGTGAAAACAAAACAAAACATAAATAAAACCATAAACAAATAGGCCTATAAAAATATTCTAGGCCTAAAGGTAAAAGGATAAGTATACTGAAAAATTAAGGAAGGAGCACATCTCCAGACACAATTCTCTACAGGAAAAGATACAAACTTAGCTCAACATTTGCTTGGTATTCTTAATAAAGAAGCACACCATTTCTGAAAATGGAGCAAGAAAAACCATGGGAAAGATTAGAAGGTCTCCGGGAAAAGTCCCAATAGGCAGAAGAAGGCTGAAATAAGAGAAAATTTAAAAAAGTAGAGGGCAAAAACTAGATCCAGTTTCAGATAATATAGTTTGGCATTTACACTACAGAATATTAAATAAGTTATCTGAAAAAAAAATTCAAGAAGGTCTTCCAGAATACAAAGAAAAAGCACAAGATAAAAATGAAAAGAGAGAAGCTGTTGGATATGGGCAAGATAAGTGAGAGAGTAGAGAGGAACTTAAGACTAGTAAGGCCCATGAAAGAAGTCAGAAGTGACCAAACAGAAAGGAAAACATAAGGATATAACAGAGACTTCTGTTTTCAGCAATATGGTAGACTAGACTTCCTTTAAAAAAATTTCAGCACAAAATATCTAGATATGATAGATAAAACCAAACAACTATCCTTTTAAATTCATAACTGACCTTCCAAGAAAGTAGGAGAAATCCTCAAAGACTCCAAAAATGAAGCAGAATTTGGAGCTCTTTTGATTTATTGCAAGTATCACCAACCAAAAAGTTTAAATTTTTGTTAATGTAATGAAGCAGATAAGGTTTCAGGCCCATATTTTGAGTAATGTAGAAGTTAGAATTGAGACTTCATGGAAATCCTAGAGATATCAAAGATTCCTTCTCAGGAAAAGACTTCCTGTCAGCAATGGAAGAGGACATGAAAATTTGTATGTCGTATCCTAGGCTCTGAAAGAGTTGGAAATGCCTTTCCTTGAAATCATAATTTTAAACTTGACTTTGGGAGAACTTAGGGTCTAAATGCCCACTACTTGCATGATCATGAATCCCCAGGACAAAAGCTTCAAATGGCCCTAAATGGGGACACCTCAGTGAAACACCTGGTCAAAGCGGGATAAAGTCTTCTTGAAAGATAACCAAAATTTCCAAAGATAAAGCCTGGCTCTTCAAACATGATTCATAATACAAAATATAAGGAAACTAGAATTCACAAGTAAGGATGAGAAACCATCACAAACAGTAGAATAAGACCCCCAAGAACTTTAGCCTAAGTAAATATCAGTTTTAGAATAGATGTTGAAGGAAATTAAAGATGAAACTGAAAACATGAGATAGGAACAAGATACTACAAAAAAGAAAAAAAAAATCAAAGAATCATATAGAATATCTAAAAATAAAAATATAACAATTAGCTGGGCGTGGTGGTGCATGTCTGTAATCCCAGCAGCTTGGGAGGCTGAGACAGGAGGATTGGGAGTTCAAAGCCAGCCTTAGCAAAAGCAAGGCACTAAGCAACTCAGTGAGACCCTCTCTCTAAATAAAATACAAAATAGGGGTAGGGATGTGGCTCAGTGGGTGAGTGCTCCTGAGTTCAATCCCCAGTACTCAAAAAAAAAAAAAAAAAAAATATATATATATATATATATATATATATAAATAAAATATATATCAAACAATTAAATTTTAAAATTTATATATATATATATATATAAAATATATATATAACAATTAAATTTTAAAATTTATATATATATAAATATATATAATATATATATAAAACAATTAAATTTTAAAATTTAATGACTACAATAAAATACCAAAGTATGTAGAACTGAAAAGAGAATAACTGAACCAAAAGATGCAATTAAATAAATAATCCAGAAAGCAACACAGAAAAACAAAGAGATGGTAAATAAGAAAAGTTGATATAAACTTTTTTTTTTTTTACACCAGAGTGTAAAGTTAATTTACATGTCATTGAAATTAGGAAATAGAAAAAATGGAAGAGAGGAACCCTTTTATTCCTCACTTAATTAAATTAATTTTTTACTCAAAATGCTGATATTAAATACAAAGTCATTAAGTGAAAAATATTTTATTCATGTTGACAAAGAAAATTTTTATGCATTACACCCCAAACCCAAGATAGCCAAAGCAATTTTCATATAGTAAATTATATTAATCCTCCAGTGAAAACAAGTTTATGTAATAAATTGTTATATAAAAGTAAGCAAAAATACTTTTTTCACAAACTTTAATGTAATGGAAGTTTATTATACTTGCTTTGAGAGAAGGTAGTGTAGAGAGGTATAAGAAAGTCATACTTTGGGTGGTACATTTTTTTCCCTTATCTTTGGGAGAAATCATGATTATCTTGCATTCAAAAGAACAGAGAAAAATAACCATAGGAAAAAAATTAAGGGGCTGGGGTAATAAGTCAGTGGTAGAGGGCTTGCCTAGCATGTGTGAGGCACTTGGTTAAATTTTCAACACCACATGTAAATAAATAAAATAAAGATCCATTGAAAACAAAAGAATATTTTTTTAAAAAATCAAAGATAAACATAGTATTACTTCAAACTGGATATATACTGCACATGTAACTATAAAGTCATGGGAGATTCTACCACGTCAACTCCATGACAGAGAACAGTTCTGGATTCACTGAAAGTGTTCAATTCAAACTTGTTTGTATGATATTCCCTGACAGTGAACTGTTGTGTTGAGTCAATTGATGAATACGGTTTTGTCTGAAACAGAAATTTAAAATAAAACATCTTCTAATATATTTATTCTGTATGTTACTGGATTAAATAAAACCATTATGTTGGGAAAAAAGAAAGTAATTGTCTAAAAAGTGGTAAGGTTTTTAGGAGAGTTATTAAGGCAGAAAGCTTCTAACAAAACACTTACTACAGAAGATAATATATACTTGAAGGATTAATGACTAAGACATTTTAAAAGTTGAAGGAGAATACAAATCCTTAGGTTCAGGAAGCACAGTGATTCTCAGGAAAGAACAACTAAGGAAGTCTATACCCAGACATTTCATGGGCAAACTGCAGAACACCAAAGGCAAAGAGATAGCTTAACACCAGTCAAAGAGAAAAGACAAATTATTTACCAAAGAACAATAGGTAAGCTGACAACTTGATTTTCAATAGCAATGATAGAATAAAAAAATCAGTAGAATAATGTTCTCAAAGCTATGAAAGTAAATAATTGCTAACCTAAAATATGTGCCCAGGAGAGTATATGGTTAGCTCTCTGACAAAAGGTACTGATACCTCCTGGTTATACCCATCTTTTAAGAATGACAATGAAATAAAGACATTTTTAGACAATCAACAAACAAGAAAAGTCAGTTCTCTCTCTCTCTCTCTCTCTCTCTCTCTCTCTCACACACACACACACACACACACACACACACACACAAACTTCTAAAGGATATACTTCAAAAAAAGAGAGTATTTGGTCTTTGTCCACAGGTGAGTACGGTCTCTTGGTCCACGTGGTGTCAAAGTGGGAGTATCTCTAAAGTAGATTGCTCCAAGTGGCACTGCCCAGTGGGCGACTTCCTTATACATCCCTGCAAACTACAGCTTCCTCCTTCAGAAGGCTGGAAGCCCCAGAGGTCATCCTGAGTTCTAGGATGCTACTTTGGCCCCAGCATGAACATTACAGTATTGTCATTTCCCCCTGAAGGCAGATTATAAGAGACCAAAATATGTGATCCTCCATTGAAGCAAGAAAATGAACTGGATAGTAGAGGAAACAAAGTGGAAAGAAAGTCTGTCAGAAGAAGCTTGAGAAGAGATGAGCAGATAGAGAGGCAACAAGACTTGGGAGGCAAGTTGCATCCATCTCCAATAAACTATAGAATGAGGGGGGAAGGATGTGACTGTAAGAGCAGTCACAGACTATAAAGAAATGATCTTGCCTGTGCTCCAACAGGCTTTCTCTACAGAATCAAATAGCAGGCTTTTTGACCACAAGGGGTCTTGTTTGTTGATCCCTGACCTAAAGTTTAACTGTAGCTGGAATATCTGCTTCTAAAATTTGGTGCTATTGGCCAGAGACTGCAATATTCCTCATCTCCCAAGCATGAGTGTCCTCACTATATGATGGCTTGCTTGCTTCCCCAGAGTGGGTAATCCAAGATAGCAAGAAAGAAGTGGCAATAGCCTTTAGGACCTAGCCCCCAAAGTCACATATTAGCACTTCAACTGTTTTCCACTGGACACTCAAACCAAGACTGACACTTTGTGCATGGGGACTACACAGGGCTTGAATACCAGGAGGCAACCATCCTTATGGCTGTCTTAAAAAGTGGCTACCACTGTCAATTCCTTAAATAAAATCCCTGTGGGTTTTGTTTCTCTCATCATACCCATACAGAAGTAAGAATAATACAAACTTTTATACTCCAAAAAATAAAATTAAAAAAAACAATCATTTTAGAAAAATGCTTCATAATAGTCCAAGAATATTCTAAATTAATTCCAAATATTCATACTAGACATGCTTTATTTAAAAAAAATAAATCTCAAGAATATTTATAAACTTGCAAATATCCAAGTAGGGGAGAGAAAAAAAATTCTGTGAAAGAAACCAAAATTAAGCTGCTTCCTCAGACCCTCCAACCCTGAGGTCCTAAAGAGGATAGGAATATTTATAAAGACTCTGAGGGGGAAATATACTCAAAGTGACGACCATGTATCCATGAGGAAGACACAGTCTTAGAAAACTGCTCATGGATACCTGGCTGGATAAGGAAATACAAAATTAAGAACTAAAACAAGAAAACCAAAAATCAATTAAGTATACAGGCCTACACATAAATAGCTGCTGTAAATATAATTAAAATTCAACATAAAAACAAAAAGAAAATCTAACTATTAAAAATAAGGAACCAAGGGTAGAGAATGAATAATTATATGTAAATAAGATAGGTCTGTTCCTCTGATTAACCGTAAGAAGCTAAGAAGCCTGAGAAGAAAGAAATGGAAGTAAATGTGCTTTCTCCATAGGACTGGATAAAAATTATGACATCTAAGCTGAGGTTGGAAGAGCAGTGGGAGATGCTCAGGAAAATGATGGGGAGTGGGGGGCATTGGTAGCCAACAGCAAAAATCCACTCTGGATGAGACAAACAAAATTCAGTTTATGGGAAGGAGACAGAGTTCACAGATGCAGTTCAAGGGCAATAGTGCTGAACTCAGAAAGACAAACAGCAACACTGGAGACTAATCACCAAGGTCAGCCCTGTGAACTTGTCAGAGTACTTCCCCTGACATAATGAACCCTAAGCATGTTTCTGTATTATGTCATTCTTCCTAAGATTTGAAATCCCTGTAGGTCACATCAATGCAAGCCTGCTATTAGCCAGAGGCTGGCAGGACTGTCTTTGATGGCCCCACAGAACAGCTCATGGTCCAAGAAAAGTACAGGAAATTGAAATGCTGTTATCAACAGGAGGAAGGTGGATGCCAGGCAACTTCAAAACCAGAGGAATGAGAATAGGCTGATGAGTATAGCAGAAACCAGACCACAAAGAACCTTTCAAGTCATGCTAAGACAGGTGGATGTTTTTCCACATAAAAATGGGAATAAATAAAATTCTAGAGCAAGAGAGTAACAGATTCAGTTTCCATTTCACTAAAATGATTCTGGCTGCCAAGTGGAAAGAAAATGGGAGGAGAACTAATAAGACTGTTGCAGTAATCCAGATATAACAGGAGGTGGTCCAAATCAAAGGAGGCTCAATTCTCCTATTAGTGCTTATGCATTGGCCAGTTCAAACAACCATGGATGAAAAATATCTGGGAAAAAAAATATGTGTCTTTACTGAGCACGTACAGATTTCTTTCTCTACTTATGGCTCCCTAAACAATGCAGTATAACAACTATTTAAAAGTATTTATAGCGTATTAGGTATTACAAGGAATCTAGAGATGATGTAAAGCATATGGGAGGATGTGATCTGGCTGTATGTAAATACTATGCCATTTTATATAACCGACCTGAGCATTGATTCCAGAACCCCTCCCAGGATAGAGAGGGACAACAGTAATAACTATGGGTCATGGAAAAACACGTAGACCCTGAAAGAGTAAAGCAACAGTGCCCCAGAACCAACAGATTTGGATTGGGGCATGGTGCAAGAAAGTTAAAGTATCAGAAAACACTGTGATATAGGAAAAGCTTAGTTCTCCACCCCTCCAACTAGTTGGCATGCTACATGCTATCCATATCAGAACTACATAACTTAACATTTGGCTCAGAGGCAAATTTGAATCTCATTCACATAAACAATGTGTACTGCTGTCATTTATGACCTTCTTTTCCTTGATTCTGACTTTTACTCTCTTTATTTGTTTTAGTTACACTATGTATATATCCTTTTTTGGTACCGTCACCTAATATACCTTGAAATTTTGAAAGATCTCATCATCTCCATTTCCTCAACTGAAATCCATTTTCCTGTCTACCTGAGTTCTTAATGGCTCCATCATGTTCCCTATAATCCAAGATTTGTAGCCTTTGTCAATTAACAGTATCTTTCCCCCCCTTGTCTTTCTTCTGTTGCTCACCTTGAAATTTTATGTATGTGAAGAAAGTTTTGAATATTGTCACATTTTTCATTCCTATGTACTACTACTTTAATCTCTCTTTTCCTCTTACTTATACATTCCATTAGTGTCCTAATTCTCCCCTCCATCCAACTGTGCATGTTTTAGTCAACTTTTTCACAGCTGTGACCAGAAGACCTGACAACAACAATTTTAGAGGAAAAGTTTAGGGTTCACAGTTTCAGAGATCACAGTTCACAGACAGCCAGCTCCATTGTTCTGGGCCCAAGTTGAGGTAGAACATAAAGAGTGGGATGGAAGAAAGCACCCCAGGACAAGGCAATCTGGAAGCAAAAAGTGTTCCTCACAGGAACAAAATATATGCCCCAAAGGCAAACCCCCAGTGACCTAACTCCTCCAGCCACACTCTGACTACAGTTACCACCAGGTTAATCCCTATCAGTGATTTAACACACGGATTAGGCTCTCATAACTCAAATCATTTTACCTCTCAATGTTCTAGTATTGCCTCAAACATGAGTTTTAGGGAGACACCTCATATCTAAACCATAACAATGCACCATTGCCATATTAAATTCTAATTGTTTTACTTTTCTTCTTTTAAACACTCATGATTCATCAGTGCTAATAAATTAGGTACAAGCCCTTCCTTATGGCATTAAAGATTCCCTCTCAATATATTATAATATGACAACACTAGGAACACTTAAGACTCCCGTAAGTTGAAATCACATATTGGGGCAGTGGGACTACTTTTCTTTGCTTCACATTTGTTTCTCAGGTCCTAGAAATACCCACAGCCTGTCACTCAAGGAAGAGGAGGAGTGAATAATACAATAGAAGATTTGGGAGATCCAGCTCATTCTCTTTCTGTCCCCTTCTTTGGGGGACCTGCCTGCCTAGACCATGGGCTGTGAACCATTCTCAGCCTTGATATAAGCTTAGTGCAGAAGCTGTACTGGGGAAGGTTAGAAGGGCAAGGTAAGTACTGGGATTGTTCAGGATGGGCAGGTCTGTTAGGTTCTCCAGTTCAGTATCAGGAATTTCATTATTGCCACACACTTGAATGAATCTGGAGGCATGTGAAGATTAAGGTTTTCTGGAACTGGTGGAATTGATTGGTATAACTTTTGTGGGAATTATACCAAGTTCGGGTCATGCGGGATTTTTTTTTGGCGGGGGGAAGGGGTACTGGGGATTGAACTCAGGGACACTCTACCACTGAGCCACATCCCTAGCCCTATTTTGTATTTTTTATTTAAACAGGGTCTCACTGAGTTGCTTAGTGTCTTGCTTTTGCTGAGGCTGGCTTTGAACTAACAATCCTCCTGTCAGCCTCCCGAGCTGCTGGGATTACAGGGGTGCGCCATTGTACTGGGTCATGTGGGATTTTAAGCCTTGACAGTTTTCCATAGCCAATATTGCTACCTAATGCCTGATGTTAGCTCTTTTTTAAAAATATCTTTATATTTTTTATTTATTTTTATGTGGTGCTGAGGATGGAACCCAGGGTCTCACACCTGTGAGGCGAGCACTCTACTGCTGAGCTACCACCCCAGCCCATGATGTTAGCTCTTTAAGCCTGGATGAGTTATCTCAGACCACCAAAAAATTTTGACTTGGTGGCTTTGAACATGGGCAAGAGGATCTTTCCATATTGCCTCAACTGCAAGCACTGACCACTTTCAGGTGATCTCAGCAGCCTCAGTCAACATTAGCCACAAAAGCCTTAATAAGAAGACTTAGGTTAAGATAGAAAAAAATCTTAGTCTGTGGACAGCTGTAGATAAATAAGTCACTTTTGTCCTTAATTCTATTTATGTGATGAATTACATGTAATGATTTGCATATGTTAAACCATCCTTGCATCCCTGGGATAAAACCAACTTGGTCATGATGTATAATTTTCTTAATATGTTGTGGAATACAACTTGCTAGTATCTTTTTTAAAAATATTTATTTTTTATGTGTAGATGGACACAACACAATGCCTTTATTTTTATGTGGTGCTGAGGATCGAACCCGGGTCCTGCCCATGCTAGGCGTGCGCTCTACCACTGAGCCACAATCCCAGCCCTTGCTAGTATCTTTTTAAAGAATTTTTTCATCTAGGTTATCACAGATATTGGTCTATAATTTTCTCTCTTTGATGAGTGCTTATTTGGTTTAGTGATGAGGGTGATACTAGTTTCATAGAATGAATTAGGAAGTGTTCCATCCCTTTCCATTTCATGGAATAATTTGAGAAACATTGGCCTTAGTTCTTTAATATTGTAGAATTTGGCTGAGGATTTATTTGGTCCTGGCTTTTCTTTGTTGGAGGTATTTTTGTTACTGCTTCTACCTCATTGCTAGTTATTGGTCTGTTTAGGTTTGCTATATCCTCTTGATTCAAATTTGGCAATTCATATATACCTAGAAGTGTATCCATTTTTTCTTATTGAAATTTAAATTTTCAAAATAGTCCTTAATGATCCTCTGGATTTCTGCTTTTTCATCTCTGATTTTTATTAATTTGGGTCTTCTTTTTTTTATTTTGATTATTTGGTTAAGGGCTTATCAATCTTGTTTATCTTTTCACAGAATTTTTGTATTTTTTTTATTTTTAATTTCATTGATTTTGGTTCTGATCTTAGTTATTTTCTTTCATTACTGGTTTTGGAATTGGTTTGTTCTCCTTTTTCAAAGACCTTTAGATGCATCATTAGGTTTTTTATTCACATCTTTCTGATTTTTTAATGTAGCCACTCCATAGATACACACATTTTTTTTTTTTTAGAACCGCCTTCACAGTGTCCCAGAGGTTAGTACATTATATCACTATTCACATTTGATTCTCCCATCTCAGTTCTTTGCTTGCCAGTTGAGAAATACAGAGCACTTTTCAAATGGTACTTCACTGTGCAGCCTCTAGTCAGCTAAGTTCAGTCTTCTTTCTGATCTATGCCAAATTTGTCCCTTATGCTTTCTATCCCTGTGTTATCCTTCCCCCCTGCAGTTAACCAGCACAAGTGCCACTGCCACAATCAGCTGGGTTCCAATGTACTCAATGTTCTCGATTCAATGCACCCAAGTTTATGAGTCGCTAAGACACTTTGTATGATATTAAATTTCAGTGAATTTCCTCTTTTCCCTACTGCTTGAATCCAACACCATGGAGAAACTAGGAATGCAGCCTTCCACTAGTCCACAATCTTGAATCTCAATTGATTTATTTCTAAGAAGAAAATCTGATTGTGCAGTCCCTTACTCAAAACTATACACACACACACAAAAAAAAAAAAAAAATAGATAAAAAATTTTGGCAAACAAGGCTGAGGCAGATTGAGGAGTACTCACCACATCATTATAGTGAGTCACATTCCAGATATAATACAATCCACTATCTGGGTGTCTATGGCCAATAGAAGTTCGATGATGCCATGGCTACATACCTGATACTCCAGCATCAGATAAGCCAGGAGGCAAGCTACAAATTCCAGCTGAAAGCTGTGCATGTAAGGCCAAGACCTAGCCCACACCTCTTGGATCCTTCCAATTTCCCTGGCCTCCCAAAGAGGAGTATCAGTGAACCTGCCCTTTACAACTTCCTCTTGCCCTCTGAGCACCAGCTGCCTGAGGAGGCCAAGCAGTTAGGGCTGAGAAGCATCAGAAGGTCCAGCCTGCCTGCCATATCTCTGCTTTCTGCCTACATGGATCCCCGCTCCTGCCATAGCCTCCCAGCATGACTCTGGGTCTCACTTGCCCAGCTCCTTGAGTATTCTCAGTAGGTGGACTGCAGCAACAGACAGTAGCAGTTTCTTCCAAGACATCTCCACAGGGCAACCCCATGACAACAGAAGAGGCCGGAAGACAGTGGCTGGGAGGATCACCACCTGCTTTCAATGGCTGTGTTGTTGCATGCCATGTGTCAGCAAAAATGTGGCTCCCATGGAAAGAGGGCAGAAATCTCATAGGTACAGAAACACAGTGGCTCCAATGGGATGGACAGCTGAGACAGACCAAACCAATGGACAGCCAGAGGACCCTGTGCTCTCTGGATCCTGACATCACAGCGTGGGCATCAGTCACCTGGACTCAAACAGGTGCAGGAGGGAGGTGTGCTACCTCGCACGGGCTTCTCAACATGGGTTCCACTCAGGAGTACCTCTGGATCCACTTGGACATCAGGAGTCTCCTCTGCTTCTACCTGCAAGAGACATCAGAGACTATTTTCCCTGGGACAGTCCTCCTGCCCTGTCTTCTCTGTCCTTTGTCCCATGCTTCTGGGATGGGAGAGATGTTTCTCAATAAATTTGTTTCTCATGACTTGTATAATAAAATTGATGCTCCAAAGATTTTTTTTAAGGCTGATTAGACAAAAGGGAGGGAGGCCTGGGGGTGAGGGCAGGAGCCCACCAGCTATCCTCTTTAAGGATTGGACTACTGCGTTTCCCTCTCCTGCTCAGCGTAGATAGACTCACTCACCTTGAGCCGGTGTAGAGAGGACTCACTCGCCTTAGACTACATAACCAGGAATTTGCTCACCTTTGCCAGCATTCATGGAAACTCACATGCCCTGAGCCAGTGTAGAGCTCTCACTTGGTTTGACCTAGTATGGATTGAGACTTACTGCCCTGGGCCAAGGGGAGATGGAGACTCTTCTCTTGAGCCAGAGTAGACACGACTTAATTTTAGCTGATGGCCTTTGCCACAAGGAAGTCCTCTCCCAGCCTTAAGACCCCTTGCTGAGGTGTATGGAGAGGGTGAGTAGTAGCTATTGGAGAAATCACATCTGAGAAGGCATTGGAGGGGCCAGAGTTCCTTGGCATCATTTCCATAATTCCATGTGCAGGGAATGAAGAAGTGGGCCAGAGGGTAGGGGAAGGTCAGCCTGCAACAGTGGCTAGGTGCTTCACCACTGCCATGCAGCCTCTCCACCCAAATCTCCTCAAGGACACTGCCACAGGCAGTAGAGAGGGAGCATATGAGATTCTTCCCAAATGTCACCTAGGTTTTACTGACTCTTATTGGGTTATTTAAAGAAGTAAACCTTTTTGTCCCAACCTCCCTTTGCTTTCTTGTGGTGGAAAAGTCTTCTTGGATTGAGTGCTGTTGAGAGCCACAGCCAAAGGGGCCCCAGCAAACTTCCAGCTGCCAGCTGATTGGCTCCTCTGCAGTGATGCTCTTTGGGCTGTTTCCCCGCCCTTTCAGACCATGGAGCTGCTCATTGGGGGACTCTTTTGGCTCCGCCCACACGACCCAGCAATCAGCCTCAAGAGCGGGAGGAGTGGGGGTTGAGAGGCTTGCTGAAAGCCGGTGGTGGCAGTTGGGCTCTGAGGGAATTCCTGAAGAGCTCCTGTGGTGCCTGGCTCTGAATTGTGCCCAGCCAGACTGCTGCAGAGTGCCTTTTGGCAAGTTCATGATTTATCTCTGTTGATCAGGTGGGGTGGAGGCCATTCTTCTCACCCATTTGCTAAGGGCTGTGAATTTTTACACTCTGGTGTTAACTGCTTCTAAATTGTCATTCTTTTCTTCCCTCCAGCTATGTTTCTTACATCCCAAGTTATTTTACATTTAAAACTAAATACTATATTCTGAAAATAGACCACTGTACTATCAAGTCTCCCCACAAAACTGATGTGCGAGAAGATGCAACAATTCAGAGGGGAAATGATTGAGATATGAGAGCCTAATCAGTGTGTTAATGCACTGATGGGGATTATCTGAGTGAAACTAGAGACAGGTGGGGTGTGGTTGGAGGAGGTGGGTCATTCCTTTGGAGTCTTGCCTTTGTGGTGTATATTTTGTCCCTTTCTGCTTCCTGGTGCAATGTCCTGAGCTGCTTTCTTCTGTCATGCCCTTCCACCATGATGTTCTGCCTCACCTCAGACCCAGAGTAACACAGCCATCTATAGATGGAGACATCTGAACCTGTGAGCCCCAAATTAACTTTTACTCCGCTCAAATTGTTTTTCTCAGGCATTTTGGACACACCAGTAGAAAAACAATTGACCAAACAGTTTCCAATTGTGAAATCATCAGGTGCTTGGAAAGTTTTTTGAAAGAAAAAGTCTTGGCATATTTTTTCTAAAGAGAAAAATTCCCAATGGTAGTAAATCCCCCTAAATGAAAGCCACTTCCTAGACTGGGGCATGAGCATGCTGTGTGCTGCCAGGAAATGGACATTTTCTGATCCAGTCTTGTCTAGGGAATGGATTGTTTAATTGCTGCCTGGAAGATTACTACAATGTGCAGAAGATTTGGGAGGCAAGAGGGGCATAATGAGGAGTGTGCCTGAGAGCAAGCTCAGTGCCAGCTGGACGACTCCATGTCTACAGGGGCGCAGTAACAGAGATGTGCAGAAATCCTGGAGGATGAGAGGGAAGCAGTGTAGAGAGAAATGGCTTTTGTGAATTTTGCGTGGTTTTGTCTCGGGAGTACAAACACAGGGTGTCTTGGGCTTGTATTTTCCTTTAGGCCTGCCACTGGACTAGGTTGTGACTTGTCAGGCAGGTGTTCTGCTTGTGACTTCTAGAAACAGATGTTGGCCTTCCTCCTGTGGACAATGTAACTTCCCCTTTCTAGGTTAGAAGGCAGGGCTGTTTCACTCACTGACTTAATTAAATATGTGGATACTGAGCCCCTTTATGCTGAGGCCCTTCCAGCAAGTGGTACCCAAACTATGGGCTCCATCCCTACAGCCAGTGCTCAATTTTCCAGTGTGGGCCCTGTTCTCCTGGAGGCCTCCTTTGGTCCATAACTTCCTACAGCCTCTTATTGCATGCTGGTCAAAAGTGCAGTCAAGTGGGAACGGATGTTTGAATCAGTGTAAGTCCCCCACTCCAGGAGGTTATGGGCAGCAGTCCAGCAACCCAGATGTGATGCTTGTCTTCACAAACCCTGAGTAGAAGCAGGCCTCAGTTGCACAGGGAGAGCTAAATAGTTTCCTTTACAAAATATGAAGCCTCAGGAAACAGGAAATGGATTAGTACAACAGAATTACTTTCAACACACAAGCTTTACAATTTAAATGAAATAGATCAGTTGGTGAAAAAGCAAAAACCAAAAGAACCATAAGAATGGGAACATTGAAGGAGACCCTCATCATTACACAGATTACAATAATGACGATGTGAGGGGAAAAAAAAAAGAAGTGTGTCACATTAGATTGGGTAGAGAGAAGTGAGAGGAGAGGAGGGGAGGGGGGATAGGAAGGACAACAGAATAAAATAGACACTACTATTGCTGTACGTATATATGGAACTGTACGACCAATGTGATTCAGCAACCTGTACACTCAGAAAAAGGAGTAATTATACCCCATTTGATTCAAATGTATAATATGTCAAGATCATTGTATGCTCATGTGTAACTAATTAAAACAAATAATTAAAAAAAAAAAAGAATAGGAACATTGAGATCTGCCCACACCAGCCTGCGTGGGAACCAGGCTCACAGTAGGCCCAGGTTCACTCATCCACCAGCAGGGCAGACACCCACTGGAGCCAAGCCTCTGGCACAGGACCACCCCTTCCCTCCAGCAGACTACTGCAGGAGCCCAGGCCTGGCCCAGATCCACCCACCAATTTGCGAAGGACCCAGGTCCAGAGTAGGTCCAAGTTCACACCCCCTCCCCCCAGAGACTAAGCCTAACCCACTTCCATCTTGGAATACTGCAGTCATCGCCATAGCCTTCCCCACGCAGTAGCCCCTAACTTTTTGACAGTAGAAAGGGCCTAGAAGCAGCTGCTTCTCAGGACAGGCTTCCCAAAGAGAGTGTGAGGCCTACCCTTTCAGCCTCATCTCTGTAGGACATCTCTTCTTGGGACACCTTAATTATTATCTCAAGTTACATCAGCTATTGCTGCCACAACCTTTAGATGCAGTAACATACATTGAGGGACACTAGCAGGGTCTGGATGCCCAAAAATAAGGTGAGGTACAGACAATCTGCATGGGTTCTACAAGAATACAGGGTATAACTGTAATATCTCAGATCCACATTGCAAGAAAGGAAGACACATAGACAACATGAAAAAACAAGGGAGGAAAGTGCCCCAAATAAACCAGGGCAGTATAACAGAACTCATGGACAGTGAAGTTGATGAAATATCAGAGAAGAAGTTCAGAACATTCATAATTAAAATGCTCTGTGAATTAAAGAATGACCTAAATGAGAAAATACAGGGAAAAACCGATCACTCCAACAAAGAGATAAAAGCAAATACAGGTAGCCAAAGATTACTTCAAGAGAGAGAGACTCTGGGAAAAAAAATCAGTCAGAAATCCTTGAAATGAAGGATACAATAAACCAAATTAAAAACTCAATAGAAAGAATAGCCAACAGACTAGATCACTTGGAAGAAAGAACGTCAGATAATGAAGACAAAGTATACAATCTGGAAAATAAAGTTGATCACACAGTGAAGATAGTAAGAAACCATGAACACAGAATTATGGGACAGCATCAAAAGACCAAATCTAAGAGTTATTGGGATAGAGGAAGGCACAGAGTTTCAAACCAAAGAAATCTACAATCTCTTCAATGAGATATCAGAAATTTTCCCAAGCATGAAGAACAAATTGGAAAACCAAATACAAGAGGCATATAGGACCTACATGGAGAGCAGGGCAAGCTCCTAATTCACTTTGACTTGCATCCTTGTATGATTACCTTTTCTCCTATCTAGTTGATTTTTGAAGTTAAATGTTTTTTCCCATCTCTTTAATTTTAGATATGTTCTACAGGTATTTCTGTGTGTTTTCAATGGGCTTTCCTTTTAAAATGAGAAAAAGAAACACCATAGTAATGTGAAACCATTCAAGTTAAAACTTTAGTAATGTACAGAAGGCTACTCCTATACATCTCCACTCCCAACCCCCTCAGTTACTGATGTCACAATGTAACAAGTAGATGCATTGTGTGTGGAATCAAGGATGAAGTGGCCTTTGAGGGCCTGTGTGCCTCATCATGGTGAACAAATTTTTAGGCATCCCCTGGACCAGCAGAGGGTCCCATGATATCTAAAAAAATAAGCTATTCTGTTCCCTGGAGCCCTTGGTGGGGGAGGGGGGTCCTGCAAATTACTGAGATGCCCATAAGGTATCTTTCCTATTGTGTTTGTGCAAACTACTTAGCATCTCCTTAGAAGTTGTAATCTCTTCAAGAAGCACATCTTTCTTTTTTTTCTCTTTAAATATTTATTTATTTTTGTTTTCGGCGGTATAGAGAATCAGATGTAACTGCGTTACTATTACTGTCCTTGATGGAGTCTGCCTGCAAACGGGATATTCTGTCAAGGTATAGATAGGTAACAGCAGACATGCTTGAAAACGAGGTGTCTGCTGTCCTTGGGAGGACTTGCCTGCAAACAGGATGTTCTGCCAAGTGGGCTAGGAGGGCGCTGAGAAAAATTTTATTATCTGTTCTTAACAAAGAGCAGAGTTCAACATACTCCCGGCCAAGAATAGATTAGCCATGAGAAGCCGGTCACTTCTGATTAGAAAGTAAAACTTCTGTATGCTATGTTTAATTAGCTGAAAGACCTGATTTATTGATGTTGGAAGGCTGCCTTCTTTGTTCACAATACTATAAAAAGATTGCTTGTACACAATAAAGGACTTTTTTTCTGCTGCTATTTAGCTTGCTCTGCTTCTTCTTTCTTTTCCCATGCTGACCTGCAAGTGGATTACTGCAACACGGCGGACACAACATCTTTGTTTGTATGTGGTGCTGAGGATCGAACCCAGGCCGCATGCATGCCAGGCGAGCGCACTACCACTTGAGCCACATCCTCAGCCCCAAGAAGCACATCTTTCTAATCCCCAGCTTTACATGTACTTTTCTGGCCAAACTGCAAGTATTTTAAATTTGCTAGCTCTGTATTTTCCTCCCCATTCTCAGAGTAAACCAGGCTAAAGATTGCCATCAATAGCCATGTCAGTGACTGAACATTGTGCTATCCTGAAAGTTCCTCCACCAGATTAGTTAGTCCATCATTTTTACATTCAACCTCACACAGAGTCTCAAGACATGGCAAAATATAATCAAGTTCTTGGTACCAATTTCTGTTTCAGTTAGCTTTCTTTGTCACTGTAATCAAAACTCCTGAGAAGAACAACTTAGAGGATCACAAGTTTATCCATTTATCCACGGGTATGACTTCAGAGATCTCAGTCCATAGATGACAACTCTATTGCTCTAGGCCCAAGGTGAGGCAGCACATCATGGGTCAAGGGCCCAGCAGAGAGAAGCTGCTCCCCTCATGCAAGCAAGGAAGTACAAAGAGGGGGAGAAGACACAGGAAAGAAGCACCCCTCCAGAGCATATTCCCAGTGACCCACCTCTTCTAGTCATACCCCACCTGTTTATTCCATTGAAATTAGGAGCATCTGATTAGGTTACAACCTCACAATCCAACCATTTTACCTTTGAATATTCCTGTATTAACTTAGGAGCTTTGGGGGGACACCTCATATCCAAACTACAAAAGGCTATCAGCCTGTCTACTTGGGACACTGAGGCAAGAGGATCATACATTCAAGCCCAGCCTGAGCAACTTAGCGAGAGCTTGTCTCAAGTTAAAAGGCTGGGGATGTACCCCGGTGGTATAGCATTGCCTAAAATGTGTGAAGCTTTGGGTTCAACTGCCAGTATCTGCAGGCAGGTGGAATGGGGGGAGATGGTGCTTAAGGGAATGAGTTCAACCCTAATGCCCCTTTCCTCATGTGAGAATAAAGCAATGAAGTGCTTTGATCTTGAACTTGACAGTTTATAGAACTGAAAGAAGTTTATTTCTATTAATTACCCAGTCTTAGGTATTTTCTTACAGCAGCACAAAGGGACTCAGTCATCTGGGAATGCCTCCATTTCTTCCCCCTATGGGAAGAACAGTTTTGCTAGTTCTAGGTTTCTTGGCTTCCACATTTTTCCTTCATCACTTTGAATACATCAACCCCACTGCATTTTGCATTCCAGGGATTCCAATGAGAAATCTGAGAAGAGGAATTAGCTGGGTCAAATGGTGCTTCCATTCCCAGTTTTCCAAGGAATCTCCATACTATTTTCCAAATTGGCTGTACCAATTTGCAGTCCCACCAGCAACATATGAGTGTACCTTCTCCCACCCCCTCCACCTCGCCAACACTTGTTGTTTGACTTCATAATGGCTGTCATTCTTACTGGAGTGAGATGGTATCTTAGAGTAGTTTTAATTTGCATTTCTCTGATTGCTAGAGATGATGAGCATTTTTTTCGTGTATTTGTTAATTGATTGTATATCATCTTCTGAGAAGTGTCTGTTCAGGTCCTTGGCCCATTTGTTGATTGGGTTATTTGTTTTTTTTCTTTTCAGTCTATACCCAAAAGACCTAAAAACAGCATACTACAGGGACACAGCCATATCAATGTTTATAGCAGCACAATTCACAATAGCTAGACTGTGGAGCCAGCCTAAATGTCCTTCAATGGATGAATGGATAAAAAAAAAATGTGGCATATATACACAATGGAATATTACTCATCACTAAAAAATAATAAGATCATGGCATTTGCAGGGAAATGGATGGCATTAGAGCAGATAATCCTAAGTGAAGTTAGCCAATCCCAGAAAAAACAAATGCCGAATGTCTTCTCTGATATTAGGGGGGTGACTCCAAATGGGGTAGGGAGAAAGAGCATGGGAAGAAGATTACCTCTAGATAGGGAAGAGAGGTGGGAGGGAAAGGGAGGGTGTAGGGGAATTGCATGGAAGGTGGAAGGAGACCCTCATTGTTATACAAAATACATGTATGAAGATGTGAGGAAAAAAAAGAATAGCGTCACCTTAAATTGGGTAGAGAGAAGTGATGGGGGGGAGGGGAGGGGATGGGAAAAGGAAGGATAGTAGAATGAAATAGACATTATTATTACTGTGACTGCACGACAAATGTGATTCTGCAACCTGTACACTCAGAAAAATGAGAAATTATATCCCATCTGATTCAAATGTATTATATGTCAAGGTCATTGTACTGTCATGTGTAACTAATTAAAACAAATAAATTTTTTTAAAAAAGAAATACAATGTCCATATAAAAGTAAAAAAAAAAAATCTGAGAAGACCTTATGAGGAAATCATGATTAACCCCTCCTCCCTCTCACCCTCATAGGTGTTAATACTTTACCGTGTCTTAAGGAACACAACATTTTGTTATAGTATCACAGTATGAGTGAGGTGTTACCACCCTTTTGAAACTAATTATTCAAGAGTTGGAAGAAAAAGGAGTTGGATACCATGAGTATAGATATGCTGAGGTCTTTCAAAGCCAAAAGTAATGATAGATTCTTAGACTTAAAATGAAAAATCCATTGAAGTTTTGTACAAATTTTAATTTCTAAACAAGTAATATCAGCTCAATAGCCCACTGAAGCCCAAAGCTCATGAAATACTTTTTGGTTTTTTACCTGTATGAAGTTTAATTAATGAGTCTTTTCCAGCAGTATTTAATACACCACTCAAAAGAATAAGTCTTCACTGAGAAATTCAGGATACCTCATTTTCATAGTAATTTTAAGTCCTAGTGATGAAAACTTAAGACAGCTTCCTCAAAGGAAGTTAAAACATTGATGAATCCAATGCAGCCAGTGTTTTGCACATCCAGCTTGACCGTCCTGTAATTTAGACTGAGTCTTTTGGAATAGTTATTCCTTTTTATTAATTGTATTGTTTCATGAAGCCATGGGAGGAAAAAGCTGAACATTGAAAATCATTGACAAAGTACCTAAAGAAGGAGCCAGCCAATATACTATAAAAAATTGAGGGAAAGTGCATCAAAACACATGAAATGAAGTAAAAGGGCCACTGCTGTTTTAAATAACTGCACATGTTAGATTTCCTCCTGCATAGGCTAAAGAATGATGCGTGGAACCAGCATGTGGATAGGAAGCTTGGTTCAGACCTTCTGGAAGTGCAGCAGAGCGCTGTGGAAGATAAGAGTAGATGGCCTCTGTGAGGATCGCTTAGGGTAAATTGGCAAGGATGGGATTTGTAAGCCAAGCTCCACTCGCTGAAGTAATACTTGGCCAGACCCAGATTCCACAGGGTGCTTATGCAGTACTAACCAACTGAGATAATAACCACAATGCACCTATCTCAGGGGACATTCCTCCCAGCATCATCTGTATCATCATACCACACAGGTTGCTAGAAGTGCCCACGGGAGTCGGGCCATGCACCAAGAGGAATAGATTAGCATCATTGTCCAGGTGCACTAAGCAATAGTAACTCGTGGGTGCGGCAGCGGAGCTGGAAGGGAGCTAGAAACTCCAAGAAGAAAGGATGGACCTGGGACCTGTGCAGCTGCGGGGGCAATCACGTGGCCCAGCCCCACCATGGACAATACAAACCCCGGAGAAATGCAGGTTTCCTAGACCTGGGGCCAGA
Organism: Marmota flaviventris; assembly: GCF_047511675.1. Classification (NCBI taxonomy): domain Eukaryota; kingdom Metazoa; phylum Chordata; class Mammalia; order Rodentia; family Sciuridae; genus Marmota; species Marmota flaviventris. Next base: position 135,484,987 of record NC_092501.1, on the reverse strand, counting down.
GCCACTGCAGCGCGACGTGTCGCCCCTACAGTCGACTAGGGTGTCTGCCCCTGCGCATGGGGAGGCGGTCTGGGGGCCTGAGTCGGAAGTCCGCAGCCCCGCCCCTTCTCACGCCGGTGGGGTGGAGCGGCTCTAGGCCAGTGGGAGGCTGGGGAGGCCCAGGGTCATCATACCAGAGGGATCCTAACCCTTTCCCCGAATGGGAGTTAGGGGGTTGGAACCAGAGCCACGGAGGAGAGGAGGTGAGGGGTGGCGAGGGAGCTGTGCTTGAGCGTTGGCTGAGGGGCCAACGGTCAGCCAAGCAGACATGCACAGCTCCGCCCCCTTCTGCTACTGGAAGCGGGTGTGTGGTGAGGGATGTAGGATCCTTTCTTAATCTTATTCAGAAAGTGGCAAAGGTCTGGGGACTCAAAATCACTGGGGTCTCTGCCCAGGCATGACTGGGCCATTACTGGCCCTGACTTCACAAGGAGTAAGTGAGGAAATTTCAAAGAGCAGGTATTATAAAAGATGCTGTGCCTAGGTTTTTGTCCATCATAACTATAGGAAGGTCTTGGTGGTGGCCTATAGCATGTTTCTTGGTTGTGGTCTTTAGATATTGGTTTTTTTGATTTGAGTTTGTTTTGGTTTCTTATTTTTGGTTTGTTGTTTTGATTTTTTTTTTTTGGCTTTGTTTTGTTTTTAGCTAGCATTCTTAGTTGGTGTTCCTGCTTAGGATGAATTGTAAGAGTAGTCAGACTAGTGCAGTGTTGCAGGAGCCCTGCTCCTGTGATGAGATTCCCTTCACAGACCATTATCAGCTCCTAAAGACCATTGGGCATGGTGGGTTTGGCCAGGTGAAACTAGCCCGCCATCTCCTCACTGGGGCAGAGGTGGCAGTAAAAATCCTGCCAAAGGAGGGGCAGGTGTTTCCAGTCCTCTCTGAGCCAGATATCATGATGACTCTGAGCCACCCACATGTGATTCAGCTATTTCAGGTTATTGAAACTGTCCAAAATGCCTACCTCGTGATGGAGTACGCAAGTGGGGGACAGCTATCTCACCACATCCAGGCTGGTGGCATGCAGGAGGAGGAGGCACGGAGACTGTTCAGGCAGATCGCAAGGGCTGTGGACTACTGCCATAAGAAGGGTGTTGTGCACCGAGACCTGAAGGTGGAAAACATCATGCTGGATGCCAGAGGCAACATCAAACTCATCGACTTTGGCCTAAGTGCCAGGTTCATAGCTGGGCTGAAGTTGAACAGGTTCTGGGGCACTCTTGCATACCTTGCTCCTGAAATCGCCTTGCGGCAAGAGTATGAAGGCCCCCCGGTGGATATCTGGAGCCTGGGAGTCATTCTGTATTTTATGTTGACAGGGAAATGCCCATTTATGGGGATCACCACTAAGCACCTGCTGAAGCTGATTGTGTGCGGAAGGTACCAAATCCCCCACCACGTTCCTACCTATGCACAAAACCTCATCTGTAAACTACTGACTGTGAACCCCAAGCAGCGGCCCACAGTACAGCAAATCCTGCAGCACCCATGGCTGAGGCAGAGTGAATATTTACCATATCATTATCATGACCCACTCCCCAAACACCCAGATCCTGCAGTAATGGCAATCCTGTTTGATATGGGCTGTGACCCATACAATACCTGGGTGTCTGTGGCCAATAGAAAGTTTGATGACGCCATGGCTACATACCTGATACTCCAGCATCAGATAAGCCAGGGGGCAAGCTACAAATTCCAGCTGAAAGCTGTGCATGTAAAGCCAAGACCTAGCCCACATCTCTTGGATCCTTCCAATTTCCCTGGCCTCCCAAAGAGGAGTATCAGTGAACCTGCCCTTTACAACTTCCTCTTGCCCTCTGAGTACCAGCTGCCTGAGGAGGCCAAGCAGTTAGGGCTGAGAAGCATCAGAAGGTCCAGCCTGCCTGCCATATCTCTGCTTTCTGCCTACATGGACCCCCACTCCTGCCATAGCCTCCCAGCATGACTCTGTGTCCCACTTGCCCAGCCCCTTGAGTATTCTCAGTAGGCTGACTGCAGCAACAGACAGTAGCAGTTCCTTCCAAGACATCTCCACAGGGCAACCCCATGACAACAGAAGAGGCTGGAAGACAGTGGCTGGGAGGATCACCACCTGCTTTCAATGGCTGTGTTGTTGCATGCCATGTGTCAGCAAAAATGTGGCTCCCATGGAAAGAGGGCAGAAATCTCATAGGTGCAGAAACAGAGTGGCTCCAGGGGGATGGACAGCTGAGACAGACCAAACCAATGGACAGCCAGAGGACCCTGTGCTCTCTGGATCCTGACATCACAGCGTGGGCATCAGTCACCTGGACTCAAACAGCTGCAGGAGGGAGGTGTGCTACCTCGCACAGGCTTCTCCACACGGGTTCCACTCAGGAGTAGATCTGGACATCAGGAGTCTCCTCTGCTCCCACCTGCAAGAGACATCAGAGACTGTTTTCCCTGGGACACTCCCCCTGCCCTGTCTTCTCTGTCCTTTGTCCCATGCTTCTGGGATGGGAGAGATGTTTCTCAATAAATTTGTTTCTCATGACTTGTATAATAAAATTGATGCTCCAAAGATTTTTTCTTTTTTAAGGCTGATTAGACAAAAGGGAGGGAGGCCTCAGGATGAAGGCAGGAGCCCATCAGCCATACTCTTCAAGGCATGGCCTACTGTGTCCCACTCTCCTGTTGAGTTTAGAGACTTGATCACTTTGAGCCAGTGTTATTGGGGACAAAATTAGAATACTTACATTCACTTTTGCACCATCATAATGTTAAAAATCTTCATATGTTTGAGATAGTCTGTTTATATTTAAATTTCAGGTAAGAGCTTAGAGGTAATTTAGGTCTTCATCACTGTTGAAAGACACTAAAGGCCAAAGTCATGTTCCTGACTGGTTGATTGCACTGACATTTAGGAACAGAGCCAGCCTAGAACCAAGGGTTCTATGTCTACCCAGCCTCCTTCCTTTACCTTGACTCATTATTTTATTTATAGATTCCTTCAGGATATACTTTTGAGGGCTTATTTTCTGATAAGCCCTAGATAGTAACACTTGTTGTTATTATTAATTATAGCCAAAATCATAAAATAATCCAAGTGTCTATAAAATAATAGCCAAATCCAATACAATAGTATTGCGGCAACAAAAAGGAACAATTATACACAAACAACAAAATAGATTAATCTCAAAAATTATGCAATGTGAAATGAGCCCTATATAAATAACATGATCACTACATTGATATAAAATATTCACAAAGGAAAAATCTATAGATATAAAGTAGATTTGTGGTTTTGTAGGGCTGGGAGTAGCAAGGATTGACTGAGAAAGGACAAAAGGCTATTTTGAGGGGTGATGGACACGTTCTAGAACTTTTTAATAATGGTTGTTCAACTCTAGAAATTACTGAGTCTGCGTGTTTATAATTTGTGGACTTTTTGGTGTGTAACCTATAAATCTACTTGAAAGACAGTAGGTTTGCTTGGGAGGCTAAGGTAGGAGGATCACAAGCTCAAAGCCAGAAATTTAGCAAGGCTCTAAGCAACTTTGTGAGAACCTGTCTCAAACTAAAAAATAGAAAGGGATGGGGATGTGGCTCAGGGGTTAAGAGCTTCTGGGTTTAATCCCTGGTACCAGGAAATAAAATAAAATAAAAACAAAAACAGTAGGTTTAAACAAAATTGATAAAATCTTAGATTAAGAAAACAAAATTAAAATAAAACCAGAGATTAAAAAGGATACATTAGGGCTGGGATTGTGGCTCAGCGGTAGATCGCTTGCCTCACACGTGCAAGACCCTGGGTTCAATCCTCAGCACCACATAAATAAGTGAAACTTAAATAAACAACTGCAACTTAAAAAATATTTTTTAAAAAGAATACATTTTGTATTAGTCACAGTGACAAAAAAAAATACTAAAAAAGAATAACTTAAAGGAGGAAAAGTTAATTTTTCCTCAGAGCTTCAGAGGTTTAGTCCATGATGGGTGTCCCCACAGCTCTGGGCCCAAGGTAAAGCAGAACATCATCACAGAAGGGTGTGGTAGAGGAAAATTCCTTGGCTCATGGCAGGCAGGAAGCAAAATCAAGGTACCAGAGGCAAAATATAAACCCCAAAGGCAAACCCCCACTGACCTTTCTCCAACCACATATTACCTGCCTATAGTTACAACCCACTACAGTAGTCCATTTCAAATTATTAATCCACCAAATGGATTAATCCATTAAGTAAGTTACAGCTCTCATAACTTAATTTCACATCTGAGTATTGCTACCTTGTCTAATATGAGCTTTTTAGGAGGATACCTTATATCCAAATAACATAACACATTACAACTGATAATAGAAGTACTATTGTAATGAGGTAATTTTTGTTAAAATAGAAGTACAAAGTATTATTACAGATTGTTATAAACAACTCTATGACAAGAAAATTAATAACCTAGAAAAAAGGACACATTCTCTGTATTATAAATTCCATATACCTACACCCTGATGTGACTTGCTACACTGTTGGTTTTATAATTATTTCATCAACAATAGTGTCACAAATTCAAACTACAAAATAAGTTTGATTTCTGTCCAATTCAACACATGGAGTCACACAATTGATAAATGAGTGCACTTTTGACATAAATATCCGCTGATATTTTAATTAAGGAGTAAAAAAATTGTATTTCAATGATGTCAACTACTTCTTTGCTGAATTGAATGATAGTTTTCAAATACTGAAAGAATGGTTTCTAGATTAGATTTTGGTTACTGTAAAAAAAATACAACTTAAAGGAAGAAAGGTTTATTTTGGCTTCAGAATTTTTAGTCCATGGTCATCTTGGTTTGGGCCTGTAACACCACATATATCATAGTGGGAGCATGTGGTAGAGGAGGTGAGCTCACCCAATAATAACCAGGAAATAAAAAGTCAAAAGAGAAAGGAAAGGACAGGGATCTCAATATTCCCCTCAGGGCACACCCACAATGAACTAACTTCCTTCACTAGGCCCTACCTATTAAAGCTTCTACAACCTCCCAATAAGTGACCAGCTGAGGATCAAGACTTCCACCTATGGTGGGTAACAGGAGGTATTCCAGATCCTAACTATAGCAGTTCCCCAGTTTGGAGGAACTCAGACATGACATATTTTAAGTTTACTCATCATCAATATTTTAATTCTCACTCTATTTTTTTTCTCCCATCACCTTCTTAAGTTTAGAGATAATAAACAATAAGTCAAAGCTTGCTTTGCACCATTTAAAAATTTCCATGGAGGGCTGGGATTGTGGCTCAGAGGTAGAACGTTTGCCTAGCATGCATGAGGCACTAAGTTCAATCCTCAGCACCACATAAAAATAAAATAAAGATATTGTGTCCACCTACAACTAAAAAATAAATGTTTAAAAAATAAATAAATAAAAATTTCCATGGAGTAAACATCCCCATCATGGCTGATTTCAAAGGATCAATACGGCATCACTGAATGCAAACTTGGAAAGAGATGTGTAAACACATACAATAAATAATCTTAAGAGTATAAATAATGGTAAAATGGAGTAAAATAATTAAAAATAATTATAACTAAAAAGTGATCAATATTGAATTTTTAATCGTATTTGTCATACAATTTAGGTTCATGAGATTTGATTTTTTTTTTTTTTATTTATTTTTAGTTCTCGGCGGACACAACATCTTTGTTGGTATGTGGTGCTGAGTATCGAACCCGGGCCGCACGCATGCCAGGCGAGCGCGCTACCGCTTGAGCCACATCCCCAGCCCGAGATTTGATTTTTTAATACTGATAGTATTTAACTCTCTGGCTCATTAAATTTCTGGAATTTTAACAACCCACCCTCATCAACTAACTCCAGTAGGCCACTGACTCCCCTGTTTTACCATTGAGAAAACTGAAATTCAAAGAGACTATTACTAACTTCCTATGGTCACCCAGAACAGTGTCAACAAGTTGTCTAATTCCAAATCTCTCCCTTAACACTGTTACTGATGGTTTACCCACACCATACCCTAACATCTTCATGTGAATGGATTTATTATTTATTATATAGTCATTGCCTTCTTCTACAATAGGTCAAATGATAAACCTAACCAGACCAAGAGTAATGAGTAAGTAGAAAAAGAATATTTATCTACGTATGCTTTGTTAAGAATACAGCAGGATCATTCCCTCCTAGGATTTGACTAAGAAAGAGATCAACATTTGCTCATGAACTGGTGAAAATGATAGATTGTTTTTTAAAAAACATTTGTCATCTGATGTTTCTTTTCAGATATTTTCACTGTATTTAATGAAAATGTTAAGACTTACCTTAAAGAACACAATGAAGAACAATGTTCAATTGTGACCTGAATGATTCATGGACACTTATACATATTCAGACCTATTTTTGTTTGTTTAGTTTTGTCTTGCTTTGTTTGGGTTTTTGTTTTGTTTTTTGTTTTTCTCATTCCTAACATCTTTTTAAGGCAGTTATTTCTCTTTTTTATTTTATTTTTATTTTTTAGTTGTAGTTGGACACAACACCTTTATTTCACTTGTTTATTTTTGTATGTGGTGCTGAGGATGGATCAAACCCAGGGTCTACTGCTGAGCCACAACCCCAGCCGCTAAGGCAGTTATTTCTTATAGATAAAAAGTTTGAGGACTAATATATTTCATTATACTACAGCAGTTTTGTTCTTGTACTATTTTACTTTTATTTTTACTATTAATTTTAAAATTTTTATTATTTACACCTTTTCTCTCACCTGTTTCCCTTGAACCTCTTTATGTCTTTTCCTCTACTAATAGCCAACCTTAACTGATCTATCATTCCTCCTCTATTTTCTACTTCTATTTTCTCTCCCCCTCCCTCACAAGCATCATTTCCTACATTATTTCTTTTCTATCTCTGTTCACAACTTAAAAGTGTAAGTATGTACATAATCCTACTGTATTAACTGTGGACAATAACTAAACACATCATCTCTGTTTATTGTGACAATTAACATAATAGATATCTAAGCAGGAACTATTTGGTTGGATGCTATAAATGGTTTGTATTGGTTGATGTATTATCTGTCTCCCCCTAAATTGTAAGGTACTAGAAACCTTCAGAGTTCTTATAAGTCCACAGGGAAGAAACTCTACTGCCTCAAAATCATACTGTCAAATGAGTAGACACCCAAACAACATGAAAAAGCAAGGGAAAAAAATCATCTCAAACAAATAAATATAATTCAATAACACCACAGTGGAAGAAATGACAGAGAAGGAGTTTAGAATGTTCATAGCTAAATTGATCTGCAAAGGTAAAAATGATGTAAGGAAGAAAATACAGGAAGCAAAAGATCCCATAAAGAGAGGTTCTTAAAAAAGAAAAAAAAAACGAGCAGAAATTCTCAAAATGAAGAAATCAATAAACCATTAAAAATTCATAGGAAGGCATCACCAGCAGACCAGACCAATTGGAAAACAGAGTTTTAGGAAATAAAGACAAATTATATAATCTAGAAGATAAAGCTGACCACGGAGATAAGATATTAAAATAACATGAACAAAACTTTCAAGAAATATGGGATTGCATGAAAAGACCAAACTTAAAAGATTTATCAGGATGGATGAGGGCTTGCAGATACAAATCAAAGGAATGCACATTCTTTTCAATAAAATCATATCTGAAAATTTCCCAAACCTTAAGGATGAAATGGAAAACCAAATACAGGAAGCTTACAGGACAACAAATATATAAAATAAAAACAACAGACCCACACCAAGTCACATTATTATGAAAATATCCAACATCCAGAATAAGGACAGAATTTTAAAGGCTGCCAGAGAAGAATGAGAGATTACTTTCAGAAGGAAAATCCAGATCTCAACTGATTTATTTCTCTGGGTTGATCCTTAAGGCCCAGCAGTTCATGGAATAACAATACATACCAAGTGCTGCACAAAAATGGATGCCAACCAAGAATACTATACACTGCAAAATTAAGCTTCAGATGTGAAGAGAAATAAAAACCTTCCATGACAAACAAAAGTTGAAAGAATTCACAACTAAAAAGCTTGAACTACAGAACATTCTCAATAAAATATTTCATGAAGAAGAAATAAAAAATAAAAGTGAAAAACAGCAAAAGGAGGAACTACACTAAAGGAATAGCCAATCAAAGGAGAAACTAATTAAAAAAAAACAGAAATAAAGCACACTGTCAGGGAATAAAAATCATTTTTCAATAATAACATTGAATGCCAATGGTCTAAACTCATCAATCAAAATACATAGACTGGCAGATTGAATTTAAAAATAAGACCCAATAATATGCTGCCTCCAAAAGACTTACCTCATAGGCAAAGACTGAAGGTAAAAGGATGGGAAAAAAACATATCATTCACATGGATCTCATAAATAAGCAGGGATCTCTTTTGGACTTCAAGCCAAAAGTTAATCAGAAAGGACAAAGAAGGCCATTTTATACTGCTTAAGGGAACAATATATTGATAAGACATAACAATTTAAATATTTATGCCCCAAATAATGGAGCACCTACATACATCAAACAAACCCTTCACAATTTCAAGAACCAAATAGACCACAACACAATTATACTAAGTGACCTTAATATACCTCTCACCACTCGATAGATCTTAAAAAAAGAAACTTAATAAAGAAACTACAGAAATAAAAAATACAATTAACAATTTATACTTAACAGACATATATAAAATATTTCATCTATCAATAACTGAATGCACTTTCTTCTCAGTGGTTCATGACTCCTTTGCTAAAATAGATGATATCTTGTGCCCCAAAGCAATTCTTAACAAATACAAAAAAAAAAAAAAATAGAAATAATACCTTGTATTTTATCAGATCATAATGGAATGAAATTAGAATGCAATAATAAAATAAAAAACAGAAGCTGGAGACTTAAATAATACACTGTTGAATGACCAATGGACAGCTGAAGAAATCAGGGATGAAATAAAAATATATATACTTAAATGAGAATAGCGAAACAGTTACCAAAATCTCTGAGACACTATGAAGGTGGTTCTAAGAGGAAAGTTCATTGCATTGAAGTATTCTTTAAAAGAATAGAAAGTCACCAATTAAATTGCCTAACTATACGCCTCAAAGCCCTAGAAAAAGAAGAGCAAATCAACACCAAAAACAGTAGAAGACAGGGAATAATTAAAATCAGAGCTGAAATTAATAAAATTGAAACCGAAAAACAAGTCAAAAAGCAACAAAAAATAAGTTGTTTTTTTGAAAAAAATACATAAAAAATTGACAAACCCTTAGCCAAACTAATGAAGAGAAAGAGAAATATCAAATTACTGAAATTCATGATGAAAAAGGAAATATCACCACAGACACTAGTGAAATACAGAAGACAATCAGAAACTACTTTGAAAATCTATACTCTAATAAAATAGAAAATCATTAAGACACCAACAAATTTCTAGAGATATATGACCTACCCAAATTGAATCAGGAAGACATAAAAAATTTAAACAGATCAATTTCCAACAATGAAAGTGAAGACATCATCAAAAGCCTTCCAACAAAGAAAAGCCCAGGACCAGAGGGCTTCTCAGCCAAGTTCTATAAACATTCAAAGAAGTATTTACACCAATACTCCTCAAATTATTCCTTGAAATACAAAAGGAGGGAATCCTTCCAAACTTCTACGAAGCTAATATCACTTTGATACCAAAACGAGACAAAGACACATCAAGAAAAGAAAACTTCAGACCAATATCCCTGATGAACATAGATGCAAAAATTCTTAATACTGAAAAACTGCATACAAAAATATATTTAAAAGACAGTGCTAAGCTAGACCTATAGCTCAGTGGTAGAGCACTTGTCTACCATAGGTGAGGCACTGGGTTCGATCCTCAGCACCACATAAAAAGTAAATAAATAAAATAAAGTTATAAAAAAAGTTTTTTTAAAAAATATAGTGCACCATGATCAAGTGGGGTTCATTCCAGGGATGCAAGGTTGGTTCAACATACAGAAATCAATATATGTAATTCATCACATCAATAGATTTAAGGATCAGAATCACATGATTATCTCAATAGATACAGAAAAAGCATCTGACAAAGTTCAGCATACATTCATGCTAAAAACACTAGAAAAACTAGGGATAGTAGGAACATACCTTGGTAAGCTATATATGCTAACCAAGACCAACATGACTGTAAATGGAGAAAAATTGAAAGCATTCCCTCTAAAAACTGGAACAAGACAGGAGTGCCCTCTTTCACCACTCCTATTCAACATAGTCCTGGAAATCCTAGGCAGAGCAATTGGACAAAAGAAAGAAATGAAAGGGATTATAAATAGGAAAAAAAGAGCTCAAACTATCCCTATTTGCTGATGACATGATTCTATATTTAGAAGACCCAAAAAACTCCACCAGAAAGCTTCTAGAACTCATAAATGAGTTCAGCAAAGTAGCAGGATATAAAATTAACACCCATAAATCAGTTGTGTTTCTATACACCAAAGAAGAATCAGCTGAGTCTTCATTGGTGTATAGGAAAACTATACCATTCATAATAGCCTAAAAAAATAAAATAAAATATTTGGGAATCAATCTAACAAAAAATGAAATACTTCTACAATGAAAACTACAGAGAGAAATTAAAGAAGACCTTAGAAGATTTCCATGTTCTTCGATAGGCAGAATTAATATTGTCAAAATGGCTACACTACCAAAAGCACTATACAGATTTAATGCAATTCCTACTAAAATTCCAATGATGTTCTTAATATAACTAGCAAAAGCAGTCAGAAATTCATTTTGAAAAATAAGAGGCCCAGAATAGCCAAAGCAATACTTATCAAGAAAAATGACACAGAAGGCATCACAATATCAGACCTTAAATTATACTTCAGAGCTATAATAACAAAAACAGCATGAAATTGACACAAAAACAGATATTAAGACCAATGGAACAGATTAGAAGACACAAAGTCATACTCACATAAATATAGTTATCTCATACTAGACAAAGCCACTATAAATATACACTGGAGAAAAGATAGCCTCTTCAATAAATGGTGCTGGGAAAACTGGAAATGCATATGTACTAGGATGAAATTGAACCTCAATCTCTCATCCTGCACAAAACTCAACTCAAAATGGATCAAGCACTTAGGATTACACCAGAGACTCTGCACCTACTAGAAGAAGTGGGCTTAGAAACGAACTTCCTTAATAAGACTCCTATAGCACAAGAAATTAAATTAAGAATTAATAAGTGGGATGGACTCAAACTAAAAAGCTTCTTCTCAACAAAAGAAACAGTCAATGAGGTGGAGAGACAGCCTACATTTTGGAAGCAAGTTTTTGCCACACACACTTCTGATAGAGCACTGAACTCAAAATACTTAACACCAGGGGCTGGGTTGTGGCTCAGTGGTAGAGTACTCACCTAGCATGCACTGGGTTCAATCCTCAGCACCATATAAATGTAAAATCAAGATATTGTGTTCACATAAAGCTAAAAAATAAATATTAAAAAATACTTAATACCAAAAAAAAAAAAAAAACCAACCCAATCAATAAATGAGCTAAGGAGTTGAACAGACACTTCTCAGAAGAAGATATACATTTGATCAACAAATATATGAAAAAATGTTCAACATCTCTAGTAATTAGAGAAATGCAAATCAAAACTACTCTAAGCTTTCATCTCATGCCAATCAGAATAGCAGTTATCAAGAATACCTACAACAGTAAATGTTGGCAAGGATGTGGGGGAAAAGGCACACTCATACATTACTGGTGGGACTGCAAATTGGTGCAACCAATCTGGAAAGTAGTATGGAGATTCCTTAGAAAACCTGGAATGGAACCACCATTGGACCCAGCTATCCCACTCCTCAGTCCATACCCAAGGATCTTAAAATCAGCATACTATAGTAACGCAGCCACATCAATGTTTACAGCAGGTCAATTTACAATAGCTAAACTATGGAAGCAATCTAGATATCCTTCAAAAGATGACTGGATAAAGAAACCGTGGTATATATACACCATAGAGTATTACTCTGCAATAAAAGAGAAAAAAATTATGGCATTTTCAGGTAAATGGATGGAGTTGAAGAATATCATGCTAAGTGAATTAAGCGAAATCAAAAAACCAAAGGCCGAATGTTCTCTCTGATAAATGGATGCTGATCCATAATGGGGGGTGGGGGGAAATTGAGAAATTTTGATGGGGGAAAGGGGAGGGTAGAGAGGGAAGGGGAATGTGGGCAGGAATGGGGAATGTGGGCAGGAAAGATGATGGAATGAGATGGTCATCATTACTGTAGGTACAAGTATGACGCAATATGACTTCTATGTACCACCATAGAAATGTAAAATTGTGCTGCAATTGTATACAATGAATCAAAATGCATTCTGGGGGCTGGGTCATAGCTCAGTGGTACAGCACGTGCCTAGTATGTGTGAGGCACTGGGTTTGATCCTCAGCACCACATAAAAATAAATAAATAAAGGTTATATATATATATATATTCCTACATCTCAGGCAATTAGAGATATGTAAATCAAAACCACATTGAGATTCCATCTCACCCTAGTCACAATGGCAATTATGAAGTATCTAAGCATCAATAAATGTTGGCGAGGATGTGGGGGAAAAGGTTCACTTATACATTGCTGGTGGGACTGCAAATTGGTGCAATCACTCTAGAAAGCAGTATGGAGATTCTTTAGAAAACTTGGAATGGAACTACCATCTGACTCTGTTATCCCACTCCTTGGAATATACCCTAAAGACTTAAAATCAGCACCTATGATGATGCAGCTGTTCAATGTTTATAGCAGCTCAGATCACAGTATGGAACCAACCTAGGTGCCCTCAGACAGATGAATGGATAAAGAAAATATGGTATATATATACACAATGGAATATTACTTAGCCATAAAGAAGAATGAAATTATGACATTTTCATTTCATCCAGTAAATGGATGAAACTGGAGAATATCATGCTAAGTGAAATAAGCCAGTCCCCAAAAGCCAAAGACAGAATGTTCTTTCTGACATGTGGATGCTAACCCACAACAAGGAAAGGGAAGATTAGACTTGATTTTGGTCTAGACAAAGGGTAATGAAGGGAAGGGAGGGGAGATGCAAATAGGAAAGACAGTAGAATTAATCAGACATATATTTCCTATCCTTTTATATGAATACACAACCAATGCAACTCCACATCATGTACAGCCACAACAATTGGAACAAGTTATATTTATTCTATATTTGTATGTCAAAAATACTCTACTGTCAAGTAAAAAAAACCCAAAAACTTAAAAGAGGGCTGCGAATATAGCTCAGTTGGTAGAGTGTTTGCCTTGCATGCACAAGGCCCTGGGTTCAATCCCCAGTACCACACACACACACACAATATATATATTGTGTATATATATATATATATATATACACACATATACATATATATGAGAGAGAGAGAGATAAAATCTCTACTACTGGCTAGAAAACATGATAGGCTTACAGAGGGCAGCAGCAGAATAAACCTTTTAGGAAGAAGAGATAGAGACAAACTCACACTTCATCATTTTAATCCAACCATGAGATGCAGTAACTTCCAGCAGGATCAGAGTGACAAACGGACAATTCTTTAAGAAAAATAATCAGTTCAGTAATTATAATGTATAAAAATCAGTGTAATACTAAACCCATCTAAAAGGAATATGGTAGAGAATTCAGAGTTAGAAATAATTACAGCGTTTGCCCTAGAGGAGCTAGACATGAATAGTGAAAATTGAATAAATAGCTCTCGTTCCATAACAAAGATGTGTACAAAATGTAATGTGGGGCTGGGATTGTGGCTCAGCGGTAGAGCGCTCGCTTGGCACGGGCGGGACCCGGGTTCGATTCTCAGCACCACATAAAAAATAAGTAAGAAAATAAATAAAGGCCTCTCCCCGCCCCCCACCTCCCCTTTAAAAAAAAAAATGTAATGTGGACCCTGGAAAGATTTGAAAATGGAATTAAAATCAATCCAACTATGAAACATACAAAAACATGTTCAGGAAGTGTCTTAATTTACATAGTGGAATTCCAATAGAAAAGCAGTTTGAGACGTTCTAAATAGAGTAAGTTCAGCCAAAAAGCGTGGTCTTGCCATACTTGACCACGCTTCAACGGCAGCGCAGGCACCTCAGCATCTGTTTCAGCGGCTCCCGCCAGAGAATTTGGGTTTAGCCGCACATGCGCAGTCAGTCAGGTCCCGCTGCCACTCGGCCCCGCCCTCAGAGACACCGAGCTCCGAGAGCCGCTGCCGTAAGGACGCTCTCGAGCGTAGTGCTGCGCAGACGCAGTCGGGGTCCGTTCGCGGACCTAGCGCCTTTTCCTGTGGCTTGGCTGTCTTCTGGTTTGTGAAGTGCCGTTGGCCTCCGTAGGTGTTGAAAATCTGGGGTCGTGGACCCCGGCCAAGACTCAGCAGCACGGAGGTGCCGGGTGTCGCCGAGGGCGCGGGGCCGGGCTCCGGAGGCGGCGTGCCCTGCCCCGGGGCCCCCGCCCCTGCTGCAGCCGCGGCCCTGGCTGCTGCCCCCATCGCGGCCCCGGCTTCTCAGTTCACTCTGCTGGTGATGCACCCATGTGGAGGGCAGGACGAGGCCTCCGCGGAGAGCGTCCTGCGGCAGGCCCCGCTCCCGTCGGGCAGCGTCGGAGTGGGACAGCCGGTTGGGTACCCGTGTGAAGTGTCAGGGGATGCTGAGGAGGACGCAGGGGAGGATGAAGCGGACCTGTTGGACACTTCGGACCCCCCAGGGGGAGGCGAGAGCACAGCCAGCTTGGAGGATCTGGAGGACGAGGAGACACACTCAGGGGGCGAGAGCTGCAGCGGGGGAACCCGGAGACGGGGCAGCGGCGGGGGCAACATGAGCAAGACTTGTACCTACGAGGGCTGCAATGAGACCACGAGCCAAGTGGCCAAACAGCGGAAGCCGTGGATGTGCAAGAAACACCGCAACAAGATGTACAAGGACAAGTACAAAAAGAAAAAAAGCGACCAGGCCCTGAATTGTGGTGGGGCCACCTCATCTGGCAGCGCGGGAAACGTCAAACTGGAGGTATTGCTGGGGTCCTGGGGAATGGGAGATGGAAGAAGAGACCCCACATTTGACGAAAACCCTTTTGCCAGGACATGCCCACCTATTCCTGGATGGGTCGAGGTTGCAGTCACATCATTTTTTGTGTGGTGCCACCCTTTTGAATTATGGTTTTTGGAATTTTAACTTTTCAGAATTATTATTTGGGGGATTTTAGACATTAGAGAACTTAGGCTTAAGTGATTTTGATCTCTTGGAAGTTCAATACTTGGAATTATGGCATTTGGGATTGTATCTTTTGGAATTGTCCTCAGCACTTACTAGAGGTAAAAAGGAGTCCTTTGACAATCTAATAAAACCTAATGAAGACTGTTTCAGAAAAACAAACAAACAAACATATACAGATGTTTAATGTTGCATACAAATTCATACAGTTCAGGATCCCTGTAGATCCTAGACCCACCTCTATTCTTGTAAAATAATATATTTTACCAGATCTTAGATTAAGCAATCATCTTACTTAGTACAGAATGGAAGTTAGTAAAAGGAATCAGGTTTGTCCCTTATATGTTCCACAGGTACCCATACACTTCAGAATTCTTTACAGAGAAAAGATAATACTCCTCTTCAAGGAAGTATTTTATCCTTGGCTGCTTTTGTTTACTTGTTTTTTGTTTTTGTTTTGAATTACCATCATTTACATCTATAGTGTGAGGGGAAATGTATAAAGGACAAATAGATAGTAAATTAGCATCTCCCAATCCATAACCCCTCCCCAAAAAGAACTTTAATAATTTCTCTGTTTTAAAATAATTTGCATGGGGCTGGGGATGTGGCTCAAGCAGTAGTGTGCTCGCCTGCCATGTGTGCGGCCCGGGTTCGATCCTCAGCACCACATACAAACAAAGATGTTGTGTCTGCCGAAAACTAAAAATAAATATTAAAAATTCTCTCTCTCTCTCTCTCTCTCTCTCTCTCTCTCTCTTTAAAAAAAAAGTAAAATAATTTGCATGGGTTTTGTTTTGTCTTTTTAGGGAGGAGAATTAATTACTGTAATACTAGGCCATTTGTCTTTTCTTGTTTGACACTTCCCCAGTTTTGAGGAGATTATAAAAGCTCTAAGTCTTGATCTTTGTTGAACCAAGTGTAAAGAAAATAGCCATTTAGAATATAATAAGGGCCACCATAGTACTGCTATAGTAGTTTAAGGTGGAATAGCTCATTGAAGGCTGAGATACTCTGGAAAGGCTTTGCAGAGGAAATGTGTATAGGCCAGAAAGGAGGCTGTTTCTTCTGTGCTAGGCTATAAGTGGAGTCTCACAACTCTTCATCAGTGAGGTGTAGGTTCTGTACTACATAGATGGAAACTGAATCACATGAAGGGTAAGTAATTTGGCCTAGGTCACACAGCCAGCAAGTGTTCAAACATAAGCAATCTAATTGTAGAGCTTCACTTTTATTCCCATACTGCTCCATAAAAGGAGAGTCAGAATGCTTCAGATAACTGGAACAGTATTTTGTTATGCCAGGGAAATTGTTAAGTACTTTAGATTTTCTAAGGTAACTAGAGGTATATATTTTTAGTAAGTATGCTGATTTTGTTTAGATTTTGATATCTGAGGGTAATGGCATCATTATAGGACTTACTGGTTTTATTTATATCAGTGGCAAGAAACTATTTATGCCAGTACTCTCTAATACTTTCAAACCAATTTATTTTTTTCCCTCTAGTGACTCCTACTGAATTCTGAAAGCTGTTTATCATTTGCTTGTTTAAGCAATGTTTTACTGCCTCACCCTTATTTTGGTTATAAATTGGGCTAAAAACTATCCAGTGTCTCATTAGCAGTGTAAAATTGCCTCTGAGTTCATATATTTCATTCAAAGGCAGGCAGACTCTGTATCTTGGCCCAGATAGCTCCATATGAGGAGAATGTTCAATTCCGCTTGACATTTTTTATAACAATGAAGATAGCTCTGAAGTAACTCATCACCCTCCTACCCCAACTTTTCCCCCTTCAACATGCAGAAGAATCCAGGTTGAAATCCTGGAGGGGAAGAACTGAGGAGATATAGTTAACTTCCATAGCACCTCTCCTATGACAATGAGAGGCTTTCCCAAAGTTTCACAGGAACTGGGCAAAAGGAAGAGAAGCAAAGATCAGTTCATTACATCTCTGAAATGCTTACCATTGTGGGTTATTATGCTGTTAACTATTAATATTGTTTGTTTTTATCATATCCCAGGAAAGTCCAGACAATATACTCTCTATTGTCAAACAAAGAACAGGATCTTTTGGGGATCGTCCTGCAAGACCTACTCTTTTAGAACAAGTGTTAAATCAGAAAAGACTGGTAAGAATCAGCTTGTGTAGTAGCTGCAAATCTATTAATGAAAGTTGTTTGTTGTAAGTGGAACTGTTTTAGTGTTTGAGATTTTAAAACTTGTTAACCGGCTACCAAAATTGTATTTTGCCACTTGCCAGCACACATTGAATCTCATAGATGCCGTGAGGACTGTAAGAGCAGGAATACTTTTAATTCTGTTTCTTCAGTGACTAAACTTTTACTATCTGAGAAAGATAGAATTCTAAAAGAGACTTTCCTTGTTTTCTGAGTTTTATGGAATAATGCTTTAATGTTGAAGTATGATTAAGCCAATATTTAATACAGATCTCTATTGCAAATTTGATAGAAGGAATCAGAAGTAAATAGTAAAGGATCGAGTGTTCACTAATTATTGGAATATTAGTAATTTGAGGTCATAAAAGAACATACCCACCCACTGTACACCAAATTCCTGAGTCTTAAAATTTTTAAAAAATAGAATTGGGATTTTATCTAAAAAATTTGGAAGTAGGTGTTTCTAGCTTAAAAGACAAAATAACAAAAAAGATTATAAATTTGATCCATAAAAGTGAATGCTGTAGTCAAAAACAGTAAAAATCAAAATGCAAAGTAACAAAGGGAAAAAAATAATTGCCACAAATATAAAAGTCTGTGGTTAATATGGTTGAGATCTTTTCTTTTTCTTTTTCTTTTTTTTTGAGATAGCATTGTTGTTGTGTTACTCTGGCTGGTCTCAAACTCCTGAACTTAGGCTCAAGCAGTCCTTTTATCTCAGCCTCCCAAGTAGCTGGGATTGTAGGCATATCCCACCCTGCCTGGCAAAAACATTCACATAATTTGATGAGGAAAAACCTTTAGCCTCAATACACTGCAAAAGATAAAAAACAAAAGTATTACTATTAAATGGAATGGAAAGGTAGTCAATATCAATAAAATGAAACAGTAAACAGTAAGTGAAAATTATTTAATAATTGCACACAATAATGGTGAAGATTTCATGAAATGGGCACTGACATTCTGTTGTCCTATGTTGGTATAGCAGTTTTACAAAGCAGTCAAGCAATATATATCAGGAGTCTAAAATGGTCACCTCTTGACTCAAATCAAAACTAATATGAACATTTTTGCAAAAAGTAAATTCTAAATATGGATAAAGTTAAGTGTAAGGAGAATGCCGGAAATGTATTTATCACAAGTAGTAAAATAATAGTCAAAAAAACAATTTAAATGTCCAGAAGTATCATAACAGCTTAGTAGATAATTGTACATTTACTTAATAAGATTTTGGACTATCTTTACAAATACTTTTTAAATCAAACTATTCAATAAAAAGTAATACAAAATAATTCATAAAATGTGAAAATATTTAATGATAATATTCCCACTTGATTTGGTTTTTCTTTTTTAACTTTTTGGGGCCAAAATCACATCAGATTTTATTATTAGTTTGCAGCTTGATTGCAGTCCATCAGCTATAACAAT
This sequence comes from Marmota flaviventris, assembly GCF_047511675.1. Taxonomy (NCBI): domain Eukaryota; kingdom Metazoa; phylum Chordata; class Mammalia; order Rodentia; family Sciuridae; genus Marmota; species Marmota flaviventris. The sequence continues at coordinate 135,466,048 of NC_092501.1, read as the reverse complement.
GAGTTTGATTAAGGCATGTTTAATTTTGTAAACATAGTGTATGTTGTGTAGGGACACATCAGAATAATTCTATAGCATGAATACAATCTGACCACATAAGAGTAACATTCTTAATAATTTTTTTTCTTTTTTTTCTTTAAGTCATTACTAAGAAGTCCAGAAGTAGTGCAGTTTTTGCAGAAGCAGCAGCAGCTATTAAATCAGCAAGTTTTGGAGCAAAGACAGCAGCAGTTTCCAGGAGCATCTGTGTGAGGAAACTTATCAGGATCCTCAACATGTTTTTCTCTTACTGTAATAGATGAACATATTTTTATACTAAAGATAATTGGGTAAGATATGCCAGTAGAATATAAACATTTTCCTGTAAATGTATGTGTGCATTTGGGGATAAATAAGTACTGCACTTTTTGCATCCTTTCAGATGAACATGAGTTTGAAAATATCAGTTTATCTCCCCAGAGTAGCATTTAATCAAAAGTTTTTCTAAAAGTATGTTCCACTTCAGTCATTGTTACTGAAGATAATGAAGCCAGTTACTTTCTGTGCAAGTCATGAAGTTAACAGGTAATAATCTTGGAATATCTAACTCTGTGGTTCTCATCAAAAGGTAGTTGGACATATGTTTTTTAGGTTGTCATAGTGGACTTAAATTGCTGGTTTTTAGTGAGTGGGCCAAGAATGCTGAATGTTTTGCAGTGTCTGGATAGTCCCACACAACTAAAAATTATCTTACCAGCAATGCTAATGATGTTTCTCTTAAGAAACACTTAAGATAGCTAGTTGTAAAGATATGATGTAGTTAGAGCACCTAGAATTGGGTTCTGACAATAATCTTTCTTTGCAGTTAAGATTGGAGCTGACAGAGAGGTAAGCATGTTTTATACGTCTAAGGAAAGTTATCATTGATCATTATTTGTCTGTGCAATTAAGAGATATGCTGGTGGGCTGGGGTTGTGGCTCAGCGGTAGAACACTTGCCTAGCACGTGCAAGGCCCTGGGTTCGATCCTCAGCACCACATAAAAATACATAAACAAAATAACGGTATTGTGTACAACTAAAAAATAAACATTAAAAAAAAAAAAAAAGAGATGTGCTGGTAAAACCTACATGAAAGATTCAAGTATGCCAGAATGAATGCATCTCCTAAAGTTCGCTTCTCACTTTTCTGTTACCTATTAGTGTTGCTCTCCCATTAGACAAGACCCTTTTATGAAATGGAAAGGTAGTACAGATACAGTAGGGGCTGGGGATGTGGCTCAAATGGTAGTGCACTCGCCTGGCACGTGTGAGGCACTGGGTTCAATCCTCAGCATCACATAAAAATAAAAGATATTGTCTCCACCCAAAACTAAAAAATAAATAAAAATTAAAAAAAATTGTTTTTAAAAAAGTGATACAGTACACAGTAAGTGAAAGTTATTTAATAACTTATGTGTTGAATTTATGAATAGTATAGATATATCTCAACCCAATGCCGGGACAAACAAATCTTAATATTTATTTTTCATTAAGAAAATGAAAAAAGAGATTCTTTTCAAAAAGAAGAATCTAAAAATAACAGCACTTCAGCATTTCATCAATGGTTTTTGATGTTTAGCTATTTTAAGACTGTGTTTTAAGACTGTGTTATTCCTAAGTACTATTAAAGAATGATGGGTAATCTGAACACTTTTTTTTTTTTTGTATTTTCTCCTAGGAAAACTTTGAAAAGGCAAAGCTACCAATAAAAATAACAAATCAAATATCAAGAGATATTAGAATAATAAATATATGTGTCCCAAGATGAACTTGCAAAAATTTGTTAGTTTCTTGTTTTTTAACTCTGAGATATATATTATGTTAAAGTTAGTCATAGCTGTTCTAAGAAGCACTTATGGGGAGAAAGAATGTTTTTCTTCATTTTTATGTATGTTTTCTACTTAAATATCTGCAGAAACACTTTTGCCAAAATTATATCATTAAAGTTCAGTTGTTGACCTTTTCAGTTGTCTTATTTGTCTATTTTCTTTAATTGTTTCACATTGGTTTTTTATGCAGAGAAATATACTTCCTATTTGTTATTGTACTGACACTATTGGGAGCTCTATTGAATCCTTAGAGCGTAAGTTAATTTTTATGGTGGAACAAAAAAATCAGCTTTTGCTTCTTCAGATGGAATAAGAGGAACAGGAAAGGAGGAAAAGTAATAGACCAGTGAAAAATAGACTGAGTGAAAAAGGATGAAATATATGTAGTGAGTAGAGCTTTGAGATGATTACTGTTGTTAAACCCTAATGAAGTTCATTGAATGGCTCGGAATCTTCATCCTAGGATATATTTTAGAATAAAGTAGCTGTCCCTTTACTATTTTGAATTAAGAATAGGCAGTTTTCGGATACAATTTAGTTTTGTTGCCTACCACATTGAAAAATTTTTTTCTTTAAAACTATGAAACTGATAAAAGTGAAACTATGAAAGTGATAAAGTTTTTTCTTCTTTGGGATAAATTTATTTAGTCCCCAGTTTTGTGTCCTTCTGTGTACTCATGACTTTGCAGCTCCTGCCACCAAGACTGAATTTATTTTCCTACCCCTTAAATCTAGAGGACTGACCTATGATTTGTTTTGACCAAGTTAATTCAGACTAAATAACAGTGAACCAGCCACAAGTAGACTTCTTAAGGTTTTAAACACTTCCACCTATTTTTTTAGACTTCTATCCAACAACTAGGGTAATAGCCTGACCCGCAAGTCAGCTTACTGCAAATAAGTTTGATGCATCCAAGATCAGCCAAGCCTAGCTCAGATTTGCAGAATGATCCTATTGACCTGTAGATTATGAAGCAATAATAAATCCTAAAAATTGTAGGGGACATAATTCTAGGATGGTTTATTAACACAGCATTCATGTTACAGTTGGTAATCCATACACTTTATTGTTACAGTTATTGCTACATAGCAAGTCACTAAAAAATATGGTGGCTTAAAACAGTAACATTATTTCTAATAGATCTTAATATGATTACTATGATTTTAAGTGATTTTGCCCATGCTTTGGGGCTAGGAATGCCAGATACAAGGCTCCCTCACACCTGCTCTTATTCAGTGTAACCCATTAAGAACTGGATTTTATTTTTTCACCTCCTTGAATCTATGCATACCCTATGATGATTGTTAACAGAATGTGGCAGGAGTGATGCTGTGCCAGCTTCATATTAGATTAAAAGAAATTTTATAAGTATGGATGTGTATACTTGTAATGAAAACAAAGGAATAGGATGGAGTTGTAGCTTAGTGGTAGAGTGCTTGCCTAGTAGCATGTGTGAGGCGCTGAATTTGATTCTCAGCATGGCATATAAATAAGATTCATTGGCAACTAAAAAAAAATAGTTAAAAAACATAGAGGAGTTCACAACTTCCATTTTCCAGCAAAGTTGGGAGAGAAATAATCTGTTAATATGGGCAACAGGAAATGGTAAAGGACTTTATAGAAAAAATGTTCAGTAGCTACATTAAAGCCAACGAGAGAGGTAACCAGCAGCTGGTAGCCTGCTTTAATGGTAGTGCACTTTTGGTTGGAAATGAAGCCCTGCAACAATAATATATAAAATACAATTCTCACACTAATATCATGCCAAAGAATCCAGACACAAATAATGTGTGCATGATTCCACTTAATAAAATAGAAATGCAGGTGCAACTGTGCTCTGAGATCACAGACAGTGGTTCCACATGGCAGGAGGCTTCCAGCATTCTGGTGCTACTCTGTTGTTCGCATTCTGTTTATGCATTCACATTCAATTAGTGAAAGTCCAGTCGTTTATGTATTTATGGTTTTTACCTTTGCAGTATATGTTTTGAACTTCAATTTTTTAAATAGTTGTTTGTTTAAAGATATTCTCAGTGGTCCTTGCAGCTGGATGTGGCATGAATAAATTCTGGCCAGTGGAATATTGAGCAATAGCCATGAGTACAACTTCCAGATAGTACCTTTAAAAAGAGAGAAAGCAACCAGTTTCCCCTCTTCCTCCATCCTGCTGCCTGGAATGTGGACAAAGCAGTAGATCATCCATGGGCCAAAATGGTCACTCACTGGGGAAAGTGAAATAAGATAAAAGGAAACTGTGTGCTTGGATGGCCTCAGGGAACAGAATCACAGCCCTAGCCTGGGATGTTTTGGGACTACTTATTTGAAAGAAAAATGGAATGTATTGTTCCTCCCACCCATGGTCATTTTTTTTTCCCTTTAATTTTTATTGTTGGTTGTTCAAAACATTACATAGTTCTTGACATATCATATTTCACACTTTGATTCAAGTGGGTTATGAACTCCCATTTTTACCCCGTATACAGATTGCAGCATCACATCGGTTACACATCCACTGTTTTACATATTGCTATACTAGTGTCTGTTGTATTCTGCTGCCTTTCCTATCCTCTACTATCCCCCATCCCCTCCCCTCCCATCTTCTCTCTCTACCCCATCTACTGTAATTCATTTCTCCCCCTTGTTTTTTTTTTCCCCTTTCCCCTCACTTCCTCTTGTATGAAATTTTGTATAACCATGAGGGTCTCCTTCCATTTCCATGCAATTTCCCTTCTCTTTCCTTTTCCCTCCCACCTCTCACCCCTGTTTAATGTTAATCTTCTTCTCATGCTCTTCCTCCCAACTCTGTTCTTAGTTACTCTCCTTATATCAAAGAAAACATTTGGCATTTGTTTTTTAGGGATTGGCTAGCTTCACTTAGCATAATCTGTTCTAATGCCATCCATTTCCCTGCAAATTCTATGATTTTGTCATTTTTTAATGCAGAGTAATACTCCATTGTGTATAAATGCCACATTTTTTTTTATCCATTCTTCTATTGAAGGGCATCTAGGTTGGTTCCACAGTCTTGCTATTGTGAATTGTGCTGCTATGAACATCGATGTAGCAGTGTCCCTGTAGCATGCTCTTTTCAGGTCTTTAGGGAATAGACCGAGAAGGGGAATAGCTGGGTCAAATGGTGGTTCCATTCCCAGCTTTCCAAGAAATCTCCATACTGCTTTCCAAATTGGCTGCACCAATTTGCAGTCCCACCAGCAATGTACAAGTGTACCCTTTTCCCCACATCCTCGCCAGCACTTGTTGTTTGACTTCATAATGGCTGCCAATCTTACTGGAGTGAGATGGTATCTTAGGGTGGTTTTGATTTGCGTTTCTCTGACTGCTAGAGATGGTGAGCATTTTTTCATGTACTTGTTGATTGATTGTATGTCCTCCTCTGAGAAGTGTCTGTTCAGGTCCTTGGCCCATTTGTTGATTGGGTTATTTGTTTTCTTATTGTTTAATTTTTTGAGTTCTTTGTATACTCTGGATATTAGGGCTCTATCTGAAGTGTGAGGAGTAAAGATTTGTTCCCAGGATGTAGGCTCCCTATTTACCTCTCTTATTGTTTCTTTTGCTGAGAAAAAAACTTTTTAGTTTGAGTAAGTCCCATTTGTTGATTCTAGTTATTAACACCCATGGTCATTTTAATGTCTATCATAATTGTTGTTAGTATAGCCAGCCAAATTTGTACCCCAAATAATATTGTAGGTAAAAGAAGTGGCAAGTGGCATTAAAGACTTGGATTCCTGGGAGCCATAAATTTGTCATGGTAATATTATTTGACAAGACTTACCCAGCCGTGATAGTAGAAAAGATAAATTATAGGTTTGATCTAGAGTTCAATTAGTTGACAGAGAGGATGAGGGCGTTAGGGTGTTTTTAACAGTACTTAATAGGAGTTGAGAGTTCAGGCTGAGCAGAGAATGAATGAGACCCACAGGGACTAAAGGTTTCTGTGATGTTGCAGTGCAAGTGTAGGAAGAGAGAGGATAAAAGAGATTTTTAAGGAAACTATGGGCTTGAAGGTACAGTAAATAGTACTCATTGCAATAAATTAATGGCTACCCCAATTTTTATTATACTTTATACCAATGTATATCAATTAAGTTGGCCCTTTGCTCAACTAAAGACCCTTCCTAGTCTGCTTCTGGAAGAATTTGACTTAGAGCATTGGATAAACAAAGCCAAAGGATTTAATGACAGAAGGGGAGTCAGGAAGGCTCACTTAGGAGCAAGCCCATGGCAATTTGTTACAGCTCATTAACCAGCAGTTCTAGAGTATGTAGAAATTTATTTTTTTTAAATGGCAAGAAAGAAAAAAACTATAAAATAGTAGTTTTGCTTCAGGAATAGTCAGCTCAAACTACTATGGAGAAAAAGAAGGCAATCAACCAGGTATCCTTCCAAAAAAGTGTGTCTCAATATTTGCCAAGAATGGTAAATAGATGGTAATTAAACTCTTAGTTGCTATTCATAAATAGGCAAATTATAGAGAGTTATGACTATTGTTACTAAAATTTGGATATGCATGCAGACATACATGTATATAGAATTGGAAGTTGCTTTCGTAAAAGAATATTGGGGACACTGGTGGTTTGGATAGGAGGACAGCGCCACAGGGGTGGTCAGGAGACAATCTTGTTGAAATAACCTTTTATACTACTTAAATTTTTACCATGCACATAGAATCTTTTCAAAAATATTTTCATACTACAAACTAAAAACTGTGCCAGAAATTGAAGAGTAGACACCTTGTACTTAATAATTATTTCTCCTTTGCTTTCTGTTTGGGTTTATGGAAAAAAATAAGCTTTTACTAATGAATCTTCCTTTGCAAATATGTGCACATATTTGTAGTGAGATTCATACAACCCCCATTTCAGTCGGCTTTTTCATCATTGACAATTTTAGGGGAGGAAAGGATTATTTGGCACACACTGTTTCAGGGATTTCAGTCCATAGATGGCCAATTCCATTTCTCTGTGCCTGAGGTGAGGCAGAAAACATGGTGGAAGGGTGTGGAGGAGGAAATCAGCTCAGGACATGGTAATCAGGAAGCAAAGAAAGAAAGCTCTGCTCACCAGGGACAAAATACAAACCCAAAGGCCCAGTGACCTACCTTCTCCCACCACGCCCATTCAGTTATCAACCCATTAATCCATATCAGTAGATTAGTTCCCTGATTAGGTTACAACTATAATAAACTAATTTCACCTCTAAACATTTAAAAAATTGTTTTAGATGTTGATGGACCTTTATTTTATTCATTTATTTATGTGCAGTGCTCAGAAGCAAACCCAGTGCCCTACAACATGCTGGGCAAGCACTTTACCACTGAGCCCCAACCCCAGCCCCTCACCTCTAAACATTCTTATACTGTCTCACACATGACCTTTTGGGGACATTACATATCCAAACTACAAACCTCTCCTCACTCAGAGTTTCTTATCATCCATCTTGAGGTCCCAAATGCATATTTCCCTACTGAAAGTGCACAAAGTTTAAGTTAAAGACAACATGAAAAAAAAAAACAGTTTCCTAGGACTTTTATAGTTTCCCAAACAATTCTACATACTTAGGTGCTCTTTGCAACAATCTATAATGCGTGCACAACTGTTATTATAGATAGAGAAGCAGGATTGCAGAGTTTAAATCAGTTGTTTAAGATAGCACAGATACTGGACTTAGATGCTCTCTCATCCCAGGTTACTTATTACATACTATTGTAATCATTGCAGTGAGGTCAGTGCAATATGAAAATGCACCTTGCATCCTGAGGATATATCCATTATCACTGGACCGTAAGAAGAAAACTTTAAGTATATATATAATAAAGCTTTAAGTATATATATATAATAAAGCTTTAAATATATATAATAAAGCTTTAAATATATATATATATATATATATATATAGATAGATAGATAGATATATATAGATATATATATAGATATATAGATAGATAGTAGTTGGACACAATACCTTTATTTTTATGTGGTACTGAAGATCAAACCCAGTGCCTCACATGAACTAGGCAAGTGCTCTGCCACTGAGCTTAATCCCAGCCCCAGAATAAATCTTTTCTACAGATTAAGCCTTGATTTTTGCAATATGTTAGAAGTTGAATTTTATTTAAACTAACCCTAATTATATTACTTTAGAAATTAATTTCTTATGTGCTAATTCATTTAAACTTCAAACTATGACAAGTATTATTGTCTGTTTTGGGATGAGGAAAGAAACTCGGAGAAGTTTACAGTAACTGTAAAACAGTTCTGTTAGATGAGAGCCAAGATTTGAACATCAATCTACCTCCCAAAGTGGTGATCTTTCCATAATGATATGTTGTTGCTAAAGTAAACACTTACACTTTTAAATAAGTGCCTGGTTTTTAATATAATAGGCATTTCAATAGATGGTAAACAAAAACAAACAATAGATGTACTATGACATTAAATACAACACTAAATATACCAGTTATAATCATGTTCTGAGCTTCTTTCCAGATCCCCCATGTTGTTTTGTTTTGTTTTTCTTTTTTTTTGGTTTACCCATCCTGCCTTCCACATATCACACAACTTCAAGGTAATCTTTGTCACAACCCAGTATGTATTTTCCCATGCTCATTTAATTTTATATAAACACATATATACACATTTAGAATTGTCATTGTTTCATTAAAATATGGGCACATTATACATTCTGGTCCATGAATTGCTTTTTATGCACCAGTAACATGTGGCAGTCCCTTGTGTAGACAGATCTTAATCACTCTTCAGATGGTTGCAAAGCATCTCCTGATGTGCGTGTACCATTGTTCATTCGGTTCATTTCAATGGTGGTAGTCATTAACTGGTGTGGTTTTCTACACTGTAAACAATGCAGCAGCAAACATCTTTACATGTCCTTAAGTCCTGGTGTGTATTGGTGGTTTCATGGCCTTGCAAAAGACACTCGGGATTGCTGAATGAGGATTATATAAATTTCCTGCCAATAGATGTGGTTATATTCCTTTTTTCCAAAAAAGAGTTTTAACACTTCATATCCTTGCCAGCAATGAGAGGGACAGTTCAGTTTCCTCATATCTTTACCTGAAGGAGTTAACTGTTCTTCTTAACTCTGGCCTTTCTAATGAATATGTACTGCTACTTATTATGTTTATTAGGATTTCCCAGAACAATTAGTAAATGAGAGCATCTTGTTGGCTGTTTGGATTTGCTCTTTTATGAATTGTCTTGTCATAGCTTATGCCCACTTTTCCATTAGGCTCTCTTTTCCTACTCAATGCACATAAAGTCTGATAAACATTCTGAAAATTAACCCTTTGCCATTTGTATCCCATTTCCCAAATCTAAAGTTTACTTTTGTGTATTGTGTTTTGCCATAACAGTTTCAAATTTTTATATTTCTCAATGTGTGCAACATTTCTTTTAGGGCTTCAGGGTTTCTAGTCTTGCTTTAAAAAGTCTCAATTTAGTATCTTTGAAATGATCCCTGACTTATAATTTCCCATTCCCTTTTCTAGAATTAGAAAATATAATTAATATGGACATTGACAAATAGTCCTAATTCCTTTAGTATATATAACTAATTAATATGGAAATTTTAGTACTCTTTATCACATTACTCCCTCATTTCTTTCTTTAGCCAAGAAAATGAATGTTATCCTTAACAACAACCAATGCTCTAGGTGGACAATAAGTATATGAGTATTATACTCGTAACAGCTGATACTGTGGTTACGTTAAATCCTGTGCTCACATAGCAATATTATTGAAAATGGGCCAAACTATCATTTGTCTAACAGACTTGCCTCACATAGAAAAATGTCTGGGTTAAATGCTGCTTTTATGGAGTTTGAAGTCACCAAGTGTTTTCTTAAACATTCAATGAAAATATTTGACATATTTAATAATTAGGTAAGTTGATCTCACCTTTCAGTTAAGAGATGGGCTATTTACCCCTATTATCCTTATCATACAGTATTTCAAATAATCATTTGTATTATTCTAAAGTATTAGAAATGAGCTTTTCTTGTTATTGTCTACTACAGCAGTATAAATAGGTCTCTCCTCTTCATAGCTTTACCCTAGTAACAAAAGCACATGGCTTTTCTTAGGATGTATTCAATAAGAACAGATGCTGGTTTTCATGAGCTATTTGTTAACTTGGGAATAAGAGGACTGAAGAGTATAAGCAGCATGAAAACAAAAACAGAAATCAGATGAAAACAACCAAATAAATTATGACTGGAAGGATTTTCTGTTTGTTTTCCTCCTGTAGTTGCACCTTAAATGATCTACTGTTCTCAAAGTGAAGATCACAGACATCTCTAATAAAATTTTATACTGGTTGTCTTTGAAAAGCTAATAAGATATGTTAATATTAGTATATCAGTTAATATCAAATATTTCCACAAAAATTTATTGCCATATATTAGGGTAATATGATTGTATTAAATTTTGCATGCAAACCTATACTTGCGCTGTCATATCGATTAGATATACATCTGCAGAAACTCATGGGGACTAGTGAAAGTCATTGTCACAGCAGTATTTCCCTTCAGAAAATAAGGGAACCCCCAGGTATTAGATCCATGTTTCCCAAGATCAGCCAAGATTGTCTTAATATGGAAACTTCAGTTTGCTTTTAGTGGGGTCGTGTTCAGAGACCCTTGTTTCCAAGCTCCTATTATGCTTCCAAAAGTGGCCTTTTCTAACTATCCCTCATGGTATGTACCTCATACCTTTCTCTTGTCCTAATTAGTGGACCCTAGAGCCAGGAAAATGCCTGTCTAAGAAAAATCAATCTCTTACCTGAGTGTCCCCATACTTCTCTGATGAGAGATGATGTTACTGTGTTTCCCATGTCTGTTCTATTTCTTGTTTGCCTCTTTGTGCCAGCAATAAAGAATCAAGTTTGTTCTTGGCAAAATAAAGTTTGTTCTTTGCTTACTAGTGCCAGACATTGGCGTCATAAAGTTTATCCAGTATCTCACTTCTCTGAATATTTCCTGCTTTGTTAGCAATTGGGCCCCTGCCCACACAAGCACTACCCATTCTGAAGGGCATCAAGAATTTTGAACTCATTCTTAGGGACTCACTTTGGAAGGGTAGTTGGGGGGCTTTCTGACTATCAGAGCAGCTCAGACCAGCCCACTGAAGGTCAGATGCCAGGACCACCAATGCAGTGACCATGAAAAGAACAGCAGCAGCAAGAATAGCAATGTCCTGAGCCAGTGCTGCCTTCCTACATGGTGCCCTTGTTAGGAGATGCATTGTAATAGGAGACAGGAATGGATGAACTTATTTCTAGCAACCAAAATGGCAATTCTTCCTATATAATATGAATGAGAGTAATAGGTATTTTGAACAGGATTCTTTTAAATAGCTGCTATATAGGCAGAACAAATTGAATGAGGATACTGATCAAAAGTAGATATTGATCATAATGCATTGTAGGGTTTTATTTTAAAAATTTTTTTTAAGAGTTGGGGTTCTCACTATGTTGCCTAGACTGGCCCTGATCTTTTATGCTCAAGCAGTCCTCCTCCCTTGGCCTCCCAAATATCTGGGACTACAGGTGCACAGTACCTCACCTGGCTTGTGTAGATAGATATTTTCACATAGTCATGCCTATATTTTGTGATAAGCTGCTCTTACTGAGACCTCTTGATTAACAAAAAGCAAAGTTTTATCAATATTCCACATATCTGATAGAATCACGACTACTGTTTCAGTTTTCTAACACGCCCTCCAAAGCATAGTGGCCTGAAGTGACTTTTGTTTTTGTTTGCTTGTTCATAGTTTTTGGTTCACAATGATATATGTTTGCTGAGTCTAGCTAAGAAGTTCTTGTAATCTTTCTTGGAATGTCACGTGAGGCTGCACAATGTGGCTTGGGAATGTAGCTGTGACAGGAACATCCAAGGTGGCCTTTCAAACCTACATAGCACGATGTAGTAATCCAAAGGCCCCTAGGCAAATCCAAACAATAGTTTTTGTACTGCCATAAGCAGTAGTTTTTACATTTTTGGTATTTGGTAAAACTAGTTTTTACAATATTTAAATAGATACATTTTTAATATAAATCTCTTAAAAAGCTGATGTATAGGCATAGCAAATTGAACCAGAATACTAATCAAAACTAGAATAACAATCATAATGCATTGTAGGGTTTCTTGTTTCTTAAATGCTTTTATTTTGTTTATTCAGTTTGTTTTATGTGGTGCTGGAGATCACACATTCTAGGCAAGCACTCTACCACTGAGCCACAACCCCAGCCCTCTAATTTCTTTTTAATTTTTGTGATGTGCAAAAGTTACAGAAACTTAAATTTCTGCATTGATAAATTTTATTGGAACAAATCATACTTGTTTATTATTTATGTCTGCTTTGTACTACAGTGGCAAAATTGAGTGCTTGAGATAATCAAAGAGCCCACACAGGCTACAGAATCAAAAACATTTACTGTTGGGCCCCTTAGGATATCTTCTGGCCCCTGCTTTAGAGCCTCTGTTCATAGACATGTCTTCACTCAGTAGTCTAGCCAAGATTCTTATATGGGGACTTGTTCCTAAAAGGACAAGCCACTGTGCCAGCACTTACCAAACTTCTGCTTGGTATTTGCTAACATGCCATTGGCCAAATCAGGTCACATAACTAACCCAGAGTACTACCGTAAGCAGCCAAGAATACCAGGATATGTGGTTCACTGGAGGTCACTAAAGTAAAATCTACCACAGTTCTGCAGTTAATAGTTCAGAAACCTAGGTTTATTGGACAGCTGACTATGAGAATGACCTAAGAGCAGAACAATGGACACAATCTAATAATTTTATCTTTAACACCAATAGTTAGTGGCTCTTATTGAGAAGCAAAGTAAACTAATGTGTCCTTGTGAATACCAGCACTCAAAGGTAGATATTTACTAATTCCTGTAATTGGTGGCTGTTACTTTATATGGCAAAAGGGACTTTGCAGAGGTGATTAAATTGAAGATCTTGAGATAGAGAGATTAGATTGAATATCTAGGTGAATTCTAAACATAATCCCAAATGCCCTTGTAAGAGGCACGCACAGAGCAGGGCACGGTGGTGCACACCTGTAATCCTAGCAGCTCAGGAGGCTGAGGCAGGAGAATCACAACTCAGTGAGACCCTGTCTCTAAATACAATACAAAATAGGGCTAGGGATGTGGCTTAGTGGTCAAATGCCCCTAAGTTTAATCCCTGGTCCCCTCCACCAAAAAAAAAAAAAAAGAAGAAGAGGCATGAACAGGAATATTTGCCTAAAGAAGATGAAGTAGCTGTGGTGACAGAAGCAAGTTGAAGGGATTCAAGAAAAGCTTCACCAGCCAAGGAAATGCAGGCAGCCTACCAAATCCAGAAGCTAGAGAAAAGAAGAAAATGGATTCTCTCCCAGAGTCTCCAGAAAGAACCATCCATACCAACACCTTGACATTGGATCAGTGATACTGATTTCAGACTTATGCCCTCCAGAATTGAAAGAGAATGTTGTCTGAAGTCACTAAATTTGTGGTACCTCTTATACAGCAGGGAATAGGAAATTAATATACAAGTTTTCAAGAGGTGGCGGCGAGAGGGGCTGGTACTCATCAGGTTCTAAGCAAGCACTGCTTAGAATCTCTTGCTTCTCTTATCTAAAAGAAAAATTTATCCAATGTAAAAAACTGATGAACTGAATTCGATGCTATAATAATTATAATTGATGGGGCTGGGGTTGTGGCTCAGTGGCAGAGTGCTTGCCTTACAAGTGTGATGCACTGGGTTTGATCCCCAGCACCACATAAAAATATAAAGATATTGTATCCATGTATAACTAAAAAGTATTTTTAAAAAATTATAATTGAACATAAGAGGATTGATTGCATCCTTTTTTCAGTCAAAAGGCATTTCCTCTAATAATACAGAATATGTAGTATTTATGGTACACTTAGTATCCTTTTCTCTTCACCAAAGCTTTCTAAACCTCAACCAGCTCTTTCTAAACCTCAACCAGCTTTTAACTGTAAAACTTATAAGCAGCAGAACAATTTGGAGCCTCAAACTCCCAAATATGGAGAGCTATTTTCCAAAGCAATTTGTAGCTTTCCTGAGGTATGATCCCGAAGGGGATTTTATCATGCTTGGCAATACTCTTGCTTTTTAACTAAATAGTAGCACAACTTTGATTTGTCATTACAGATTTAAGAATGTGTTGTCCTGAAGTCTCGGTTTAGTATGCAGGAACTTTACCTCCAAACTCCTGCCTATTTCTACCTCTCCTTTACTTTAAGCCATTGTGAATTATTTATATGATATAATGCCAAAGGATCACTCTATTTCACCTAAGTTCTTTCTACTACTTTGAGTTATTTTCTACTCCTTCAATAATTGAAGAAGCCTCTGTAGTTCTTCAAAACCAAGCTTTATATTTCCTTTTTATGCCACACCAGGAGAAACAAATACCAGTTTTGCCAACTTTTGTTTCCAAACCTTTTTCATAGTATCTATAATGTAATAAACTCCCTCAGGAAAAAAAATCTAATAAATTTAACCTTTTTTCACAATGTACAAAAAATAAATGACACTATCAAGAGAGTACAAAGTTAACCTATAGAATGGGTGGAAACATTTGCAAATCATTGATCTGATAAGGAAATCATATTTAAAACCTGGAGAACTCTTATAATGCAATATGCACACACGCAAAAAATGATTTTAAGTGAGACATTTTCCTAAATATCAAAATCTTTTAAACATACATTATAATCATTTAAATGTGCAGATGCTCCTTGACCTACAATAGGGTTCCATCCTGATAAACCCATTGCAAGTTGAAAATATCTTAAGTAAAAAAATGCATTTAATACCTCGAACCTATTGTTTTAGTCAGCTATTTCACTGCTATGACTAAAAGACCCAACCAGAACAACTGTAGAGGAAGAAAGTTTTATTTAGGAGCTCACGACTTTAGAGGTCTCAATCCATAGACAACAGGCTCCATTCCTTGGCATGCAAGGTGAGGCAGAACATTATGGTAGAAAAGTGTGGCAGAGGGAAGCAGCTTACATGGTGATCAGAAAGCAGAGAGAGAGAGATTCCATTCACCAGATACAAAATATATACCCCATAGCCACACCCCCAATGAACAACTTCCTCCAGCCACAACTCACCTGCCTCCAGTTACCACTCAGTTAATCCCACCAGGGATTAATTTGCTGATTAGGTTAAGGCTATAACCCAATCATTTCTCCTCCAAACCTTGCATTGTCTCAAACATGAGCTTTTAGGGGACACCTCATATCCAAACCATAACACATATGGAACATTATAGCTTAGAAACACAGTAATGTGTAGAGTGTCCATTGTTTTCCAATAATCATGTGACTGAGTTGGACCTGCATCTCTCTGCTGCTGCCCAGCATCACCAGAGAGCAGCAAGCTACATATTGCTAGTCTGCATATGCAAACTACTGCAAATCCAAGTTTTAGCTGAATGCTATGGCTTTCACACAATTGTAAAGCCAAAAGATCATAAGTTGAGCTATTGTACATTATATTGAGATAAAATTTACTTTTAACATTCACTTAGTGATGATTTACTTTTAACATTCACATAGTGATGAATTATATTTAACTCTTTTAAAAGTAATTTTGTCAAGAAAACCAAATTTGTTAACAAATGAATTGTAAGATGGTATCATGTTTAGTCTGAAAACTAAATATACATAAGAAAATACAGATTAAACTGTTTCATGGCATCAGAATTAACAAAATACCTTTATAACTTGATGTTTGGAATTCTTAAAATTGTTTTTTTACACATCAGTGGGTTATTCTGATAATTTGAGGGTTTTTTTTTCTTTCTAAATTATGAAGTTAGCCTGCCACTTGCAAGAATTATCTCTAAATAACACATTGCAGGTCTGAATAGTTTCTTACTGAAAAGCCAAACTGAATATAATTTCATTATATTTGCTCCATTTTAACACAACTTTTCATTTTATTACTAGTGTAATTCTGAGGTCACAGCTAACATTTTTATCAGATGCATGCAAATTATGGAGCCATTGGTGACCATGAGGAAGTAAATTTTAAAATCAACAAGATCTTTTTGTTAACTCAGCGATGCAACATCAGAGTTCCTGGTGCTTCTTGCTATCTTCAGATTCATATTTTGAGAATAAACACTTAGAATAAGCCAGTTTAGAGTTGTCAAAACTTCTGCTATTGATGTGTAGCTGAAGAACTATTTTCAAACTGAATCATAAGCAGACTTACCTGATGACCTGCTGTGCATAGTCAATTGACATATATTGGAGATTTGCAATTATTATTATTTTGAAGGTGAGAAATCCAATACTTTACCAATTTTTTTAAAAAGGGAATGGGAAACAAATACCATTTCTGCCTTTAGATGCCCCAAATATCTTTCTAACCAAAGTTGGAAAATGCTGAAAATGAGTAGATGCAAACCCGACCCTCAAAACCTCCCAGCTGCACACCTATAATCCAAGGGGCTCAGGAGGCTGAGGCAGGAGGGTCACAAGTTCAAAGCTAGCATCAGAAGCAATTTAGTAAAGCTCGAAGCAACTTGGCAAAACCTTGTCTCAAAATAAAAAATAAAAATGTCTGGGAATGTGGCTCAGTGGTTAAGTGCCCCTCGTATCAAAAAAAAAAAAAAAAAAAATCTCCCAGCTGATAGAGAGATGTACAAATAAACAATGTGGCACAGGAACAGATAACTAACCATTAATGGGCTTAATTATTATGGGAGCACAGAGGCTAATCACCTACCCTGGCTTATGAATGTCTGGGGTGACTTGCTAAGGGAACTGATGGCAGGAAGAGAAGTTGAATCAGCCTAGGCCTGAAGAAGATGTCACTCCTCCGATCCCCCCAGCAGCCTATCATAGGTGATAGCAAACTGAATTTTAATGATTTACATATTTATCTTCCTTCACAAAGTGGTAAGCTCCTTAAAGGTAGAAAGTTTATTATCATTGTACCAGCTGCATAAAAGCAATCTGATGAATGAATATATGGAAGTTTCTAGGATGATGAAAATATTACTTCTGTAAGATGGGATATGTTTAACGACAGTATTTTATGTCTATACCATGGTGTATTTTAAAAGATATGTTTGAGAAGGTGTGTTTGAAAGCCAAATATTAGTTGCAAGAACAGGGTCAGGAACTATGGAGATACAGGAACAGAGAAGCCATTCCTGCTCTCCAGAAACAGGTTTACCATTTTTTCTTTCTTCGTACTGAAGACTGAACCCAGAACCTGGCCCATGCTAATCCAGTGTTTTACCACTGAGCTATATCCCCCGTCCTCCAAAAACTTAAACCTAAAGTTTCATGATCCCCACCTGTTTCTGAACCTGCATGACTTGTCTTTCAACATTAATGTTTTAGGGTTTCACAAAATATTTCTTTTGAATAAAGGGTTCCAGTGCTTTAAAAAAAATTGAAAATTCCTGATCAAGTTAATAAGAAAGTTAATCTTTTAGAAATATCTACAAAATATTTAGATTTTTCCTCCTGTCTTTGAAGACTACATGGAAATTTATATGGAGGGATTTTAAAAATTATATTTTTAGATATGGATTTCATCTTAAGTTTTTCCTCATTATCCTTTCTTTAGCTTTTTTGTGGGATTGAACTCAGGGGCACTCAACCACTGAGCCACATCCTCAGCCCTATTTTCTATTTTATTTAGAGACAGGGTCCCTCTGAGTTGCTTAGCACCTCAATTTTGCTGAGGCTGGCTTTGAACTCTCGATCCTTTTGTCTCAGCCTCCTCCTGAGCCACTGGGATTACAGGTGTGTGCCACAGCGCCAGGTCTCCTTAGCATCTTTTTAATAGGCAATGTATAGCATTGTAAAGATGTTTATAATAGTAAAATTCATCATTCTTTCCTATACATTGTATATTGCTTAATATTTGCTACTAACCCGAAAAAAATCCTTCTATGTATAAATGGTCCCAGGTTTACAATGGTTTGAATTATTTTTCATGATTTTTCAACTTTAAAATGGTGTGAAAACAATATGTATTCTGAAAAAAAAATCACACTTCAGATTTTGAAGTTAGCCCTTTTCCCTGGCCAGTTAGAGGCAGTATGAAACTCTTGCAATGCTAAGCAGCAGGAGCAAGCCACAACTCCCAGTCACATGATCTCTAGGGAACAACCAATACTCCACAGTGTGCTGTGCTGCTAAATGGAGGATTTTGGTTTTAGATTAGGTGTATTAAATGCATTTTTCACTTACAACACCTTAGGGGTTTATTGGTATAACTCCATCATAAATTGAGCAACATCTGTATATCATCTATAAAATTTCTACAAAATATCTTCAAGAATCTTTTAAAAATTTTTTTGTAGTTGCAGATGGACAGAATGCCTTTATTTTGTTTATTTTTATATGGTGCTGAGGATCAAACCCAGTGCCTCATGCATGCTAGGCAAGCGCTCTGCCACTGAGCTATAGCCCCAGCCCCAAGATTCTATTCTCAATGCCAGTCATCCCAAGATGCTTAATTCAGAACCACCACCTAATTTCTAGACAGCATGGTGAATTTTTTAATATCCCACTTTCAAAATAGAACAGTTTGAGACGAATTGTTTTAGGAAGCTATAGGTCCATGTGCAGTGAATCCTTGTATGAGATTTGTAGGAAAAATGAGCGAAAAGACATATCGGGTACAGTATTCTTTATTATAAACAATCAGATGACAATATAAGTATGATTTGAAGGATAATCGAGGCCAAGGTTATTATAATCAAAAGTGTTGCTCCACTCAAGTAGAGATAGTTTCTTTTTTTGTTGGTGTGTCTTACATTCATTGGAACTTATCTTTAACATGTGCCAGGATCACCTAACCTTCTCATACAGTTCAGCTGTTAAATCATAATAGGAATGACAATTTGGAATGCATGTTATATTCTGATTATTTATTTATTGAATGTATATACCAAATATTTGGGACACAAAGTTAGGAGCTTAATGTCTACCAAGTATATTTATAAGATGCTTTGGTTACTGTTGTTGTTTGCTGTTATGGGAATATCCACATCCACAGGAGAGAATAAAAAAAGGATCCTAAATGCTAGCAGTTGGCCAACTTTTCCTGATTTATGCTGAGTATAAAAAAATAACATATCAAGTATATGTGTTAAAAAGTGACATCTTTTTGGTTCCAAAGCCCTGGTAGCTATTAACATATCATCTAGCTAAAACAAACTTTTCACATCTCCTTTTTAACAGACAATAAAAAATACTGGCTTTCTTGTGAGCAGGCCTAGATGTTACTGTTCTCTGTCTCATGATCTTTGTCTATTGCAACCTGAAACATGACGGTGGCGGTGATGTATTCAAAGTCCTACCCTGTCCACTTTGTTCACTATCCTATAAAAAAATTATATTCAATTTTTTGGCTTTTCTAACTCACAGAATGAATGCTAAATGACCACACTGAGAAGTCTAAAATTAAACACTAAATTACAATTTTTGGGAACTCTTAGCAGCAAAAGAAAAAAAAAGTTGATTAAAATGTGACCATTACAATAAACAGAGGGTTTACTTATCAATTCTCAATTCTGAGTTTTACAAATATCCTAATAAAGGCTTTTGGTGTGACATTTGGGTGATACGTGCTGATTTCATAATTTATTTTTCACCGAAAAAGTTCAGGTGCACTGCAATAAGTTGTCCTAGTTTCCTAAAGCTGCATGGAAATGTTTATATTCTTGGTCTTGTAAATGTCATTTATAAGCCATTACTGCTGATTAATTCTGTAAAGGTATGGGTTACAAGAGGATGAGTTTGACAACTTGTGGGAAGATCAAGAAAACTGTGTTTGATATTAATAGCAAAAGCTATGTATTCTTAATGTTCCCCCATAGAATGGTACTAATATGAGACCCACCATAAGTATTGACCTCTCCAAGAAGGGAAAATGGGGGAATGATTAGAAAATGGGGAGGCAAGTGCCTATTTCAAAATAGAGATAATAAAAAATCAGTTACACTTTTTTAAGCAAAAGGAAGTTCACGTTTTGTTCTAAAACAAAAAAAAAACATGTTCTGAAACATGAAAATGCAAACGTCTATGCAAAGACTTTACTATTAGACTCTCTGCTCCACAAAGGTTGGGACTGTCTCGTCTGCCTTTAATTCCATAGTACCTGACATTGTACCTGGCACATATAGGTGAACAATACAGAGTTGATGAACCAATAAACTATGGGTTTTCTAAACACTAAATGGGCCATCTAGTTTTAATGTAAAATGGAATAATTACTTTCTATTATATATATGGAGTTTCTATTATATAATACTAGTCATTATAAGAGGTGAAAATAGCAGCTCACTCATATCTTTTTCACATGATCATTTCTATCTTGACTACAGTTTAATGAGAAACAGCTACATGTGCACTAATGCTAGATAGAATGCCTAAATGAAACAATCTCCTGGATTACTGAAGTGCTGTCTGTTACGAGCATAACTTCCATGTTAACTTAAACATTTTTAAGAGGGTGTGAAATATTTTTCCAAGCAATGTGGTGTTTTGTGGGTGGCAAGTATCTAAAAATTTCCCTTTATCATCCAAAGAAGAATATGTTTTTAATATTAGGTATATTTTAAAAGATGTCCTGTTATTCTGTACCACTGTTCTCACAAAATTATATGACCATATATGAAATTATCCTTACTTGTGAAGTTATTTCCAAGTAGGAAACTAGCTTTAGAAGAGGCTACCAGATGTAAACAGTCGATAATTTAGTCAATATAGGCACAAAGGTAATTAATTTATAAACTTCATCCAATATTGTGTCTAGATGTCTTCAGAGCTATTACTATTATTTCAATAATCTGTAAATAGTTAAATCTGCCAACCGGCAGGATAATGTAGCAGAAGGGTTCCCTGAAATAGAAGCTTTAATGTGGGAATGTGAGTAAATTTTATGATTCCCTGTTTAACCCTTTGATGTTGCTGCTTCTCTGCACGGGACTTAACACATGGCAGTGTCACACACAACAACAGACTCAGAAGTTGAATCACTAGGAAGACCAGAACCTGATTTCCAACATGGAAACCAGGGGTCTTGTTGGGTGGTTCTTGGACTAAATTCTGGACTACACAATTGGGATTATAGTGCATTCCGTGCAACTTTCTTATTTATTTTCCCTTACTGGACTCATTTGTTTTTGTTTTTTACAGTGGTAGGTTGAGGCAATATGATTCTTGGCTTCACAGTTTCTCTCTTTTCTAATCATGGTTTAAATTGATTTAAAATGTACCATTGAAATCAGCACAATAGTCCAGCAGAAATAAAATAGCTGTGGCTTACCTCACATAATTCCTTGTACAAATTTAATCATTTTTCCCCTTGCCAATAGCACTAAAAGTGAGATCATTTAACCCATATGGTTTTAATTGCCTGGTTTTGGCTTTGTCTAAAAGTGTTGTTTGCTCTAGTACTACCAAAACCTGACTTTGGCCATATGAAGCTGTTCTGTTCGGCCATATGACATACTGAGTTGCCTGGGTTCCATCAAAGGCCTCACATGTTGCTGATACTGTTACCTTTCATTTGTTTTCTCCCACAAAAGAAGTAGCATGGGACTGAAAACCCTGCTTTTCCAATCACACTGTACAGGCCCCAAGTTAACTAGGTAGCACAAAACAAATGGTGATAAAAAATATGTATAGTGTATATTATATGTATTTACACATGTATTTAGAAACTTGGGTTAGTTGCAAATCTAAAATGATATAAGCCACTGCCTGCAATAGCATCTATTCTATAGCAATGAAGCTTAAGACATAACTGTTAAGACACTGAAGAAATGGGGTTATGTGGGGATCCCATCTGAGTCAGAACCTTGTCCAACCACTGCAGTGGTCCATGAAGGTGAATCTCAATCCAACAGGGGGTGCTCGTGACATCCTGGCGATGATACTCAGCTCCCCAACCCTGAAAAGCAAGAACAGAGCCAGAGTGATTGTATCAGCCTCCAATGGCCTCCAGGAAGAGCACAGGGTCCTTGGTAGAACTCACACACTGGGGAGGTCCTGACCACAGAGAGCCAGAGAGGACGCTACATCGTCCTGTAAGGACAGACCACTGCATCCACCAGATACCAGAGGAGTCTGAATCAGTGCACTTGCTCTGGGTTCACATGACTCTATGCCAACCTGGAGGTCTGGGGTTCCAGGCCCAACACCCAGGAAATGCTGGCAAGTCATCTCCCCTCCCATAAGGGAAGAAATGCCACCTTACATTCTTTTACCCTGTGCATTCTGCACAGAATGGCTACAGCTTATAGGCCAGTAATCTCTGTGAAGAAAACTAGAGGGCCCTCTTAACTTTCAGGGTTGATTACCAAAACTTGCTTACCTATAACTATATTTTACATATCAATAGAAAGTTATTTTTAAAAATAAAGGTACATCACACCCAAATGTATTACTTTTGTTATTGGGAACAGTGAATCTATTCTTGGTAGAGTTATTTAAAAATTGGAATTGACCATGGATGGTCACATTTTATATTTGTGACTACGATTCTAAAGTGGCCCTCTACTGCCACCTGGCACCACATTCCCCAGTCTTGCTTGCCCTTCTAGCTGACTGCTTCACCCCCACTCCTATTCCCAAAAGCCCCTAGCACCTGCTCCCCTGTCTGCACTTGAAACTGATGATCTTTTTTTTCCTTATTTTCATAAGAAAAATGAAGCCATTGGAAATGAGACTCTCCACCCACTTAACGTGGCTTTTCTACCTCTTACCATAGATAAATCATCTGTGTTTCCAAATAAGCCCATCCATGTACCCATTATTAGATTCACTAATCCATTTATGCATTATTAGAGTTTTGGTCCAACTGCTTTGCTGGTTGGGCTTTCTCAGTTTTCTTCACTGGCTATTTCTCCCTCACCTTCTAACACTGAAGTACCTGGGCTCAGTCGCAGACCTCCTGTGTTCTCAGTTTAAACTCAAATCTCATTCAGACTCAGGGAGTTAAATACCATCCATATGCAGACAATTCCACATTTACAAACAGACTCTTACCTCTAACTCTCCACTCAACATCTCTGCTTGAATGTATGACAGACATCTCAAAGCTGCTGTTACCAAAACTGAACTTTATCTATAAGCCTGACTTGCCTGCATCTTCTCCATCTGGGTCAAAGACAACATTTCATCTTCCTAATTCTCTTTCCTCACACCCACCTCAAATCTGCCTTCGCAACTGGGAATCCTTCTCCTGGAGCTCTCCTGGCAGGAGCGCACCCATCATCTCTCACGTGAATATTGCAACAGCCTTCTCACCTCTCACATTTCCTGCATTCATACCTATTATCCACGCAGCAGCAGAGTGATCCTCAAAACTGTAAGTCAGACCATGAAACCCTTCTGTTTAAATCTCAGCAAAGCCTGGTCACCTCTTCACAGGTAAATACCAAATTCCTTGTGGTGGCTTATGAAGGGTTGCTCTGATCTCCTCCCACCACACGCAGTTAACTGCAGTCACACTGGCCTGCCTGTTTCTCCAAATTTCCAGGCATACCCGTAGTGTTAGACTTTTTTGCTTGCTCATTCCCCAGAGAGTCCCATGACTAACTCCATCATCTTCAAGTCTCTGCTGAAATGTCTTCAGTGAAGCCTACATCATGTGACACCTTCCAACCACAGCAACCAATTCCCTTTACCTATCTCTACATTTTCTCATTATTATGGCTGTTATTTATTGCCTTTCTCTCCCTCCTACAATATTGGTTCCATAAGGGCAGAGATCCATGAGTAACCATCAGAATATTCCAGTGCCTAAAACAGTGCTGGGCCTGGTACACGGCAGGTGCTCAGTAAGTATTTGTTGATTGAATGAATGAAGGAGTCCTTGGATCAATCAGTAAACATCAGAGCCAAAAAGATCTTAAGAGATGATCTGAACTATCACCCCCATAGTGTTTAGTGATCTATAATTTTTTAAAATATTATTTATATGATCTATAATTTTTTAAAATATTTTTTAGTTGTAGTTGGACACAATACCTTTATTTTACTTATTTATTTTTATGTGGTTCTGAGGATAGAACCCAGGGCCTCGCATGTGCTAGATGAATGCTCTACCACTGAGCCACAACCCCAGCCCCAAGTGATCTATAATTTTTAAACTAATCATATATAATTATATTTTCTAGATATTTTTAAAAGTCATATAATACTAGCAACAGTTTGTTTTTTTAATAAATTGTCTAGTTTTACAAACTTAAAAGCTGAATACCTGAGACATATATCTAGTTGATCTTAGACAAATTCAGATTTCTATGAGATGTTGGCATTCCATCCTAATTTTAAAAATAGACCTGGATTAAAAAAAAAAAAAAAAAGCCATAGGATTGGAATTGGAATGATGGTTCATTAGCAGCAATTCAATGCCCTCTGCTGGCTCTAAAGCAACAGAGCATTTGAAAAGATTTCTGAAATTTGTTAATTATGTTACATGCAAAAATGCTATTCAAACAGTGAATGTGAATAAAGCTGCTTTGTCATCATGAAAGAGAAATGGTTTCAATTAACCATTTTTTTAAATTTCAAACTATGTACTCTTAACATTTGCTTTTCATATAATTGCTAAAATTATTTTAAAAAACAGTAAGAATTTAATTTGAGTACAAAAAAAAGAGAACAATCTTTTGTCTTGGTCACTTTAAAGGGCTATTAAAATCTACTCTGAGGGCTGATGAAGTAGCTCAGTGCTGGAGCATTTAGTCCTACAAAACAGTATTACTGTCACCTTATCTTCTTCATTTATAAAAATCAGCTCTTTTAACTTGTTTTTTTTTTTTTCCAAAAATAACATGCTTAGGAACTTTCACAAAACTGCTAAACAAGACAATCCATACTCATAGAAGAGTTCTTCTTAAAAACTATTAACAGAATTAAAAAAAAAAAAAAGAGGATTGTTATCTACTTGAATTGGCTGTACAACTGCCACATCTACCAAAGAATGCTTCTGCAGTTTGTTCTGTTTTTTTATTTTCTGGTTTTATAATCCAAAAGCAATTACTCCTTACCTTAACAAAACTCATCCGAATAGTGCACATCTTGGTTAACTCATAAACGACTTCAAAGCCATGGTGAACCGACTGGGCAAGCAGCTGAGCGAAGAGTTGGTTGTTGAAGACCTTGAGGCTGCACCCGCTGGGGATCTTGCAGACGGTGGCTGGGTGGAAGCCGTGCTGATAGTTGCAGTTCCTGCTCTGCACAAAGATGCTGCTGTCGCTCACACACTCGGCATACACCTCTCCCCCAACGTAGTACAAGTGCACGCCTGTGGACACAAAAACACAGCACCCTGCAAACTCTGTTCCCTTCCCAGTGACTCTTACCTGCTAGAAAGATGGGACTCTGCTGTCAGGTGCATTTTCCTATCACTAATCACAGATGTCTGAGTTAATCATGTGACCCCAATCTCCACTTGTTTTTATTGTCATTTCCACAAGTCCATTTAAAAATACAATCCATGGCTGGGTACGGTGAACATGTCTGTAACCCCAGAAACCCTGGAGGCTGAGGTAGAAGGATTGCAAGTTCAAGGCCAGCCTGGGCAACTTAGTGAGACACTGTCTCAGAATTTTTAAACAGTAATAAAAGGAGCTGGGGGTATAGCTTAGTGGTAGAGCACCCTGGGTTCAATCTCCAGTACCTCTCCTCCAAAAAAGCAACCCATGTCAACAGTTTTTCCCAAGGACCAACGAGTAGGCTTTCGTATATTATTGCTTCCGTCACTCTCAATCTCATGCTTATTTGTTCCAAAATAAGGTTTGATAATATTAGAAACAAAATAAATACATCATTCAAAAAAATAATCTTTCACATGCATATGCAAACAAAAAATTTAATTTAAATGATAATTAATATCACAAAAATGTTACTTAAGTACATGCAATAAACCCACTCCAGAGGAAACAATAAATGAAGTTTATTTTATTAACAGTTATAAATCTGTTTCCCTTAATAGATCCTTCAAAGCAATCTATTTCATTTAAAAGGTGAATCACCCACTATTATAAGTCAGTTCATACAATGTCTATATGACTTATGAACAATGACATTCCCAAAACTTACAGACACAGTCATATAAAAACTCACAAGTAAATACAGCTTATACCACCTTACCTAACATTACTGGAGAGATATGATTCTAAAGAGCACCCTAAGAATGTTGCTGCTCATGTGAATTTTTTTCCACATTAAATTTTAGATGATTCTTTCTCACCCAGTGTCAGGGTTTGAGATTAAATAAAAAAATTACAGCAAGGGGCTGGGGTTAGAAAAAATGAAGACATTTTAGTCTAGTGAATATTAAATACAAGAATAATTTTTCTCCAATTTTAATGGAGGAAAAACTCTAACACTAGATGTCAGCACAACCACCACACAGTTAAGAGGAATTTGTCAAAGGGATCCAGAATATACATGTCATAATGTTTTGGGTTTCCTCAAAATGAAAATACAAAACTTTTAATGGAAAGAGTTTATAGACCACCCCCCATGGCTTCTCAGACCTAGTGTAGGAAACATTATGACAGAGATGCTCAGTGTGTCAGGTTATAAGAAGCACGGGAGGTGATTTTGCATGCTGTGTGACTGACTACCTCCCAGCATACTTATTTCTTTGCCCCTGTCTTCTTTCCCTTAATTTGATTTTGCCTGTATCTACAGAAGAGAGAGAAGCCTGAGCAGGTAGACAGTAGAGAAGAAGAAATTCCAGTATTATATACACCAGCCACATTGCTGAGAAGTGGGACCCAGAGTCCCACAGATAAAGCAGAGCTTTGGATTTTCAGGCCACTGTTACACTTCCTGTGTCAGACTGGCTCCCCTTTTTATTTCCCCAGCCTTCCTCTCCCTTTTCTTTCTCATCTCCATTATTCATTTTCCTGAATGGCCTGACACTCACGACCCAGGCACACTAGGTAGAGAGGAAGCAGGACAGAAGCAGGAAGTAGTGACTTGACTGGTCCATAGTGAGGAGGTGCCAGCACGGCCCCCTTGGCCACTCTGTGCTCTGGGGGAGGCCTTCCTCTTAGGCAAGGGTGGAGTTGGGGAGGGGGCCCTAAAAGAGGGAAAGCAGGTGGAGAAAGCCAGAGTGAGGCCCACTAAGCCTTTAGTATGCATTTGAACTGAATGACCTTCAAATATATAATCCTACTGGAAACTATTAAGTAGAATAGATAAGATTTTTGTTATCTGACCCTGATCTTTATTTAGGGGGTGGTTTTCAATCCTGTTAAAGGCTTATCTGCAACCACAGTACAAGTTGGCCAAGAGAGAGGAGCAGAGGAGAGCCTGGGCAGATGGATGGGTAGTGGCCCAGCATCCCGAGAGAGGAGAAGAGAGCCAAGGTGAAGAATGTGGAGACTACTGCAAACACCAGGTGAGGTCAGAAGCCAGGCCCACTGTGAGGAGGCCAGCTTTTGGCCAGAGACAGTGTCATCAATAGAAGAGTCCAGTAGATGTGTGATTTTATTTGCATCCATCTGAAAGGCCAAAATTGTGGCTTTCAACCATAGGTATCAAATTCAAGATGGCCACAAAGTGAAACAGTTCTCAAGCGTTAGTCTGCACCCAGATCACCTGGAGGGCTCATTCTACAGATGCCTGGGCAGGAAGGTCGGGGGCGCATAGCTCAGCCTCAGCAGTAGAGCGCTTGCCTCACATGTGCGAGACCCTAGATTCCATCCCCAGCACCACAACAAAATCAAAACGAAAAGCCAGATAGCTCACTGACTCAGTAAGCATGAAATCAGGCAGACAATTTGCATTTTAGTTAGTTCCCAGGTGAAGCAGACACTTCCTCACTTTGGGAACCACCGTTAAGCAACTCAGACTACCTTACAGATTAGTCTACAAAACTGGAAAGGCTGGATTTTTAAGCATGGGATACTTGACAACTATTTTCAGACAGGAATATCATAGAATTCATTATTTCATTCTGATCATGAATACTAGCAGGTGGTCCCATAAAATTTCACATCTCTGTCAGAATTGAAACCTCATTGCAAAAGGTTATTATTTGTGAATTCCCTGATTTATGTGACATTTCTTGAAGCCAGTACAGGAAAAAAATGAACATGTGCAGATTTCATTACAGCTACATTTGTCAGTTGCTGATGAAATCATATCTATTCTCGTTGCAATAAAATATGCCTTTAAAGTTTTATTATCATGGAGAAGCTTTAGACAAAGCAATGGAAACAAAGCTATTGTTATAATCCTATAGCTTGTTCTAACTTCTAGCAATAGGGAATAAGAAAAAGCACTACTTGATATTGTTATATTGTGTGCCTGCACAAATATGTAATAAAGAACCCCTACTATTATATATAATTATAATGCACTAATAAAAAAATTCTGGAGGAAAAAGAGAGGTTACAAGAGAAACCAGGCAATGTGGTCCTATGGCAGGTTCTGCTCACACTTGGGCTGTGTCTTTCTTTATCTAAACTTTTCATTTGTCTGGGACTGCCACTCACTTTTTATGAGAACAGTGAGTTGTGTGTGGTGGCACTTTGGGTTTGATTTGGATCTGCAGGATCAGAATGCAAGTGTGTCCCTTTAATCCTGTTCTATTGTCTCAAAGTAGAGACACAAGGAGGGAAGAATGGAAGGAGAGCAATGCCACCATAGGGAGAGTACCCAATGCCCAGGGATCTACTCATAGTCAGGGGAGGAAGTCAGAAAGTGTAGGTATGCACATAGATCTTCTGACTGGGACGGAGGATAAATGCCCCCTCCTGCTCAAAGAACTCAGCCTCTCTACCCTGCTAAGAGCAAAACTTCAACTTACTGTTATGGATTTGATCTGGAATGCCCCCCCAAAATGGGAATGCTGCAATGTTCACATGTGAAAATATTGGATTATGAGAGCTGTAACCTCAGTAGTGGATTAATCCATTTAGTGAAGTAATAATTTGAATGGACTAGTGGTGGTAACTATAGGCAGGTGGGGTACAGGGTTGGAGGAAGTTGGTTACTAGGGGCATACCCGCAGGGACTATATCTGTTCCTGCCCCCCCCCCTTTCTGGCTGTCATGAGCTCTGCAGCTTTCCTCTGTTGGGCCCTCCTCTATCATGTTCCCCATGACCTCAGGCCCACAGCAATGGAGTCAGCCCATCATAGACTGAACCTCTGAAACTTTGAGCCAAAAATAAACTTTCCTTTCTCTAAGTTGTTCTTGTCAGTCCTTGGATCACAGCAACAAAAAGCTGACTCACACAACTCAATGCCTCCCTGGAGGTTACTTGACCTTGCCTTTGTCTTTGCTGCCTTCTCTTCTGCACAGCTACTTTAAAGCCTAGCTGATTATCAGGATCATCTAGAGCTTTAAAAAAGTACGTATTTCTAGGTATGATAGTTATATTTTTAAAAAATTTCTTATAAAGTGAGATACATATTGAAATAGATGGACAAAAGGTTACAAAGTCTGAGATTTGCTTTAAAATACTCTAGCAAGGGCTGAGCATACAGCTCAGTAGTAGAGATCTTGCCTAGCATGTGTGAGGCCCTGAATTCAATTTCTAGCACCACAAAAATAAATAAATAGATACATAAAAATAATAAAATACTCTAGCCAAAACAGCTTGGAGGATAGATGAAAAAAAAAAAGAGCACAGAATGTCAATCATTACTGGTGCTAGAGATGACACGAAGACTCATTACACCACTCTCTCTAATTTTGTGTATATTTGAAGTATTCTACAATGATGTATGATCAAGAAAATAAAAATACAGATTTCCAAACCCACACCAGAGCCTACATCAGAGGACAGGGCTGCGTCTTCCACAGGACTATTCCTAAAGCACAACTCCAGGGTTTGCCTCATTCTCTTCCAAACTTGGTATAATTATTACCAAGAGGACAGTGATTTCTCTTAAGGAAGGGGCACCTTTTCCTATTTTACATAATCACTTCTGGGCCATAGTAAGTCAGTACTTGAAGACTAAGTCTTTGTGGACACAGATGACCAAGCAGGTTTGGGTCCAAATGCACTATGCTGAATGTCCCATCACTGCCAGTCACACACTCAGCCACTCAGCCTGTGCTGGGCTGAACTGGGCAGTGATGCTTCTCTCTCACTACTGTGGTAGTGTTCCCAGTGCACCCTTATACCTCCGGGACCCCCATCTACACATGAGCAAGAAACCCACTATAGAAAATCTAGACATGGAAAATTAAAGCCCACCATAATCCCACAGCCCTAAAACAATCACAGCTAACAACTGATATATATATTTGTCTTTTGTGAAGTATATTTTAGAAAAACAAAATTGGGGGGCTGGGATTGTGACTCAGTGGTAGAGTGCTTTTCTAGCATGTGCGAGGCCCTGGGTTCAATCTTCAGCACCACATAAAAATAAATAAATAAAATAAAGGTATTATGTCCAACTATTTTGAAAAAAAAAAAGGTTTTAAAAAATTGGAATCATTCTCTACATGATGTTTTAAAACTCTCTTTTTCATTTAGTAATATATTATGAGGGTTTTTCCAGGATACCAGATATTCTGCAATGTCAAGTTTAATGACTATAATAGTTATGACATTCTATGTTAAACTTTTTTAGGATTTGTTTTTCAAAGTTGAAGAAGCCATACCCATGCTCAAAAGCAGAATGGAAGGGTTATTTTGAGGGAGGGAAACTAAATCCTTGGGGAAAAAAATAATTCTAATAACACCTGGAAGGGCAAATCCTCCTTCCAAGGAACTAACAAGGACCAGACTCTGGCATCAGGATGATTCCTTTCACGAACAGGAAGAATTTCTAGAATTCTATGGAACTTAAAACATGAAAGAAAATTAAGATTTGTAAAAAGTGAAAAACTAATTCCCAAAACAATGAAATGACTTGGGATACATGAAAAATTTTGACAGGGTGATCTTGATTTACCTCAGCAAACTCAATAGCTGGGGTTAATGCCTCAGTAATTATCATAATGATATATGTTTTCTCCCACAGAGAGAAGAACAAATATCAGATAGGTCAAATGCCACACATCTACCCTGCAGAAGGGAAATGAGCCTGTCTCTTTCAAAGTGTCACCTAGGGAAGTGAGGAAATCAATAGGGATAGCCATCATCATTACCATCATTATTTTACTCTTTAGCAAGTCACTGGAAAGCATTCAAGTGTGTTGCTTAGTTTTCAAAGAAGAATGTGGACAGATCCCAGATTAGAATTTAGT
Organism: Marmota flaviventris; assembly: GCF_047511675.1. Classification (NCBI taxonomy): domain Eukaryota; kingdom Metazoa; phylum Chordata; class Mammalia; order Rodentia; family Sciuridae; genus Marmota; species Marmota flaviventris. The sequence goes on along the minus strand of NC_092501.1, from coordinate 135,434,926 downwards.
GTTCCAGACTCTCCGAGTGTCGAGAGCCATCCATGGGCTACGAGTGGGCTGCCATGCGTTGTAACCTATTAAATAGGAGAATCTGGTGTCTGAGAATGACAGGTGGACATTTCCTCTGGTTGACTGCCCTGACTCATTGTGAGCCCTATTCAAGCTCTGCCAAAGGTCCCACAGGGCACCAGAGATGGGGTAAACTGCTATAACCACACAGTATCTTTGAGATGGGTGTGTGACCTGCCAAGATGCCAATCAACCTGCTGACTGCAAGACATCACGAAGCAAGACTCCACCCTTGAAACTTTATCCCTGCTTTTGATGGACCCCCCTTCAATAAACCATGGGAGCCATTTTCTATTTGTCTAGTTCCAGCTCTTGTGTGGACTGGATGTATTAAGGGCTCCGCTTTTGTAAACATATTTCTGGCTCTTTGTATTTTGTTCTTCACTAATTATTTTAAACTTTAAGTTTTCAGGTGGCTTATACCCTTCTCTGCAGGAAGAAGAAGAACTCCCCCCAATGAGACACTGGCCATTGCCCCTGTTATTCGAGGTGTTGCTCTGCTGTTAAGAGGTGGCTCTGGTTGCTAGTGCTAGCTTGTTAGTAGCAACCTGAAACTTTTTTGCTGATGAGGTCAGAAGAACGGGTTCAATTCCCTTTGCACCAGATAACTGCTGCATGGCTGCAAATGCATGCTTCCTACCAACCCCACTGCCTCACGGTATGTCCCACTGGATGGAAAACGGAGTGAAAAGGCCTGGGCAGCCTAGCATAAACCATCCGCACCAGAGGGCACACAACCTGCAAGCCTGCACTGCCACCTGGGAAACAACACTAACTTCTTTTTGGAGGGCCTGCCAGCTTGGCTAAATTTAAGTAACAAAGAACACAAAATAAAATGGTTGCAAAGCTAACAGTAATTCTTTAGAGGAGAAATGGCTCATCACTAACTATAATAAAAAGAATTTTTTAAGCCATCTTCAACCTTTAGCCTCTCCCCCATCTAATCTCAAAAAAATTTTTTTAAAATACATACATATATATATATATATATATATATATATATATATATATATGTATATATATATATACATATACATATATATATATGTATATACTTGCAGTGCTCAGATCAAACTTGAGGCCTTGTGCATGCTAGGCAAGCACTATACCACTGAGCTACACCCCCAGTCCACAGGATCCTTTTATATCCTATGAACTCTTGGCTTAAATCTATCTTCCCATTTCACATTCAGTCCTGCTCTACCCCTGCTCAGTTTTTCTCTATTTGACATACTGTATAGATTATCTCCTGCCTTTCTTTCCCTAGTTGCCCATAATCCAGGAAGGCAGGTGCTTTTGCTTTTTCTTCTGCCCTTACCCCTGGTGTCCAGTTTGGCTGAGTACAGGTGCTCAGTATATATCTGTGAGATGAATGCATACCTCTGAAATTTGCATCTCTATTAGTTAACTCTGCAGATAAGTTCACTTTCTTGCTAACTTAGCAGTGCATTACAGACTTGGGCTGGTGCCCCAGGAAGCCATGCTGCTCAGAAGCAGATAATCACAGCAGTACCTGAGAGCTATTCTTGTGATCTCATAGATCAATGGCCCTTGATTTAAAATATCCCAAGCCAAAACTTTTTGCTGCCATGCTTTATGACATGCCTCATAGTGTCTCTTAAAAAAAAATCTCTTTTTTTCATATTAGAGTAATTCCTAAGCAGATTTCTGAGACTACTGTGACTTTGCCTTGGAGACCAAACAAAAGTGGAGAGCCTGTCCTTCCATTTAGGTGGCACCAACAGAGCCAGGTAGCCTGGGTTTTGGAGCAGGTTGCATCCTGGGTCTTGCTTTTATAGATTAGCTCTTAGTCAGCAACATAGGCACCTACTCTCCTTGTCCTCATCAATAACACCTTGAACAAGCTCTTTAATATTTTAATTCTCTTTGGAGTCACTAGCACCAGGAGAAGTCTACTAAGGAGATCAATCTGCAAGGCCTTCATCAAATAGCTCCACAGTGCTATGTGTTAATGTTTTGTCTTTAGATTTTACTGAAGAGTCTCATACAAAAATCATTTAAAAATAGAGCCACACCTGAGAAACTTGTTTAGGAATTCAGTCAAATAAAATTATTTCTTCCTTAGAGTAACAACTATTTTCCCCGTTGGGATAAGAACTACATGGAGACTGAGTTTCCTCTTTCTGCACTCCCTCTCAGGAAACCTACCACAAAAATCACAAGCACAGTCACAATGCTCTCTCTATGGATGACACACAGTCGTCCCTTGGTGTCTGGAAGGGTTTGGTTCCAGGACCCACGGCAGGTACCAATCTCTGAGGGTGCTAAGGTTCCTAATATAAAATGGTGTAGTATTTGTATACAATTACACACATTCCTCCTGTATACCCTGGATGTCTAGGTGACTTAGAATACTGAATACAATGTAAATGATATGTCAATAATTGTTACATTGCTTTGTTTAAGGCACAATGAAAAGAGAAAAGTCTGTACATGTTCAGTACAGATGCAATTTATTTCTGAATGTTTCTGATCTGAGTTTGGTTGAATCCACAGATATAAAAAAACCATATACAGATAGTGACTGTACTTGAATTCTCTCCCTCCCCACCTTGGTTTCTGATTTTCTATTTTGTAGTTATTATTTCAAAGCAAAAGTTTTCTTGTAAGCCGCCTCAAAGGTGCTATGGAAGAATCAGAATGTAAATAAACATGAAGTAACTGTCTTCATTAAGCATCAACATCAATGAATGAATTCCACCTGTTTCTAATCAATGGCTGGTAGGCTTAATACAACAGGGGACATTTGGGGAGTATGCAAGAAAGACTTAGGAAGCATCACACAGTGAAATAATGAATCTCCCTAGAAATCTGAGAAAAAAACTTAAGACTGCTTTTCCAGATGGGAAGAGAAAAGATCAACCAACTCTAAAGGTTCTTTCTCTGTGACTCCGGAGTAGTATCAGGCAGACACCAACAATTCTAAAATAAAAGAAAGAATTTAAAGACCCTCATCCTGGCCTCAAACTCTGCTGGGATGTGCTACCCTTGCTAATATGGATGAGACAGGCCCCAAGGCTCATGGGTTAGAGACCAGTGAGGCCTGTGCCTACCCACGAGCTGTCACAAGAACAGCCAGACACGGGAGAGCCCCAGTCACCTATCAAAGGCTTTCAAGCATAATTCTTTCATATTTTCAACTCCCTCACTTCTAAGTGGATGCAGATCATTTTACCTCATGTCAATAACCATCCAGTCAGAATTCTTCTTCAGAAATCATCCTAGTTGGCATCGTTAGGCAATTCAAAAGTAACACATGATACCTCCACTGAATAATCTCATCCTTCTTTCAAAAGTGTCATCTTTCTTGGGTTTGCAACACACCACCCCCAAAGGTAGCCTGCTGACTGCAAAGGCAGAGAGAGCAGGACCCTGAAAGCCCATGAGCTCTCTCCTTTTGTGACGCAAGAACTCGCCCACGGTTTGCCAGCCCTGGGTTCTTTCCACAAGGCCACATGGCCAGTTTGTGGCCACTCTTTCAGCTCAGAAGGCTACATCAAGGCATGACACGTTTGCTCTTACCCTTTCCTATATGTCTCCTGGTATTTTCTATTGTGGAGTTTCTGTTTACATTTGAAAGGAGTCCAAGACAGAACCTGTTCCTGTTGTTTGAAGGGTCGGTGAATCCATCTATGAGCACACTTCGGGAGGAAGCCTGGAATGTCTCCCCTACTCGGTTGTTCAGTTCATAGTAGGCGACCGAGCACCAGTGCTGGGGCTCCTCGTAACACACTGGACGGAAGTCTGAAAGAAAGGAAGCCAGACAGCAGTTCATGACTGTCATACCTGGACCCCAAAGCCCGAGATCCACAGGGAAATGGAGATGAATGCTTTCAACCAGCAGGCTGGCTATAAGACTAGTGAGGCTGCCTCACAATCTTTTAAACCTGCCTAATGGAAGCTGTTTTGGGAGTAGCTTGTGGAGCAGAGGCTTGTTAATCTTCCATGGTTATAGCATCTGTAAATATGCTTAATGGTCATGATGGGGACAGGGAAAAGGTGATATGAACAGACTGATGTAAAAAATCAACACCCTTGAAGTAAACAGCTCAAATGAAGCTATCAGGTAACTTCATCTTTACATATGAAAGATAGCATCTTACTCTTATTACGCCAAACGAAATCCCTAGGCCAAAAAGTATAATTTCTTAAAATTAAAAAAAAAATCATTTGGGTATGATAAAACCCAAATCAAAACAGTGAACAGAATTTTATTTAAGAAAGAAAGAAAAAAAATCTTAGCGGGGCTTACATTCTCCTGGGATATCTAGTTACAAATGGCATAAAAGTCCTTTAAAGAAAGCTGGCTATTTCATCTGCAAGCCCATGAATGTTATGTTTTCACCTCACACATTAATGTTACAGCAAGTGTTCCTGTAACTGTGTTTCCCAACCACAGTACAGAGTTCTTCCTTTTTTTTCTATCCACACCCTTTCTCTTCTTATTGATATTTTTTCCTTGAATACATTAGTAATTCTCATATCTAGAATACATTCCTATATGCACTAAAATATAATTTTGTGAAACCAATAAATTAGGATTGCTATTTGATTTACAAAATGATCGCCACTTAATAAAGAGATCCTTTAAATAGTAAACTCCTTTAGACCCTTCCTACTCAAAATGTGGTTCATGGGACAGTTATGACTCCATCACCTGAGATTCTGCAAGGAGCGCTGATTCTTGAACCCCCATCCCAGATCTACAGAATCAAAAACTGCATCTATATTCAGATTGCTACTTGGTTTGTATGAACATTAAAGTTGAACAACTCCTCTACCTATAAACTTATGGTGCATATATATTTTTACAATGGAATAAAATCTCTAATTTTTTTAAGTCCCCAATTCCATACTAAATGTTAAGAACTACAAACTTCAACGCCAGGCAAGATGATGTGCGCCCAGCTACAGGGAGACAGGAGAATCACTTAAGCCCAGGAATTCCAGGCAAGCCTGGGCAACTTAGTGAGATCCCGCTTCAAAATAAACAAAAACAAGACTAAACAAAACAAAAACCATCATCACCACCACCACCAACAACAAAACCCTACAGACTTCTAAATGCTAGTTTAAAATTAAAAATTAACTTACTTTTGTAAGAAAGGTGATAAAACATTCATTCTCAAGCACTGAAGAACGCCAAATTTAAAATGCAAAGCCATGCTATCTGCCTCTTAAAACACATTTTGTTTTGTTTTTGGGTAATAGGAGACTCTCTTGGAGACATTTAGCTGTTCACCTGTGATTTACCACCGTGAGGTACTGCTTGTACTAAAAGACTATCGGCAGTGGCATCTACAGTGCAGCCATTCTGGGTCCCTGGGGTTTATGTGGCATGATGAGGTGAGGGGGGTCAATGACAGGAAAGCAGTGAAACAAAGGCTTTGTCAGCTGATAAACTATGCATAGTCCAGTCTGTTCTGCTGTTAAACTTGTGGGCTTGGGGGGCAGTGTTACTGCTAAAGAGAGACCATATTAACATAACAAAATGCTTCTAAAGTGACATTTTGAGTGTCTCACCAAAGAAATTGGTTGTTCTAAAGTTCCTTCTGGAAAGCTGCTTAGTTTTACCTCTGACTAATGAATTAGCATTGAGTCCAAATGACTTTAAGATCTTCAAATTGAGAAGCTATTCTCTGAGCTTTCATCAACAGAACAGTCTGTTACTTGGTTTGTAAAACACATAGAAAGCTGACTCTTCTTTGAAATTATTTATCTTCAGTTCCCAAGTTGCCATGGATTGTACAAAGGCCACAGGAATGAATTAATTGTTCCTGAGGAGCCTCAAGATATGCCTCCAAAACAGAAGAGTTGAAAATCGATTATAACCTTGGGCCCAGGGCATACTGATCAGGGAGGGTCCTTCTCCTCTAGTATCAGTCCTGATCAGACAGTGACCTTAGCATTACATAGACGGCAGCTTATCAGGAAGTCATTCATAACACAATAAAAACTCTGAGGCAGTGGGAAAACTTCAGAGAGCAACTCAGAATAACTGATTCCTTCAGTTTCCATTCCTAATGCTAGTTCAGAAGAGTCTAGAAATGCTCATGGTGGAATCCAACAGTAGAGAAAAGCAGATCAGTACTACACAAGTAGTTCTCACACTGAGGAATGCACAAAAAAAAAAAAAGCCAGTGGCACTTGCTAAAACTGCAGATTCCTGATCACACGTCCAGAAATTCTGATTGATCAGATCAGTAGGTGCATATAGCCATGTACATTTTAAGAGGCCCTGTTGCCAATTCTAATGCAGGAGCTTATGGGCCACACTAGGAAGCCATGGATAAAGTATTTCCTTATGACAAAATGTACTGTGACCCTAGTGAAAGAGTTATAAAGCAAAATGGCTCTTTTATAGGTCCTGGAGTAAATCGATCTAGAAAATTCAGATGCTGGATACAGAATTGTCATATGACTCAGCAGTCCTCTCCTAGGTCTACACCCAAAGGAATTGAAAGCAGTGACTCAAACAGATACTTGCCTGCGAGGGTTCGCAGCAGAATTCTTCACAAAAGCCAAATGGTGGAAACAAGCCAAATATCTAACAACTGATAATTGATTTAAAAAAAAAATTTGGTATGTCATACAATGAAATATTGTTCAATCACAAAAATAAAGTATTGATACATTCGACAACATGGATAAACCGTGAAAACACTTCATTAGGTGAAATAAGCCAGATACAAAAGTGCAAATATTGTATGTATCTACTTATAATCAGGTACCTAGAATAGGTAAATTTGTAGGGATAGAAAGTAGGATGGAGGTTACCAGAACTGGGGATGGTAGGAAATAGGAAGCTATTGCTTAATAAGTAAGGTGTTTCTCCTTAGAGTGATAAAAAAGTTTGCAAATAGATAGTAGTGATGGAAGCATGACATAGTGAATATACTTAATGCCACTGAATTGGGACTCTTAAAAATGGCTAAAATGACAATTTTTATAAAGGACATATTTTACCACAACTTAAAAAAAATTAATCTTATATACCAAAAAAAATCACTGAATCATACACTTGAAATAAATCAATCATACGGCATGTGAATTAGATCTTAATAAAGCTGTCTAAAAAATTAGGGGAAAACGAATTAATCTCAAAAGTTCCTTTTACTTATGTATGGGTCTGTTATTCAGGTTGGCATTTGTGGTTTTGTGGTTAATCATTCAGAGAAGAATTGTTTTCTCTGAAATGCACAGTGCTATGCCTTCCGTGAGAACCTAATCAGCTTCTGCATCCTGGTTGGGCTCTGCCCTTCATAGACAGAAAGAGGAGGGACAATATCACCTTGCTTATGTAACCAGAGTCAAAATGCAAAGTCCGTACGGGAAATCATTATAGCAGAGATGTGTTATGTAAATATGTATTTTGCAACATATTTATCCTGTCCCTTAACCAGGGTTCTGCCCTCTCTGTAATGCCTCCCTCTCAGTGAACTTGGCCAGGTACAGAACTTCAACCACCTGCTCCCACACTCTGTGAGGACTTCTGAGATTTTGTCCAGGATCTCAGTCTGTCCCCCATATCAAGTCCCATTGATTCTGCCTCCTCTAATTCATTGCCTCTTTCCAATCCCACACCCATATTTTACTTCAAGTCCTTGTAGTCACTGCTGGTCACAGCCTCTATCGCCTGATTTACATGATGCTCTCCATATCACTGCCTCGTGAAGGTCAGAGGCCATGGTAATCATTATTGCACTTCTAGTCTTGGCGGGGTGCCGTGCACTTAACAGGTGCACAGTCATTACTACACTAAGTCAATGAAATGTCTTATCTATAGTTCTGAGCTTTACATGTTCCAAACACCTGTGTGGTAATTTCTTTATTCAATAAGCAACTAATGAACAGCTCTATGCTGGACATAGAAAAATAAGGAATCATAAAATATAAAGTGATAAATATTAAAGTATGTATATAAATAACTTGCTGAGGAGGCAAAAAGAACAAAGTACCTTGAAAGGGAAGAGGCAACTCCTATATCTTTCCCCATTTTACAAGGTCTTTGAGAACAGGAACAATTTTTGTTGAACATTTAATTCCTTTTCAGTAACCTAAGGCAATGTTTGCATTTAGAGTTTAATAAATATCTGTTTTTAAAAGTGAATTTATGGGCTGGGGATGTGGCTCAAGCGGTAGCGTGCTCGCTTGGCATGCGTGCGGCCGGGGTTCGATCCTCAGCACCACATACAAAGATGTTGTGTCCGCCGAAAACTAAAAAATAAATAAATATTAAAATTCTCTTTTTAAAAAAAAAATAAAAGTGAATTCATAGGGCTGAGGTTGTGGTTCAGTGGTAGAGCACTTGCCTAGTATAAGTGAAGCACTGGGTTCGATACTCAGCACAACATAAAAATAAATAAATAAAGGTATTGTGTCCATCTTCAAGTAAAAAATATTTTTTTAAAAAAGTGAATTCATGAATAATAAATGAGTGCAGCAGATTGTAACCACCGCTGGCACCAAATGTATTCACGTTGGCCTTAAGGAAATTGTTAGTCCTGGATATTATTTATCTTACATTTATGAGTGTACTTAAACCTCTTCATATGTCAGCTTGGACCCACTTCACAGATGTGGCAGCACATGCAACTATGACTGTGTGCTTGATTCTCCCTTTCCCTTTTTTATGCTTTTTCAATTCAGCAAATAGTTACCGAAGAGCTTTCTTTTCAAGCTGGTGCCCTGGCTTCACAGAGCAAAAAGTGAAAAGCGCTGGCTGGAAGAAAATAATACACTTATCTTTTGTAGCCAGGGACTCCCTTTGATGGTTGAAAGAAGCCACCAAAGAAAAGGCCTAACCCTGACCCTCCACTTTGCCTGCCCTCAGGTCAAGTCTTTCTGCTTGGGCTAGAGATGTATTCTAAACTTATTTCTATTACTTAAAAAAAAATAATTCTTGGATATTCCCAGGAATGGTGTTCAAATCCTTTTATTTTCTGAGAGTGTTTAGAAGTGAGAATCAGAGCAAAAACACGTTGGCAAATAGGGCACAGTCCTGATCCTTTTTGGTTCATAGGCATATGATCACGCTGTTGTGTGAGCCTCCCACTAAACATTGTTATGATGTCAGCACATTCCCCATATGGGTACAGTCCTGATCATCTTACAGAGAGGATCCAACACAGCCTATGGAGATTATCTTGTGACCTGTAGAACACTATACAAGTGTCAGTTACAGTGACTATGATTGTGGTTGTCCACTATAAATAATAGCTTCAGGTCCTAATTTCCCATAGTTTCCCACAGACCACGGCTCTTACTGACCTGAGTGTTGATATGGAGACTCTGGCTCAGAAGGACTTCCTGGGGAGTGGGGGTAGCTGGCTGAGCAGGGGGACTGTGAGAACACGTGGCTTGGTGAGGGAGGGAGCGCAGGACACGGAGGCTGCTGGAAGGACTCGGGGTAGGTGGCATTGTGTGGCATGAGTGGCTCGCTATGCAGAGAGGCGCTTCGGAACTTGGCCAGGAGGCTGAGCTGGGGGTTGTATTCACTGTGTCTTGGCACGAGCACTGGAGGCAGCACTAGGAGCAGAAGGCGACAGGAGAGTGAGCACTGAACGTTGCTCATCAGGAGAGAACAGGGGGGACACTTGCCTTTCTCATCTGTCCGCTTGTTGATGGTGAAACCATTTTTCCTTTGGGAACTGCCCCTCTGCTATTCACTGTGCTCATCATACAACTATCCATGACGATCCCATCTCTACCCAAGAAATGAGTATGTGGGTCACATCAAACCAACAGCCTTCCTCCTTGCCACCTGCATCTTAAGCAGAATGTCACAACTGATGACAAAGTTCAAAGGAGGATCTTCCTAATGTCAGCACTCCAAAGAGACCGCCTATGCGCTCCTACCTTGGAAATGACTTAATACTTGGCTTGAGACCTGATTGTTTGCATCTTCTTTAATTCTGCCAATAAAGTCTTTTTTAAAAAGGCACAATTGGTTTCTATTGCTTGCAATAAAACCCTAAGTGATGCCCAGAATATTTTTCCTTCAGGGACCATGTTCAATTATTTAGATGATCAGCCTCAATTTCAGGTTCAGTAATGCTACTGGAATAAAAACATCCTATTTGTCCTTACAAAAAAAGATTTAAAGATTTAAAGGAAAGATTTAAAGGCAAGGAACTAAAAGTTATCAACTAAAATATCAGTGGTAAAAAATAATAAGGATAAACAAGTAAAAGATAAGCAACAATAAGAAAATCCATAAGTAAAATTTACTCGTTTTAGTAGTTTCCTTTGGGGTTCCCTTCTTTAAAAATACATAGGTGCTCCCCAGCCCAGACCTGAGCTGATAAGAAACACAGGACTGAATTCAAATTCTCAAGGGTAAGCTTTGTCTGGGCACTCAAAGCTTCCAGGGACTAAAGCATCATATGCTGGCATAAAGGAGGTGCCATAAAGGTTGAAGTGTAGCCTGTGACCAATATGGGCCCGGAGAAACAGAGAAAATGGGGACATGATCAAAGAAGCAAAGAACTAAAAAACAATTTATTGAAAGAAAAGGTTTCTGGAGATGTATGGGGTAGGTTTAACTTCTAAGCATACTACTGATTTATCACATGCAAGTATTGATTTTAAAAGATCTCATGAAATGTACATATTCTAACAGTGCTCTAAAAAATAAGGTATTATAAAAGTAAATATCAGACAATAACAACAGAGGTACAATAACATAAAACCTATCATTTGCTTTTTTTACAATACACTTATCTCTTTTAACAAGCAATAATTTTCAGTTTTATGAACAAAAAATAAACTCAAGCAGGTAAATGAAAGGTTGTAAACTAAAATCATTATAAGTAAGGGCAGCAGAGAATTAGAATATTTCTTCCCCCTTTACAAGCTAGTATTTATATATTCTGTCTTATGATATTAGAGACCAAACATTCAAGACCACCATGAAAAAGTGACATCGATGATAAACCAGGAAGTTTCCTTTAATGTATTTTCTGTCTCTACAGATAAAAGATGACATAGCTCCTGAACAAAGGGGCTGACACAGTAAATGACAAATGGCTTCTTTTCAAGTGATATTTCTTCATCATAATGTTAATAGTGTTCAAATAAACACACATTTTTTTATGAAGAAGAATTTGAATAATCTCTGTGACTTCGTTTTTAATGTAAGATGTCTAAGTGTTACCTCCTAACACTGATGAACATGATGCCTCATGCCCTTTTGAACGCAGGGACTTCCATTTCTTCAATAGTAGATCTCAGGTACCCAAACAAACAACAATAACAACAACAACAACAAAAAGATAGTTTCCTCTAGGGTAAAACATATTTTGAGAGTATGCATTTTTACCATCCAGGTAAAACCAAGAATAATGAATGTTTGTAAAGAAAACTAATGGTCTTATTCTGGTTGTTTTGTTTGGGGCTTGTTTGGGCTTTAACTCAGTTAACCTTAGATTTGCAACTGATGGCAAATTCAAGGCCAGCCCCAGCAACTCAGTGAGGCCCTAAACAACTTAGAGAGATCCTGTCTCAAGATAAAAATTTTTTTAAAAAGAATGGGGATGTGGCTCAGTGGGTTAAATCCCCAGTACCCAGTACAAAAAAACAAAACAACAACAAAGAGAAAAGGCTCTGCAACTGGTCATAATTTTAAACACTTTCACTTAAAACAAAGCTATCTCTAATTAGCTCATGCCATTTCCACATCTCCACGACTGCTTACAAATGAGACCTGGATTACAGATTTTCATTTCTATTTTGAGCCACCTTTTAAAAACTATGCCATCTTCATATCTCGGTGCTACAAGGGGGAAGTAGCAGGAGTAACTGGGCACATGGAGTGCAGTGCAAAAAACAACTTTGGTCTCTTATTCAAAAGTTGTGTGGTTTTTGATGTAGTATGATTATTTAATATATAAAAAATCACACTCCTGAAATAACATCCAGCCACATGGAACAAAATCATCGTGAACGATGTAAACATTTTTGCACAGCTTTTACTAGATCTGAGCCAGGCAACCTGTGGCCTGAGGACAGGAGACCCTTCATCAACTGTTGGATACCAGTCTGAAAAAAATTGTATTGAAATTCAGAGTTAAGTGTTTAGAAACTTTCAATAGCAATTTGATGGAGTGATTTTTGTATCTATCTCAAATATTTTTCTCAAATTGACCTTGTATTTTGGAAGTCTTTTTTAAATGTCATTTGCCCAGCAATTCATTTTATTGTACTAGAAATGTAAAAATCTACAACTGGTCTCTTACTACAGATAGCTTGAGAAGCACTGAAGACAACTATTTAAGTGATTATAGAATGAAAAGAAAATCAGAATGAAAAGAAAATTCAGTGTACCTAAAATACACAGTCAAAAAAATGAGATTTCAAAGACAAAACTTAAGGGTTTATAATAACTAGGTATTCAACAAACTTGTTAAGATTAACATTTTTGTTGTTCTCAAACAATTTATTCTGCACATGGCTTGATAGCTAGATGTAAAAGCTGATTCTTCTATTAAAAATTTCAGTTAGAAATGAAAAAAACTGTATACATTAAATATTACTATAAATTTATACCCTCCTAAGTCATCTTTCTGAAATTCAAACCTATGATATGAAATATAGCTACAAATATAAAACATTCACATTATCATCCTAAAAGAAACTTCACCTGGTATGAAAATCAAAATAATCAAGTAATTCTTTAAAAGTATCTTTTTAAATATCCAAGAGGAAAACTTGATATATATACAAAATACTTCTTACAAGCTGTTATGTTTTATAACTACATTACTTAGGAAGAGAAGTTATTTCTTTCTTTTTTTTTTTAGAGACAGGGACAGCAAATGCAGTAGAGTAGAAGGAAAGAAATAATTAAAATCAGAGCTGAAATCAATGAAATCGAAATAAAAGAAACAATTGAAAAAATTAACAAAACTAGAGACAGGGTCTCTCACTGAGTTGCTTAGCACCTCACTTTTACTGAGGCTGGCTTTGAACTTGCAATCCTCCTACCTCAGCCTCCCAAGATGTTCTTTGGATATGCACTCTAGATGCCAAATATAACTGAAATCTTTGATGCAAAAAAAAAAAAAAATCAAGCCATTTTTGTCATAAACTCAGACTTTTTTTTTTTTTTTTTTTTTTTTGAGATGGGGTCTAACTCAAGCAATTTGATCTCAGATAAATTTTTTTTAACTTGTATTCTGGAAGGTTGTCTACATTGGCCTTGAATTCCTGGGCTCAAGGGATCCTCCCACCTCAACCTCCAGAGTAACTGGGACTAGAAGTGCAGACCACCCTACTCCACAATTTTAAAAATATGCAAAGAGTTCAAGAGAAGTAGGAAGAAGGGAAGAAAGCAAAAACCTCTGTGATCTAGGAGAAACATATCAGATTTGCCAAGAACATAGGACCTTCTAATGGTCTTCCCAGGGTCTCTGTCTGCACGGTGGCAGTCCTGTCTCCTGATGGGACCGAGACAATCTCCTGGAGCTAATGTGACCCTTTGGTTTCCTGGAATGAGGCAGATGACCAATGAAAAAGAAAAGAAAAAAAAAAAGCATAGAAACTGTATTCCTGCCCAGAATTCCATAAGAACACTCAGTCCAAATAGAATTTCAATAAAACTATTGAAGTCTGTGCAAAGGAACAAAGAGATAAACACTAGACTTCTCCAAAATGGGGGTGAAATATACAGAGACACACACATACAGATATGTGAAGAATATTAGAACAGTACTCTTCTTTAGTCAGAACCATATTTAAGGGCTGAGGGTATAGCCCAGTGGCAGAGCACTTGCCTAGCCTGTGAGAGGTACTAGGTTGAAACCCCAGCACTATAAAAAATGTCTTTAAAAACAACCACCGATCTCCCCCAACCCTGGCCCCTGGTGTTTTTAGTCCTGAAATAATTTTCAGCAACTCTTTCTGTAGCTCTTTTCAGATCCAGAGATGAGCTAACTTCCCTTTATCTAAACTTGAACAAAGTGGAAGCACAAACAAACTTTGGTTCAGCTCAACACAAATCAAAGATCAATTCAGTTCATTCAGTTCAGTGTGTGTGTGTGTGTGCGCGCGCGTGTGTGTCAGGGGGTAATCATTTTCCAGGATACTTTAAGCCCTTCCAAGGCCTTAAGAACTAGGAAAAGGTCATGATGATTTCTCCAAAGTTCATCAAAATAAACTGCATTTTTCAAAATCACATAAAGCTTCCATACACTTTGAAATTAAAATACATATTTTTTCTAAGTTTTCCTGACTACAAAATTTTGGATTCATTCCTAAAAAGTTTCAAACCTCCCTCTCTTCTCTCTATAGGTAAAAGTCCTGGTCTTGTGGGTACCCCACCATTCTCCACCAGTGGAACTTTAACTTTCACTTTGAAATAAACTGGGACATCATGAACAAAACCCACCTGGAGTCTCCACCCGGCGGTAGTGGTAAGGGTTAATGCACACCTCTTTCTGTTTGGAGCCAAAAGGGAACTCACAGCACTCCAACGGCTTCAACTCATGGTGGGACTGGAGATCTGGCCATCGCCACACCCGGCAGTAAATGACGTGCGGCAAACCCTTGCGGTGGGACACCTGCAGGCGCCCATCCAGGGACCTGGGGATGGTGACACATTTGCTGGGTTGCCCAGGACAGCTGAGGGCCCTCTCCAGCTCATCCATGGCTCCTTTCTTCTTCTTTAGTTTCTTCACTAGAGAGTCTACGGCCTTCTCTGCCCACTTCTCCTCTTCATCTCCTTGCTTCCAGCCAAGCAGTCTCTTCACTGCGGGGCTGGTGAAGGAGAAGAGGGAGCTGATGGGGGTGCTGGAGTGCATAGGAGGTGGGCCACAGACGTCCCCCCACACAGAAACCGGACTCACGGCCCTTCACGGCTGGTCAGCAGCCAGGAACTCTCCAGGGAGGGCATAGGTACAAATTTGCCTTTTCTTCTGGAAGCAATTGTGACTGATTCCAGTTGGGAATTGTGCTGACTTCTTCCTAAGCCTGTGCATGGGTTGGCCAACCCTGAAAAACAAAGTGAGACTTGCGTGAGCTTCATCAGGGTGATTTTCAGAAAAGGAAACACTGTTCAAATGTTTTAACTTGAAAATTCAATCATCTTTTGGACACTGCCCTCCCTTATATCCCTTCATCCAAGTCTTGGTCACTGGCCTTAAAAACTTCTCTCAGAGTTTGTCTTTTCTCTCCATTTCCACAACACTTGGGGTCTGGACCTTGTGGTAAAAAGGACTCCCTCAGATCATGGTGGCAACTCTGACTTCCCTTCTGCCCTCCTCCTCCATTTATTCCCAAACCTAATTTGGACCAAGTCATTTTCCTATTTAAGAAATGATGCGGTTCATTGATTTCCCAAGTGTAAACTTCTCCACCTGGGTTTCTAAGCTCCTGTGCTCTTCCAGCAATATAGTCCTTCTTTCCTCATTTATAGGTTGCACAGGTAATCTACCTCTCCCCATTGTACGACATATATACAAATGAAAAGGGAAAAACATAATTAGGATCACTGTAGTCTCCCCACTGGGAACAGCCACTCTTGAACCTATCTTCTTCCAAACTACCTGATAGGATGGCAGTTCTCAAACTATGTCCCAGGGATCCCCTTGGGAGTCCCTGAGACTCTTTCAGGGGGCTGTGAGTTCCAAATTACATATCTATGTGAGCTAAATCCACTTCCTGCTCTTCAATCAAAACAATAGATCACAATAGGTTGTGTGCGGAAGGGGATATGAGAATCTGGGTCTCCACCTGGCATTAAAGAGATCTGCAAAGAGAAAACAATGGCACTCTTCTCACTAAAGTCCTTTTGAAAACATAATTTCTAGTAGAATAATGTGCTTGTGTTCATATGTAATGGATTTATTTTTTTTAACATTTATTTCCTAGTTGTAGTTGGACACAATACCTTTATTTTATTTATTTATTTTTATGTGGTGCTGAGGATCGAACCCAGAGCCTTATATGTGCTCTACCATTGAGCCACAACCCCAGCCCAGGTTTATTATGTTTAATGAATCAATAAGTAGTTCTAAAAATGTCTCAGTTTTAATTCCTAAAATGGAAAACACTGACAGACAAACCCACATACGGGTTATTGGAGTTCTCCATAATTTCTACAGTGAACAGAGGTCATAAGAACAAAACGGGTTGAAAAGTGCTTTTCTCCAAGTCCCACACAGTCACATACATAGATGTGAACACCAACAAGTGCTGTCCTTGCATTTGATACTCTGCTGAAGATCATCTGGATTCTTTACCCTTTCATCTGAAGGTGGCACTACTTCCTGGGTATTCAACAGACCCATTGAAGTTTCCTGGGGCAGAACTGCATTTCCTCCTCTGTGAAAGCACTGGCTTAAACAAAACCTCCTCTTTCTTCCAGATTTTAAAACCAGCCACCTCATTAATGTTCAGAGTGGCTGCTTCTGGACACAGTTTGAAGAAAACTAACTCATTTTAATCTCTGGGAATCAGTGTAGCTCACAATCTCCAACAATTGCTTGTTTAATATGCATTAAATATAATTTTCTCCTTTGCTTCCATGGAGAGAAAAACTGAACCCTTGCCAGTACTATAGTGTGCCTTTAAAAAACAACAACAAAAAAGTAGGTATTGAACACAAGGGTTCTCTATCATTCAGCCATATCTCTAGTTCTTCTTCTTTTTTTTTTTTTTAATTTCAAGACAGGGTCTCTCTAAGCTTCTGAGGCTGGCCTTGAACTTGTAGACCTCCTGTCTCCCTTCCAAGTTTCTGGGACTACGGTGGGGATGTTGCTTATTGGTAGAGCACTTTTGTAGTATGCACAAGGCCCTGGGTTCAACTCCCAGCATTGGGGGGGGGGGAGAAAAGAAAAAAAATTGAGGCTGGATGTAGAGACAGAGGAAATTTCTCGATGGGAGAAAATCAATGAGATTTAATGAGTAGGATGCAATGCTTACATCACTGGATTCCTCATGTGGACCTTATTTAGGATTATATAGAAGTCAGCTGTGATGAAAGGAGAGTTAAGGACTCAAAAGTTGTTATTTTTCAGTTAGCAGTTTGACTTAGACCCAGTTTTATTTCGGAAGGTTGATTTTGTGGCTCAACAATTTGTGAATTTATAAAGTACAGTGCTCAAGTTATGTTTATCTAGACAGGTCGCTTCACAGCAGTGGTTGTAGGGTTGAGGGGCTTTCAGGAGATGTGGCATGACACAGAGGAACCCGAACCCTTACAGAGCTTTAGATGCTGCTTAGCATTACATCGGATTTGTTGTTTGTAAGTTGCAGCATCAATCTTTATGTTTAGGTCAGTGGTAGAGAAAAAAGCCTTTTATAAAAATGTTCACTAGAGTTCAACTAAATACACCTTCTTAAAAACTTCTGCTGTATAGAGCAAATGACAGTTTGCTAAAGTGGGCTGAGTTTGCTTTTTGTTTTTTTAAACTATGAGTTCCTCTCTATCTAATGGCCTGTGAAATCAATTTATCATCGGAACAAAATAGCTTTTGGAAAACCAACAAAACAAAACAGACTATGTTGCAGGACAGCTAACAAAGAAAGAGTAAGTGTAATAAAGTACGTGTGTATAAGCTCATTCCAATTTTTCATTCAGAGGCATATGCTCTGTGTACGTGTGGTGTTTGTGGTGTATGTGGAGTATGAGTCCAAAATGCAAAATTTATTTACTTTTCTTATTGCACCTTGCAATCAAAACTACTTAAAAAGCATTACTCCTCAACCATATATTTCCTCAAACTCTCTGAGGTTTACCTTGATTAGTGACATGCAGGGGGCCACTGAATTCCTTGGGGAATTCCCAGTTAATACTGAATCTATGATCTAAAAAGCTCTAAGCTAATATAGCTCTTAATTCTCCTGAATTTAGGCTCTCTGCTGTCTGAGGTCACTGCCCCTTTAAAATAATTAAAGTAGTCTCACAGTGGCTCCAAAACCAAGATTTTATAGTTGCAAGACAGCTCCTGTCCAATTAAACAGAGGCCTTTGCATTAAGGGAGACCCAAGAGTTAAATTTAGAATCTCAGAATGATAAACACCAAATTCATAACAACGACTTCCTGGTAACAGAATAGAAAACAGCAAAAAGTTAAACTTTGGGTACACCGAAGTTGAAAAGATGATTCTCTATACTTGTTTGTATGTTTTGTGTATTTTTTATAGAAGAAATAAGTATTAAAGTGAATCAAACTTAGAAACCCACAAACACTAAGGTTCTTGTTTGTGCTAATAGTTTCTATAAAATAAATAAAATTTGGACTCTCACAAAGATTTTTGTCTATGTAAATAACTTCTGTTTATCCAGGCAGAGATGTTTAAGCTTCATAAAGATAAATTCATTCTCATTCCTATATTTTAGCCATTAAAAGAACAAAGGGCCTCTTGTTTATCCCCAACTAGCCATAACATTAGCATCAACAGTGAGGTCTCCAACTGTCCCCATCTGCTCAGTACTGTCAACCTGGCTCCCAATAGCTTTGCCCATAGAGTTGAATGCCCATAGACTGCAGATGCTAGCCTACCATGGCCTCCTGAAGACACCACTGCCCAGGCTCACATAAACTAAAATAGAGCACTTCCACAGGAGCCAAAAAAAAAAAAACTACTGTTGTAAAAATGAGAGGGTCAATTAATTCTGCTCTTACAGTTACACTGTTTTAATAAAGTACAAAGAAGAACAAAACAAACAAACAAGGCACCTTATAAAGATAAATGCACAGGAGGTATTTATATAGAAACATAGCCAGTTGATTCCGACATAAGATAGCAAGAGCTATGAAAGACAGGAGGAGATGGTGGTGTATGAACAATTCTTACTCAACCTGGAAGGCTCTAGAAGGATTCCTAATAGGATAAATGAACTGCACTTCAAAGGATTAAAATCATAGTTAATAAAACTGACTTGGTAGACCAGGGAAATAGTCTAAGATTTCCTTGTGCAGTTCTAGTCTCACAAGAGAATGATGCAACCCTGCCACAGACAAGCTGTGTGGTTTTAGACAAGTCACGTGGTCTCTCTGCAGCTCCTTATTTTCTCATTTGTGGATCTGGATGGGCTCAGCCTTTGCTTCAGCGTCTGCATGGGTGACAGTGGTTCCATGACTACATGCCTATTGGCTGGATGTGCCACATGGGAGCATATGACTCATTCAACTGCCGATGTTGCACCACTACCGCTGGTGTGAGATTTTCATGAATGATGCTCCGGCACAGAGCAGGGCAAAACAGCAACTTGTTTTCCACAAGCATAAAATTGACCCTTTGAATAACAAATGTCATCCATCAAGCAGCACAACACAGTTTCTACTTTGTATTCCAGTTGTTTCTTTCTGGAATTACTTTTTATGTGTGTGTATGGTGCTGGGGATTGAACCCAACGCCTAGTGTATGTGAGGCAAGCATTCTACCAACTGAACTACATCCCCAGCCCTGGAATTACTTTTGTGACTGCAAAGGGATAAGAGTAAAAACATGTGCTTGGTGTCACTGTGTTTGATGCTATTAGTTGGTGCGTCATCTGGCACTCATAACCCCAGATCTCTCAAATGCCTTCTGCTGACCATTGGAGCTTGCTGTCTTTGGGCAGAAAGAAAAAAGTACCATGGCTGTGCTTGCTCTGATTCACTTGTGGCTTGCTTCACATAATTGCAGCACAAAATCTGTACTTCTTTCTTTTCCTGGCATCCAAGTTTTACAATAAACTCCAACTGAGTGAGCAAAACAACTTCTCATTTTTTTTTAAATAAACAGGCCCACTTAAAATAAAAGCAGAATTGGCCACATGCACACACTACAACTTAACCGTACGTGATTCCATGAAAAAAAAAAACACAATTTATCAGCTACATTAAAGTTTGGGAGACATGGGGTTTTTTGGTAATAAGTGGTCAGTTTAAATCCCAACTTCCCTTCGCATACTAAAGATTATTTTTCACTCATTGGGGCTCCTTGAAAGAGTCAATTAAGGATTTTTAATCCTGTGGGGAAAAAAATTCTAAAAAACTATTTAAGGTGAATATGTTGATAGGCTTCTCTGGAGCAGGGCTAAGCAATGTGCACATGGAACTTTTGAGATTCTTTCATGGGCACTGCTTTGTGGTCAATTTGGCCAAGGGAAGTGTCCATCATCCGCCAGACCACGCACTGCTGTCAGCCTGGGGATCAGGTGACATTCTGCTCTACAAGGACCTGAAGAAGAGACTACCACCACGTCAGAACATCTTTGTCTTTTAATTTTTTCAATTTTATCACTTTTGCCTCTCTAATCCTCCCTCAAAAAAATCCATGGCCAACATTAAGAATACCTTGGCCTCCCCTCTAGAAAAGTTTACTAAACAAACTTAGAATCTGAACACATTTTCCAAAGGAATATTTAACCCCATTCAGGAAATAGACTGTTTTCTTGATGGTTTCTGTAGCACTTTTTTGTACACTAGTAATTTTAAGCAATAAGATGTGCATTTAAAAATGTTAAAAACATATCCAAAAGAACACCAACCTAGAAAACAGGTGGCTGCTATTATCAGCATTGGCATGTATATAGCATGTCTCATTACTGTACACATTTTAAAAGAAACTTGGTTTAAAACACACACATACAGAAGTAAATGTCTGATTAAGTCAACTTTGTCCTCACTTAGTCTAGCCTGGCATCCCCATGTGTTTCCAAATGAGTAACAACCATAAGGTTGTACTATAAAATGTAAACTACCTTGTGTGCATACCAATTTAATTTCATGCAATTGGATATCAAGAATGGTATCACAATGTCATATTCTGGACAAGAAAATTCCCACCTGTATTTGAAGGTTTCCTACAAATCTGTGAAGGGACAGTCCCAGTTCTCGAGTGTACCAATGAGCATCTCATTGCAGGCTGGAAGACCTTCAGTCCACAGCAACAAAGAAGAAGACAGAGATGCATTACTATAATGAGGACTCAGGGCACCTCTGGATCTCTGAATTATTCTGTGTTTTTTAGTCAGATTTTTCATCGCTGTGACTAAGAGACCCAACCAGAACAACTGTAGAGGAGGAAAGCATTATTTAGGAGCTCACAGTTTCAGAAGTCTCAATCCACAAAGAGCAGGCTCCATTCCTCAGGGCTCGAGGTGAGGCTGAACATCATGATGGAAGAGTTTGGCAAAGGAAACTAGCTCACATGGTGATCAGGAAGCAGAGAGAGAGAGAGAGAGAGAGTCCACTCTCCAAGTACAACATATATACCCCATAGCCATGCCTCCAATAAATCACTTCCTCCAGCCACACCCCACCTACCTCCAGTTACCACTCAGTTAATCCCATCAGGGATTAGTTGGGTTGAGATGCAGGAATGGTATCACGTGATACTGATTGGGTTGAGATACTCACAACCCTATCATTTCTCCTCTGAAACTTCTTGCATTGTCTCACATGTGAGCTTTGGAGGACACCTCACATCCAAACCATAACACTGGGTGATAGTGTAAATATAGATTTTTCTGGGGAGACAGTCCAGGTATTTTTCTTCAAAATCTCCAAATAGCCTGTGTGACCTACCCCCAAAGATTTTTAAAACCTACTGAATTAGAAGAAAAGGAGAAAGTGAGAGAAAGTGAACGAACTAAGGAACAAAAGAGAGGAGCTGATTAATCTCACTAACTGGTGCCAGGAGAGAGCCTCAAAAAGCCTACTTGCCTCAAAATAAAAAATAAAAAGAACTACAAACTCAGTAGTTAAGCACCCCTGGGTTTAATTCCCTGTACCACAAAAAAAGAAAACGAAAAGAAAAGAAAAGAAAGGCTTAAAGCCACTGAGTATTCTCATGGTAAGTGCTTTATGTACACTTACATATTTAATCTCTGTCCTGGCATATGAGGAAACAAAGGCACACAGAGATCTAGTAACTTGCCCAAGATCATACAACTATAGAGGGGCCCAACTCACCATAGTTTGACTTATGATTTTTTTGGACTATGTAACTGTGTGAAAATGACACGTATTCAGTAGAAATTGTACTTCAAAGCTTGAATATTGATCTTCTCCCAGGCTAGCAATACACCATCCATGCCTACCTCAAGAGGCCAAGAGGCTGGGCAGCAGCAGAATCCATAGCTCCCAGGCAGCCTCGCCATCACAAGGGGAGAGGACTGGCAGTCTCCACATGCTATGCTGCCAGCACTTTGGGGATACTGTGTCTTGTGTTTTTACATTTTTTCCTTACGATATTATCAACTCACAATGGGTTTAACAGGACATGACCCCATCGTAGGTCAAGGCACACCTGAAGTAAGTGGTAGTGCTGAAATTCAGACCTGGGCAGCCTGGCTCAGACGCACATCCTCTCCCCTGTAACACCACCTTCCTCCTAAAAGAGATGGGACAGAAGCAGCATGGGGTGTCTCCTCAATAGGTATGGGTTGAGAGTGAAAGAGCCCAGCACCCAGGGCTGGGCCTGAGCTGGACTGAAAGGGAAGACAATGTTGGAAGGATCCTGGATGGCAGGAAGCCCCCCTCATTCTCCGGAACATGGCAATTCTAAGGGGGAAAGTGGAAGAACAGCAGGGCTGGCTCCATGTCCCAAAGGAAAGGATAAACCAGAGTTAAGCTGTGTCTGTCAATCACCATTGGTTCATTCATTTCTCTCAACATTTCTGCCTACTCTGAATACCTACTAAATGCAAAGCAGACACGGCCCTTGCCTTTCCAGAGCTTAGAAATTTGCGTGGATATTTGACAAGGAAGGATTGACAAACCATGAAGTACTATGCAGGAGACTAACATGGTGTTAGGATGGATGGAGGGGCAAGGAACTCATGTGGACCTACGGCCGAAGATTGCACTGAGGAGGAAACAACTCAGCCAAGAGGATGACAAAGGACAGCCACTCCAGGAGAACTGCTGAAGAAAGAGGGAAGAGCACAGCATAGGGGTGAGGAGGACCGTGTGCATCAGGGTAAATAAAGGAAATGAAGCCTGAGTTCCAAGAGGAGTCAGCAGGCAGTGGCTGGAGGCAGCCCAGGCTGGGCCTGGAAGGCATCATACAGAAAACAGGTTTTCCTGTAAGTGCAAAGGAAGGAAGCCTTTGAATAGGTTTTGCAAGCAAAGGAATTAAATGATCTGACTGAATTTCTAAATGATTGCATTGGCTGCTTGTAGAGGGATGGATGGGAAGGGAGTGAAGGAGACGGGGCTTCTAAAGGCATCTTACAGATTGAGAGGAATTAATCAGTGAGAAGGAGAGATTCATGTTGCACCAGAGGGAGGAGGACAACAGAAGGGAAGAAAGGAGAACAGGAGCAGATGCAGGCGGGGGTCCGTCAGGTCACAGCAAGACGTTTCCTCTGCAAGAGTCTCAGGGCGGAGGCTGATTTGAGTGAGACTGGGAGTGGGAGTGTGTTCTGGATGGGAAGCAAAAGGCTTGTTCCCACAGGGGCCAGCAGCCAGCACTGCTGACAACAAAGCCATTGTGAAGGTCACCCTCTGCCAAGGACCTTCAGAAAAAGTACTTCTGCCCTCAAAAACATGAGCCCTGACCTTTTAGGCTGCCCAGTCCAGTCCCAGAGTCCACTATGATCAGACTCACTTCCCCTTCATGACACAAGGGGACAGCTAGAGCTGGATGAAGATGCAAATATGTGGGGGAAAATGAGTTGGAAAAATATCTCTGCGATCAGGTAAATGGATGGAATTGGAGAAGATAATGCTAAGTGAAGTTAGCCAATCCCCTCCAAAAAATGCCGAATATTTTCTCTGACTGACTGACTCATAGTGGGGTAGGGAGCGGGGAGGAATAGACAAACTCTAGATAGGGTAGAGGGGTGGGAGGAGAAGGGAGGGGGCAGGGGGTTAGCAATGATGATGGAATGTGATGGACATCATTATCCAAAGTACATGTATGAAGACCCGAATTGGTGTGAATATAGTTTGTGTGCAACCAGAGATATGAAAAATTGTGCTCTATATGTGTAATATGAATTGTAATGCATTCTGCTGTCATTTATTTAAAAAAAATCAAAAAGAAAATACATATAAAAAAATATCACTGCGATCAACTCTCAAAATACAAACTGGTCACATTCCTACAAATGTAGGTGGTGCCCTCAAGTGGGGAAAAAAATAACACTCCTGAGTATTTTTTGTGATGAGCTGATCACTCGGCACTGGCAAGTGAGGAAGCCAGAAGTTCTGAAATGGTAACCTAGGTGTTCACATTCCTTAGAGAAAGCAGTGAGTAACTTGTCTTCTGAATCCTTTTAATATAATGGCTTAGAACAAGGGACTAAAGATAAGTACTTTCACGTCCCTCCAAGGATGCACAAAAAACTGGTCACATTATTGACCCTGCAAAAGTCACAGGGGCCAGGGGAGAAGAAGCGTAGAAAACATTTCACTTTGCATTCTATATCAGCCGGAAAATGCCTCTACCAGAAAAATCACAATGGAAAACTGAGGAGAGGTCTGCAGAAAAGTGGGAAACATTTTGATTATTGTTTTGCCAAGCACTGATTCTGCTTCAGAAGAAAACTCATAGAGGAATTTCTTCTTAATAAGCTTTTTCTTTTATCTTTTATTGATTTTATTTTTTTAAAAAAATACATGACAGCAGTGGAATGCATTACAATTCTTATTACACATCGTGTCTCTTTATATAAAGTATGTTCACAACAATTTATGCTTTTATGCATGTACTTATTTTGCATTACAATTCTTAATACACACATATACCACAATTTTTCATACCTCTGTATATAAAGTATGTTGACATCCAATTCAAGTCTTCATACATGTACTTTGGATAATGATGTCTGTCACATTCCACCATCCTTGCTAATCCCCTGCCCCCTTCTTTTTCCTCCCATCCCTCTTCTCTATCTAGAATTCATCTAATCCTCCATGCTCTCCCTCCCTACGCCACTATGAGTCAACCTCCTTATATCAGAGAAAACATTCAGCATTTGTTTTGGGGGGATTGGTTAACTTCACTTAGCATTATCTTCTCCAACGCCATCCATTTACCTGCCAATGCCATGATTTTGTTGTTTTTTAATGCTGAGTAAAATTACATTGTGTATATATGCCACATTTTTTAGATATCCTTCAATAGAATAGATGAATGGATAAAAAAGGTGGCATATTAATAAGCTTTTTAACAAATCATGTTTCTATCTACCTCTTTCTCAACGTGTTTCAAAGCAGTACCATCTGATTAGTCTCTGGAGTGCCCAAATATCTTGGTCCAGCTCTTGCTAAGACTATAGAAAACTGAATTTCCCTTATCCATTCAGAAAATAATGTTCTCTTTGCTCTAAAATGTGGCTCTATACTTCTTTCACTCCCAAGATAAGTCCTGGGTTTCTGGATAGACAGTAAGTAGTGACCATCTTATACACACAGGAACAACCCATTTATCAGGAGTTTTTTTTTTTTTTTTTTCTTCTCTCTTTCCTGGAACTGGAAGTTGAATTCAGGGTCATTTTATCACGGAGCTACATCTCCAGTCCTTTTATTTTTTATTTTGAGACAGGATCTCACCAAGTTGACCAGGTTGGCCTCAGGAGTTGCTGGGATTAAAAGTGTGCAAACCGTTTACTGGGAGTTCTTACTTGTCCTAAAACGTTAAGATAGCCAGAACTAAGCAGAGAAACAATGTAAAAGGACCAAAATGGCCTTTAAGGAGCAGTAGAACCCAAACAACATTGCAACAAAATACTCTGTCATCCAGAGCCCTTTCTTAATATAGACCTCAGTCTTTATTTGTATTAAATTGCTTTGATTGAAATCTCATGTGTACACAAATTTATATCATCCCATTACTAACAATGCAATTCTTTCTTTCTTGCACTGTATATTTGTAACTCTTCATGTGTTTATAAAACATCCCACATTCTCAAGGAGAATAGGAGACAAGGCCAAGCATTTCAGCATGAATGATTTATGAATTACAAATTGAAAATCCTTAGAAATCTATTTTTACTGAATTGTTTATAAACTTGTGAATAACTGTTTCCCTTTAAAAGAAATTTCTTAGCAACCTCGAAAAGAATAAACCAGATCTTAGGCAACACAAGATGACTTTCGTCCAAGCATGTCTGACCCATGAAAATCCGGATTTACCACAAATATAAACTTGGGAAAGATTATCTGTCTTACAAAATAAGTCATAATACATGTAAAAGCATGGTTCCATTTACAAAAACCTGATTCACATTCAGCTTTTTCAGGAATAAATAGCCTTCCATTCAGTAAATATTTACCAAGCTCTTTTCATTGTAGTTCCTGGAGTTAACTGCTAAGCTTTAGAAAACTGACTCCTAAAGCTATATCGAATTCTGTAGTCAGAAACCATCTAGATCCTTTGGTAGAATTAAGAGATCTCACTTTACATTTCTACTTCCAAATATAATTTTAACCTTAAAATTATATCATGCCCATCTTACCATCTAAATATTTTTGTTGGGCACCAAAGAATACCATTGTCAGCAAACTGTAGAACAAATCAAATTAGTTTTGAGGACATTTTATCTTATAAACCCTTTGCCCATCAAAACACCAAACATCCTTAAAACTTTAAGAATTTTACAACCATTCCAGCTTTTGTGTAACCAATACAGTATTATTTTATTGCCATCATCAATGAACCCCCTTTTTAAAAATGTTCCCAGCATTTCCTTCAGAAAACAGATAAGCTGTATTATTCTAAATATCAGATGATATCCATGCAGAATAGCTTAGCTCCAATATGGCAAATGGATAGTTTTCTTTTTTTAATAAGTACTTAAAATTGGTTTTGGAGATAACTTGGTATTTTTTACTTTTTTCTGGTTGTTGTAAAGTCACCTTAAAACAACTTGGATCCCATTTTTTAACCCTGAAGAACACGTAGGAACAAGAGAAATGGGCTCCCCTCTAAGATATGCATTCCCCCCTCCCTTCTCTCTTTCTCAAATGCAGTTCAGCCCAAATGGGGAATTTAAGCCACCTGCATGGAGAGAAGAGTACCACACAGCCCCTCCACACAGAGGACAAAGCATGTCTTTGAAAACATCCCCTATGAGATGAAGGAAAGTGAGGGGAGTTGGCAAAAGGAATGGCAGTAGAATGAATTGGACATTATTACCCTATGTGCATATATGACTACACAACCAGTGTACCTCCACATCATGTACAACCAGAAGAATGGGAAGTTGTACTCTATGTATGTATTAATATGTCAAAATACATTCGATTGTCATGTATAACTAAAAAGAACAACAATAACAAAAAATATCCCTTATATTTTATTCAGGATCTCTTCTTTGCCAACACACAAATCACATTTATGGAACTTATGAAAAAAATGTATTAACTTCCTGAACTCCAGCCTGCAGTTCACAGTTGCAAACAACAACCATCACCTTTCCCTTCTCCTCTCTCCCACATGGGTCCTCTGAGAAATACACACCTCAGGAAGGATAAATGGACATTTTGCCTGTACTACCAAGAACATTTTACTGCTTAGGAGTAGAGGTTATTTGTAAAAAGTCCTTTAAAATATCCTCTCAGAAGCCTTCCTGAACTATTTCTCAAGGCTCTCGTTCATTATCTGAGTCCTTCAAAGGCACTTATTGAGGCTCTGCCATGTGCTGGATGCTGTGCCACACGCTACAAAATGCACATGGTTTCCCAGAGTCCCCATCCTGAGCAATAGTAGCTCCAAGTCAGAATATAGTGCCATGGACCTGCTTCAAATACGGAGAGTCTTTAGAATGTCATAAAAGATATCTGAGGGCTATTTCTGCCCTTCCTAAAAGGTTTACTGGGGAAAAGAAGATATTTTACATTTTATTTTTTTTAAATTTTTATCTATAGGTAGAAATGAAATGATATCTGTAGAACTCTGAGAGCAGTCCAGAAACAACGTTTATTTCTTACAATAAAGGCCTGGTGAGGGAGGTTGGAGTTGTGGCTCAGCGGTAGAGCACTTGCCTAGCACGTGCGAGGCGCTGGGTTCAATCCTCAGCACCACATAACAATAAATAAAATAAAGATATTGTGTCCAACTACAACTAAAAAAAAATAAAAAATAAAAAGGCCTGGTGAGACCCACTAGCTAACTGGTACCCACAGGACAGCTTCCCTGGCTCCCTGGATGTGAGCTGGGTCAACTCCAGGACCTGCACCAGAACTGCTCCAGGTCACCACCATTTTCTTCAGGTGGAACTCCCTGAAAACACAGGTTTGATATAACTAAGGAAATGACATCAACTGGAGTCCTAATGTTTCTGCACTGCAGATTCATCCACTCCTTTTATTGTTACAGACTACCACATAAGCAAGTGCCTCTTTGGACCTACAGTGTGGATTGTCAATGTTGGGAAAGAATTCTAGAAATTAAAAACAAAACAAAACTCTGAAATAGCACTGGGATAAGTGAGCTCCTTTAAGTGAGCAATGAGCTCTGTACTTTATCAAGCTGGACAAACGTAGAAGAGAACAGAATGCCACACTATGTGGGAAATAGTTTTGTTGACAATGATGATAGAGTTGTTGAAATATATATAATATGGCATAATTGGGGGATGAGGCTTGATTGTACCACTGACTCAAAAGATTACACTGCAGGGGAGTATAACTTCTAATAGAATCACCCAGCTCAGAAACATGTTAAGCAAAGTGCCTGACACAGTCATTGCTGACCTCACTATGGAAATCAGCATGGAGGCTCTTCAAAAGACTAGGAATGGAACCACCATATGACCCACCTACACCACTCCCCAGTATTTATCCTAAAGAATTAAAGTCATCACACTACAATGATACGTGCCTGCCCATGTTTATAGCAGCACAATTCACAATAGCCAAACTATAGAACCAGCCTAGGTGTCTGTCAATGGATGAATGGATAAAGAAAATGTGATACATACACACAAAGGAGTTTTATTAGGGCATAAAGAAGAAGGAAATTATGTCATCTGCAGGAAAATGCATAGAATTTGAGAACATTATATTATGTAAAATAAGCCAAACTCAAAATGTCAAGGGCAGAATGTTTTCTCTCATACATGGAAACTAGAGAGGAAGAAGGAAAAGAAAGATTGAGGGAGGGGAGGACAGTCCCATGAAAATCCAAGGGACATCAGTAGAGGAGCAAAAAGGGACCGGGGGAAGAGAGAAGGGGAAGGAAAGGGGGAATACTGGGAAATGGTATTGGCCAAATTATATTGTTAAATTGTGTGCATGTATGAATATGTAACAAAATCCCATCATTATGTATAATTATAGTGCACCAATAAAAATATGAAAAAAATAGAAGAGGGAAATGAAGTGTTCAGATTAAGTCACTGCATCTAGATGAACAAGTAGTTGTTATATACTGAAGAATCATGAAATACAGCAGAAGCCAAGAGGGGATAGACCAGCTTACAGAAATAGTACCCTAAAAGGATTAAAGAAAATATCAAGAAGGACATTCTCAGTCTTCCAAAAGATGATAAGTCCCATAAACTCACTAAACTAAGCCGTTTCCAAGTTTTAGAGACAAAAGTGCATGTGTTGACAAAATCAACACAAACATTTCATCCAACAACCTACTTATTTAAATGTAACCAAACATTTGAACTTTAAAACTAATCTCACTAAATGTCCATAAAATTCTTAGTCCTTTTAGAAATGAATTGTGTCATACCACAGCAGAACAATATGTTTTCTCAGTAGGTTTGAGTTTTACTTAGCAGATAATTTTCAGAGACACTTAACTTCAAAATAATCAAGCCCCAAACCACAACTGAATTATACCAATAGATGCACCCTTGATCAGCAAAGCAAAGAGAATAATAAACAAGATGCACTTTTAAGCAAAGAAAATGTGAGGACATTCCTATGCATGAGCTCAAATCAAATATAGGACAACTCAAGCTTGTGCAGTCTTCTAAAAACACTGGCACTTTACTGGGCTAGAAATTTTTAGTTGTCAAATTAGAATATAAGAAAAAAAATCATTAATACGTGCTCATATCATTTGCCAAATTAAGACTTCTTATTGAAAAACCTATCTTTGTCTGAAATGCCAAGTGTTGATAAGGATACGATTAAGAAGAATTTGTAGGAATGCTTGGATACTGCATTTTGGGAATCATCTGCCATCATCTTATAAAGTTAAAATTTGCATATCATAATAAGACCTAGAGATTCCACAACCTGGAATATAATCTCAGGTAGAAATAATAAATGAAATCAATGTATCAGGTCTCTACCAGCATTTTAAAATATAGACTGGATTTCAGTCATTTCTCATAGCAGAGGAAAACAGTGGGTTTTTTTGTTTTTTGTTTGTTTGCTTGCTTTGTTATTTATTTATTTATTTTTTAATTTATTTCTGAAGACAGAGATTTGTGTGTATGTCCTGTTGGGTTTTAGTTATTAAAAAGTTTGGAAGGAAATTCTTTAAGTAAACTATTTCACACAGTATAACATTCATAGCAGAATTCTTTAAAATAGAAAGAATGTAGAAATCATCTAATCATTCCTCATCTGGAATAATGAATAGACAGAATGATGAAATAATGTCATAATGGATATTATACAGTATAAAAATACATTAACTAAACCCACAAAGATTAATCTGAGGAACATAATGTTAACTGTAAAAGGCAGAGCCTAGAAGTAATGAATATGAAATCAATTTTATAAAGTGCAAAATCAATTTTATAAAGTGCAAAAACAAACACTAAGTACCATGGGGATACATACATATGTAATTGAGTTATATTTTAAAAGTCAAGACAAAGAAAATATAAAATTCAGGACAATAATACTTCTGGGTAAGAGGCAGAGATGTGGCATTAGTGATATTATAAAGTATTATTATTATATTACATTGTTATATTATGTTATAATAATATTCCATTATAACTTTTATAAATGCTGCACATATTCTTTTGAATGCATCCAACATTACAAAATAAAACAATTAATTAAAACAGAATCTTAGAGGACATGTACATCATGGTTCCTTTCATAAAATTAAGGATATTTCTTAGCAGATTTTGGTTTAACTATCAAAGATTAACAAAAAAATAAGAATTCTAATCTATAACCAGAATAGTCTTAGAAGAATGACCAAGAAGGTTAAAAACAAGTATTTATTGAGCATCCACTATCCACAAGTTATAAAGTTTTACAAAACTAATGTGGAACCATTAGTCCAAGAGCTAAATTATTCATTATGGACTATGAACCTTCCTGGCTCGAGTCTTCCTTAATGCCTTTCTGCTTTCTTATCTCTTCCTCTCCCCTCTTCAAAGCCCATCACTTATAGAGTTGCTCTGATCTATTTATTCTGTTACCTCCCTGCCTGACACTCTGTAATTCTCATTCTCACTTATCCAGTGTTGTGGCACACTGATTGGGACCCAGTGGAGATCCCTCCTCACCTGAGGCTGGGGTCCCTTGAACCTCCACTCAGAATCCTGAGCAAACCCATTAAAAAGATGGCAGAGGAGAAAATCCCTTATTGATATACCATTCATATTTATTATGTCATATTTATTATGTCACTTCCTCTTAGTTTCCATGGGAAAGATGATTATCAGGTTTTCTGAACAGCCTGGTAATGAGGGGGCTCCAAACTGCCTACCTTCTACCACTTAACCTCCATCTGCTGCAGTCAGTTCCTGCCAGCACTGGTTAGCTTTAGGTCAGTTAACTCCTCAAACCTATATCTTCCTCTGTATCCTCAGCTCATCTCTCTTTCTTCTTTTTCTTTTCTTTTTTTTTTTTTTGGTACCAGGGAGTGAACTCAGGGGCACTCGACCACTGAGCCACATCCCCAACTCTATTTTGTATCATTTAGAGATGGGGTCTCACTGAGTTGCTTAGTGCCTCGCTGGCTTTGAACTCCTAATCCTCCTGTCTCAGCCTCCTGAGCCACTGGGATTACAGACATACGCCACAGGCCCTGCTCATCTCTTTTTAATGAGCCTCAGCTCTCCACACCCATATGCACAGATTGCCCATAGACAAGGCACTGGTCTGGAACCATATCCCTTACTGCAATCTGAGCCGCCATGCAAACTATATCCATCAAAGGGTCTAACACAGGTTTCTCAATCTCACCACTCCTGACATTTAGACTTGGTCTCTCACCTGGGGAACTGTTCTGTGCACTGCTGAAAGTTTAAAGCATCCCTGGTAGATACCTACTTGATACCAGTAGAGCCCAACCCAACAAATTATGACAACTTAAAATTATCTCCAGACATTGTAAAATATCTTCTGTCACCCTCTGCAGATAGCCACTGATTTAACATAAATCATGATTCTGCACAATTACTACAAAGTCTAATTTTAGATTTGGATCACTGTTGAGTACAAATGAAACAGAACTGCAGGGGGGAAAAAAGATATGTGTTTAGTGTAGATGTAAATATTCAGAGAGAACTTGTTCAGCTAATGACTGCACATGAAGTAAGTTTTAATTCTAGGCATAGAAACTTTAGTACTTTTTTAAAAAGTTATCCTAGGGAATGTTACCTATTACAGTAATTTAAGCTAAAGACACTAGAAGGAATTGGATCATGGTTTTATATTCATATATTAATACATGTGAAAGAAATTCCATTTTCCTGGCCTGTTTGAAAGTTAGTGGTTCTGTGTTATTTTGAACCATCTTAGCAAAAGTCAAAGGATTCAGACTTCAGTCACTATCACAGAAAGAGAAGAATTGCAGTTTCCTATTTTATGTTACCTAAATCAAAGAGTAATTTGCAATTACAAAATAGATTTGAAATTACTTCATTTTAAATTGACAAACATAAAGGGAAGAAAACTAACCTCTTCTTCATTCTCTCATTCCACCCCCACCTACCTGTTGCTGATTTTGTTCAGTTTTTTCTTTCTAAACATCATCCAAACCCATCTCTTCTTCATAATCCCCTTGATCTCCCACCACCCTTCCCAAATCTCATCTATAAATTGTCAGATTTCTAAAACACATTTCTAATCCTACCATCATTTAAAAATGTTTCCATACTCCCTGTACTACTGTAGCATGTTTGGAATTGCTAAGAATTTAACATTCCCTTTCCTCATTTTGCTTCCCTGAAATTCATGTTCATTACAAAAAAAAAAAAAAAAGCCTAGAAAAGATTAAAAAGTTCCAGAAAAGAAGGCTCAAATAACCATTGTTCATCCAACCAGAGAAAATAATCACTATTAACATTTTTACATTTTTCTTTATTTTTTCTACATCAACATTTTAAAATAGGAATTCATGTATTGCTATGCCTTCAACTCTGCCTGTTTCAATCAATAGCATTTTCATGTTATTAAATATTTTGCTTTTAATATTTCATGGTAGCCAGAGTAATATCCAACTTCTAATTTTAATTCTAAATTACATTTAACTTCACTATCTTTGTGCCATAATTTAAAAAAAATACAGGTTGGTTTACAACAATTTCACAATAATTGCTAACAAAAAGAAAAACTTAGAAGCATGTCCCCTGTAGTCATAAATAAATCTATCAAAGCTATTTACAGTTCTAAAAACACAAGTTCTACAGTAAGTTATTGTATCACAAAAATTTAAACATTACAGAAAAAGTTAAATCTCAACTAACCATGAACCACAATTCCCAAATCACCATTCACTCTTCCATTTAACTATTACTAGTTTGTGCTTACTTCTAAATATTTTATTCTGCATATTCATAACATATCAAGATCCTCAATATTCATTTGAATATTCATTTGAATATTATAAATATTCATTTGAAATTTTTAAAATATTTAATCATTCTGCAACTGGATTGAGGATATTTTCTTTTAGTATTATATAAATCTGTCATTCTTTGTGAGTGCTTCATAGTAGTCTATATATGACAAAGCCCTTTCTACTTAAGCCAACCCTGCTATTCAAAATAGTCTACCACAGGCCTGGGGATATAGCTCAGTTGGTAGAGTGCTTGCCTTGTATGCCCAAGGCCCTGTGTTCAATCCCTAGCACCACACACACATACATACACACACACACAAAAAAAAAAAAAAGATAAAAGAAAAGAAAGAAAGAAAAATAGTCTACCACAGGGTGGAAATCTAAAATATATCCATGCCCATCTGTTTGAAAA
This sequence comes from Marmota flaviventris, assembly GCF_047511675.1. Lineage (NCBI taxonomy): Eukaryota > Metazoa > Chordata > Mammalia > Rodentia > Sciuridae > Marmota > Marmota flaviventris. The sequence goes on along the minus strand of NC_092501.1, from coordinate 135,400,779 downwards.
CTGTCACTAACTGAAGGAATATGGGGCATCTTGAGAGGAAATCCTAAGGTTAACATTTTCCTAAGCAACAAAAAATAATGCAGAATTTTGATAACTTGTCTTTTATAAAAACAAAACAGAAAAACTTCTATTTTGATATATATTAATGAAATTAAACTACCACATGACTATAATAAAGAATATTGCATTTACATTTTCAGATATAATTGCCTAGTTCATGTAGTTCTCAACTTACGGGGGTTCTTTATCCAAAGTTCACTAGGAAAAACACTCGAGGGTAATGAAAATATCTGATAGACTAATAAGAGGATAGATTACCCTTATTAATGGTAATCTCCATCATAAAAAGAAGACTAGTCTATTGGAGAAAAAGAGGCATGAGGAGAATCAAGACCAATAAGCCCCAGCCAGCTGCCAATCATGTGACTGAGGCCATTCTAGACCACCCAGCCCAGGATCCTATCCCATGCTCTCTAAACTAACATTCTACCCCTTAGTACTTTTGAACTTTCCTATGGCTTAAACTATAAACCATCTGCTGAATGTCAAATCTAATTCTACCTCTGAAATCACCTATTCTCCAGATCCATATACCCAAATATCTTTTGAATAGTATCATTTTCATGTCCATAGGTACTGAATATCAAATTCTACTAGTCTCAAACGCAACAAATTATCTTCTCTCCAAAACTCATGCTTCTCTTCTTACAACTCTATCTTGATAAGTGACATCCTCAATCACCCAGTTATAAGAACCAAAACCTTTAACACCATTCTGCTCCTTCCTGCATATCCAATAGGTCATAATTACTATTGGCTCTACTTCTTTAGTATCTGACTGGAACTACCCCATAATAATTTCTTACTTTAAATGACTACCAGATCCTTACCACTGGTTGCCCTGACTCAAGACCTGTTATTTCCTTTACACTAAAAACACATCAAAAACTTAAAGCTTGATTCACGTCTCTCACTCCCACAGCTTCAAGAAAAATCTGAACTTAGAATGGCATATGAAATTCTTTCTTTGTATTGCCTTAAATGTGACAATTTAATGGTTGATTTTTTATCTACACAGAAAGAAGCTTAAAATTTGAACTACCTTATATCTACCAAAAAAAAAAAAAAAAAAACCCTGAATTTTTACTTAATAGCTTGGGAGAAATCACCAGGCCCAAATGGGTTCACTGACAAATTTTATCAAGCATGTAGAAAAGAAATAATACACAAATTTTTTAGAATATGGAGAAAGGAACACTTTCAAAGGTTCCAGTACAACCCTGATACAAAAATCTAAAAAGGATATTATGAGAAAAAAGAAAATATACACAAATATTACTCAAAAATAGAGATGTAAATATCCTTAGCATAACACTAACAAATCACATTCAGCAGTATAAACAGGGTTAATGAATCATGACCAACTGAGTTTTATCACCAAGATGCATATGAAGATAAACAGCATGTTTCACCATATTAACAGAATAAAGCAAAAATGTCACATTATTATCTTAAAAGAGACAAAGAAAACATTTAACAAAATTTAGTATCTATTCATGAGTTTTTTTTTTTAAATTACTAACTTTTAGCAAACTAAAAATAGAAGAAAATTTCTAACATTCTACCCCTTAGTTGAACAAGGCAACTGCAAAAACCTATAATAATATACTACTGAAATACTAAATGTTTTCCCATAATACAGGAAATAAAACTAGGAAACCATACTCTCCCAACTGCCATCATGATTGTATGGATGTCCTGCCAGTGCAAGAATGCAAGAAAAGAAACAGGTCAAAAACTAGAAATCAGGATGAAAAGCTGTCTGCATTCACAGGCAACAGAAACAACAAAGGTGGGAAATCCTACAGAATCTAACCAAAAACAAACAAACAAACAAACAAAAAACCCACAACAATAAAACTCTTGAAACTAGTGAATTTAGAAAGTTGCTGGAAACAAGGTAAATGTACAAAACCAATTGCATTCCTAATTAAATAAAACATTTAAAATAGCATCAAAAACCACAAAACATTTTGGAATATAAACATTTTTTAACCAAAAAAAAAAAAGCGGGGCGGGGGGGGGAGGGACTCTATAGTGACAACTGCAAAATACTGCAGAAAGACATTAAGCGGAGAGACGTGCCTCATTCATGTATTTTGTCTCAATATTGTTAGGATTTCAGTTCTCCCCAAATCAATCTATACATTATATATCATTCTGACCAAATTCCTGGCAGTGTTTTTTGTATAAGTTGACAGAGAATTTTGAACTTTATATGAGAAAACCATAGGATTTTAAATATCCCAACATCTTGACTATAAGGATCAAGAGGTTATGAGAAGTTCAGATTTCTTGGGCACCTGAATGATGGTTGGTAATGATCAAAATCCCAAAAGACATAATTCTAAAAACCATAATCATGAATATTGAAGTCCTCAAAATCAAAATCTTTATAAAGTTTAAAAATCTTAAAACCATACTTATGAAAAATTAAAGTTCCATATGTAAAATCTGGAAAATCAAATTTTCTTTTTGGCTTTTTGTTTGTTTTCTCTTTAGTTTTTTTTCCCCTGAACTATTTTAAATTGTCATTTTTTAAAAATTTACTATGCTATTTAATCTTTGTACAATATCCCACAGTGGAGATATATACTGTGAAATGATTTTATGAGGTTCTAATTTGTTTTCGTGAATTTTTTTTTTTTTTTTTTGGCAAATTTGACTCCACAAAAGGTGCATTATTGGGGCTGGGGCTCAGCGGTAGAGCACTTGCCTGGCATGTGTGAGGCACTGGGTTCGATTCTCAGCACTACATATAAATAAATAAAATAAAAGTCTATCAGATGGACATCATTACCCTAGGTACATGTATTACTGCACATATGGTGCGGCACTACATAGTGTACAACCAGAGAAATGAAAAGTTGTGTTGCAATTGTGTACAATGAATCAAAATGTATTCTGCTGTCATATATACCTAATTAGAATAAATAAATTAATTTTATTAAAAAATAAATGTTTATAATAACTAAAAAAAAATTTAGAGTGTGTTACCATAACATTGACTTTGTGTGTAAACACTATACATACAGCTGTTAAAACTTGTTCAACAGATGAAGTGATGTCTATTCGGACGTCTCTATGTATTAAAGATAAAATTTTTCAGAATTTTGACTGGAAAATTGCATATGCAATGGTAACTCATCTCTCTCTCTTTTTTAACTGATCTCAAAGACTTACATTGTACATCATAGTATTGCAGATGACTGCAGTTATAAAGTGAAGAACATGCAACTACCAACCACAGTGATATGCAATTACTCATTTTGCTTTTTGATCTATTTCTTTATGATTATGGTTCATCTGCTCTTAGCCGTTAGACTCTTGCGTCTGCAGTAAGCCTAAGCAACTCTGTTTGGAAAAATCATTTTTTTTTGCCATAATTTTACACCTTAGAATTTTAGACAAAGAATTTTAGACTTTACAGAATGTTATTTTAGAATTTCAATACTCAGGATTATGACTTTAGGAGTAATGGCCCAAACCTGGTGATAGGATTTCATTCATTAAAATGGCAAATTCATGAAAAACTGAAGTTGCAGGTGATGTAGATGTGATGAAATCCATTTTGAACTTGCTGAGTCTGAGGTGGTGAGGTAGGTAGAGGGTTGGAGGGGGAGTAAAATATCACAGCAGAATTCAATCAGCAGTTCAGTTCAATATCTGGAGCTCAGAGAATGAGGTGGAAGAGGAGGGAAGGAGTCTCTAATTTATCAGCATATAAAAACAGAAAACTATAGTTTGAATGAGACTGTATCATTCTTAAAAAGCAGAAGCAAAACAAATTTTATTGAATCATTCAAGTGGCCTTCTGATTGGTATTCCTGTTTCCCAGTTACCCCTCTGGGTTTATTTTTAACACCAACAGCCATGTCAACCCTATTAAAACAAATAGGTCAGTTCAAACCCCTCCAATGGTTTGACTCACTCCAAGTAAAATCAAAGTCCTTTCAATGGCCCTCCCAATTCTATACCAATATTTTTCTCCCCTGGTGGCATATTAGAATGACCCTATTTGAGCATGGATCTGTTACAGACTCTGACCTCCTTTCTTTCTACTCTCTCCCTACTCCTCCCACAAATGCCTCCTTACTTTCTCTTGAGCCTGCCAGGCATGTAACTACCTCAGAGCATTTACTGTTTTCCCAATACTCTTCCTGCTGGTGTATACATACAGGCCATCCGCATGCCCTTCATGACTTTGCACAAATATCTCAGAGAAGCTTTCCTTAGCCATTTTATTTTAAGTTGCAGAATACCACCACTATACCACCAGCCCTTCCTTATTTATTTCCCCCCAGGGGCCTTCTCAGTAATATACTATGTGTCTTACTAACTTTTAAAAAATTTGTTAAAGTGAAATCACCCATTTTATAGAAAACAATTCAGTGGAATTCGGTACATTCATTATAATGTGCAAACACCACTTTTATCTAGTTGCAAAATATTTCCATCACTCCACAGTAAAATCACATATACATTCAGCAGTTTCCTCCTATATCTCCCTCCCTACCATGCCCTGGTAATGACCAGTATGTATTTGCCTATTCTGGATATTCAATTAAATCCTATAATAAGTGATCTTTTATATCTGGCTTCTTTAACTGGGCATGTTTTCAAGGCTTATTGACACTGTACTATGCAAAAGTATTTCCTTCCTTTTTCTGACCAAATATGCACCCACAATAAATAGATAAATTACACACACACACACACACACACACACATACCCTAATATGTTCCTCCATTCAGCCATTGATAGACATTTGGTTGGTTCCATCTTCAGGCTATTGTGAATAGAGTTGCTATAAACATTTGTGCACAAATATTTGTTTGAGCATCTGGCAGGGGGCATAAACCTAGTAGTGGAGTTGCTGGTTCATGTGATAATTCTGTTTCACTTTTTGAGAAACTTGTGAAACTACTTTCTATAGCAGCTGAACCATTTTGCACTCCCAGAAAAAGCAAAGTTCCAATTTCTCCACATCTTCACCAACATTTATTTTCTGTATTTGGGGGGTTGTTTGTCATTATAGCCATTGTAGAAGATGTAAAGTAGTGACCCTTGGGAGTTTGATTTGCATTTTCCTGAGACTAATGATACTGAACATCTTTTCATGAGTTTGATGGCCATTTATATATCTTCTTTATAAATCCGCAAGTCCTTTGCCTATTTTAAAATTGGGCTGTGTGGTGTTTTTTGTTGTTACATTGTACGAGTTCCTTAAATATTCTGCATACACAGACCATGAGATAACTGATCCACAAATATCTTTCTGTGTATTGTCTTTTAACTTTCATGATAATGTTCTTTGATGCACAAAGGGTTTTAATTTCAATTATTTTCTGTTCTTTTCCTTTTGTTACTAATGATTCAGTGTCATATTTTTAAATCCACCACCAAACCCAAGATCATCAAGTTTTATCCCTATATTTCCTCCTAAAAGTTTTATGGTCTTAGCTTATATATTTAGGTCATTTATCATTTCCAGATAATATTTGTATATGGCAAAATAAAGGGGTCCAACTTTGTTTGTTTGGGGGTTGTTTTATTTTGTTTTATACATGGCTGTCTAATTGTCCCATGTTATTTTTTAAAGATGCTATTCTTTGCCCATTGGATGGTCTTGATACAATTGACAAAAACCAACTAGCTACAGATATTTGAGTTTATAGAATTTCAATTCTATTCCATTGATCCCTGCCTATCCTTATGCCAACACTATACTCTTTTGATTAATGTGAATTTGTAGTAAGTTTTGAAACTAGGAAGCATGAGTCTTCTAACATTCTTCTTCTTTTTCAAGATTGTGTTATATTTTACTTTTTTTGGTTTTTTAAAGTGTTAGTTATCTATCTTTCTCCAAAAAGGGGAAACTTAGGAGGTGGATTTTTGACCATTTTGTTCACTGTTGTACATAGCACCTAATGGGCTCTGGCATATATTAGGTGTGTAACATTTTATATATATATATATATATATATATATATATATATATATATATATATATTCTTATTTTATTTGTTTTTATGTGGTGCTGCTGAGGATCAAACCCAGTGCTCTACCACTGAGCTACAGTCTCAGCCCCTAGGTCTGTAACATTTGTTTAATGAAATAAATGAGCTCCTGAGATGACTTCATCTCTAGCTGAGATGAGTGTGAGGGCTGGAGATGTAGGAAGAATGGAAGAGAAAACCATGGCTGAGGGATTCCTGCTAGAGAAGAGTCCCGGGGGCAGGAAGGAGGAGTACTAAACCTTGACAGGAAAAGCAAGCAGCAGCCATTAGTCTTGTGTACAACTCTGTCTTTACTAATTCCCTTGCACTAAAACTAAAAATCTGTCACACTGAGTGAACACAGGATAAGGTAAAGTAGAATAAATAACAACGTATTGTTTTCTCTGAACTGAGAGAGAAATTAGCTTTTGCATCTTATCTCAAGACTCTCCAAAGCCTTTAGTGCATATAAATAATTCCTTTTGAAGAGTTAATAAAATTTTACAATCATATCAGAAAATATACACTGCAATGCAAAAAGTGCCACAGTGACCTTTGTAAGAAATTCTGAACAAAATCTTAAATAAACACTTTAATCATGTTTAGTCAAATTAAATAACTGCGCAGTGACATCAGCAAGTCTGAACACTGTTGTTGCTAATGGGACAGAAGCCAGTGAAGAAAAAGCAGCGCTCCAGGGAACATTTCATGCAGTTTAAGAAATTCAGCAGCATTTTTCTCTAATGCATATTATTTTGTTTCTTAATGTTAAAATATTTAAAATGTAAATAACTATGGAAGTCTGGAAAGCACCATTACTGTTAATATATATTATGTAAACTGCCACTGAATAATTGTATTTATCTTACATAACAGCGAATACTGCTGCTATGACATCAAGCAATATATTGCCACTCTACAAATTAAGCCCATATGGTCCCATCTGTTTCTAGGTTCCATTACAGTATAGCGACTGTTGATTAATAAAGGAATTGATAATAAAGGACTGTTAACCAAATGATGCAATTGTGCCTCTTACTATTTAACTTTTTCAAAATCAACAATGGGTTGTCAAAACTTGGCAGGGAGTCTGACTTTTGAAGGAAGGAAGCTACCTACCTCCTGATACTCTTGCACCAATGAAGATATAAAACAGTACATGAAGTATATAAACCATCACTAAAATTGCAAAGCTCTGGGATTTCCAGGTGTTAAGCACTCTACTCAAGCCTCAAAGAAATGCACAATTGCTCCAGGCAATCATCTCAGCCTTAATTATGTTCCAGGCCTTTTACTCCTGGGACAGACATGACAGCCTAAGAGATCTTGTTCTCAAGCTGGATCTTCAACTTAATAACCAATACGCATGAGTGATTCATTGCCTCACTGGTTTCACTGCAAAACCCAGTTCAAGGGGTAACACATCTATTCATCTTTCAAACCCAGCTCAGATCACAGGTCTCTGTGACTTCCCCAGACGGAATTCTTCTCAGCAGTGCCTCATATACGTTTCCAGCTTCACTTTTTTTTTTTTTGGTGGTGGTGCTGGGGATTGAACCCAGGACCTACCACATGCTAGCCAAGCGACTGTCATTCATATCTGTACCTCCTCACATAAAATGGGTATTCAATTACCCATGTCATGACTATGACACTGAGGTCCAGTGCCTAGAATAGAATAGATGCTTGTATGTGTTAATTACTGGTAATTTCCTTTCTTCTCTCTACTTGGGATTTCTCTTGTTCTCATTCTTTCTTCACCATTCTGCTATGAGAACTCAGCTCAGGGTTTTAACACACTGGATCTCAGTTCTCAGTTAAGGAAGAGGGGTGTGATTTTGCATCCCAGAGGACATTTGGCAATGTCTGAATACAGACTTGGGTGTCACAACTTGGGGAGGGAGGTGCCACTGGGAGGAAGCAAGAGACGCTAATGCCACAGAGTTGTACACTTAAAAATGTTTAAAATTGTAACTTTAATGTATATTTTATCACAATAAAGACAGATTCCATTCCAAATGTTGTAATAATGTGCTTCATCACCTCTTCAAGGACTTTACAAATGAAATCTCCTTTTGCCAATTAGAGGAGTTTTTTGATAAACTTGAATTTTCCAAAAAAATAATGTGCCACTGGTGCATGGAAATCAGAAACCCTGTAAAGTAAATGCTGGAAGATCTTCATATCCCACAGGCCCAATTATACAGGTGACCCTCCTTCCACAAGCCTGCACTCTCTGAAGGACAGCACAGTCTGTGAGGTCCCTATGCTCTGTCTGCCTTTCGGGTCTTTCCTGTACTAAATGCCAATTCATGTAAACATATCAATTTTCTACGATGGCAGTGGTTTGGGGGAAAGAGGGAAGTGCTGTTTTAAAAATAGCATTTGCTTCAACACTGAGAAAACAGGGAAAGTATGGAATGATCTCTACAGAGATTGTTTTTCAAATAAGATTATCTATTTTCTATCTCAGACAAACAACAATAAATTTATAGACCATTAATCAATATTATTCTACTTTCTTTTCTCAGAATCAGCTAATCTTATAAAGCAATTATTAACCTTCTCCAGTCAAAACAAAATTAAATTCAACAGATATTCCTAGGTTCAACAACTATGAGCAATCAGAAAGAAAGCAAAAATATAAATTTCTTTTTGTGTACTAACACATCTGATATTAAAATTTGTGTTTAAACTTACTAAGACACCAGGATCTCCATGACTTCAAATAATTTGAAACTCATTCATTTATAAAATTGGCTTTATGATCCCTCCTGGAATAGGAATATAATAGAACATACTATATGAGGACTATCATTGGGTTAACCAGATTTAAGTACACTATTTAACACAAGAATATTTGGAACTCATTTTAAAAATATATTTTTTATCATCACTCCTGGATGTGGGTACATTGTAATTCAGATGAAGTGACATAATGATTTTTTGAGTCTCATCTAATAAAAGACCACAAAATAGGCAACAAAAATAAGAAAAACAAAATTAAAGTTAATAAGTAAGTAAATTTAATTGGGTGGAGGAAAAAGCCAATAATACATACATAGTTTCACTTTGAAATTAGAAACACTACAACAACTACTTGATTTCTTATATTAATACTGCATTTCACATAAAACTGAAGGCCCTAACTAAAAGTGATTTATTGGCCCAAAGATGACTTGGTTATACCAGGCATCCTTGTGCTTGTTCTATGAAGTATTAAGGTAGACTGGTGTCTTTGGAACTTACACTTAATAAGTCATTTAGGAATAAGTCATTTAATCCCTGAGGTACAGTTCTCTTGGCCACTCATACAGTTGGATTTTTCAGCCAGATCATTGAAGTGGATTAGACATCACTGCGTTTTTTTTAATGATTCTTTTTTTAAAATCATTTTTCAGGCTCTCTTATTTTGTTTATTTGTATGTGGTGCTAAAGATCAAACCCAGCTCCTCAGATGTGCTAGGTAAGCACTATATCACAGAGCTATAGCCCCAGCTATGTAACTTAACATCTTTAAGTTTCAATGGAAATTTTAAATTATTTTATTTATTATTATTATTATTTTGTGTGTGTGGTGCTGGGGATCAAAGTCAGAGCACTGCTCATGTTAATCAAGCACTCAACCACTGAGCTACATTCTCAGCCTTAAAATTATTATTTTTTAATTAAAGAGACAAAGGGGAATAAAGGGAAGGCAATGAGGATGGGAATAAGAAAGACAGTAGAATGAATCAAACATAATTTTCCTATGTTCACATGTGAACACACGACCAGTGTAACTCCACATCATGTACAACCACAAGAATGAGAAGTTAGACTCCATGTGTGTATAATGTCAAAGTACACTCTACTGTGATATATAACTAAAAAGAACAAATAAAAAAATTTTTAAAGGACAAAAAAAAAAAAAGAGGCTAGATAATGTTGTGGCTTGCAACCACTTCTTTTAAAGACAAAATAACTCTCCATTCCTGTTTGCTATTTTATTAATGCCAATATACAGCAAAGGCAAAATAGAAAGGGCATGAAAGCAGCGAGGAAGAAATGTAAAGGACATGCTTAATAGTTTGGGTCACTTTTAAGGTAGAATTAGAATGCTGTATTTTTTTCAGGCAATAGTTTTAGTACTGAGCACATAATTGAACATTGTAATGGTAAGCAACACTCAAGAAAACGCCCACATAATGGTAGTGAATTGCTTATCATTACAATGTTCAATTATGTGCTCAATACTAAAAATATTGCCTGAAAAAAATACAGCATTATAATTCTACCTTAAAAGTGACCCAAACTATTAAACTTAACTTGCCAGCATTCCAACCTATATTCTTTCTGGTATATGTTTGGAAATACTTATTATTAAGTTTGGAAGGGCCCATGATTTAGTGTTTCCATGAACAAGAGGCAACATGAGGTAATACATAAAACACAGGATTTAGAGAAAGAAGACTGAGTCTGCATGCTAGCTCCCTTACTGACTGTGATCTTCAAGTAATTAATTACTTTCATGTGGTTTCCCCCTCTGTACAATGGAAACAATAATCTAGACCTTTCATACAGAGATGCTGAGAGGAATGTGTGACAAAGCAGTTTAAAACTGTAAACTATTGCAATATTATTTTTCATTACTAACAGATAGTTTATACTTTGGTTTATTTCTCCTGCATGCCTCATTGTAAGAGTAAAAACATGCCCCCTAAATGAAAAACAATCTCAAAAATAGATCAGAGATGAAAAGGGAAAAAAAGATAAACACTTGTATTGCTACTGCATTTATTTTAGACTTGGTTTAAATAAATGTATTTATATAATTTCCAAGCTTACTGCAAATTTGAGCATCAAACTGGGAGACAGGGATTAAGTTGATCGGATTTCCGATGCAGTAACAAAGTACCTGAGAAAAGCAACTTAAAGGAGGAAAGGTTTATTTTGGTTGACAGTTTTGGAGATTTCAGTCTATGGTCAGCTGCTTCCATTTCTTTTAGGCCTGTGATGAGCATCATGGTGGAGAGAGTGAGGGGAAGGAAAGCTGCTCAGCTCATGGCAGCTGGGAAGGTAGGATGGGGAGATGACGTGGGGGGAATACCCTTTCTGAGCACACTCCAGCGACCTACTTCCTCCAACCTGGCCCCACCTCCTACAGTTTCCACTATCTGCTAACAATGCCATCAGATTATGAATCTATCAATGGGTTAATCCACTGGTGGTTTCAGAGAACTGGTGAACCAATTACCTTCCCACAGGCTCTACCTCTGAACACTGCTGCATTTGGGACCAAGATTTCAACACAAGCCTTCAGGTGACACTCCAGCTCCAAACCAGAAGAGCGAAGCTCCTAGCAGGTGGTGCAACAACTGCAAAGTGACTTCAAAGTCAGGAGCCTGACCACTCTCCAACCACTTAGTCAAGCCAGAAACATGAAGCCACCCTAGACAAGGCCACTCATGTGCAAATTACCCTGATTTCTTTTCCTCAATCCCATATTCAGTAGGTCACCAAAACCTGATGACGGGCCCTGCCACATTTTGCTAGACATGTCCCACCCCAGACTTCCCTAGTGAACCTGTTCCACCTCAGGTAACTGCTCCTGCCCTCATCAGCCACCTCCCCAAGAGCCTCTACCTGTTAGGGCCCCTCACAGGATTTCATTCCAAGCCCAAAGAGGATCCCACCACATTCCTGCAAGACACCTTGCTATGACCTGCAGCACTATTCCTGTAAATTGAGATTACAAGTGCCAATATGTGTGCTTTAAAATGTTTTCCCCAAACCTCTACAAGTATGTATTTATACATGTCACATTTATAAAACAAGCATGATGGGGTGAGGGTGTGTACCTATGATCCTAATATCAACTTCAAGCAAAGCTCTTCAAAAGGGTAGCCTCTCCAGCCCACATTCCGCCTCATCTCCCCTCGCTCCCTGGATAATCACCTGCTCCTCCTGAACCCAGGGCTTCTGTGCAGCTATATGCTGCTCCTCCTTCAGGACAAAGTTAGAAGCCAGCTTCCTGGAAACCTTCCCATGTGCCTCCCAGGCAGTGGTGGCCATGGCTGTCCTCTGCCCTGGCTTCTTTAGCACCAAGCATATGCCTTTATAATTGCACTTGTCACACTTGACTCCTTCTATGTTATGTGCTTTCCCCAAAGATGCCGAGCATCTTTTAAAGTCCACAGGCCATGCCATATCATGATCCATACCACCAGGTCTAGCATGCAGAAGGCCAGTATTAACTGTTGAGTGAATGAAGGTAAAATCCAGTTTTATTGATAACATTAAGCTGTAAGTGATCAGTCTAACTTCTGCACTGCTTTGTTATCGTGATACCATTATGCTGCATGCGATCAGTCTAACTTCTGCGCTGCTTTGTTAATGTGATACTGTTAGGTAGCTAGTCAGCCATGGAATGGGTGAGCAGGATAAGAACAAGGAAGGGCAAGTGAAAACCCACAGGGAGCCTTATCTGACAGGCAAGCACCTAGAAGATGGGACTTGGTATGTCAAAACCTCCCCCTGCCTAAATTACATCCCCTTAAGAAAACCTATTGTGTCAAGATCATGTCATACCTGACCAGGTAGCCTGGACCCTCCCTGATCACCTAAACTATCACAACCTCCATCACCTTGGCAATTAAAACATCAAGACCCTCACAAGGAAAGCTTGCAGAGGGTCACTTAAAGGGCAGCAAACTAATTAAGGGGGCAGTAAATTGAGGCAAAAACACAGCGACTCCGTTTCCTTAAATTCCGGCTATGTGAGCACCACACCATCCTCTCTCAGAGGCAGTTCGTGCAGTTCCTGTGCTGTCAGTCAAAAGTCAAGAGGTGGACCTGGATAAATCTCTGGAAACTTCCCTAGGACCCCCAATAAATTTGGAAGGCAGGAGAGGCATGCCAGCCTTCTTTTCTCTGAGAGGATCCACTCTCTCCTTTGAGAATGACCCCTTTTCCATTTTCCTATCCTTTCCAATAGACCCATGCCTATTACTTTGAGTAAGGTCTGAAATCTATCTGGCATGATCACAAGAAGTGGGGTCAAGAAGGGGCCTCTGAGCTGTCTCAGTTTTGTGGCAAAATACAATTAATTGTGTAAAAAAATGTGTGTGAATTGTGTAAAAAATACACAATTTATAAATTATGTAAAAATACAATGAATTTACTTGAAATTAAAGTGATCTTATATAAAACACCACTGGAGCACGAATACCTGCAAAGTGTTAAGTGCCTATAAATAACATCCTAAATGTTTTAAAAGAATGGCGTGTGGGCAATTTTAAAAGTTTTATTGATGTGTATATTGAGGGCAGTTTCCTGGCCAAAGGCTGCCTGAGGGGTGGGTTTACAAGCCAACAGAGAAGACTCACTAATAAGCTGTTACAGATTGCTGTAACAGCTCAGATTTATAACTGTGACAGACATCCATGAAGCAGTAGCAATGGAGTGTCAAGTTCCAGCGCACCTGCTTTGCTAGGTGTTAATGTAGCCATTAAAATGAAGTATGCACACCACTGCAGTTTGTCTTCCCTCTCCCCCAGATGGCCCTTTGATCATGTCATTCTCCTATTCATGCCCTTCAAAGGTTCTCTTGGCTACAGGTTAAAGTTGAATAGTTATTCTTTGTCTGCAGATTAAAATCCAAATTGAATCTCCCCTTCCACCTTACTTACAAAATAAACCCCCAAACTATTCAGGAAAGAGAAAGGAAGGTATCAAGGATGCTAATATGATGCTGGGGCTGAGTAGTTCAAGGTCAGAAAGAGTCCCTTTCCTCCATGACATTACAGTGCACAGAAGAAACCAGAAATCGAAACGAGTGATTGGCACATAGGTAAAAGTGCACTATTTTAACTGTAATTAGAAGAATCCCCAGCCAGCTGAAAGGGTTGGGGGAGGTTTCCCAGAGGGGGTTCAAACTCATGCTAGGCCCATAGCATGGCAGGAGGAAAAAGAGAGGATTAACTTCCTGACAGACAAGGCCCATAGCCTAGTCATATCCTCAGTGTCCTGACACTCTCACAAAACTCTCTATCAAGAACCTCTGTCCCTCTTCTGCCTTTTATTTTGCCTCTGTTTATATTCTCAAACCTCAAATGAGATCATCTTTCTTATCCTTGTCAAAAATGACTTAAAATTCACACACAGTAAAAATGGAATTCTAACCAGAAAAACAAGGAGAAATATATCCAGATATGATAAAGGATATTGGGAGCCTGGGGAAGTATTCTGATGTCTGCTTTCCTGATCTCCCTCATACTCTGCAACTAGGTGATAAAACCCTGGAGATGAGGATTTTATTTTTGTTTTGGTGACTTCATTTTGTGGATGTAGTCCCCCAAGACCTGGTTTGGAACCTTGTATACAATTAAAATCAACAGGCACAGAGTAAATAAAGATTGCATGAATAGCCTATAAAGCTCCATAAATGTACAAGGCCCACATTTGTGTGTGTGTGTGTGTGTGTGTGTGTGTGTGTGTGTGGTATGTGCTGGGGATTGAACCCAGGGCCTTGTGCATGCAAGGCAAGCACTCCACCAGCTATATCCCCAGCCTCCAAGGACCACATTCTAAAGCAATTTCTACATCCACAACATCTTGATATTTTAAAACCCTGAAATGAAATCCACACAACATCCTGGGGAAAAAACACATAAAAAATATGTACTTAGAATATCTTGCAATGAATTTAGGCGAAATGACAACAGAAAGAAATAGAACAGTATAATGTGTACATTCCACTCCTTTAAAATAATATCTAGGCACCAACTTCTCATTGTTTGCAAACACAGCCAACACCTAATGATGGCTTTGCACAAACACATAATTAGTCAATGAGCTGTAAGGAAGCATTTCTGTATACAAAATTTTTGCATTCAGCAAAAACAACTCCTGTTCCTGAAAATGAAATTCTATCACCACTAGAAAACAAGGCAAGAATGATAAAAATCCATCAAGAGAAAGAAAACCTCATGGGACCTTAGACCTTTTTAACCTAAAACATTTTCTTACTTTCCACATTCCTGAGCACTATTTTTGGCTTTAGTGGTCACTCATATCATTAACAAGAATCACTCCTACTGTTGATCAGTGGTGGTTTCATTTCATGAAGAAGCTGTACTCTATTGCTAGGTTATCACTTAGAAATCAGAATTCATTTTCCCACAGACACAATGTTGTGAGCGCTGATGGACTTCCCTGGCCAGCCCACAAAGACCTTCTTCCTTCCTAAAGCAGGCGGCCTTGAATTCTACTAACCCCAGGCCAAATGTGATGCTTACCCTTGGCATCTGCCCACCTGCTTTCTACAGCACTCTCCCCTTACTCCTGAGTAACTCACACCTTCACAACTGCACTAATTTCAAGGTTATAAATTACCTACTCTTCCTCCCTCCCTAGCCAATCAAACACCAACTCTCTCCTATGCGATTCTCAGCAAACAAAAAGGCAAGATGAATTCATGGATTTATAATGAAGTATAAGTAATGGGAGAAGTCAAATATGCTACCACATGGACGAAGACAGAATCTTCTAATCCTTTTCCGAGTTCTCACTATTTTCTGAAACGTGATCACTGCCAAGTCGGTTTAGATACAAAAGTTCACAACACAACTGCTCACACTTGTATCCAACTCTCCTTAAAAAACAGATCTGTAAGGGCTGGGGCTGGGGCTCAGTGGTAGAGTGCTTTTCCTAGCATGTGTGAGGCACTGGGTTCAATTCTCAGCACCACATATAAGTAAATAAATAAAATAAAGATCCATCAACAGCTAAAACAAAAACAAAAACAGATCTTCAAGTCTGCTCCACACCTTCTACAGCCCACAAGGCCTTAGGACAAAATCCTTCAAGGACTACATTAACCATTTAACATTTACTGCATTTCATCAAAACAAATCCAAAGATATGCATGCACACACTAAGCAAAGACGGGCTTCTGAACAATTTGACAGATTTAAAATGAGAAACATTAGGCTGCATGGAAGAAGATATTTGATGGATTAAAGTAGGGTTTAGAAGGGGAAAGGTCTGCATTATCTAGTGATGGGCTACTGGGATCTGTGAGTTTAAGTTCTATTCCCTGACAGTGTTTGCACTTTCCTGCTTTCAAGCCTTCTCAACTCAGAATCCTAGATGTCACCAATGTAGTAGAGTGACCCCACAGCATATGTGTACATTCCAGATTCCTCTGTCCAGTGGTAAAAAACTTGGAACTGGAGTGCTGGAGTAAAAGGTTATTTCTGGCAATCCTTACGTTTGTAAACTAAAGACTGCTTTTCACTACTACTGCCCTAAACCATTCCATGATGGAGGGATGCACATTTCCTATTTATAGTCCCCCTCAAACTTAAACTTCAAAAAGAAGAAAAAGGAAGATATTAAATATTAAAGATATTAAATATTAAATTTCCCCAATGGGAAGTTCATGTAAAGATAATTCTATCAGTGATGTAAGCTAATGAGAACACCAGAGTCCATAGGGAGAGTGAGAGAAAGACGGGGAGAAAGGGGAAGAAAAAGAAAAAAAGAGAACAGAATTTGATTTTTGGTATTTTTAAAAAGAAATTGAAATTGTCATTACAGGAAAAATCAGAACCATGTAGGTCTACTTTATATTTATTTTATGGGTTCAACCCTTTTTCTTTAAATTAAACATAGACTGTGAAATAAGGCCAAAGAACCATAACCTTTCCAATGCTTATGCCTTCTGAAGAGCTACCGCCCTGCGCTGACACATTCGTAATCTATTTCTTAACAATTCTGCATTTCATTTTAAGTCAAATAGAATTTAAATTGTAGAATGTATTCTCCTTGATTCTTGGAAAATTGATTTCAAGTTGATTAGAGCTTCCCGATTAAAACTGTACAATCACATATGTTAACCAGGCATGATACTTATACACAGATTCTATTTTTTTACATTACTGTGTATTAACACTATTAATACCGAATCAATGAACACAACATGATGAATGTTCAGATGGGATTTAGTATGGTTTGGTAATGTACAAGCAAGGGAGAAGGGAGACACAGTTCTCTGACAAAGCTGATAAGACCCTTTATACATTCAACCCCAACAAAGCTTAAGCTCATCTCAGGGACCCTCTGCTTTCTTTCTGTGAGGGGAGTTTGAAACATATACACTAAAACAGTATCAATTTTTATGTGGCTATTGGTGGGAGGGGGAGTCAGCATATCGTGTTAGCAATTTTCTATGGAATCACATTAGAGTTTCATGGTGGTGGCCGTATCACGTTAAAATCTGCCTTTTCTTTTTTCTAAATGGCTTCCATTGTGTATTTAGTGAATCTGATATGGAAAATTGCTAATGCAATAAGGGTATCATAGAACCTTTCCTGACTGTAATGCTCAGCCACAATATTCCAGAGGAGGCCCAACTGGGCAGGGGGATCCCAGGCTTTTTGTCACAGTCTCTTGACAGGTCCTTAGCTCCAGGTCAACACTGGCTTCTTAAAAGATGGACCTTTCAGACCTATTCTACCGGTGAAATACTTTTACAGATTTTTATTTCAGAAGGGACCATGGGTTCAGTGAAAATATTTGCCATTTAATTACTATTTATTGACTGACTACTCTATAGGGCTCTGTGGTCAGCATTATGGGAATTAAAAAATAAATAGATGAAACACAACCCCCTCCCTGCATGGATCTTGTAAGGATCATACCAGAGGAAGAAATAAATTAGTGTATGAGTAAATAATTCAAGACACAACAAAAGTGGAAAAGAAAAAGAGCCACAGAAGTTGGAAGGAGGTCACACCTGGCACAAGAGCCACCTACAGAAGGCAGCATCTGAAGGCTATACACACCAAGGAAATTGCTGAGGATCTGGTGGGAGGTGAGGAAGCAAGGGAGTGCTATTCTATGCCTTAGTGTGAGTAAAGTTACAGAGAAAAGAAAAGGGTATGCATGGAAAACTATAATTAACTCTTTTAACTGCAGTATAAAATATGGAAGGACTGGGAAGAAGAGCCCAAAAAGTGGTTTGGGGGCTAACACCTAAGGAGTCCAGTGAATGAGGCAGATGAGTGTGACAGTGGTGATCAGCAAGGTTTTGGGGTGAGAAGTACCAGGATGAAGAGCACTAGGAAAAGCAAGCAAGCATCCCTTAAGTTTCTTAAAAGATAATTTACAGGATTTTAAAAGTTAGTTTATTGCCAGAGAATATTTGTTTATATTTTGCTATGTCATTACTCTTCACATATTCAGTTGATAGTATAACACAAAATTTTACTGAAAAAATTATTATTATAACAAGTACTTATAAATTTATTGTTCATTTTCTTTATTTTTGCTTTACAATAACTTTTCAACTCACTAGCAACAGTAACCAAGGAAATATAAATCCAACAGGCTAGAATTACAACAATTTGAGGAGATTTGTGTTTTCAACATACTGCTATAGTTATTGTTTTATTTGGGACACTTCCCCGTTTCTGAATTTTTCTCTACTTGTTCAAAACAATAAACAGAAAGTCTGCACTAAACTTCAAAAAAAAAAAAAAACTTTAACATTTAATGTAGTATACAAAATAAAACCAAAACCAGCTATTGGTCATTACCTTTACCTATCCTTAAATCGGAGAATCTAGAGAATTTTCTGACATATTAAACTGTCACACTGAACACAATGAAACTACTACTTTATTTATCACTGAGTAAATGTCAGATATAAACTGATCTGTTGCCTTCATGCTATAGTGACCACTTACTAAACATCAGCCCTCCAACTAAGCAAAGCCTATTGCACTCTTTAATCAGAATTAAACTATTTGCAAAATTAAAATTGACTATTTTTATTCTTAGGAAAGAATTTCTTGATAATTTTCTCCTCCAACTGACCACATGACTGAAAAGGATAAACAAATTTACCATTTATTTATTAATTATAGATACCCTTAGTAATGTTTCATTAAGAACAATCCAAAACTTTTCTTTCTCATACCATGTCCTTGTCAATCAGAGATGCAGTAGTTGAGATCTATGGATATTTTCTGATTACTTGTAATTTGGGGATATACAAGTAAGAAGAAAAGACTGTAAAAGGAAAAAAAAAGTCCAAATAGCTTATGTTGACTTTAAAACGGCTGATGTCAAAGATGTGAGAATTGAAAGTAATTAGTGGGTTAACCTAAATTTTATCTTTGATTTTTCAGTAAACATGGTACTGATAAAAACAAGTCTGCACAGATCAAGAACATGTCGGCATTCTCTTAAGCATAGCTTGAAACCACAGAGTTCCAGCATAAAACAGCTCTGACAAAGATAGCCAATCAAGCATAAAAATGGGAGTTGGTTGTGTCAGAATACATGGAGGCCTAAAGGCTGTCTCCTGGAGAGTTGTCCTGCCATCAAGGAAGGTGATTCTGGCCACTAAAAGTTGTTTTTCTGATATATTATTTAAAACTTCTGTCATCTTATCATATTTAAAATGTTCCTTATTTATAAATGACCACATGGGTTTCTTATCTGCAGTGTCCTTGGATAACCACAAACTTGAAACAGGTCCCAAATCATGTTCGTGGTTTCCTACAAAGAAAGGGGAAACTTATTTATTCCATCTTTGTCTATTTGGAGTGGGGAAAGTGTTTGGGTTTTATTTTTACTTCCTTTTTAAATATAGATAGATCACTAGTTTTTAAATGTAAACATCCAATGGCATTCCCTCACCCTGACAGCCATCCTAAGGCAGAAAGCAGTCTGGAGTACTCACATTTCACTCACCCAGAAGATGCTGCGAATACTCCACTGTTACTGCCTAGGAGGTAGCCCTATTAAATGTCTTTACGACTTTACAACTATCCTCCATTATCCTTGCTAAACCACATTTCCAAAAAAATCATCCGAGAAATCCAGCAAGCCACTGAAATGTACTTGTAAATTGGATCCATCGAAAGCAATCCAAAGCGTCTGTGGGTGTGTATCCCACTGAATTACTGGGTAAAGAACTTACATACAATTTTGTTCCAAAACTAGATCTACATCATTTGTAGCTTATTTCTTATTTCTCCAGCCCAGAAATAAGTCAACAGAGTATTTCCAAACTATCATTTCGAATTTCCACGGTCAAGGGTGGGAGGAGGAAGAAGAGAAGACTTGTTAGCGATTAACCATCCATAAAAATGTTTCCCCCGCGCTCCTCCTTCCGATCACAAAGCTGGCGTCAGTCAGTCTCCTGTATCTGTCCCCCACCTCGCCCCCCTCCCCTCTGCGGAGAGCTGGCACCGAATGGCAGGCGAAGGAAAAGACAAACATCCCGGCTCCGAACGCGATCCCAGCGTTAGCCCAGCGACACTTGAACAACATTCCTAACTTTCTCCCGTCACTTCGCGTGCCCCAAAGGTAAGCAAAGTTAAAAAAAAAAAAAAAAGTATAAAATAGAAGGCCAGCGAGCCAAAGGGTTTCCGGGAAGTTTAAAACATTTCCTCCAAAGAGCTACAACCTAATCTAACACACACACACACACACACACACACACACACCCATTTATCCACTGTCCCAGCTCTCCAGCTACAGCAAACGGTTACTCAGCTCCAGTCCGGGATCCAGAGCGTCTGTTCTCGGGGTGCTGCCCAGACGCAGTGCTCCGGCCACCCGAGGACCGCCAGGGCGCATCTCTGCTTATGCCCTAGGCCACGGCCCCGCCCGACCGCCGCCCCCTCCGCGGGACAGGCATCCTCTGACAGGTCCCAGGTGCTCCAGACGCCTGGGTGGCAGCAGGCGCGAAAAACGCGCGCGTCTCCCGGGCGTCCGCGATCGGCGCGGCCAAGTCCTCGGAACAGTGCCCCTCTTACCCCTCGCCCATCACACCCTCCCCACGCCAGATAGGCTCTCCCGAGCAACATAGGGATGAAGAGTACCAAGAGCCAAACCACTCAGCAGAGGACCTCAAACACTTGCCCTGTGCAGAAGGGGGAAAAAAAAAAAAAACTCAGCTACACACACACACACACACACACACAGCGCGCAG
Source organism: Marmota flaviventris (assembly GCF_047511675.1). Classification (NCBI taxonomy): domain Eukaryota; kingdom Metazoa; phylum Chordata; class Mammalia; order Rodentia; family Sciuridae; genus Marmota; species Marmota flaviventris. The sequence goes on along the minus strand of NC_092501.1, from coordinate 135,379,730 downwards.
CCGAGGAGGCTATCTCTTACCTGTCCCCACGATGCCACTCATCCCGCCCCCCACCCCAGGTCTGACTGTCCCCCGCCCCCTGCAGTGGGTCCCCTAGGCTCCCGCTTCGAGCACCGCGCACTCACTGCCTGGCTGCGCGTGCCCACAGGCTGCAGGGCCCGGCGGCGGCGGGGACCGAGACAGCGGCTGCAGCGGCGGCGGCGACGGCGGCCCCAGCCGGCGTCAGTCAGACTGGAGCCGCGAAGCCTCATCGCCCGTATTAGTGCGCCGACCTGGAAAGCCGCCAGCGAGCCCTACTCGCGGGCCCGCCCCGCCCGCCGCCGCGCGCGCTGGCCGCTCGGGGAGCCGGCGAGGAGGGGGCAGCGCGGCCGCGGGCAAGAGGCGGGGGTGCAGCCGGCCCCACAGCCACGTGCGCGGAAACTGGCGGCGGCGGCCGCCGGGGGTGTGCCTTGCAGCCGCGCGCCGCGCAGTGGACCCCATCCCTGAGCGTACTCCGTGTTCCTGAGAGACCCTAGGCTCGCCCCCTGCCTGAGATCACACCCTGCAGGGGGCGGCTCCAGCCCACGGGGTCACATCAGGTCTCCTTCTTCCCCCGTCATCCCCAAGACTTCTCGCCTGCACCTTGAGCTCCCGATGATGGATTGTTTTCACAACGAGAATACAGGACCACCAACAAATCAGTCTGAAAAAGCCTCCTGAGCCGCTGTTTCTGGGCCCTGTTGGGCGCTGTTATTAGCTATTTGTTCCTTGTTTGCTTTTCAAAGTAAAGGAAATCCCTACACCCATCAAAAGTGCCAGAGCAATAGGCTTGTCCTGGCCCAGGCAGAAGAAAATCTAAACACTCTGAGTGGTGAGCAGTGGCTCAAACTAGTCATGTAATTATGTGGATTGTAATTTCCTTACACAAGTACATAATATATAATATTATCTAATCTAATAAAGATACAACCTTGTGGGTACACAATGATGTTAATGTACAACCTTCTTGCCTCATGGCCTGGCTGCCCCTAAGTAGCATGCGTCTTAAAGTCTCAGTGGACTCCCAGAACTCGCTCCAAAATGCCACTTGGAAAATACCACCAATGTCCTGATGGCCTTTGATTCCCCATCAGCCCTGAACTCATCACAGAAAAGGAATTTGGTGCAAAGGCAAAAGTAAAATAAAGCCTCAGCTCAGCTCCATTTGTGTGTGTGCAAAAACCAGCCTTTCAGGAGGCCCTGATCCTCTTGAGGTGTAAATGGAAGGCCTTGAGTTTGCTTTTTCTAGTTCTAAAAGCTCTGCACTTTGGGGCAGATGCAGTTTTTGCATTATCATTCTGCTGTGGTTGAACAATGACCTTGTTTAAAACACACGGAAGTGAAACCTTAAATACCATGCTTAAACCTCAAATTTTAATCATATTTCTACACCTGGCCTATATAGGCTCCAGACTAGGTATTAGGCTTGAGATGGCCCTGGAAAAACCCCAGGAAGCATGTATCTTAAATCTTGTGGTGAATAGTCACTTTATTGGCAGTAAACTAATTTGGTACTCAGAATTGATACCTTGTGGCTCAGGGGTTTTTCCTGTTTTTCTTTTTTTAAATAATATTAAGAATATAAATTATCTGATGCTCAGTTTCCTTCTCTTATATGAGTGCAATGCAGGGAATGTAATGCAGAGAAAGAAATTGTACCCTCTGCAGTGCTGGCTCATGCTTCTGGCATAGTCTTTTTAAATTCACAGAATTCTCTTGGCTCTAGGCAGGAATTTGATTTACAGGCTCCGTGCTTGTGTGTACTCTGGTTTTTCTGTACATCCTCGTTGACATACCAGGCAATGTTTGCACACTGGTGATTTTTTTCTCCCTAAAGTTTAGCCTGTCACCAATAGAATTCTCATGTATTCCTCAAAACTAGTATAGAAAGTTAATCCTTTACTCTGGAGTACAGTAAGTGCTGGTGGAATGATACCGATGAAATTATATTGTTGTGTGCATGTATGAATATATAACAATAAATCCCACCATTATATACAACTATAATAAGCCAATAAAATACATTTAAAAGCATTAAATATATTGGGCTGGGGATGTGGCTCAAGCGGTAGCACGCTCGCCTGGCATGCGTGCGGCCCAGGTTCGATCCTCAGCACCACATACAAACAAAGATGTTGTGTCTGCCGAAAACTAAAAAATAAAAATAAATAAACACCACAGTTTCTTTAAAAAAAATAAATAAAAGCATAATATTTTTTTAAATTTTTTTTTTTTTTTACTTTAGTGCTCCATGAAAAAAAAAATAAGCAAAGAAAAAACTCTGGTGAGTTCCAAGAGAAAATGCTGGCACTAGGAAAGAAGACTCAGTGTTGCTTCCATAATTCAGAAGCTGCTTACTAGCTTCTAACATACACTTGTAGTTATTGGGGAAAAAAAAAACTAGTCTTTGTCTTTTCCCATGATTTCTTGAGTTAAGTTTTAGTGCTTAATAGAATTTCCTCGAAAACATTATATTATAGGAATCATATGAGAGGTGAGACTTACCAGTTGTGATTTGGTGGGAACTTCAGTAAAATTTTGAGTCTCAAAATCATAGCAAAACTAAAATCTCCCTCTTCTGAAAGATTATAAGGACTTGGCTCCCTCAGTCTATGAAACAGTAATGGGAAGGGCACCTTTCCTGACAATGGAAGGTCTGGTTCTTCAGACTTGCCACATGCCCAGGGCTATAATTTGGATCAAAGTGTCTTCCAAAGGCCCATGTGCTAAAGGTTTGTTAATCAGCCCTTGGCACTTTTAGGATATAATAGAATATAGGACATAACTGTCAAACTATTTAGACACATAAGAAAAGGGGTTAAGAGAAGGGGTTAGAGAAAGTTAAGTCTGTGAGGATGTGCCCTTGAAAGGGAGACTGGGACCTTGGCTGCTTTCCTGTCTCTCTGTTTCCCAATTGCCACTAGGGAAATCCTCCTCCACGATATGTTCCTGACATGATGTACCATGCACCATAGGCCCCAAAACAACAGGGCCAAGTCAAACTTCTGAAACCATGAGCCAAAATAAATCTTTGTTAATATTGATTATCTTAAATATTTGTCACAGGGATGGAAAACTCACACTCAGCATAAAAGGGAAGAAATAGGTGCTATAAAGCAAGAAACCACTTTGGAAAAAAAAATACAAAATTCCCCTGTCCCACCCACAATTGTCCTCAAACATTATTTGCTTTTTTTCTCTTATTTGGTAGCAACATGAGATTCCATAGTGTATTTATTTGTTTTGATCTTGTCAGTTACTACTGTGTCAGCACAGCCTGAAACAATTCTTGACAAATAATAGGTGCTCAATAAATATTTGTTGAGTGAATGACATGCTTGGGATGTGGTTTAAAATAGAGGAGCGGGCTGGAGTTGTAGCTCAGTGGTAGAGTGCTTGCCTAGCACATGGGAGGCACTGGGTTCAAATGTCAGCACCACATAAAATAAATAAATAAGTAAAATAAAGGTATTGTGTCCATCTACAACTAAAAAAATATTTTTAAAGCATAGAGGAGGGGTTGGGGCTGTAGCTCAGTGGCAGAGAGCTTGCCTATCATGTGTGAGGCACTGGGTTTGATCCTTAGCATCACATAAAAATAAACAAGTAAAATAAAGGCATTCTGTTCATCCACAACTACAAAACAGGTTTTTTAAAAAAAATAGAGGAGAGATGAAGTTTTTGGAATGTATCTGTAGAGGTGATGGCAGAAACCTCTAGAATGAATGAGATCCCTGACAAAAAGACTATGAGATTGAGAAGAAAAAGTAGAGACTTCACAAAAGAGTATTAGTAAACCCCAAAAGCTCATGTGTGAGGCAATATTGGGTTATGAGAGCCTTAAACTAATCAGTGGATAAATTGATCCACTGATGGGTATTAACCCAGTGGTATCTATAGGCAGGTAAAGAGTGGCTGGACGAGGGAGGTCACTGCAGATGTGTTCTTTGGGGTATATATTTTGTTCCTCATGAGCAGAGCTTTCTCTGCTTTCTGGTTGCCATGTCCTTTCCTCTGCCACACCCTTGTGCCATGGTGTCCTGCCTCAGCACCAGCCCAGAGCAATGGAGTCAGTTATGTATGGACCAAGACTGCTGAAACCCTGAGCCCAAATCAGATTTTCCTCCTCTAGTTATTCTTTTTTTAAATTTTTTTTATTTTTTAGTTGTAGTTGGACACAATACCTTTATTTTATTTATTTCTTTTTATGTGGTGCTGAGGATCGAACCCAGGGCCTCGCATGTGCTAGGCGAGCATTCTACCGCTGAGCCACAATCCCAGACCTCTAGTTATTCTTGTCAGGTATTTTGGTCACAGGGATCACAACAGTGAGGAGTCCCTCCAGAGGTAAAAAGATGATAACTCACAGTTAGTTGTATTGCTCATCTTTCTACTCCAAATCTCTTCCATCATTCCTCACAACTGCCTCAATCCCTTCCTCTGTAAAACCAGGACCTCAACAATGATGGCCAAGACCAGGCAGGGAATGTCAATACCTGAAGTCAGTCACCTGAGACTTCAGGGCGGGGACTGAAGCAATCATGTCCCTTCCCAGGGAACCACTGGACGCATAGCTCAATCCTGCTGTTGCCCTGTGAGAATGGGGACATAGTTTCTAAACAGACATCCAGAGTTTTATGGAAAATCTTACAATTTACAAAATGTTGCCAGCTAACCCAGATTCTCTTTTAAGATACAGGCCAAAGAAAACATTTGTGAGCCAAATTTGACTAGCAGTGTACACCCTCTGAGTTTTACCCTCTCTCTAGTTCCTTCATCATCTCTCCATTTCTTTCTTTTTCTTTTTTTTTTTTTTTTAACATGAGAAAAACAAGACCTAAGATCTCTACATGCTGCGGTGCTCGTGACTCAAACACTCAGGGGTCACTCCAGGGGAACTGGGCTGCGCGAAATAACCACACAAGAGACAGAAATACTTTTTTCTTTGGGGGTGCTATGATGGCTCCTCTGACCATAAGGGTCCACAGAGAGAGAGAAGGAGAGAGAGAGGGCAAGTGCTGACCCCTTTTATTGAGGAGAAGCCATTCAAATGAAGCAAGGAGTCAAGTTTCAAGGAGCTGAGTCTAGCTTCAAGATGTCTACTGTCAGCAGGTTGACTGACATCTAGGAAGACCACATTCAAGGGCACAGTATGAGAAGGGGATACACAAAGGGCATTTCCATGGAACATTATATCCCAAACAGGGCAATGGGTAATATCACAAAGGAACAGGTGAGCATAGCTCAACCCATGGGGCTGCAGGAAGGCACACCTATACCTGAAGACACATTTGGTTGCATTATTTCTACCCTCAAGACCTTCAGCAACTGAAGAGTAGCCAGATCATTGGGGGGATGGTCATCAGTGCCTCAAACTATCAGGAGAGGAAAAACGCTGGTGACATGATGTGATGGTCTCCCACATCTACATCAAGTTTTCTGACCTTGGAGTTGGGGACAAAGACTCTCTCTAAACTTGTATCCTTCCCTCCAATGTTAAACTTGACATTTTCACACTGAGAGGTAGGCAAGTGTTCTCCCCCTGAGCTACATCCCCAGGCCCTACCTAGCCTTTATTTATCCCCCTATCCATTATTTCTGCCTTCCAGGCCTTAATTTCAGTGAGTTCCCACTATTCTTAGAGGTCACCAGTAATCATCAATTCAGTGAGTTTTCTTGATCCTTATTCCTCCTTTTTTATTTTGAACCATCTTTATTATTTATTAAATTCTGCTTATTATTAGAATTAACCAAATTCATTCATTCAAATCGTTGCTTGGAAAATATGCTGTATATTTCTATTTTTTAAAATATTTATTTTTTAGTTGTAGGTGGACACAATACCTTTATTTATTTATTTATTTTTAATGTGGTGCTGAGGATCAAACCCAGTGCCTCACACATGCTAGGTGAGGGCTCTTTCTCTGAGCCACAACCCCAGCCCTCTATTTATTTTTATTTGGTTATTTATTTATCTACTTAGAGACCAGATCTTACTGTGTTGCCCCGGTTGACCTGCAACTCCAGGGCTCGGGAGTCCTTCTGCATTGGCATCTATTATGGTCTAGATGTGGTGTCCCCCCAAAACTCATGTATGAGACAATGAAAGGAGGTTTGGAGGAGAAATGATTGGGCCATAGCCTTAACCTAATCAGTGAATTAATCTCCGATGGGATTCACTGGGTGGTAACTGGAGGCAGGTGGGGTGTGGCTGGAGGAAGTGTTCATTTGGGCTGTGGCTATGGGGTAAATGTTTTGTATCTGGAGTGTGGAGTCTCTCAGCTTTCTGTTCATCAAGTCAGCTGCTTCCCCTCTGCCACATATTCCACCATGATGTTCAGCCTCCCTTTGATCCCTGAGGAATGGAACCTGCTGTCCTTGGACTGAGACCTCAGAAACTCTATAGTCATTCTGGTCGGGTCCTTTAGTCACAACCGCAAAAATCCTGATTAAGCCAGCATCACAACTAGCAGGGACTGCAGCAATGCCCCATCATACCCAGCCATGCTTGTGGGTTTGATGTTATAATTGATCCTCACTCTTGTTACCTCTGCTGCCATGAAGTTGCTGAATAAATTAAGTCAATAAGTAAATGGATGCAATGTGGATCAAAAAGAAGAGAAAACATTCTACTTAATTAAATGGCAAGAACTATTCAACCATGGTTAACTCCCAATTGAAATTTCACTTGGCTCTATCATGGAGTGCTCTTCCTTCCCCTCCTTGACTCATTAACACCTATTCTTCCTCTGCATCTCAGCTCAAGTGTCACATTCTAGAGAGGCTTTCTTGATCCTGACACAGTTGGATCCTGCTTCATAATGTCATAGGTTATGTGTCTCTATTCATAATCAACACCATATTTAATTTTTTGAGTAATGTCTGTCTCACTTGAATGAACTATAATATTGAAAAGAATGGGAAGTGTGTCTAGTTTTGTTCTTATTTCCAATGACAGCTATAGTACTGTGTAGCATACAGTAAATATTGATTGACTACTTGTTAAATATATGAAAGTTTTCTAGGAATGAAAGGAGAGAGTGGTCCTGAGCTTAGAGTCACAGCCACATTTGGTATCCAGTGCCTAGCAGTGCAAGGGAAGGCAATGCTTACCTCTGGTCTTAGAAAACGGACAACTATGTATGGGGTGGGGTGGGGAGGGGTGGAGTGGGGTGGGGGATAACTTGGAGGTGGTTTGTGGTCACAAGCAGAAGTGGCAGGCATGTTACGGGGGAAGAAAGAAGCATGACTCACAAAACTTATTTCTATAAAAAGGCCCAAACCAAGGTTTATTCGTATTTTTATGTGGGATCTAATTATTCTATGGTATATGTGGCACAAACTCAAGTCCAGTTGTAAAGGGCTTTTTAAAGTTTAAATTCTGTTCATTTAGATATATTTTGTATGGGTTATGAGGGGAATATTTGATTTTGTGATATCTGATCTCCATATAACTAAACAAGCTCCGTTTTTCTTTCTTTCTTTCTTGTTTTGGTATCAGGGATTGAACTCAGGGGCATTCAATCACTGAGCCACATTCCCCAACCCTATTTTGTATTTTTATTTGGAGACAAGGTCTCACTGAGTTGCTAAGCTCCTCGCCATTGCTAGGCTGGCTTTGAACTCACGATCTTCCTGCTTCAGCCTCCCCAGCCACTGGGATTATAGGCATGTGCTACTGCGCCTGGCCTTTTTTCTGTTTTTAATGAATAGTAAAACTTTGTTTTAAATTAAAGATAAATTTAATTTTAATGGGACCTGTGCAATACTTTCTGAAATAAAGAGCAAGATCCTACAGTATCATAGAATTATAGTTGGTTTAGTACTCTAGTAATTGGAAATCCAAGCCACTAGTTTAAAATCAATCTTTTGCTCTTGATTCAAATTGTTTAGGAAAAGTCTCTCCTTTTCCTTTGAAGGACCAGCTGAGTCCCTTAGACCAGCAAGGCCCCTGCCTATGTGCTGCCTCACTGAGGAGTTCTAATTTCTCTGCAGTAATTGATTAGTGAATGCCTTTTTGCCATTCTCTATAGAATTACCATCTTTATAGACTTTGGTCCACCCACTGATCATTAATTTATCTTTAATTTATAGAATTTAGGAGAAATTAAAGAGATATTAAAATACTAAAAGAGGTATAAAAATACTAATAAAAGAATCTCTAAAAGCAAATTCTATATGATAAAATGTTTCATGTTTAGGGCAGGGGTTGTGGCTCAGTGATAGAGTGCTTACCTTGCATGTGTTAGGCCCTGGGTTTGATCCTCAGCACCATAAAAATAAACAAATAAAAATAAAGAATTATAGAATTATAGTTGGTTATATTGTGTCCACATACAATTAAAAATAAATAAATAAATAAATAAAATGTTTCATGTTTATACAGAATTTTAAGCATTTAACCAATAAATCACATCATTTTTGTTTCCTCTTGATGATGTGTTTCTATGTTCACATATCATTCAACGAATACATTAAAAACTTGTTTTGGTGCAGTATTGGAGATAGAACCCTGGTCACTGCACATGCTAGGCAAGCAGCCTACCACTGACCTCCACCTTCAGCCCCAGATTTGCTTTTAGGCCTCTATTGAATATAGGGATAGACAATTTTAGTTAGGAGGAATAATATCAAGCCCTCTGTCCTATGATATGGCAACTAGAATTAATAACAATATATTATATTTTTGAAAATTGCTAAGAGTCAATCTTAAGTGTTCTTACCACAAAAAAAAAAAAAAAAGAAAAAGAAAAAGAAAAAAGAGGTAATGAACATGTTAGTAGCTTGATTTGGCCACTCTACAATGTACCTAAATAAAAGCATCATGTTGTACACCATAAATATATACAATTTTTATTGAGTAGTCAATTTAAAAATAAATAAAAGAGGGATTGGGGGAGTTTATTCATTAGGAGACTGCTTATCTAGCATGTACAAGGCCCAGTTTTGACCTCTAGCACCACAGAAAATAAGTAATAGACGGTTGGGGGTATAGCTCAGCAGCCTAGTGCTTGCCTAGCATGTAAGAAGCTCTGGGTTCATTTGCAGCACTGCAAAACAAAAATAAAAAGTAAAATAAGTAAAGAAATTAGTTTAACAAAGAAGAAAACAGATCCAGACACTTACTTTCCCCTTAGCTTTTCATTTCTTCTTCTTTTTTTAAATTTTTTTTTTAGTTGTAGATGGACATAATACCTTTATTTTATTTTTATGCAATGCTGAGGATTGAACTCAGTGCCTCACACATGCTAGGCTAGAGCTCCACCGCTGAGCCTCAACCCCAGCCCTCATTTCTTTTTTCTTTTTTAATATTTTATTTTTAGTTGTAGATGGACACGATACCTTTATTTATTTTTATTTTTATTTTATTTTTATGTGGTGATTAGAATCGAACCCAGTGCCTCACACGTGCTAGACGAGTGCTCTACCCCAGCCCCCTCATTTCTTCCTTAAAGAAAAATTTGGGTAGAGAAATAATCTTTTAAAATTACCTTTAGAATAAGGTAGGTCACAAGCAAACAAATACAATAAATAGAATATTCTGTATTTAGCAAATACCACAATATTCTGATATGTGGATGTGTATTATCTTATATTTTCATAAAACTTTAGTTTTTGAAGCTGAAGATTATATTACTTCGTTTGATACTCATGGTTACCTTGTTGGAAGTAAGTGATGCAATATTTTCATCTTACTACTACATGGAGAAGAACACTGGGATGTACACAGCCTTTATCATTGAAAAAAAAACTCACATGACTCACCAAAACAGTGTCTGTCAACAATATCAGTTTTTCTTAGGAAAATGATTCCTAAGAAATCTGATATTTTTTAATGAAATTAAATTTTCTAACCCGTGTTTCCTATCAGAAATATAAATAAGATTCTATTTCTTTTGGAAGCATCTTTTATAAAATTTACATAAAAATAGTGAATGATGTGGGTGCAGCTAAAACTCAACTATCATGTACTTACTAACAATCAGAAAGATGAACAGGTAGGTATTAGAGTAAAAAGATTTCTTAGAGTTGATGAAATGGAAGTTTTCAAATTCAAAATTTCAGTTTGTTTTTCTCTTTACATAATTGGTCTATGGGAAGAAAAAAATTAGTCATAGCTGAGAAGTTCTAATTTCTCTGCAGTAATTGATTAGTGAATGTTTTTTTGCCATTCTCTATAGAATTACCATCTTTATACACTTTGGTCCACCCACTGATCATTAATTTATCTTTAATTTATAGAATTTAAGAGAAATTAAAGAGATATTAAAATACTAAAAGAGGTAATGAGCCCCAATTTTCCCCTCCTACTTCTAATGTGGTATGTATGAAGATTTTGATGCCTTCTGACTAGCTTGAATGATTTTTCTAATACTTTTTTTATTTTTTAAAAAAGACAATTCAGGTACTACTTGCATGCATAACATACTGATTCTCCAACAATGGGGTCACAGCTCCCCACTGTGATGCAGGAGACTGATCATAGGGGCATAGGATCACCAGACCTCTTCCAATGTTCAAACTCACATCATAAGAAGACCAGGACTTCCGCATTTTAAATAATATTTTTTAAAAATCCATTCACATTAAATTGAAATAGTTGAAGTCAAACTAGCAGTTATTGCAGCTTTAAGCTTTTGCCTTCCTTTTTTGTGGTGGTACCAGGGATTGAACCCAGACCTCACACATGATAGGCAAAGTGCTGTACCACTAAGCTGCATTTTGTAATTTTATTTTTTGAGAGAGGGTCTTGCTAAGTAACCAAACTAGCCTCAAACTTGTGATAGTCCTGCCTCAGCCTCTTGAGTAGCTGGGATTCCAGGTGTGTGCCAAAGCACCTGACTTTTTTTTTTAAATTAAATTTTTAAATTTATGTGTATTCACATGTGCTATTAACTAAATATATGTGCCTTCTTAAAATATTTATGTTAGTTGGGCATGGTGGTACACACCTATAACCCCAACTATTCCAGTGACTGAGACAGGAGGATGGCAAGTTTAAGGATAGCTGGGGCAATTTAGCAAGACCCTGTCTCAAAATTAAAAACAATTAAAAAAAGGACTGGGATATAGCTCAGTGGTAGGATGCCTCTGGGCTCATAACCAATGCCACCAAAACAAAATTTATGCTGAAATTCTAACACCTAAGGTGTTAGCTATAGATCCAAAGATTTTCTCTTGCTTTTCTTTCTACAAGTATGACCGTTTGCAAGTAAGCCTGATGCACTTTAAGTTTTTGTGTAAGGTATGAGACTTAGGTTGATTTTTTTTTTTTTTTTTTTTTTTTGCTATGAGTGTCCAACTGCTTCAGTACTAATTGCTGGAAAAGATTGTTTCCTTGCCAAATTGCTATTGTACTTTCCTCAAAAATCAGGTGGGCATATTTGTATGGGCCTATTTCTAGATCCTCTGTTCTTTCCATTGACCTATGTCTGACTATAGTCTTGATTGCTATAACTATGTAATAAGTTCTGAAGTCAAATAGATTGGTTCCTTCTACTGGATTCTTATTTTTAAAAATCATTTTAGCTATCCTAGTTCCTTTACTTTGACTTCACTTTTCCCTATAGATTTTAGAATAATACTGTCAACATCTAAACATCTTGCTGGGATATTGATGGTAATCAATTTGCCGAGCATTTACATCTTTACTATGTTGAATCTTGCAATCCATGAACATGGCATATGATAGTCTCTATTTATTTGGATCTTCTTTGATTTATCATCAGCATTGTATAGTTTTCTGTGTATGTATCCTGTATATGCTTTGTTAGATTCACATCTAAATAAGTCATTTAATAAATATTTATTTTTTAGTTTTAGGTGGACACAATAGCTTTATTTATTTTTGTTTTTATTTTTATGTGGTGCTGAGGATTGAACCCAGTGCCTCATGCATGCTAGGTGAACACTCTACAACTGAGCCTAAACCCCAGCCCTAAATAACTCATTTTTATTGTGATATTGCATTTTTAATTTCAGTGACCATGTGTTCATTGCTAGTATCTAGAAATATAATAAATTTTTGTATGCCTATCTATAACTTTGTCCTTCTCACTTATTAGCTCTAGGAGAATTTGTTTTATTGTAAACAGACTAGACTTTTCCATGTAAATAGTAATCTTTTCTACAAATAGGAGTTTTGTTTTTTCTTTCTAATCTGTGTGCATTTCCTTTTCTTGACTTCTTACATTGACTAGAACTCTCAACACTATATTGAATAGGAGAGGGAAGAGTTGACATCCTCACCTTATTCATGATCTTGGAGGAAAGTATTTTTTGATGATTAAGTGTGATGGTTTTTGTAGATTTTATGCATATACACTATTTCCCTTCTACTTCATTTGAAAAATGTGTGCTATTGACCTCCATGATTTATGATGATAAATTCATTGCTGTTTAAATCATTTTTCCTCTATAGATAAGATGTATTTTTTTTGAGTACTTTCAAGACTTTTTCAGGTTTTCAGAAATTTAAGTATGATGTATCTTGGCATGGCTAACTCTGAGTTGATCCTGTAAAGATGTGAATCTATAGGTTTACGTCTCTTGTCAAGTGTCAGAAGTTATTGCTTCAAGATTGTTTTTGACCCTTCCAGGAATTCCAGTTACACAAATGTTAGATATTTTTACAATCCGGCAGGTTTCTGATATTCTGTTTTATTTTTTTCCATTAAATTTTCCTTTTGTTGCTGGGCACAGGGGTGCATCCCAGCAACTCAGGAGGCAGTGGCAGGAGGATTGCAAGTTTGAGGCCAGCCTCAGCAACTAAGTGAGTCTTCAAGCACCTTAGCAAGAACCCGTCTCAAATTAAAAATTAGAAAAAGGTCTGGGGATGCGGCTAAGTGGTTAAGTGTCCCTGGGATTAATGCCTGGTGCAAAAAAACCCATTATTTTTTCTCTTTGTTGGTCAGATTTTTCTGCCACCCAACTTCCTGCTTCTTTCCTTTCTCCCTTCACAGTCCAAAGAATTTTTTCAGTTTTCAATTCTAAAATTTTAATTTGGTTTCTCTGTATATCTTCTGTTATTTTGCTGAAACTTTCTCTTTGCTGCTTTCTTTGTTGTAAAACATTTAAAAGGGGATGTGGGTGTAGCTTATTGGTAGAGCACTTGCCTGACTTGCATGAGTCCTTGGGTTTAATCCCTGGCACCACAAAAAAATAAAAGTTTAAGAGGATTGCTTTAAAATTTTTGTTAGATATTAACATCTCAGTTATATCAGCATTAGTGTCTATTTATTGTTTCCCACATCCTTCATTCAAATTGAGATTTTTCTGATTCTTAGTTTGATGAGTGATTTTCTTTTGAAATCTGGACAATTTTACAATGGTCTGAGATCTTAAACCTTCTGTTTTAGCTGGCATTTTCTGACCCCACTCCAGCAGGGGAAGAGGAACACCACCCTGTTGTTGCTGAGTGGGGGTGTGAGTACAAAGCTCCCTGACTCAGCCTCGGCTAACAACCAAGAGCAGGGGTGTGCTTATTGCTGTTGGGCAGGATTGGGAAGTCTGGCTTACTATGCAGCCTTTGCTACCGTGGTGGGGATGATCTCATTACAGAGGTAACAAGACCTCTCTGACACATGACTGACTCTACTAGGCTTCCTCTGACACCACCTCAGTGGAGCAGGGATGGAGCTCCTTTTCCTGCAGGGTGGGCATAGAAGCCGAGACTTCTCTGTTACCATGCTGGTACAGATCCCATTACTGGGTGGGGATAAAAGTCCTACTCTCTACTTGGTCTACTCTGACATCATCCTGGAAGGATTATTTGGGTGCCTGGTTACAGCCTGATGGAGGTTTGAGTCTAGTCTCCCAACTCAGGGTTTGCTGGTTGGGGGCCACCATTTTCCTGTAGTGTTTAGCTAGAGCGGAGAAATTATTGTCCCAAAGTTTTGTCGAGACAGTTGTGGTGGCGCATGCCTATAACCTCAGCTACTTGGAAGGCTAAGGCAGGAGGATCACAAGTTTGAGGACAGCCTGGGCAACTTAGTTAGATCCTGTCTCAAAATAAAAAGGGCTCAGTGGTAAGTGACCCTGGATTCAATCCCCAGTACTGCAACAAACAAACAACAAGCAAGTTTTCTGCCCTACTAGTCTGCTCCTTTCTTGACTCTTTGGCAAGAGAGTCATTTTGGGAGGATTTTTCCAGTCAGTGTTCATTGGCTTTCTAAGTTTCCAGTTTGAGTTCCAAGTCTGGAGCATTTACGATGAAAATAAAATCCAAGGAGTTCAACTCCATGTTGTTCCTTGAGTCTCAAGATCCCTGGTCAGTAGTCTGCCCTCTTCTTTGTATTTCAGAGAATAACTATGTTTGTCTTAGATATAATGTCCATTATTTTCAGCTGTATTTAGCAGGAGAAATATCTACTCCATCTTCCCAGAAGTGGAAGTCCTTACTTTACTTTTTTTGGTCATTGTTTCATTATTCAGATTCAGTTGGCCCTTTTACTAAAATTCTTGGGAAAATATTTCTACAGATCTTAAGGAATGCAATGCAAAATATAAACAAGTAGGATTGCTGTTTTATTTCAGAAGAATGACAAAGACCAAATAGTACTGAGAGGATATAAACTGTCTTCCTAGATGGAGGTGAGTGTTTTCACTGAAGTTGTGCATTATGCATGGAGAGTCCCATAGAGATACAGAAAATTTTCAATTTGTACTACAAAAATTCATCCCTTTTCAGAATGTGTCTGGTTCCTTGAACTTATATTACTTATATTCCTTGAACTTATATTAGTCCATTGTCATAATTGATCTATTTTATTATTGCTCACCTTTTATGTGCCCAATTTATAACTTTACTATTGGTATGTTTGTACAGGAAAAAACATAGCATTTGTAACTACTATCTAGTTTCAGGTATCCTTGTAGAGTCCTGGCCCGTATTTTTTGGAGATAAACTGGGGGCTATTGTATTGTTACATCAAGGACTTTTACTTTGCCTAGTTTTATTTTGGAGGACTTGAATAAACTCATACCTCTAGACAGGAGGACACGTTTTGCAGTCAACATGTTTTGTAGATTCTGGGGACCTAATTTGACTGTTCTTGCGATGATTGTAGAATTATCAGCAATGACATTCACCCGTCCTCCATGTACATACATCTTGTTACTGTAGAAACTTGAGTCAGGGACACAGAAAACTAGTTGTTCAGGAGGATTTCTGAGGTATGTTGTGATAGTACTCAGGTAAGGAACATGGCTGTTCTTTTTTGTCCTTTTTTCTGTCCTCAATCCTATCAGAACCCAGATAGGCTCAAATCTAGGAAAGTAATGGACTTTATTACCCTTAAAATACTAACTGGAATTTTACTTCAAAACCAGTAAATTACAAATTACTTATTGGATTAACAATATACATTTATTAATTGTAGATTTTTTGCTTTTGAGATTCGTATAAAAACAAAGCTATCCACTAGACTATTCCATCAGGAGATTTAGCTGTCAATGAAATGAATAACGTCATTCATATAATTATTTTTTGACAAGTGAATTGAAATGCTAGCATTACTTAGCCATTTGGGAAACATTTATTGAGCAATCACAATTTAGGATGCTTTGGAGACACACAAATAAAATAAATAGCAAAGTTTCTGCTCCTAAGGAAATTACAATTCAATAAAGAAAATGGAAAATAGGACTGGAGAATCAACTATAAATGGTAGAAGTACAAAACTACATGGAGATGGAAAATTATAGATGTCAAGAAACAATTTGATCTAGATGTGATCTCAAGTCAAATAAACACATATTAAAGGACAGGAGCTGATATTTTCACTTTTGCTACTGCTGCTTATTATCTTTGTTAGCAGGCTCTGTAAATTAAATGAATCTACTTTTTTTCCTGTCAGGTTCTGTACCATGCTCTTAGCATATCTGTGCTTAGAAAAGTTGGCATCAAAGGTATCAGAAACCTTCAATAGTGCTCACAGATGAACTATGTAAAAAGTATTGACATTTTCCTCCCAAAAACATTATGGCAGGAGTGCATGGTAGAGCAAATTGTTCAACTCATGACAACTGGGAAGGGGAGAAAGAGAGAGAGAAAAGGGGCCAAGGTTACAATATCCCCTTATTAAGCTACAAAATATGCATTGTTATCACTAGCTTACAAAGAGCAATAACTAATCATTTCATTACCTTACAGTTCATTGGAATGTTATTTTGGGCTCAAGGTTTATACTTTAAATTCATATAAATGTTCATGGTCTTTCATATATTAGCTTTCTATTATTTCTACTTGCATAAGTTTGATTTTGTTCATTTAAGTAACTAAATGTTCTCAAAATCTGGTAGTAAATACAATTTGTTTATTCATTTACCCATTATTGTTTTTTTGCTTTTTTTTTTGTTTTACCCATTATTGTTTATATATGCTAAGCACTGTGCTGGGGATATTAATTTATGTGAGAAATGGCTTTTATTTTCAGTTTATTGTTTACTGTAGCTGTGATATTATCATTGGGTGTTCAAAGTACTGGGGTCATTCTCCCATTAAAATGTTTAATGAAATTCTGCAACTTCATACATATATAATCCCTGATTTTCATATCCTCTGAAACTGAAGTTATAACATAATCATTAACAAATGTAGGTTCTGGATCCAGATTATTTGTGTTAGAACTATGACTCCACTATGATCTTGGGCAAATACTTGCTTATGCCTTTTTCTTATGTTAAGATGAGTCATTACATACCAAGTGTTTAGAACAGTGGCTGGCATACAGTCAGCACTCCTTAAATGTTAGGTATTATGTTAGTCAGCTTTCTGTTGCTGTAACAGATGCACGCAACAAATCACTTAAAAGGAAAAAAAAGATTCATTTTGGCTGTTTCAGTCCATGGTTAGTTGGCCCTGTTGCTTTGGGGCCTGTGGCAGCACAGCACATTATGGCAGGAGTGCATGGTAGAGCAAATTGTTCACCTCACGGCAACTGGGAAGGGGAGAAACAGAGAGGGAAAAGGGGCCAAGGTTACAATATCCCCTTCAAGGCCATGACTTAACTTCCAAAGTTCTTATCAGCCTTCCACTAGGCCCTATCTCCTAAAGGCTCCACAACCTTGCAGTAGCACTGAAAGCTGGGGACCAATCCCTCAATACTTGGGTCTTGGGGTATATTCCGAATCCAAACTATGGCATATAATAGTAATTATTATTATTACTATTATCATCTTATTTCTCTAGGATGTCAGAAATAATCTAATTCTGATTTTTTTGAGGTTCATTAATTGCTACTAGGCCTTATAATATCTCAATGACACAGGCTTCTTGCACTAAGTAAATATATTTATTAATATTTTAAAATCTTTATCTTTTCAATCAGAATTTCTACATCACATGAAATCGAGAGGGAAGAGTGTAGAAGGTGAGACAGTGAGTACAATACATGTAAATAAAATTGGGAGGAAGAGAAATAAGACTGTCTTAGGATGTGGCTACTTTCCTAAGGGGTAAATGAGTCTATTTTCTTACCTTTAACATAATTAATTCTCTAGAGTTTTCACGGGCTGAAATATGGGCTTCTCTGATATGCTTAAGTTTGTGTACATTTAGACTCATATACTAACTTCATGTTTAAATGACTGAAAACTGTTACATGAATGTGATTTATATTTAAGTTCATGAGAATTATGTAGGCATATCAGAGTAAGAATCATTGCTTCTGTCTTCTTAAAATTACATTTCTCAGAATTATAATGACTAGTAGCCTACATTTTAAAAAATGCTAGAGGAAAAGAAAATCTGACTTTTGATTCAAACCTTTTTTTTTTTTTAAATTTCTGTCCCAAAGTATAAAATTTTTTTAATGTATGGTAGTTCTTTAAAATTACCCAAAGCCAGACAATGACAACAGGTCTATCCCAGCTTTATTTAAAATTTAATTTCAATTGAAATAATGTGACACTGATACATAAGAATCAAAGATCTCAAACAATCTAATTCACTTTCCTAGTTTGCTCAAGCCTCCAGGCACCAGTCAAATATCGAAGTCGTATAAAAAGTAGGTCCTTGCCCATTTGTAGCCAGCTCCAAAATGGAACTAATTTAGAACCTGCAATTTAAACAAATTAAAATAAATAAGCTTAAACTTAGGGGATAAGGTCAGTTTAAAACCGCATCCTAAAAGTCCATCTACATGATTGTTGTGAGCTTTTAACACTTTATTTAAATCTTGACCAAAAATTTTTTGAACTTCAATAGGAAAGGAGGGACCGTGTCTGAAAAGGGTTCTGGCAACACTTAGTATAAAAACTGATCACTGAATGCTTGTTAATGAAAAATAATAATTCTATATAGAACAACAGAAAATAAAGCATAATGGATGAATATAATTATCTCTATACATGACCCAACTTTTTCTTCTTTTGGAACTGGGGATTGAAAACAGGGTTTTGTACCTGCTTGGCAAGTGTTCTACCACTGAGCTACATCCTCAGTCCTATCATCCAGTCTAAATGGTGAAAAATACAGCCTGTGACTAGATTCAAATCATTTAGTTCAGACTTCGTGATCTCAGGCTACTCAGAAATACCAGCCTAATTCCGGGTCTGATCCATTTTCCTCAGTGGATTCTTATAACCCTTACTTGTATTATACCTTCAGGTAAGTGAGTATCTATCAAGAGGAAGGTTTAAGATTTCATTACTGTTTTAATTACATTTTATCCTCAAGAAAATCTTTTCACTACTCTGAATTTATATAACAGCTTTCTTCAGAAAACACTAACCAAAGGACTTTGTAGATATTGGTGTTATACTTTATTATTAAACCTAGACCAGCACAGAGAAGTTAGCAGAGTTGACCTGCTTCCCAGTCCTCTGAGTCTAGGCTAATAATGGTGGAGATAGTAACATTTCTGTAAACTTTGTTTGACTCAGCAAGACACCAAGAGGTTTGAATCCTTCTAAACTACATGGTTTGTATAATCTCATGACTGGTCCTTAACCTTTTTTTTGTTCTAAACTGAGGTTACAGAGCAATAATGGCAATAAAATAATGGCTTACTGTAACAATGACTCTCAAAGAGACGACCATGTGTGCTCAGGAGAAAGGTGGACTTTTTAAAAAAAAGTCTCCAGCTGATGGACAGGATGTTGGAAAAACGGAACACTTTACATTGTTAGTGAGGTTATAAATTAGTGCAACTACTATGAAAATTAGTACACAAGCTCCTCAAGATTAGGCATGGAACCACCATATGGCCCAGATGTACTGTAACTCATCAGTATTTAGCCTAAAGAATTAAAGTCATCATACTTTAATGATATTTGTATACCCATGTTTATAGCAGCACAAATCCCAATAGACAAACTATGGAACCAGCCTAGGTGTCCATCAGCAGATGAATGGACAAAGAAAACATGGTATACATTTACACCACATTTTAGTAGGTACATTTTATATTTATATATAAAATACAAAGTTTCACTCAGCCATAAAAAAGAATGAAATTATGTAATTTTCAGGAAAATGGATAGAACTTGAGAGTATAATGTTAAATGAAATAAGTCAAATGCAGAAAGTCAAGGGTCATGTTTTCTCTCATATGTGGAAGTCAGGGAAAAAATAGTATGTACGGAGCTCATAAAAACAGAAGGAAAACCAGTAGAGAAAAGGGACCAGGAAGAGGAAGATGGGGAGGAAAAAGGGAGTTATTAACGAATGATATCGACCAAATTATATTGCTGTGTGTATGCATGTACAAATATGTAACAACGAATGCCACTATTATATACATTTATAATACATCAATAAAATATATGAAAAAAAAGAAAGACTTCAGCTGGTAATAGTAATTGTTCCCCTACCATGAAATAATTTAAGTTCATTCTAAGGCAAGCAAGGTAGAAAACTAGAATATATTTTAAATTCTATATACCAAATCAAGGTTTTTAAAATAGTAATTATTAAATTTATGATAAATTTCAAATTATTATAGATTTTATAGCTCTTTACATTTTTGGAATATGTACAGGAATAGCAAATAGTTAAAAATGGCACTGATGGACTGTGGACGCTTGGAGTAAAACACTTATTATTATTATTTCTTATTTGGTTTGTAGGTATTCTATATCCATGGAGTGATAAAATAATGTAAAACTAAAAAATGGTGATGCTTATGATAAAAGTTTATTTCAAAAGAATATATATATATAAAGACTATTAGCCTTTTCTTTTTTAAGGAGAGAGAAAGAGAAAGAGAGAGAGAGAGAGAGAGAGAGAGAGAGAGAATAAGAATGAATATGAATCTTTTTTGTAGATGGACACAACACAATGCCTTTATTTTTATGTGGTGCTGAGAATAGAACTCAGGTCCCCCCTGTGCTAGGCGAGTGCTCTACCGCTGAGCCACAATCCCAACCCTCAGCCTTACTTCTATTGTCACATTACTATGACCTTGTCTACTGGAGGGTTTTTTTTTTTAAACATTTTTAGTTATAGGTGGACACAATATCTTTATTTTATTTTTATGTGGTGCTGAGGATGGAACCCAGTGCCTCATGAATGAGAGGTGAGTACTCTCCCTCTGAGCCACAATCCCAGCCCTACTGGAGGTTTTATTAAACTTTCTTGACCAGGGTAAGAACCTTGCTGAAGACCACAAGAAGATACTGAAAACATACAGAAGGAACAAGCCTGAAGGAGGGGATGAGTGAGCAACACTCTCATGGAACTGGCTCTCTGACAGCTGAGAAGTCCCTGATTTGAGAAGAGGGGAGAACCTTAAAACCAGCTGAACTTTACTGGTCAGTTGTACTATTTGATGTCTCCTTTCATCTGACAAAACTCAGCAGCTGCAAATAAACAATAAACTCACCTTCAATTTCAGTCCAGTTGACAGCAATTTCTGCTATTGGAATTTTAAAGAACTGTGCTATGTAGAGAAGTTCTACATCAAATGCCCTGAAATAGAAAAATATATCGACAAAAGATGAGTAATTTAATCTCTACCTTGGCAGGTTCTGAAGAAGCTTACAAGGCAGATATAAAGCTTACATTGTAAAACTGAGATCAGATTCACAGAAGGTCAAAAATTGAACACTGAGTGGTTCAGAAGCTTCAAAGCAAACAAGAGATTTAATGTCATTACTTAACAGTGAAATAAAAAATGCTGTACCTCTATCACAACTCAGAAAAGCTCAGAAGTGAAAATGGCCATGTGGGCTCCAAGTGTGTGGCTAACTCAATATGAAAACTACCTTTTAAAAGAGTTTTTCTTATCCAAATAAAATATTTAATTAAGATGATAAAAAGTGGATTGTGTCTTTAAAAGGACTATGTAAAACTTTTGTTAACCTGTTACCAAAATTATGGTACTTATGAAAGAAGGAAATAGTTTCAATATTAAGTCTGGTGCTTAAACCTTAACTTTCTAAAGCTAGTGGACTCAGTTCTAATGATATGCAATAATCTGAATAACATTATTAAATATTTTTCTAATGGTA
The DNA here is from genome assembly GCF_047511675.1 of Marmota flaviventris. NCBI lineage: Eukaryota > Metazoa > Chordata > Mammalia > Rodentia > Sciuridae > Marmota > Marmota flaviventris. Next base: position 135,358,259 of record NC_092501.1, on the reverse strand, counting down.
GTATATTAAAGACACAAAACAACACAAAAAATGAAGAATGAAAAGTAGATGGGGAAATAAGCATTGATGAGTTGAAATCATGTTGTATTTAAAAAAAAAAAAATCCTAGACTGAAAGGTTTTTTAAAACCTATCTTTTTCCTCTTAAACAATTTAGAATGTGAATAAAGTGAATACATTCATTACAAAAAACAAAACCAAAAATTGCAGTTCACATTACTATGTTACATGTGACCCAAATTTTAACTAAAATACCATGCACTTCTGGACAGAGCCTTGTACTACCAGAAGCAATGTAAGGTTATTCTCCATCAAAGACATCTTAATTTGTTTTTGCAAATGTGGATTTGGCAGAACTACCATGTTTCTTTTTGTTACTTGGCTTCTGGTATACCTGTTACCTCACTAACAGATACATCTTAAAGAAGTAAGAGTATACTGAGACCCTGTTAAACACTGCAGATCCTGAAATGTCACAAAGTTAAAGCAAGAAGAATGGAAGAAACACACAAGAACAAAGAGGGAATGATAGTAAAAAAGTTTGGAAGTTGTAAAACAGCTGGACAGGTTATGTGGTAACTAGGGAAATGGATAATAGCAGTGGAGAAGCCTAGAAGCAGGCTAATGCGTACCAGAACCCTCCCTCTCCCCAGGCTCAGGGATCAGAGGCCTTAAATATGTCTGCTGGAGGGGATATAGGCGCAGTTGCAACAGGACTCTCTCTCTCCCCCTTCATTCTTTCCCCTACTTGGTTCTATGAATACTGACAGCCTGATTCATGGCTCCTAGGCAGGAGACTGAAGGATCCCACTTTAGGGAAAAGGGCCCAGTCCAAAGGATAGTAACAGGTGGGACTTTCATGTGGCTCTACTAGTTTAACTTGTAGTGAAATCTATCAGTGAATTAGGGGCTCTGCATATGTGCACAGATACCTATGAAAGTTTTACTATCATAATAAAGGCATTAGAGGAAAGATTTTAATGATAAAGAGGAAATGAAAAAAAAAGTGAAGGCAAGAGAACAATGCAGCAAACAAACAAAACATTGAAGTTTTAAATAAGACATTCAGTAAGCTAGAGAAAATACTGTAGTCATAAAACAAGAATAGATGTTTTAGGGCTGGGGATGCAACACAAGACTCTGGGTTCAATCCCTAGTACTGTAAAAAAAAAAAAAAATTAAAGCAGAAACAGATATTCAAAAGGAGAGCTGGATAATAAAATTGTTAGAATCTCCTCAAAAGAACTAAAATATAAAAGGGAGAAGATGAAATTATAGGATCAGCAAAGACGTTCCACTATAAGAGAGGATAGAGAAAACAAAGAGAAGAGACTGTCAAAGCAATGATTGAAGAATGTTTTTTTCATGTTCATGAACATGCCTCTTTCCATAAACAGTGCTGGGAAAACTGAATATCCATATGCAGAACGTTTAAATGTAGAGGTGTTTAAATAACAAGCACTGACAAACTACTAACTGTGGGGAAGGGTATGCTGCTAAGTAAGTTGATAAAATATTTGGTGGTTCTCCTTTACAGATGCAAAATAAACATAGCTAGACCATAAAGAAAAATGTGAGTCTAAAATTTTAAGTGGGGTCAATACAATGTTAATGAAATCCAAAACAAATCATTAAGAAGGCATGCACATAAACATAACTTTCAAAAGGAAAAAAATCCAATACTGGTTTTTCAACTTACAAAAAACTAAAACAAAACCCCAGAAACTTGCTGTCCAGTAGAGTGTCCAGTAGTTATACAAAACTACAGAGTACCTGAAATGTGGTTGGTCTGATCTGAGATTGCTATAAGTTTGAAGATACAGTACATAAGGGAATAAAAGATACCTCAACATTTTTTTTTCACAATAATTGCATGCTGAAATGACAATACTTTGGATATATTATGTTAAAATATATTATTAAAACTTACTTCATCTGTTTCTTTTTACTTTTAATGTGGCTACAGGAATATAGCTTTAATATATTTTAATATATTGCTTGCATCTGTATCTCATGTATTTCTATTAGATAATGCCGCCTAGAATAATCCTGACAGGAAACTTCATGATTTTTAGGTAATCAACTCTAATCTTTTATATTTCAAGAAAACTAAAAGACCCTCAACAGTGAAAAACAGGGTCCTTCATTTCTAAATCCTTTCTTTCAACTACAAAGAACCAAGTTCTTTGACCCTAATTCTGCACTTGGCAGCTGTCTAGTGCAGATGGAGGACATTACTCCAGAATTGCTTCTTAAGTTAGACTTTCAGATTATGGAGTCCCATCAACTATCAGTTTAATTTATACTTTCAATATAATAAAAAACATTGAATTTGAAGATCAAATTTATATTACTTAAATTTTTTTAATCTAGGAAAAAAGATTTTAAAACATGTCTAAATAATTTTAATTCTCAAACTAATTTCTTTAAAATAATTATTTGGGGATTACAAGAATGGTAGTAGGATTGCAAGTTTAAGGTCTGCCTCAGGAACTTAGTGAGATCTTAGGCAACTCAGTGAAATACTATCTCAAAAATTAAAAAAAAGGACTGGGGATGTAACTCATTGGTAAAGTGCTCCCAAGTTTGATCCCCAGTACAAAAATAAACAAACAAACAAATAAATAAATAAATAATACTTTTGGGGGGATTATATGACATATGTCTTTGGAAACATATAGAAAACTGGTAGAGACTATAAAAATGGTCATATACTGGAATAATTATAAAATACCCACCAGAACTCATGACAAAATCACTAATTTTTCAAACAATACTTACTGGGCACCTATTATGTACCAGGCACTATTTCAATGGTGGAATAAACTAGTAAGCAAAATAAAATGGGATTTTTGGTGTCGTAGAGCTCACGCTTTAACAGAGAAAAAGAAGCATTAAGAAAGAACTATAGATGTAATGGGTGACAGGAACAGAGTTCATGGTGTAGCATAACATATTATTGGGAAATCTGAGCTAGTGTGGAGAGTGAGGGCAGGCTGCCTGCGGAGGATGTGGAGGACAAGTTGAGAAGGAAGGCATGTGTGCATGGAGACACAGGTGGGGTCAGACTGCAGCACCTCCACAGCCATGGGAAGCCATTGGAAGATTTTAAACAAAAGAGATGCATGATCACCTTTTAAGTTCTGAAAAGGCCCGTTTGGGCTGCGACCTAGTAGTCTGGGAAAGGATGGTGTCCTGGATGGTGGTGGTGAAGATGGAGAGAAAGAGAGGGACATAAAAGGTAAAACCAAAAAGATAAAACCAACATGCTTTGGTCATGTTGGCGGGATATATGCAGGGGCTGGGGGAAAGTCAGGACTGACACTAAGGTTTCTAGCTTCTGTATAATAGTGCCACTTACTGAATATGGGTTGAGAGCTGAGCGAGGTCTGGGGTAGATCTATTTGGAGGGAATAGTGTACTTCAAAAGAGGGAGCAGAAGTATCAAATGCCATTAATGGGTTAGGTATGAAAACATTTAACATGAACACTGGATTTAATGTCACTGAGGTACGAGGGATGAGAAAAAAATCCATATTAAAGTGAGTTATTATTAGAGTGAGAAGGAAATGAGAAAATAGAGACAGTGAATTACAGACCAGTTTTTCAAGAAAAAGCTGGCTGTGGAAGAAGAGTAGGGTGGTAGTGGTACGGAGCTAGAAGGGCATGAGTAGGGGGCTTTGGGAAAGATGTGATTGAGAGGAAAAGGCTGAATACACAAAAGAGAAAAGGAAATGAACAGGATTAGGTTTTGGAGAAGGTGGAAAAGGATGCAGAAGGTGAAGGACTGGCCTAAGAGAAAGACACTAGCTCCTGTAAAAGGAGGGGAAGAAATGGAAATGGAGACTTTATTTTGCTCGGTATTTCAGTGTTTTTTTTTTTTTTTTTTTTTTAATTCAAAGGAATAAAGAAAAGAAAGCTTAAAAAACAAGATGTTTTTAGGCTTCTCAGTTGATACTGTATAAAATTAAGGTGAACATATAACTAAAGCATATGTTGGGTTTGAGTAAAGGTATAAAGGCACAGATTAAGTTTATAAATGTAAATGTACATTTTGTTTAAATCTGGATGTTCATTATGAAAATACAGGACTGCTCTTCTTATCTGGAATAATTGTTGGGTAATAAGATCTACCAGATACATTCTAGTTAAAAACCTACCATCGTTCAATGTGTAGAGATGAGAACGTCCGTGAAGCTGCTTCCCGAGTTAGTAATTTGAACCCACACTGTGTGTCCCTGATTCCTTTGACACAAAGGAACCACACCAGAAAGTGGAACCCATACATGAGAAGAGTGCGGAAGTAAGAACGCTGAAAACAAAGACAAAATAGAAATGACTTTTCCATTCATCTATAAAGTAGTAAACACCTGGCTGCACATAATTGCATTTTAATATTTCATTGACGGGGCAGGTCTTACATATGGACATCATTGTTCCATCAGCTTCACCAACAAAGTATATAAAACAGTTAGGATGATTACTGCCTAGAGCAGAGCAGAGACACTGCAGAAGCAGTCACAGATTCCCTGGAGACAGAGTCAGATGAGATAAATCACAGAACCTGTGGGAGGCCAGTGTTTCCACCTACCAGGAGAAACAGGTTTGGAGCTGTTACAAGTAAGGAGAACATCTCATCTACCTACATATTTTATGCCTCTTTGTCCCATACACATTTTGGTTTCAAAGCAGGCCCTAGAATGTAATGGAAAAACAAAACACTAAGATTTGAACCTTTAGTTTGATACCTAGCAAATGAGAATACTGACAGAAGTAGTACAGCAGAGTTATCACAGAGGTTACAAACTACAAAGGAGTTTGAAACAAAAACCCTGTCTCTCTAATTAGGTATGCCAGATGCCTAATCAGACTGTATTCTTTAATACAGTCTGAATTCTTTAATACTCTGGATATAACCTTAAGTAGTTTTTAATCCATCTAAGGATTCATTATTGTTATCAGGGATTACTATTGGTAGTAACAGGAAATAATATTCCTTTACTCATTCAACATTGGAAATCTTAAAAATTAAGATTATGAATTATCACTGTATTTAAGACTCATTTAGATTTAAAAAAAAGACAATTTCTTAAAGTGTTCTATAGTTAAGGTAATGGACCTAAGGAGTGATGCATTACTATGTGCATAAACAAATAATTAAGGGTCTATGGGAAACACTATCTTATAAAATCGGGTTGCTTTCTCTTTTTTGCTTTTCATAATTATAATCTTCAGTATTACTCTTCATTCTCATGGCTTTTTCTATTATCATCAAAAAGAGTAGTAATATGACATAGAAGAAAAGGTAACACACTGGGCATACCTGTTTGAATTCTGGCTCTACTACTGATTAGCAGGGTGACCTTGAGCAGTTATTTCAACTCTCGGTTTCCTAAAATGGGCTGATGATGTATACCTCACAAAGTTATTATTAAGATTATGTTAAAGCTGTCAGCCAAGTGTTTGGCACACGAAGTCAATAATGGTTTTATAGAGGAAGAAAGCTTGAGGGCTCACCTTACTCTCCTGACTACAATTACCTTCAGGAAAGGAAGGGAGAACAAAATACTTATCTATAAGGTATGTAAAGCAAACTTAAGAAAATTATCTAGCACTTTTTATCACCTAGAATCATTATGTTTCGATATAAATATGTCTTACCTCTCTAAGTAGATAGGGCAGAAACCTCATCTTAAAATGTTTTGGGAACCTCACAACAGCTTGCTCAGTGCATTCCATATAAAATACTTCCAATAAATACTGGTTGACTGATTAAACCTCCAAAAGAGCATTTATGCTTAGGAAAGGAACAAATAGAAATCAAAATAAAAATAAAAATTAAAGGTAGAAAAATAATAGCTATAAACTCTTCTTCCCAAATCATTTTAAATGTGATTTGGGTAAATTTATTCATTAGCAAATAAAAATCCTTATATCTGCCTTTGTTTGGATGTTAATAACTTTTTATTTTGTTTTATTTATTTAAAAGCAGACATGTTGTGAAGTTCATATGAAGACCTTATTTAAGTTTAACAAATGTAAAAGTATAAGATAAACCACAAAGGCTCTTTCTTTAATTTTTAAAATTTGGCAAAATATTTTAAAATTTAGAATACATATAAAATATAGGATGGACTTATTTAGTGAAATGAAGATAAAGTCATAGAGTAGTATTACATAAACTTCTGAAATGGACATTTATAAACATACAGGCAAAAGACATTCACTGTTTTAATATTAACAATGCTATCTCCAAGGTTTATGAAATGTAATCAAAGAATTCAAGTGAAATTAAAGATCCCTGGTGATTTCATGATCTTAAAAACTAAAGACATCAAATAACTGTTAATGGTTTCTACTTTTGAAACCTTTTAAAGTGATAAATTTGAGAATATCTGGAAAACCTGAATATGCTGTTACATGAAACACATGGGAACATGAGCACATCCAAGGAAGCTGAAGTACTCCACCAGTGCTATATCATGTCAGACTTCCTTGAGAGCAGCAAAATGAATGGTAAGGCTCTTGAGGCTATCTATGTATTTGTTATCTTCATTAATTCTCATAATTTTCTCACTGTCCACAGACTAAATATCATGAATGTGGGCTTATACTGCCTATAGTGCATTAAAAGAAACAAATGGCATGCTGAAGTTTTGGACCTAAATCAGGTAGATGCACATCTTGTTTCTTGGAGGTGGACGACCTTCTCTGATCAAGGATAATTCTATGAGAATAATCTGGACTTGGACAGAAGCCTACTGGGCAGCAGTTATAAACAGCACCTTCAGTGGACAACTGCTGCTCTCTAGTGTATGAGCCAGGTTATCCTTTCTTTCTATAGAGCAGTAACCAATTTTTGGGGGACCAAAACCACTAAATTGATCATTATGCTTTAAAGATGGAGAAATGAATGGATGGAGGCAAGATAAATTATGAATTCCTAGATCCTGGGACAGATTCCTTAATCTAGTTACAAGCAGTACGAGACACAAGAAGATTTATACCACAGCACAGTCTCATCTAAATACTATTTCTTGGAAAAATTCAAACTGTTTTCAACTACTGGAAGTTTTAAGTAAAAAGAATTTACATAATTAAAAACAGTACCAAAATAACAATTCCTTTCTACTTCCACCAACAATAAATAATTTGTCTCTTGCTTCCTATTTCTCCAACATGTTTTCCTTCATTAAGCAGGGTATCCCTTTTCCCCTCCCATTAATATAATTTTTTAAAAAAGAAAAAAAAAATCCACAAAACCATTAAATTAAGTCTATTTTCATTAATTGTTTGAAAAAAACAAATTTTTATTTTTATAAAGATAATTATACTGTATTTATATTCTTTTTTTTATACAAACTAATACTTTAGTAACATGCCATGTTATCATTTCCATTATCATCAGCATTTATTGCCTATATATTTCATGTAAGAAATACAACTGTGCTTTCTATTGTGGGAACTTAATGCTTTATAGTTTCTGTATTTTGTGAATACAAATAATGTGTTGAACATCTTGGAAAACTTTTCTCCTTTCTCTATCCCCTGTGCATCAGTAAACAAAGTTTAGCTATAAATCCTCTTTTAGTTTTAAATTTCTGGGAGTGTTATATTCTCTAAGTTTAAATGATTAAACTTTTTCAAACACCAGTGAGAATTTATAAGGTATACAGAATACTAGACTAGATGCTGAGGGTGTTAAAATAATTTATTCCCAAAAAAGTAGAGTCTAGGTTTCTATACTTATGCATAATCCTTACGATGTTTGACTCTGCTCTCCGTATGTTTTGAAAATATTAAAATTCCTTCATATCTTATTTGAATATCATTGAAAAGAGTCAACTTTTAATACCAATGGTTCTCTAAGTCCAAGGTGCATAAAGGTGATCTGTAAAACTGTTAAAAATGCAGACACCTAGTCACAACCCAATAGTCTAATTCAGTGTGACTGTCCTGGCCTATATGCATTAAAAAATTTTTCTCCTAAAAATTTTTTCTCCAGATAATTTTTGTCATGCATTGATTAATACAGCTTTATTATCAAATCTACCAGACCATTATACTAGATTAACCACTGAAAATATAATGAACAATCACTGGGTTTGAAACATGAAACCTACAAATGTGAAAAAAATGATTAAGAATTAAAAATTTTTATAGAATAATTCTGGTCTGGAATATAGCTCAGTGGTAAAGTGCAAGGCCCTGGGTTCAATCCCTAGCACCCCCCCGCCCACCCCACTCCATACCAACAACAAAAATCAACTCTAAAAAACAAACAAAAATTTTGCATAGATTAATCCCTTAATAAGATATTTCCCTCTTCAAGTTGCTCTATCTTTTCTAGCATAATCTATAAAATAAAGAATTTAACATCTTCAATGATAAATCTTTTTAAAAAGGAGAGTCAGGAATTTGACAAATTTTAAGGCAAAGTGCTTTTCTAACAGAAACCAAGTTAAAACAAGAAAATATTTAAACTTTGAAAGAATCTCAAAATAGTTTGAGTATCCCTTATTCAAAAAGTTTAGGACCAGTTGTTTCATGTTTTTTCCAGATTTTAGAATATTTGCACTTATATTGTGAGACATTTTCGGGGATGGGCTGGAGCCCCAACACGAAATCAATTTATGTTTCATACATACATTATATAATAGTCTAAAGGCAAATTTTATGTAGAATTTTTAATAATTTTGTATATGAAACAAAGTTTCATCTGTGGAATTTTCCATCTATGGTACCATGTTAGTGTTCAAGGTTTCAGATTTTGGGTTTTCAGGTTAAGGATGCTCTACTTGTATATCACTTAAGTATCAAATATGCTGATATAGAAAAACTAAAGGCAAGTTGACTGGTCCAAAAAACACATAAGTCACACTTATGACTGAATGAGGATACTTTGTCTTAAAAAAAATAAATAAATAAATGAAAGAATTGTTTATCTCCTAAGTCAAAATGAAATCTACATCCTTCCTATATACTTAAAAAAAAAATCAACTCAGAAATGTGCTAATGAAAATTTAAATGAGGTTGAAGGGAACCTCATTTTTAAGAGATCAAATATATGAGCCTATTTCTTATTAAATTCACATGAAAAAGGAGTTGGGAGATCTGCTATTCCATGCCAGTTACTGCAAACTCTCACCTGTGCAATTGATTCTTTTTCCAAATGAGCTCGAGATCCACATGCAATAGCCATTTGATCCTGAGGGAAAAAAGCAATGAAATAGTTTTTCATATTTTAAGTATTATTTCTAAATCTAAATCTAAATTTTCAATGTAATATCTTATTTTTAGCAACATTGGAAAAAATAAGTAACCTTAAACATTTTTAAAAGTTTACTGAGGAGGTCAAAATATGCATAGCTTTGAATAGTCTAATAATACTTGGTAAGAGGACACTGAATTTAATTTGAATAGGGCTAAATAAAGAAGAAAGCACTAGTTTAAAATGTATATCTTTAAATGATATTTTTTTCCTGAATAAAAACATCAATATCATTGGAGAGAAAAAAAAATGAATGGTATTAGAAAAGAATCATCTACAAATGTTATATACCCTGCAAATCCAAGATTAATAATTTAAAAACTACTACGAACATAATTAAAGAATGAGTGGGCATAAAATGAATATATGTATAGTACTTAGCCTTCATTTGTACAAATAATACTTGGAAGATATAGTGGAAGTATACCATCAACAAAAGAGAAAAATTCAGAAATAAACTTTATATATTTATTTGGCAACAAATAAATATATAAATAGTACCATAGGAAACAAAAGAAACCAAAATTCAAGAAATACTAGGATCATGGATAAGAAGATATGACAGCATTAAAAAGTTACTGCTCGTTAATCTGTGAACTTAAGGCTATGCCAATAAATATACTAAAATAAATTTCATTGAACTAGAAAAACAGATTTTAGGGTTACTATTGAAAAATAAAGAACCAAGGAGAGATAAAGATGTTGGATTAGAGGAATGGTGGTGTACTTTCTAGTTGTTCTATCCTCAGGATTCAAGCAGCAGAAATACTGCTTCTGTGTGAGGTGGGTGACAGTGAATTCACTGAAATTCAATACTGATAAGAGAATCATAGAGATTCAGAAATTCGGGTGCTTTGAACAGAGGACAAGAGCACAACAGAACCAAGCCAGAGATGGCAGCAGTGCCAAGTTACCACAGATGGGAGGGGTAACACAGAGAGAGAAATGTAGGAGACAAATTTGGCATGGGAAAACCTGTAGAACAGAAGAGCAGTCTGAACTTAGCTAAACCAGAAGCTGAATAGCTATCTATTCAGCTTGAAAAGTGCTCCATGTTTCTCCAAAGGCAAGTGGAGAGCTGAGGCACATGGCCATCTGAAAGAGCCCCTTTTGTAGCTTGCTGCTGCAGGATCCTGGGAGATCATAGTAAAACTGCATACTCTCCAGTTAGTGCCTACATGTGGCCTAGGGTGTACCTAGAGAGTGGGATTGAAACAGGCACAGAGAGGATTATGCCCAGTGGGATTCACATTAATGCAGCTGGCTTTCCCTTTGAATCTGGTAGCTTATATGACTAGCTAAAGAGGGTCCAGACACAGGGGGCTGAGAATTTTTTGAGGGAAAGGTCACATTCATGGGTGGTGGAATGTGTGAGAACTATCAAGAGTTGGTTACCCCACCCCTACCAGTGGAGTTCTCAGGAGGTCCATGAGTTAAAGACACTCAGCAGAGATTGGCATCTGCCTGGCCCTAGGGGGTGTACTGGTCTAATCTTTTTGGAGTAGACATCACCCAACAAGGTCCTAAGGTCTGATCATAGTTAAACCTCAGAAATTCTGATTTAGAATTCTGCATCAGCCCTACCATGGATGTGGACAAGAACAACCTAGAGGGGAAGTTGATTTGGGTTCACAGTTCTAGAGGCAGGAGGACTGCAATTTCAAAGGTGGGCAATTCTACTGCTCTGGGACCAAGGGGAGGCAGCAATCATGGTGGAAGGGCCGATGGGAGGAAAGTCACTCAGTTCATGAGGGGTCAGGCAGGAGGGAAGAAGTTGAAAGGCAGATGCACCCTTCTAGGACATGCCCCCTGTGACCCATCTTCTCTAAGTCACACCCCACCTACCTATAGTTATATCCAGTCAGTCCCAAATTAGGATGGGCTGATTAGGTTACAGCTCTCATGTCCAATCATTTCATCAATTCACCTCAGAACATTCTTGCATTGTCTCACACATGAACTTTAGGGGGACATCTCATATCCAAACCATAATACCATCAGATACATAGTTTTCAAGTTTGCCCAATGATCACACAATTATTTTCAGTTTCTTTGACTCAAGAGCAAAAGAAAAGCTATGCAAATTGGTTAATACATCTTTTATCAATGAACTTCCCTATCTCTTTAAAATTGTTTTTCTAACCATTTGTTGAAGGAATCAATAATTTGTCCTTTCCTAGGTTTTGGAGTTTGCTATTTCCATATGGTGACATTTAACACAGCAGTTTAAATGCACAGTTAAATGTAGAGGTTTGATAAGATTCAGGTTTGATTATTTTTAGGAATTTGCCAAAACTAGGCATGTTGGTGCACACCTGTAATCCCAGCAACTCTGGAGGCTGAGGCAGAAGGATTTCATGTTCAAGACCAGCCTCAGCAATTTAGCAAAGCCATAAGCAACATAGTGAAACCCTGTCTCAAAAATAAAAAGGGCTGGGGATGTGGCTTAGCGAGGTAAACACTGCTGGGTTCAATCCTCAGTATCAAACAACACCCCCAAAACTTGTCATAGTAGCGATGCATAGTAGTCTTTACTTTTTATGCCAATTGAAAGGTCAAGATATTATTTCATTGGACAGATTTATCATAATTTCATTCTCTGCCTATTCATTGGACATTTCTAATTTCTAATTATAAAGGTACCTGAAAGAACATCTTCCAATATAAAACTACCTGTATTTTGGATTTCTGAATTTTTGGGGAAAAAAAATAACAGAAATAGAATACGAAGTTCAAATTCTTAAGTTCAAAATCTAAGTTATAAGTTAAATGATTTTTTTTTTTAATGCACATGGGTCAAATTTTTCTTTAAAAGAGTCTTTGCATTCCCACTAATTGGGCATGATATTGACTATTTCATCACATCCTTGCCGGACATGGTAATCCCACCTGTTATCCCAGTGGCTCCAGGAGACTTGAGGCAGGAGGATAGAGAGTTGAAAACCAGCCTCAGCAATTTAGCAACTCAGTGAGACCCTGTCTCTAAAGAAAATACAAAATAGGGCTGGGGATGTGGCTCAGTGGTTGAGTGCCCTTGAATTCAATCTCTGGAACCCACCCCTCAACAACAAAAATAATCCCCCCCCCCAAAAAAAAGTATTAAAAAAAAAAAAAAAAGCTGGGGATATGGCACAGGAATTAGGTGCCCCTGAGTCCCTGGGTTCAACTCCCTTCTGTCCCCAAAAAACAACAAAACTTCTGGGAAGTCTTACAATTTCTCTTGAGTATTATCGGTTATATTCTTTGCCTACTATTTTTAGTAGTAATGATAATTTATCCCCTTCTTTCTTTGGTATTATAGTTTGGATGTAAGTGTCCACAAAAGCTCATGTGTGAGACAATGCAAGAGGAGAAATGATCGGGTTATCAAAACCTTAATCTAATCAGTAAATTAATCTCTAGTAGGGTAACTTGTATTGTAATTGAAGGCAGGTAGGGTGTGGCTGGAGGATGTGAGTCATGGGGGGTATGTGGCTTTGGGCTATATATTTAGTATCTGGCAAGTGGAGTCTCTGCTTTCTGATCATCGTGTGAGCCACTTCCCTCCACCATATTCTTCTGTGATGATCTTCTGCCTCACCTGGAGCTGGGAGGAATGGAGCCAGCTGCCTTTGAACTAAGACCCCTGAAACCAGGATCCCCCAAATAAACTTTCCTCTTCTACATTGTTCTGGTTGGGTCTTTTAGTCACAGCAGTGACAAAGCTGACTAAAATATCTGGCTAAGGTACTTTGTACAGAAAAGGAGAGAATAGTTTTCTTAAATAAAAACCATGTTAAAATAGTTCAAACAGAATATGGAAAATAAGCTTTAATTTTGAACCCCAAAAGAACAGTAACATTTTTTACAAGAGATAAAAATGAATTTTGACTTAAAATGTAAATCACTCTAAAAACAGTTTCAAAGCAAAACCTTTCATTTAAAATCTCATTTATTCCTCCAGCATAATTCCCTAAAAGCTTTTAAGAGAATTTTGTATATATGAAGAATTCTGAAGCAAGTACTGAATCCCTGAGACGGATCTCACTATCATTGGAATTAATCTAAATGGCTTTTCAAAAAGTTGGCTGTTTTTTAGGAATGAAAGATATTTGTATTTTAAAAATTTCCCACATTAGAAAATGTATACAGCATCAAATCTCTTTCTTTTAAGCTTCATTTAGAACATACCTGAATTTCTTATGATTTTTCAAAATAAACATTTATACTACTATGAAAGTCAGCTTTTAAAAGTGATAAAAAGTAGTACTATTATATTCTAGAAGGAAAAGATTTAATCAGAATCTCTAAGGCAGGAGAATTGCAAGTTCAAAGTCAGCCTTAGTAGAGTCCCTAAGCAACCTGTCTCAAAATAAAAAATAAAAAGTGCTGGGGATGTGGCTCAATGGTTAAGCATACTCCTGGGTTCAATTCTTGGTACCAAAAACAAAACAAAACAACAACAATAACAAACTCTTTTCTAGCACTTTTGCTGTTAAATATATTTTTATAAGTTACTACAGAGAAGGAATAGACTAGAAATAGATAAATTCAATTTGTATTAAGAATCATAAACAGTAACACTAGAATTAGCTCTGATGGAAAAAAATCAAGCACAAAGACTAATATTAATCATTAGAGGTACTAGTAGTCAGGCACAGTGGCACATGCTTGTAATCCCAGCCATTCAGAAGGCTAAGGCAGGAGGATCACAAGTTTGAAGCTGGCTTCAGCAACTCTTTGAGATCTTTCTTAAAATAAAAAAAGGGCTGTGGATGTAGCTCAGTGGTAAAGTTCTCCTGGGTTTAATCTGCAGTACCAAAAAATTTTTAAGAGAGAGGCACTATTATAAAGTGCTGAACACAAAACTAAACATTTTGCTTCAATCATGACCTCAGGATTAGGAAGTTGGGCTCATTATTCATACATCATAAAACAGGTAGGTGAGGTACATAGATTAACTCGTTCAAGATCACATCAAATTTGAACATAGGTCTGTTTGAATTCCACATCCAAAGTTAAGAAACACACTGAAATGGAAACAGAAACTGGCATAAGCATTCCAAAAGACAAAGTGGCTGCAAATGAGGTAGAGATATTGAAACAAAGCTGAATCAATTTTAGAAATTAATAACAGGAAAATCAGGTATTAAAATTAATCATTCTTATCCAATATGGGCAGAAACAGAAAAGCTAGTATTGAAAGTGAAGTACTGAGTTAAAGAGTAAAGGTTTGATTACAAAAGCTCTGTCCCCTGAGCATTTTTCTCAAAAGCAATATAAGTTCATTGTTAAAAACAAATAATAAATTAATCTAAAGAAAAATAATTAGATATCTGTAATTCCACCATTCAGATAACTAATGCTAATAGATTGTTATGCATATAAGTATAATACTTAAATATATTAACATGATTTCATATAAATATTTTATATATCATTATATATAAATATTATACATACTGCAATATGTTAACATTGATTATCTCTGAATAGCCAGTTAATATTATTACATATCTTTCTATGAATCTCCAGGTATTTAAAATTTGCATTTTTACTTAATTATATATAATGTACAGGTATCCTATAACAGTAAATCTAGCCCGTGTAAATTAATAGTAGATATTTTATTTTTAAATGTTCACTCTTATTAAGATTTACTACTATATTTAAAAAAAAATAAGCAAAAATTTACTTTTATACACATTTTAAATTATTTCCTTACAATAAATTTCTCAAAGATGGGTCACTGGGTATGTATTCCTGGATTGATGGATATGAATTATTTAAAACTGCTGATTCATGTTTCCAACATGTTCTAGAAACATAAATTTACACAGACTCAACATATAATTTTGATATTTATTCTTTTCTTTCTCTTATTTGATAAAACGCAAGTATTAAAAGGCTCTAGTGAGGCTGGGGTTGTGGCTCAGTAGTAGAGCGCTTGCCTAGCACGAGCGAGGCCCTGGGTTGGATCCTCAGCACCATATTAAAAAATAAATAAATAAAATAAAGATATTGTGTCCAGTTATAACTAAAAAATAATTTTTTTTAAAAAGGCTCTAGTATAATATGTATTCATTTATATAAGATATTATGATTGAAATTAGTTTTAAAAATTTCATTTGGCAAAAAAAGCTTTTCAAATTGTATTTACAACCAAAAAAAAAAAAAAAAATACAGCTATGACCTTTCCATGCCAATAGCACTCCAACGAATGTGGTGATGTTCCTAAAACCTGCTGTACTTTCTGTAAGAAGTGTGGCAAGCACTAACCCCACAAGGTGACCCAGTAGAAAAAGGGCAAGGAGTCTCTCTGTATGCCCAGGGAAAGTGGTGTTATCACTGGAAGTAGTGGTTATGGTGGAGAGACTAAGCTGAGTTTTCTGGAAGAAGGCTAGAAGTACAAAGAGTGTGCTGAGGCTTGAGTGTGTCAAGACCAACTGCACATCTAAGAGACTGATGGTTACCAAGAGATGCAAGCATCTTGAACTATGAAGAGAGAAGAAAAGAAAGGATCAAGTGATCCACTTCAGAGTTTCATCTTTTATTGTGAAGACAATAAAATCTTGAGGTTGTGTTAAAACAATAGAATTTTTCTAAAAAAAAAAAAGGAGGAATGAAGAATTATGTCAGAATGTTGGTAACTGTTATAACTGGCTGGTGGATGCAGAGAGGAACCATTCTATTATTCACTCTACTTTTGGTATGTTCAAAATTCAGAGTAAAATGTCAAAATAAAATAAAAGCATGCCAATGTGTATCTATGCAGGAGGGTGATACATGATTTTTAGAGATAAGGCATACTCTAAATAACTTAAGGTTTTCACTTCCTTACTACCAACGATTCCATGGTGAGTCTTTATGCTTTCATATTAGTATATTCAAAACTCTACTATGTTGCTAAAATATAAATATTCAGAAAAAAAACTGGTCCATTAAAAAAGTATTAACACTAGTTATTTCTGGGTGATGGGATGTGGCTAGTTATTTTCCTCTTGAGGCTGTTTCTAATCTTTCTTTATATAAACAATAAAACCCAACAAGAAACCAGTGCAGTGGCACATGCCTATAATCCCAATGGCTATGGAGGCTGAGGCAGGAAGATCTCGAGTTCAAAGCCAGTCTCAGCAAAAGCAAGGCACTAAGCAACTCAGCAAGACCCTGTCTCTAAAGAAAATACAAAACAGGGCTAGGAATGTGGCTCAGTGGCCAAGTGCCCCTGAATTCAAATCCTGGTACACCCCCCCCCAAAAAAAAAAACAAGAACCCTATTATTCATCTGGATGTTACATCTAGTTTCTTCTTACCATTTGCCACATTGGCAGCATTTCTACAATCAGTTCTGCATCTACCTCTTCATAATGTTTTCCTAAATTCCATATGAGTTGTTATACAAATTGGTATTTTATTCATATATTCCTGTAAGAGAATTTGGCTTTTGGGTACCATTCATGACTACATTTTTAAATGTAAAACATGGCCTTCTCCGAAGGAAGATGGCGGCGAGGGGAGTGCATTGTCCCCGTGTGCTGCTTCACTGTGTGGGAGTATGACAAGTCAGGACGGCTAAAGGATATCTTGTTAGGAATTTCCAGCAATAGTGGGGTGCTCCGGAACCTGGAGGAAGGATTTCCATCGCACGAGGATCAGCTACGGGGACTCAAACGCGAGAGGTTTGTCGCACGGAGGGTAACACTGCTTATTCAGCAAATCGCCCCGCGGCTAGAATCTGCAGCGTGCGCTGGGATAGAGACGCAGGGTTACAGCGCTGCAGTTTCTGCCAGCCGCGCAAGCACCGTACTCAGGGCTGAATTCTGGGTTCGAGACGGGGGAAGGAAGCGGTCCATCTCGGTTCTCCACACCAGTCAGACCACAGAGGAGGCCAGCAGCCACCATGTTGGTAAACTGACGTCACCACCTCTGTTTTCGACTGACCGCAGCTCATTCAGCCATAGAACAGGTAATTTCAGACTGCAATTCGCCTGCGGCTTGCAGACAGATTGCTAGGGCTCAGCGCCTGGGTGCTTCTTAGAACCTGATCTTATCGGAGTGAATGGCGAGCGCGGGGTGGCCGAGTTCCGGCTCCCGGAACCGCCCTGGCCCAGGGCTGCGGAGCCTGCTTCTTGGACCCTGCTCCTACCAGGGCATACAACAAGCACTAAGCAGCCGAATTACGGCTCCCGGAACTGAGCCCGCGGGGACTGCTTCTTGGAGCTTACATTTATAGGAGCTTACACGGAGCACGGAGCGGCCGAGTTCCGGCTCCCGGAACTTCCCTGGCCCGGGGCTAGGAGCCCGCGGAAACTGCTTCTCGGTCCGGGTCCTGCTGAGGGCCGGTCAGGACTCACCCGGTGCTTTGGTTGCCCGGCAAGGGGAACGAAATGCTGCCATTCGCATAGGATACCAACATGGCAGAGATCTGATGTCTGCAGAAAGCGGCGGAGGAGGGAACTTCATCAATACCAGTGGTGACATAAGCAGTTGGTCTCCTGGTAGGGGGGGTGAGGCACAGTCACCCGAGTCTCCTCAATTTGTGGTCGAGCCAGAGGGAAGGAGCCGGGCCGCCGCCAGCGCCCGGAGCAGGCCCAGCCGCTCGCAAGCGTGGTGACCGCGTGACCCCAATTGGAGAGGGGGCGGAGCGGAGCTGCCACCCGCAACCGCAAGGTGGGCAGACCCGCGACCCAGTGGTACATTGGCGTGGTAGGAGGGGCAAGGCAGAGCCGCGGTTCGCACTGTGACGAAAGAGCGTGCAAGGTAAACAGACCTGTGACAGCCTGGCGGGTCAGGCCCTGTGGCCTGCCAGTGTGGTACACACGTCACCCCAACTGGAGTAGGGGCAGAGCAGATCCTTCTCCCACGCCCGGATCAGGCCCTGCCGGTGTGGTGGTCACGTGACCCCAATTGGAGTGGGGGCGGAGCGGAACCGCCACCCGTGCCCGCAGGGTGAGCAGACCAGTGATCAACCTGCAGATCAGGCCCAGGGGTCCGCAGGCCGGGTAGGAGGGGCAGGGCAGATCCGCCGCCCGCGCCTCCAAGGTAGGCAGACCTACAACAGACCGGCGGATCAGGCCCAGGAGCCTGCCGGCGTGGTACAAACACCACCCTAATTGGAGTAGTGGCAGAGCAGAGTCGCCGCCCGTGCCAGGAACAGGCCCAGCGTCCTGCAGGCGGGGTAGTCACGACACCCCAATTGGAGTAGGGGCAGAGCAGAGCCTCCACCCGTGCCCGAAAGGTGGGCAGATCTGCGAACGACCAGCGGGACAGGCCCAGTGGCCTGCCGGTACGACAGACACATCACCCCATTTGCAGTAGGGGCAGAGTAGAGCCGCCGCCCGCGCCTGCAGGGTAGGCAAACCTGCAACCGACCGGCGGATCAGGCCCGGTGGCCTGCCGGCGTGGTACACTCGTCACCCCAATTGGAGTAGGGGCAGAACAGAGCCGCCGCCAGCTCCCAGAACAGGCCCAGTGACCTGCTGGCGTGGTAGCCACGACACCCCAATTGGAATAAGGAGAGAGCAGAGCCGCCGCCCGCACCTGCAGGAAAGATACGCAAGCAGTATGAAAAGACAAGGAAAGAAAGGACCACAAGCAATGCAGGTCAACGCAACTTTAGAAGAGGTAACAGCTGCAGCAGATGGAATGTCAGATAAAGAATTCAGGATATACATGCTTCAGATGATCTGGAGTATCAAGGAAGACATTAAACAGCAAAATCAGACAATGAAAGATCACTTCGACAACGAATTACGCAAACAAATCCAGGAAGCAAAGGATCAACTATACAGGGAGATAGAGGTTATAAAAAACAAACAAACAGAAATCCTAGAAATGCAGGAAGCAATAAACCAACTCAAAAACTCAATGGAGAATACTACCAGCAGAGTAGAACACTTAGAAGATAGAACATCAGACAATGAAGACAAAGTATTTCAACTGGAAAAGAACATAGACAGCTCAGCAAGACTGTTAAGAAACCATGAGCAGAACATCCAAGAAATATGGGATAACATTAAGAGACCAAACTTAAGAGTCATTGGGATACAGGAAGGTACAGAGCTCCAAACCAAAGGAATGAGAAGTCTATTCAATGAAATAATACAAGAAAACTTCCCAGACTTGAAGAATGAGACAGAATCCCAAATCCTAGAAGCCTACAGGACGCCGAATGTGCAAAATCATAAGAGATCCACACCTAGACACATTATAATGAAGATGCCCAACATACAGAATAAGGAGAGAATTTTAAAAGCTACAAGAGAAAGGAAGCAGATTACATTTAGGGGTAAGCCAATCAGGATAACAGCTGATCTGTCAACACAGACTCTGAAAGCTAGAAGATCCTGGAATAACATATTTCAAACACTGAAAGAAAATGGGTTCCAACCAAGAATTGTGTATCCAGCGAAATTAAGCTTCAGGATGGAGGATGAAATTAAAACCTTCCACGATAAACAAAAGTTTAAAGAATTCGCAGCTAGAAAACCATCTCTTCAAAACATCCTCGCCAAAGCATTACAGGAAGAGGAAATGGAAAATAACAATGAAAACCAACAGTGGGAGGTAGGACAGTAAAGGGGGGGGGAATAATCAAAGAGGAAAACAAACCATGTTTAGTAACAGAAATAAACAAATATGGCTGGAAGAACAACCCATATCTCAATAATAACCCTAAATGTTAATGGCTTAAACTCACCAATTAAGAGACACAGGCTAGTAGAATGGATCACAAAACAAGACCCAACAATATGCTGCCTACAGGAGACGCATTTGATAGGAAGAGACATACATAGGCTGAAGGTGAAAGGTTGGGAAAAATCATATCACTCATATGGACTTCGGAAACAAGCAGGAGTGTCCATACTCATATCAAATAAAATAGATTTCAAGCCAAAGTTAATCAAAAGAGATAAAGAGGGACACTACATACTGCTTAAGGGAACCATACACCAACAAGACATAACAATCATAAATATTTATGCCCCAAACAATGGTGCAGCTATGTTCGTCAAACAAACTCTTCTCAAGTTCAAGAGTCTAATAGATCACCATACCATAATCATGGGAGACTTCAACACACCTCTCTCGCCACTGGACAGATCTTCCAAACAAAAGTTGAATAAGGAAACTATAGAACTCAATAACACTATTAATAACCTAGACCTAATTGACATATATAGAAAAACCACCCAACATCAAGCAGTTACACTTTTTTCTCAGCAGCACATGGATCCTTCTCAAAAATAGATCATATATTATGTCACAGGGCAACTCTTAGACAATATAAAGGAGTAGAGATAATACCATGCATCTTATCTGATCATAATGGAATGAAACTGAAAATCAACGATAAAAGAAGGAAGGAAAAAGCATACATCACTTGGAGAATGAACAATAGGTTACTGAATGATCAATGGGTTATAGAAGACATCAAGAAGGAAATTAAAAAATTCTTAGAGATAAATGAAAACACAGACACAACATATCGGAATCTATGGGACACATTGAAAGCAGTTCTAAGAGGAAAATTCATTGCTTGGAGTTCATTCCTTAAAAAAAGAAAAAACCAACAAATAAATGATCTCATACTTCATCTCAAAATCCTTGAAAAAGAAGAGCAAAACAACAGCAAAAGAAGTAGAAGGCAAGAAATAATTAAAATCAGAGCTGAAATTAATGAAATCGAAACAAAAGAAACAATTGAAAAAATTGACAAAACTAAAAGTTGGTTCTTTGAAAAAATAAACAAAATCGACAGACCCTTAGCCATGCTAGCGAAGAGAAGAAGAGAGAGAACTCAAATTACTAGCATACGGGATGAAAAAGGCAATATCACAACAGACACTTCAGAAATACAGAAGATAATCAAAAACTATTTTGAATCCTTATACTCCAACAAATTAGAAGATAGTGAAGGCATAGATAAATTTCTTAAGTCATATGATCTGCCCAGATTGAGTCAGGAGGATATAGAAAACCTAAACAGACCAATATCAATTGAGGAAATAGAAGAAACCATAAAAAGACTACCAACTAAGAAAAGCCCAGGTCCAGATGGGTATACAGCAGAATTTTACAAAACCTTTAAAGAAGAACTAATACCAATACTTTTCAAGCTACTTCAGGAAATAGAAAAGGAGGGAGAACTTCCAAATTCATTCTATGAGGCCAACATCACCCTGATACCTAAACCAGACAAAGACACTTCAAAGAAAGAAAACTACAGACCAATATCTCTAATGAACCTAGATGCAAAAATCCTCAATAAAATTCTGGCGAATCGGATACAAAAACATATCAAAAAAATTGTACACCATGATCAAGTAGGATTCATCCCTGGGATGCAAGGCTGGTTCAATATACGGAAATCAATAAATGTTATTCACCACATCAATAGACTTAAAAATAAGAACCATATGATCATCTCGATAGATGCGGAAAAAGCATTTGACAAAGTACAGCATCCCTTTATGTTCAAAACTCTAGAAAAACTAGGGATAACAGGAACATACCTCAATATTGTAAAAGCAATCTATGCTAAGCCTCAGGCTAGCATCATTCTGAATGGAGAAAAACTGAAGGCATTCCCTCTAAAATCTGGAACTAGACAGGGATGCCCTCTCTCTCCACTTCTGTTCAACATAGTTCTCGAAACACTGGCCAGAGCAATTAGACAGACGAAAGAAATTAAAGGCATAAAAATAGGAAAAGAAGAACTTAAATTATCACTATTTGCAGATGATATGATTCTATACCTAGCAGACCCAAAAGGCTCTACAAAGAAACTATTAGAGCTAATAAATGAATTCAGCAAAGTGGCAGGATATAAAATCAACACGCATAAATCAAAGGCATTCCTGTATATCAGCGACAAATCCTCTGAAATGGAAATGAGGACAACCACTCCATTCAAAATATCTTCAAAAAAAAAAAAATACTTGGGAATCAACCTAACAAAAGAGGTGAAAGACTTATACAATGAAAACTACAGAACCCTAAAGAGAGAAATAGAAGAAGATCTTAGAAGATGGAAAAATATACCCTGTTCATGGATAGGCAGAACTAACATCATCAAAATGGCGATATTACCAAAAGTTCTCTATAGGTTCAATGCAATGCCAATCAAAATCCCAATGGCATTTCTTGTAGAAATAGAGAAAGCAATCATGAAATTCATATGGAAAAATAAAAGACCCAGAATAGCAAAAACAATGCTAAGCAGGAAGTGTGATTCAGGCGGTATAGCGATACCAGACTTCAAACTATACTACAGAGCAATAGTAACAAAAACAGCATGGTACTGGTACCAAAACAGGCGGGTCAACCAATGGTACAGAATAGAGGACACAGAAACCAATCCACAAAACTACAACTATCTTATATTTGATAAAGGGGCTAAAAGCATGCAATGGAGGAAGGATAGCATCTTCAACAAATGGTGCTGGGAAAACTGGAAATCCATATGCAACAAAATGAAACTGAATCCCTTTCTCTAGCCATGCACAAAAGTGAATTCAAAATGGATCAAGGAGCTTGATATCAAATCAGAGACACGGCGTCTGATAGAAGAAAAAGTTGGCTACGATCTACAGTCGGTGGGGTCGGGCTCCAAATTCCTCAATAGGACACCCATAGCACAAAAGGTAATAACTAGAATCAACAAATGGGACTTACTCAAACTAAAAAGTTTTTTCTCAGCAAAAGAAACAATAAGAGAGGTAAATAGGGAGCCTACACCCTGGGAACAAATCTTTACTCCTCACACTTCAGATAGAGCCCTAATATCCAGAGTATACAAAGAACTCAAAAAATTAGACAATAAGAAAACAAACAACCCAATCAACAAATGGGCCAAGGACCTGAACAGACACTTCTCAGAGGAGGACATACAGTCAATCAACAAGTACATGAAAAAATGCTCAACATCTCTAGCTGTCAGAGAAATGCAAATCAAAACCACCCTAAGATACCATCTCACTCCAGTAAGATTGGCAGCCATTAGGAAGTCAAACAACAACAAGTGCTGACGAGGATGTGGGGAAAAGGGTACACTTGTACATTGCTGGTGGGACTGCAGATTGGTGCAGCCAATTTGGAAAGCAGTATGGAGATTTCTTGGAAAGCTGGGAATGGAGCCACCATTTGACCCAGCTATTCCCCTTCTTGGTCTATTCCCTAAAGACCTAAAAAGAGCATGCTACAGGGACACTGCTACATCGATGTTCATAGCAGCACAGTTCACAATAGCAAGACTGTGGAACCAACCTAGATGCCCTTCAATAGACGAATGGATAAAAAAAATGTGGCATTTATACACAATGGAGTATTACTCTGCATTAAAAAATGACAAAATCATAGAATTTGCAGGGAAATGGATGGCATTAGAGCAGATTATGCTAAGTGAAGCTAGCCAATCCCTAAAAAACAAATGCCAAATGTCTTCTTTGATATAAGGAGAGTAACTAAGAACAGTGTAGGGACGAAGAACAGGAGAAGAAGA
The DNA here is from genome assembly GCF_047511675.1 of Marmota flaviventris. NCBI lineage: Eukaryota > Metazoa > Chordata > Mammalia > Rodentia > Sciuridae > Marmota > Marmota flaviventris. Next base: position 135,334,507 of record NC_092501.1, on the reverse strand, counting down.
TTAACATTTAACAGGGATGAGAGGTGGGAGGGAAACGGAGAGAGAAGGAAAATTGCATGGTAATGGAAGGAGACCCACAGGGTTATACAGTGGAGGAGGTAGAGAGAGAGGAGGGGAGGGGAGGGGAGAGGTGGGGAGGGGGGAGGGTGGAGGATGGGAAAGGCAGTGGAGCACAACAGACACTAGTATGGCAATTTGTAAATCAATGGATGTGTAACTGATGTGATTCTGCAATCTGTGTATGGGGTGAAGGTGGGAGTTCATAACCCACTTGAATCAAAGTGTGGAATATGATATGTCAAGAAATTTGTAATGTTTTGAACAACCCACAATAAAAAATTAAAAAAAAAAAAAAAAGTTTAAAATGAAATGCAAAAAAAAAAAAAAAAAACATGGCCTTCTCCTTGGAATTGATATACGGCAGTATTCAGTTGTTCCAAAAGTATATATTGAGCACCTAATATTTGTACTACTTTAGTGATAAGGTTCCTTTTCTAGTGAAACTTATCTTCCACTGGGGCAGAAAGCAGTGACTAATTTAGATAATATGTACCTAAATTCCACCCGAGCCAATTTCCAATTTCCAAGGTAACAGGACTATATATCTTTAAGAACCGCAAATTTAATCTTTTCAGATAAAAGTCATTCTCCAACTCCTATATCCCTCCAACTCCTATATCCTATAGCCCTTCCTGCCTTTTATCTCTTGATAATCATTGGGTTATTAAGATTCTGAAAATTTCTGTGATTAGCACAAAAATCACATTTATTAAGATCAACATTTAAATCTTCTAGAATGGAGGTGGCCAGTGAGTTAAAGCCAACTTGCTAACTGTTTTTTTACCTTTTTAAAGGGAGGAGATGGGAAGGAGGAAGAGAGGAAGAGGAAGAAACAAAACATAAGTGACTCAAAAAGTCTAAAATATTGATTATCACTCTAACAGAAAATTTTGCTGTTCCTTATCCGCTTTTGAATTAGATTTGTTGGCATTAGAACATAGCTCTCAGAGCCAGCTCTAGTCCTGAGTCACCTTCTTTAATAATTCAGGAAACACACTGATATACTGAGAAAGACTCCTGAAACTTTTGTTATATACAGAGTATATATGTTATGTTATTATATATACTATACATGTAACTTTTATATATAATTATATAATCTGGATATATAATAAAAATTATTTTTTAAACTGCCCTTTTATTTTTGCATTCTTCCTCATTTAATTTTCACAAAAATCTCAGCAATCTCCAAAGATAAAACAAATAGACTAGCCTCTAACTTGTCCACATGGTCCATTTAAAAAAATAAAAAAGGAAAACAGTAACTGTCTTGTACTTTTAAGGAACAACTAAATGAAGCATATACATATGAAATATTGGTGCACCCAAACTACAACTGGCTAAATCATTTGAAGGCAAAGTGACATCATGGTCATTAGTAAGAAATCACTCTAGACTGAGCTGGGTATGTGTGTGTGTGGTTAGGATCTGCTTCCTATAGTGTTTCCTAATACAATTTTACTTTGATGTTACTCTCATGTTATTACCACTAGACATTTGTAGGGTTAAAAACAAAACTTGTTTATCTATGCCTCAATGAGAATTTAAGGTCTAAATCATGGCCTAAGGAATTACTCCGATTAAGAAATACAGACTTTTTGTCATCTATTTTTGCCTGTTCAGGGATTTGGGATTTTATTTTGAATACTTAATCCATGAAATAAGTAGTCATCACAGATTTTGCTTAAAAAAATCATTACAAAACCAAACATATTTTCATTAAACAAGGCAGAATAACCACTGATTAGGAAATTTAAAAGATAGGAGGAAAGCTTTGCACATTAAAAAACTGATGTAGGGGAGATCCTGGGACAATTAACCCCACCAATATACATAATTACAAGGCACCAATAAAAAAAATGGAAAAAAATGATATGAAAAGAGAACACAAATAAAATATATGGAACTAATATGAAAATTGTTAGAGTCTGTAAAAAAGTCAAAATAACACCTGGCATTTTGCCAGGGGAATGTTAGAGTTTGTAAACAAGTCTGGATGGTGCCTGGCAAAATGCCAGAGGGAGTGGTTTGAGAAGTAACAAAAGCGAGCCATTAAGTGTAGAGATTCCTTATTGGTTGACTGATGTATCTAGTTTATGCTAATTAGATAAGCTCTGTGGAATGTATAAATACTGCTCCTGTCCTGCAATAAACGGCTCCTACTCCTGCTGTATCAACGTACACAAGTTATTCGTCACCCCCCGGTTATTTTGCTGCAGCCGGACTGCGGCAGAAAATATTCTATTTTACTTTTGTGTGAAATAATGAGCTCTACTTAAATTACATTTATTTTTAAAACCTTAAAAGAACAATTATCTTCAGAGATAACTTTTCTAAACTGACCTTGTAAGAAAAGTGACTAGACATGTAACCCAGTTAATCTAAAAGGAAATATAAGTATGAAAAGGGAGCAAATTAAAAAAAAATAAGTTTGGCATAGAAGATATTGAAAATGTTACTGGAAAAAAATACTTAAGCACTTAAAATATTGTCAAAAGGCATTAAAGTTAACTACTGACATCTAGTAAATCACTTATGTAACTTTAAGACAGGACCATGAAACCCATGTTCTTTTTTGGGAGGGTATGGGAGGTAGTGGGGATTGAACTCAGAGGCTCTTAACCATTCTCATCCCCAGTCCTTTTTTAATATTTTATTTAGAGTCAGAGTCTTGCTGAGTTGCTTAGGGTCTCATTAAGTTGCTGAGGTTGGCTTTGAATTTTCAATCCTCCTGCCTCAGCCTCCCAAACTGCTGAGATTACAGGCATGCGCCACCATGCTTGGATCCATGTTCTTGTTCATTACTTCCAGTTTTATTCCAGTTACTCCTTTTTTAGGAATTAGGGGAATCCATGTAAGGAATGCTTATCACATTTGTGGCTTAAGTGAATTAAGAAGGAAATAGCAATTGCATTAGAGACTGAAATTTGACAAGCTGATATATAATGGGGATAGAGTCATATTTCCACTCTGGAATAAAAAGCAAAAGAAACACCAACTGTATCAGCAGAACGATGGGGAGACAGAGTTCAATGGCAATGTAATGTAGTAAGAAAATTCACACAAACTGAAGCCATGGCATTGGAAAATTACCAGAATGATAAGAAAGAGAAACATACTATATTTAAAAATTTGAAGAACTGATGATAGCCCCAATAGAGAAGACAAATGGAAAATAGTTTTGACTCTCTGAAGGGCTGTCACACCACAAAGTTGGCTGTTTTGTGCAGCAATAAAAGCAGCAACTAGAAGGGGTGGTTAAAAGGAGACAGACTGCACGCAATGTTAAGAGGAATTTTATAACTGAGTGGAGACAGAATGGGCTGCTTGAACATCATTAGAGCTATACAAAGCAGAAACTCAAAAGACTACTCATACTTCCCAGTCACCAGGAGGTGAGAAGGTCAGGAGATTTGCGTTTCTAAAAATTATTATTAAATTTTCTGTTTTTGGTTTAGTATGTTCACTTTTTTCCACTGTTTGGTTTTTGCTATAATTAATAGGAATTATTTTAGTATATAACAAAAATATTTGCTTCTAAAACTAGGTCTATCTCATTAGGGACAGTCCTATCTATTTGTCTTCTTTTGGCCTTCAATCTTACTTTGTAAATTCTCTCTAATCTCTGTGTTGCTGAATTCTAATTTTCATTAAGAATTTTGTCTTTAGCCAAAATACTCACATGTAATTTTATCCTTTTCCTTGAATGACACTGCCTTTCAGATAGAGTTATCAGTTATCTTCTTTTTTAAAAAAAAATTTTATATTTTAGTTATAGTTGGACACAATGCCTTTATTTTTATGTGGTGCTGAGGAGCAAACCCAGAGCCTTGCATGTGCTAGACGAGTATTCTACTACTGAGTCGTTTTTGTGGTTTTTTTTTTTTTTTTAAATATTTTTTAGTTGTAGTTGGACACAATACCTTTATTTTACTTATTTATTTTTATGTGGTGCTGAGGATTGAGCCCAGGGCCTCACACGTTAGGCAAGTGCTCTACTGCTAAGCCACAACCCCAGGCCGGTTATCTTCTTTTGTATTAAACTATCTTTAGTTTTTTTTTTTTTGGTAGTAAAGTGTTGATGTAACTGCCATTTATTTATTTTATTTGCGTAGATTAACATGGGCAGCTCTCCTACCATACATATGGATTGTCCTTGATACGTTTCTACTTTTGTGACACTTGTTCTTCCCTTAGAACTAGTGTTTCAAGGCCTGAGTGTTACATGGAGGGGAAGTAAAGAGGGAGGAGGCTTGTGTGGCATTGTTGGCTTACTCAGGCTCCTTGCTATAACTTTTGTCAGGTGTCCTGAACAGGGGTACACTCCATTGAGGAAAGGATCTAATCTCTTGGATCTGTGCTCACAACTTAGCTTGAAACCCTGACATTGGCAAGCCCTAGCAAATTCTCTTGCTTCTGCTGAGATCCTGGCATACTGTATTGCAGAAGATAAGTGTACTGCATGATGTTGTCTAAGGGTCCTCCTTCATTCTCTCAGTTAGGTTCGTTGTAGACTGAGAAGTGTTTTGTAAAAGTTCAGGATTTGATAAGTTTACCTTCTTTCTCTAAAAGGTTTTTGAATGGTGGGAACGGCACCAGGATTTTCTTTCCTCAACCTCCATTTTTTAAATCTATGCCTTAAAGTTATATTTAACCTTTGTGAATTTATTTTTGCTTGCTTCATCAAATACAAGATTCTGATTCAGGTTCATTTCACATTTTCATCTAGAAGTCTCAGGCTATGCTTTTAAATAAGACCTCACTAACTGTGCATAATATTAAAACTCTAGCTGGACATAGTGGCACATGCCTATAATCTCAGCAGCTTGGGAAGCTGAGGCAGGAGGAATGTGAATCAAAGCCAGCTTCAGCAAAAAAATAAGGCTTAAGCAATTCAATGAGACCCTATGTCTAAATAAAGTATAAAAGGGCTGGGATGTGGCGCAGTGGTTGAGTGCCCCTGAGTTCAATCCCTGGTATTCAAAACAAAACAAAAAAAATCAAAAAAACAAGAACACTCTGGCAGAAGCAATTAGAAATCAAGCGATAGATATGGTCAGAATATTAAATAAGTAAGTGTCCAGAATATCTGTGAATGTTTATAACAAAACACTTAGCTCCGCTATGGGACTATAACACTCATAGAGCAATTTTTCACCAAACAACAAAAAAGTAAACAACCAACCCTGATTTTTCAACTTATAGGAAAATTCTTTTTAAATTTTTAGACCCTATATTCCTTTTTTTTTTTTTTTTTTGGTACCAGGGACTGAACCCAATGGCAATTAACCACTAAGCCACATCCCCAGCCTTTTTATTTTGAGACAGGGTCTCACTAAGTTGCTGAGGCTGGCTTTGAACTTTCTCTTGCCTCAGCCTTCCAAGCCAATGGGATTGCCGGTGTATAACACCATGCCTAGTTAGATCTTACATTCTTGATTGAATATCATTAACACTATATTTTTATACTCACAGGCCAAGGCTGTAGATCATTTAGTCCCTTTTCTAATTTCTCAACATCTGGAAACTTTGTGGCTCCATCAGCATCTGCCATTAGGATCTTTTTTCCTCGAGAACTGAATACACCCTATATTTAAAAATTCCAAGTAAAATAAAGTTACTTAAAAATGATTAAATTCAATGACATTTCAATTTATTTGCTTTACTCAAATACCTAAGATTGAAATACTAGGTGTAAAATGGTAGTAGGTCAAAGTTCACTGTTATTCTTGCTAACATGTTCCTTAACGTATTTATTGGTATTTATTGCCTATTTCATTTTTAAAAACTTGTTAGGTCATACTACTAACACACTGGAAAATATCAAGTTAGTAAAATACGTTTGGATAAATAAAAAGTATTCTGCATCACTAAGAATAATAAAATATCTATCATATATATGTGGATATACACACACACACATACATTTATCAAATGTATTATTATATGTGTGTTATGGTGCTTAAAAAGAATCAAGGACTACTTAAAGCGGCATATAAAGATCATGTTAAAATGGAAAGATTGAACAAAAATAACATTTGCAGATTTGCTATAAAGTAAATCATAAGGTTATAGATCTTTAATATTCTTTATTAAATGTAAAGCTTTTAAATTAATCACTAAATAAAGACATAGAATGTCACTAAAATTTAGAAAGTGTGCAAATACTATATATTTGGACCATATCCAAATACTATTTTATTATTTGAAGAGTGTGACATTTAGCAAAATTATGCTAATCAATTTTGAATTTTTGAATTAATCTTTTGCATAAATTATGGATATACAATTTTGTACATTTCACACAGAAATAAACTGTACATTGACTCAATTTCTATGGTGTATCCTAGTGAGTTCATTGCTTCTCAAATGTAAATATATTTGTGTTTGTGTTTTTTAGAAGGGTGGGTCTCACTATGATGCTCAGGCTGGACTTGAACTCAGGGCTCAAGTGATTATCCCACCTCAACCTCTTGAGTACCTATAACTTATAGGCATAGGCAATCAAGCCTGCTTTATTCATGGTTTGTACAGTGAAATGCAGCTTTGATAATATAGTGTGACTGTAGATAAGATACATCTAAATATAGACAGAAATTTAATCATTTATTCTATGACAGAATAAACCCAGTGATTATTATCGGTGATGGCCCTTTATCAAACCCATTAAGGTTATGTGTAAAAAAGCAGAAAATAAGAAGTTACCAAATTTAGCTTCTAAACATGTATGATGTTACAGAAAAGAAAAAGCATTATAAGGTACAAAATCTGGAGCTTAGTTTGAAATGAGAAAAAAACAACAATAAAGGACTAATCATTTAAATAACACATTATAATGGTGAACTGGAGGTTATTATTTAGCATTAATGGAGAATTGCACTCAAACTTGTGGAAGCTTCATCTTTTGTTTTTTTTGTAAGGCTTCTTTAGAGCCTGCTATTATCCCATTCTACATATAGATATACATGGCCTGTGTGTCATTTCCAAACTCCTAGAAAAGGTTCTGTTTTCCCTGATTATCAGACCCAATTCTGTCTCATTTCTAACATCTCCCACTTATGCTTCCTCCTCTTCTGTTGTGTCACTATCATAACCTAAATAAATATTCATTATACCTTGACTTTAGGCTCCCAGCCTAAAGTTAATGACCTGAACCCATCCACTCTCAGGCCTTATCTCCATAGTCAAGCCTCATGTACAACTGGTAAGTCCCTTGTTGCGATCTGTCGACATTGCTATGTTTTTGATCATGTTCCTTCTCTGCAAAGATCCCTCTTCCCTACTTCCATAAAGATAATTCCTAACCTTCCTTGAAGACTCCATTCAGAATTACCTTCTATGGGAAGTCTCTGCTGTTCCCTACTAGAGGGTGGTGTCAGCACTGAGTATATACTTCTATCAAAGCATTTATAACACTATCTGAAAACTGTTTCCCTGCAAAATTATGATATCCTTATGGACAGAATGGGCATCTTGCATCTTAGTATCTCTAATGAGGTACAATGTTGGCTAAACAAATGGACAGATTTAAAACCCATCATGATAACTGCATCAATTCTATATTATTTCTTTCTCTCTTTCTTTTTTTTCATAGTGCTGGGAATTGAACCTAGGGCCTACGTATGCTAGGAAAGTACTCCACCAACACCCCCAATCCCAATCCTATTTCCCTTTTCTCTCTTTGGCCTAACCTGTGACTTAGAGTGAACTTGCTGATTCTAGTACATATTCTATGAGTTCCTGCTTCAGTCTTTCCTGGCTTTGTTGACTGGCCTTCCCTTCTCAAATATAGAGGGTAAAAGCATGAATTTCACAGTTAACTAACCTACTCCAAATATTGATTCTAATATCTATGTGACCTTGAATTACCAATCCATGCCTCACTTTCCTCATCTATATAATCAAAATGATGGGACCTAATTTATGAGAAATTTTGAGGAGGATCACAAGTGATAATTATGTTGAGCCGGGGATGGTGGCACATGCCTATAATTCCAGTGGCTTGGGAGGCTGAGGCAGGAGGATCGTGAGTTCAAAGCCAGCCTCAGCAATGGCAAGGTGCTGAGCAACTCAGTGAGACCCTGTCTCTAAATAAAATACAAAATAGGGCTGGGAATGTGGCTCAGTGGTTGAGTACCTGTGAGAAGATAATTATGTTGAGGTGGTTAATTTACTCTTCAGTTCAAAATAAGCAATCAGTAAGTAAATGGAACCTAGTTTCACCATCACCAGAGACCTAGCCTCAGTGACACCTCTTTTGTGATATCTGCTATTTTCCTCAAGTGGCTGAGACTGTTAGTTACCTACCCAAGAATCACTCTTTCCTTTTTGCTTTTGAATGGAATTCTAATTTGGTTGGGAATGAAAATATTAGAAAAAAATTCTCAGTCTTCCTTGGAAATCAGGGTTGCCCGTGATATTGTTCTGGCTCATGAGATGTAAGTAAAAGTTATTGGGTGGAGCTTCTGGGAAAGCTCCTCAAAAGGGGGCAAACTTGCTGGCATACATCTTTCCCCCTTCCAATTTGGAATGTGGATGCAATGGCTAAAAGGGAGGAGCCCAGTTTCCTGATGACACCATAGAGCTACTGAACAAACAAGCCTTCTCTTCAAGGGGAAAAAATAAACCTCAAAGTCATTTAAGCCACTATGTTATCCAAATTTTCTAGATTTTTTATTTTACTTTCATCATAACTTAATCTCTACCTGAAATGCCTCAGCTGAAAGTAGCCTCTTTTGACGGGGACTTTCTTAGCACTTCATCTGTACTTCATTTCTAAGTCTTTTTCACTTATCAAAATGCTTATCTTTCCTAATAGATTGTAGATTCCACTAGGAGAGACTCATGTAGGATTTACCTTGGTTCATGCTACCAATCTCAATATTCTACCTTCATACTGGTAAAACTTAATACACAAAAACATTGTGTAAAATGTAAAAAAAAAAAAAAAAAAAATCATATAATCTTATTATTTGGCAAATATGTCAAACATACACAGAGGTATAACATTTTAAACTTTAAGACAAAGATATTTTTGTGAATCAGGCAGTATGTTACAGATATGTCATGAAGTTCAGATTTGATTAAGATATATAAAGTTATATAAAAACATAATGTAGCTAACTCAAAATATTGGTATTCATGCAGCCAGTATTACAATCTGCAAAAGAAGTTGTTCAAAATACCTTTCCATTTTAGATAAAAATTTGAAGTATATATATTACCATCCTAATAGCTCCTCCTTTTCCACGATTCTTCACCAGTGTTATCACTCGTACTTTGTCACTTCCATATTTCTGACAATATTTGAAAGCTACCTGTCAAATTATAAAAAAGTCAGAAAAAAATTAACTGGAAAATGATAAATGTCTGGGGTGATACATATGCCAGTTATCCTGATCTGATTATTATACATTATATATGTTAATGAAATGCCACATTGTATTCCACACACACGTATAATTACTATGTGTCAATTTAAAATATATATATTAATAAAAAAATAAAGAAATAAGTTTGAAAATCAACTTGGATTCCAAAAATTTTATAAACTGGGTTTTTCATTTGGACTCAAACACTGCAACTCTGTTTTACCCTTTCTTGTGACTAGATTCTATCCACTGTACACACTGGCAGTCCGAGTTGTAGAGCTCCTGGAGCCAAGATACAACAATGAACCACTTATTAGTCACTGAAATCACAATATAATTCCTTACAAAGACCCAGCAGAATAGATAGCTACTGTCTCTTCCTGACTCCTTGACCTAAGCTGAGCTGTCAAAAAAGGAAAGCCATGTGTTAACTTCAACCCCCTACCCCCGCCAAAAAAAGTCAAACTTATGACAGGGCCCTTGATGCTGTTTCATGACTTGTTTACTTATTTTAGTCAGTAGTCTATCTTATTTACCAGAGAAGTTTTCTGTAACTTCTGTAGTTTGTGGACTATTTTCCCCAATTCTTTTTCTAAAAAAAAAAAAAAAATATATATATATATATATATATATATATTTAGTTGTTGATGAACCTTTATTTTATTTTTATGTGGTGCTAAGAATTGAATCCAGTGCCTCACACATACTAGGCAAGAACTCTACCACTGAGCCACAACCCCAGCCCCTCTCCCAATTTTCATTCAAATTCCTCTCAGTAGAAAAGGACACTATAACTTGTCCTTTTCTTTGAAATCTTCCATTTCTTCTTTTCCACTGACTCCTGCACAAGCTTGCTTAAGCCTCCAGCATCCTAATTTTTTTTTACTGTTATTTCACTATTCACTTAAGCAACTACCATTACTCTGATTTATAATCAAAGTTATGGGCTGGGGATGTAGCACATGTAGAGTGCCTGCCTAGCTTGTCCTGGGTTTAATTAGCACCAATCCCCTACCCCTGCCAAAAAAAGTCAAACAGTAATCTACATTTGCTACCTGCATTTCTTCATCTGTTATAGCATGGCTCATGCCCTTTACTTCCCCACATCCCCATTCTACCAATGTTGTCCCACTGAAGGCGCCCTCACCCCCTTAACTTTTGACAATCATTTTTTGTAGACAGCTAAGAAGCTATTCTCAGTCTGGCATTTTTCCCTTCTCCCCTAACTGTAACTTTTCAGTTTTCATCACTAACTTCTTTTCCGTGGCTTGCTCCTTTAATGCTGATAATCCCCCAAGTACCCTACATTGTACAACTGCATAGCTTATGGGCAGTCTTTGGTCACTTCTCAACAAATAAGCACAATGGGTTTAATTACTTAACATGGGTTTAATTACTGCTTATATTATGTTTAAGATCTCACATATTTATAGTCCAGACTTCTTCCCTTTGTCACCTAGATGTATATTAGATACAAAAATTCCAGAATTTCAATCATCTGCTCCTACTTTTGCTCATTCTAAATTTCTCATAAAGCAAATGGCATCATCATTTAGCTCAAGTTAAAAACCTGAGACTCATTTTCCATTTCTATCATCTATTACAATTTAGTGGCTACTAACTCATCAAATTGATTCTAAAATGCCTCTTGAGCCAGGTGTGGTGATGACACCTATAATCCCAATTACTCTAAAGGTTGAGGCAGAAGGATCATAAGTTTGAGGTCAGCCTGAGCAATTTAGCAAGATTCTATCTCAAAATAAAATAAAAAGGACTGGGGATGTAGTTTAGTGGTAGAGTGCCCCTAGGTTCAATTCCTAGTACTGAGAATAGAATAAAATAGTATAAAAATAGAATAGAATAAAAAATGCCTCTTGACTCCATAGTATCCTATCCCCTGAAGTCTCCGTGTCTCTTGCCTCCCTAATTCACTCCCCTTTCTAATATGAAAATAAATCAGTTCTTAGAAGCCCTGTTCAAAAAGTTTCCATGATGACCTACTTTTTAAAAGAAGTTCCTCATCATGGCATATGAAACCCTCTGCAATGTGGGCCTCACATAACTTTTTAGCCTTAGCTCTCCATGCTGCTGCATTAGCACTTTGTGTATCAGCAGTATTTGAGGTCTCCAGAACATATTTAAACCTTTCCCTAGAACATGCTTTCCTTCATGTCAACCTGTCAGGCCAGATTAGATTTAGCTCAAATACCAGTTCTTTTTCTTGGCTTCCATGCTCGTCCTCAATTTTTCCAGGAAAAAAGAAGTATAATCATTTTTTTTTTCTTTTTGGTACAAGGGATTGAACCCAGGGGTGCTTAACCACTGAGCCTCAGCCCCAGACCTTTTAAATATTTTATTTAGAGACAGGGTCTTGCTGAGTTGCTAAGTATCTCGCTAATGCTAAGGATGGCTTTGAACTCATGATCCTTCTGCCTCAGCCTCCTGAGTTGCTGGGATTATAGGTGTGAGCCAGCCAGAAAAGAAGTATAATCTTTATTTACTCTTAAGTTTTAGGTAGACACAATATCTTTATTTTACATTTATGTGGTGCTGAGGCTCGAACTCAGTGCCTTGCGCATGCTAGGCGATCGCTCTACCACTGAGCCACAACCCCAGCCCCAAGAAGTATAATCTTTTTTTTTTATTTTTAAAAAAATTTTTTAAAAAATGTTTTAGTTGTTGATGGACATTTATTTTAATTATGCGTGGTGCTGAGAATCAAACCCAATGCCTCACACATGCTAGGCAAGCGTGCTACCACTGAGCCATAGCCCCAGCCTCCCAAGAAGTATAATCTTAACACTAATATTGTATTTGCTTTTGCTCTGAAAGTATTTTCCCATTCAACTGTTACTTATCACATAATAGGTCTTCCTCCACAGCAGTGACTTACTTAAAGGCAAAGGTTAATACATTTATTCCTTATTTTCCACAGGGATTTATTCAGGACCTCCCAGGATACTGAAATCCAAGGATGCTCAAATCCCATATATAATATGGCATACTGTTTGAACAAAATCTACACATATCTTCCTGTACACTTTAAATCAACTTATAGTACTAAATACAATGCAAATACTATGCAAAATAGTTGTTATACTATATTTTGGGGGGAATAATCACAAGGAAAAGAAACTCTACACATATTCAGTATAGGTGCATTTGTGTGTGTGTGTGTGTGTGTGTGTGTGTGTGTGTGTGTGGTGGGATTGAACCCAGACCCCTAAGCATACTAAGAAAGCACTCTACAACTGAGCCACATCCCTAGCCCCTGATGCAAGTTTTCAAAAGTATTTTCAAATTAATGGTTGGTTGAATCTGCAGGCATGGAACCCACAGATATGAAAGGCCAGCTGTATTTGTAGTGCCTGACAGTAGGGAATTTACCACTCTCAATGAACAAATGTGGCCATGGACCCTTATATGTACTCTTACTGGAGCACCATGACAGGTACCATTACTTAGTTGCCCACCTAACAAGCATGTTCCCTTTTTCCTTGCAGACATGGCCACAATCTTGCACAGTGACAATGTGTGCAGCCCTAGGGAATGAATCCTAACTGATCTAAATCTTTGCCAAGTACTTCCCAAGCTTCTAAGTAAGTCGGTAGCCCTTTCTCCAAGTTCTGGCTCATGAACTCTGGTATAAGTGTCCTAGGATTATAGGTATGAGAGGGACATCTCCCAGAGGTAAGACCTCCCAGAGATAAATCATGATGGAGCCTGCCAAAGGGCATACTTGAACCCAGTGGCAGATATGAGGAGAGGTTCCAATTTTAATGACAGCTTTAGAAATCTGCAAGTCAGGGTGGAATACAAAGAAATTACACTTAGGGAAAAAAGGAAGTACAAATTGGTGGGCAAAGAGGCCACAGTGAAATGTGGTTGGGTATATTCCCTACCTATCTGGTGATCTTCAAAGCCTCCCTAACCATGAGAAACAGTGGAACAATAAGTGTATTTTCCATAAATAAAATCTGAGCCAGGCACAGTGGTACACGCTTATACTCCCAGTGGCTGGGGAGGCTGAGGCAGGAGGATCATGAGTTCAAAGCAGCCTCAGCAAAAGCAAGGCGCTAAACAACTCAGTGAGACCCTGTCTCTAAATAAAAATACAAAATAGGGATGGGGATGTGGCTCAGTGGTTGAGAGCCCCTGAGTTCAATCCCCAGTACCAATAAATAAATAAATAAAATAAAATCTGTTTTTTCCTACTTCCCACACTATAACATCAGACAGTATTAGGCACAGCTTTAACTAAAGAAAGATTTCACATGTACTAAATTATCCCAGATTTTCTACCTACTGGCAAGATTAAGAGCACATGTATTTACCTTTGAAGTCTGGTCTTTACTGCCATCATCAACTACTATCACCTCATAAGTGAATGAAGGATCTTGTTTCTGCAAGAAGAAAAAATAAACTAGCACAATAGTCAAGAATTTTAATAAAACTGTAATTAAGAAACAACTGTTTTAGTGTTAATATGTACAGATAGAAGCCAGGTACTTTTGGTGCCCACTGGAGAGAGGCTACAAGTGTATGGGAAAAAAACCCAGGAAGACTGAAGTTGGAGAGAGCATATTCCAATGGTTGGACCACTCCTTAGTCTTATAACCATGGGCACCTTAACTTTTTGGCCCATTTTCTAATTCATGGTGGCTGACATAAAGATCATATGTAATAGAAGAGGTAGATACTTCACACATACTAAGGGCTCACTCTGCTTTCTTTTTTCTCTAAATTTAATTTTTAAGTAGGTAATAGTTCCCTTTCTTTTAACAAGTCTTCTTTCTTCCCTTTATAAAAAAAACTCCCAAAGCAAAGTAAATCAAAATGAAAAATTTTCTAAAAACCAAAAAAAACAATAAAGAACAAAACAAACAAAAAAAAACCAAGTTATAAAGCTCACTTGATTCTTAGCCTTTCCAAGGATTCTAAAGGCAATTAATGCTATTAACAAAGGGTATGTGTTACTTTCTTGTCTTCGTGAAGAAAAAAGGTGAAAATACCTGAGAGGGCAGCTTTAGAGAATAATAAAGAAACAAAAGAATTTCAATCTAAAAGAAGTCTTTTAAAAACATACCTCTTTTTAAAAAAGTTACGGAAGTAAAAACTGCATTGTTCAGTCATACAAAATGTGCAGATGTGCACTGTCACTTAACTTTAGATACATCACCAGGAGGATAAAAACTGGATAGGAGGATACACAAAGAGAAATTTCAGCTTTCTGATTTGTCCTGGGTTACCTCCTGGCTGGCCTATGGAGGTGGCCTCCTATGTACTGCTGATGGCTAGCAGAGGGAGCCAGAAGGTGGTTCAGGGATCAGTGTGGCCAGTACTGTCTCTCATGGTGCATCTAGCTTGGTCTGGTTTTAACTGGAAACATCAAACTGAAAAAGAAAGTAAGATACCTGTCTCTTCTCTAGGTAGCCCAGGGCTTCATCCATCATCACAGGCACTTAAAGGAAAAAAAATTGAAAATTAGTTACCAAGCCCCAGCATACTACATTTATGTATGGAACAAGTCCCAATTTATTTGACAACTCCTTTCACAGTCCCTCCAGAGTCATTCTCATCTGTAATATCTGTCTTCATCTTACTACCTCCCTAGAACATTTCAGTTCCACTACCTCATGGTGCTGTTTCCTTCTTCTGAACTATAGTTACCAAAAATGTACTCACCACAGCCCATGTCTGCAAACTCAAACACTTCAAAAATTTCCTTTTCCCCCCAAATTCCCCTTACCAAAAAAGTTAAATGAAGCTTACACCGTTTTTCTTCATTGTAGGAAGGCACAACAACAGAAAGTTGTTTGGTGGGTAAGTCCCATATACTGGGCAAAGTTTCCTTCTGACCTTTGGCATTTAGGAAGAATTTCTCTTCTTCATGTTGATGAAGTAGTGGCACATTTGTGGCAGTTATAAATGCAACCATGGAAATCTAAAAGTAGACATGTTTTAAAAAATTATGTGATGCTGATTTTTATATGCATTTGCCATAGAATATATAATTTACATGAGTTTTTTATTTTGGTGGAATATTCATTGTATTTGGTTCATTAACAATGGTCTGGAGGTAATTCCATAATAAGATGACAGTACCCTAATTAATCCTTTACTTACGAGTTGAAGATTTTCCTTTTTTCCAATGCTAAGGCACAAATGCTTTAGGAGGTTTTTTAAAAAAAATTATTTTCATTTATTTGTCTTTATGTGGTGCTGAGGATCAAACCCGGTGCCTCCCATGTGCTTTTGCACCCCAGCCCATGGAGGTTTTTATTTTTCCCACTTTTCATTCCGTAGGCCTCTATCATACCAGATCAGATAAGTCACTACAGGAAGTTCAGTGCACTCGTAGATGCCTTAAAAACTAATCCTCAGTGCACATGCATGTGTGCACATATACTAGCTGACACCCCTACTCAGAGCCTATACATAACAGAGGACAAGTTCATATTGCAGTCAGAATGTGTGAGATGAAGGCAGACTTCCTAGCCAAGACCAAACAGACCCAGAACAAGAAGGGAAGATGCCCTACCCCCCACAGTTGGGACCAGTAATGCTTAAAATGTATTTTGATATTCATCCCAAATTTGAATTCAGAATACAGCATTTTCTGGAGTAAAGCATAAAATTTGTAGACTCTCTGTCACATGCACTTGGGAGCTAGCTTTGGTTCTTTCTCTCTCTCTCTTTTTTTTTTTTTTTTTTGTACTAGGGATTGAACCACCAAGTCACCCATCCCCAGCTCTTTTTATTATTTGAGACAAAGTCTTGCTGAATTGCTGAGGGTAGTGCTGGGATTCCAGGCACAGGCCACCATGCCCAGAAAGGGAGCAAGCTTTGGAAATAAACCACTTTTATAACATTGCTTCTACTGGTATATTTTCTGCTTTCAAAACAATTGATCTATACATTTTTGGAATTCTACTCATTTGCACTTTGATGATCACTTATGACACAGAAGTAGGTACATACTGAAACTGAATATACTTCTGATTAGAATAAGAAAAGGGACAGTTGCCAAACTAATGGTTAAGAGTTCCTGCTTTGGGGGCTAGGATCATGGCTCAGTGGTAGAGAGCTTGTCTAGCACATGTGAGGCACTGGGTTCGATTCTCAGAACTACATACCGATAAATAAATAAAATTTAAAAATTCATCAACAATTAATAAAACTATTTTAAATACATAAATAAATGGTACTGTGTCTATCACTAAAAAATATTTTAAAAAAAATGTTCCTGCTTTGTACCCTAATGCCATGATTGCAATTTCTAAATTTACTTTCTCACTAAAAGTAACTAGTGCTCCTAAAAAGAATGGTTGATCAGATCTGTCTGGGACAGGAAATATACAACTGTAGAATAACACATCATGTCAAAAATCAAAGACTATCAATGATTATAAGGGCTTTGCCAAAAGGACAAAGGAGTCAGTCAACTTGAAGGGCCTCCCACTAGCCTGTCAGGGGAGGATTTCAGTATCAAAAAGGATAATAATTATAATAGATTAAAACACATGATAATTTTTAAAAATCATGAACCCTAATAAAACTAAAAATAAAAACTGGTCACCTTTAAGATGCCAGGAAACCATCTCATAATTTTTAAAACTTTGTCTTTTATATATAAAAATTATTTCAGGAAAACTAGCTGAGGATGAGATTCTTTTCATTATAAAATTCTAGGTAATCAATAAAGAATGATACAATTAGAGTATTCTACTTTGCAACTCACAGTGAAATAAAGCATTTAGATAATGATCACAAATGACCACTAAACCCATTATTAGACTGATGACAAATTTCATAACTGGAGGGCCTAATTAGCAACAACTGAACACACTGACCATTTTTTTTTTTTTAAACACCAGAGACAACTAACTATCATATGCCTCTGAAACAGGGGAAGTAGTAAGCATCACTCACACACTTTTCTTGGTTGAAAAACTCTAACATGCATTTGATCAGTTCTCTAGATTCCAACTAACAGTT
The DNA here is from genome assembly GCF_047511675.1 of Marmota flaviventris. Classification (NCBI taxonomy): domain Eukaryota; kingdom Metazoa; phylum Chordata; class Mammalia; order Rodentia; family Sciuridae; genus Marmota; species Marmota flaviventris. Next base: position 135,317,078 of record NC_092501.1, on the reverse strand, counting down.
CACAGGAAATTCGGTAGCCACAGGAAGATATTAAAAGGCACCAAGAGGATGCAATCAGTGAAATCCATACTATGAAAAGTTCTACAGAAAAAGCAATGAAAGTAAGAAAAATTTTTTAAAGGAGTAGAAACTGTTGGTAGGTAAAAAGCCTTGCAACATCAGTCAAGTGCCATGTATGGCCCTTGTTGAATACCGATCAGAACTGAGACATTTATAATGAAACATATATGGGACAACAGAGGGCATTTGAATTAATAGGGTATTTGAAATAATGAAATAATTGTTAAAAAAAATTGGTGATCACCTAATTGCAATAACATTTTTTTTTTTTTTTTTTTAAAGGAGGCTCTTAGCTGGGCACAGTGGGAGGCACATGTCTGTAATCCCAGCAACTAGGGAGGTTAAAGCAGGAGGATTGCAAACTTGAGGACAGTCTCGGTAACTTAGTGAGACCCTCAGCAACTGAGAAAGTCCCTGTCTCTAAATAAAAAATAAAAAAAGACTTAGAATGTCCCTTGGTGGTAAAGCACCCTTGGGTTCAATCCCCAGTAACAAAAATAAAAAGAAGGCTCTTATAGAAATTAATGTTGAGGATTATAGATAATATTATCTTGGGCTTGTTTAAAATAATTAAGAAAGGAGGTAAACTGGGATAATATCAAATTAAAAAGCTTCTGCACAGAAAGGAAACAAGAGTGTGAAGAAAGAACCTATAGACTAGGAGAAAACCTTTGCTGGCTACTCTTCCAACACAGATTTAATATCCAGAATATATGAAGAACTACAATAACCTAGCACCAATAAAACAAAAACCCAATTAATAAATGGGTAAATGAACTAAACAGACATCTCTCAAAAGAAACACAGAGCTGGGTTGTGGCTCAGTGGCAGAGTGCTTGCCTAGAATTTGTGAGGCACTGGGTTTGAATCTCAGCACTATATATAAATAAAAAATAAAGGTCCATCAATAACTAAAAAAAATTTTTTTAAAAAGGAGAAATACAAATGGCCAACAAATATATAAAAAGTTAAATATCTTTAGTAATTAGGGAAATGCAAATCAAAACTACATTGAGATTTTATCTCACTCCAGTTAGAATGGCAGTCATCAACAATACAAAGAACACCCATGTATGATACACATCTGTAATCCCAGCAACGCAGGAGGCTGAGGCCGGCTGCAGCAATTTAGTTAAGAGCCTCAGTGTCTCAGATGTCTCAGACGCGGTCTCAAAATTAGTATGTTCCTAAGTTGTAAATTTACAACCCTCTGGGGAAGATGGCAAAGTGGCCTTCCTGGCATTGCTGTCTAGGCAGCTGATCTGAATGCCAAGGATGCTGAAATACTCTCCGTTTACTAACTAGATGGTAGGCTCATTCCAAATTATGTGGAAGAGAGTTCACTTGGCAAGTATTCTGTTCTATAGATCAGCAAGTGTTTACAATGTTTTTATACTTCCAGATTAATGGCAGAGGAAATCTTGGTTTGAATTCTATTGTTCTGCTGTTTACAGAGGCAGCAAATCTGAAGTGTCTAATTCTGGGACCTAAGGACCCACAGCCAGAAGAGGAGAAGACAAGGCCTGTTTCTCTTGCTCACTCTGCTTTCCCAGAGGTTCTTCTTGATCCATCGAATCATTCCAATCCTTAACATATGGCACCCTTCTGGGGGTTGAAGACCTCCCCAGGTGGGGCCGAACTGCAGAGACTCCAGGCTGGGGGAAAGGCCTTGGAGAGGTCTGGGCTGACAGGCCGGGTGAGCGAGGGCCAAGGCAGCGGTCTGGGCTGACCGGGCTGAGTGGGCGCGTCCCGAGGCCCCGGGCACACAGGCAAATATTATTCCAAATAAATAAAGAGTCTTAAGTAAGTAAAGATAAATAAAAAGTATTAAAAAGAGGGGTGGGGTGAAAATCCTGGAGAGGAACCCTGGAGGAACTGGGGGGAAAGCAGGGTGAAAAGGGACACGTCCAGGAACCGGCAGCGCTGAGTAGGAGACGCCTGGGAGCCGCAGCCTCCGGGAGGGCGTGAGTTCAGGTCGCGCCGGTCCCCAACCCGGTGCTCACCAGTATGAGGGCTGCGGCCGCCAGCGCCACGCAGAGCACCGCCAGCTGCAGCAGGAGCGGAGCCATTCTCCATGCCGAGCCGCCACCTCCCGCCCTATCCAGCACCTACACACACGCGGAAGCGCTCCAGGAGTTCCGCCTTCCGCCGCCGAGGAGGACGCGCCGCCGGGCGCCCGCCGCCCACAGCGCCCCCGCGCGGCCAATCTCAGCCGCGACCCCGGAGCCAGCGCTGTTCACAGCGTACCCGCGCGGTCAAGCGAAGAACAAGCAGCTCGCTTTCCAGATTAGCAAGTAAAATGCAAAAAGCCTACTTAATTTGCGTTTCAGATAAACAACAATACAACTAATTTTTTAAAACATCCTTAGTGAGATATATTTCATATATTATACAGCTCACATATTTAAATATTTTGGTTTGTTACATTAATTTTCACAACTTTTATTGGTGCAGTGCACTGTGATTAAACATAATAGTAGGACTCATTAAGCCTCATTAGTACGTGCACATACTTTGCTCTATAGTACAAATTTGAGTACTCACCATTTTAAATGTATAATACACAATGCTGTGCATTCACCACCACTCAAACTTTCCCTGCTCCCCTATTCCCAGCACTGGTAGCAACTAATAACATGCACTATTTGGGGGTATACTCATATTAAAAAAAAATACTGTTCATAATGTTAGGTAGAACTAGATACAGTAAACACCGTTTTGAAATATATCCTCCATCTTAGCACAAGAGCCACCTCACAGTCACTCTGACTCAGCCTGATTTTAAACCCCAGACAATACATCATCATGCAAGGAAACCCAAACAAAACTTCATCATCATACAAATAAAGGAAATTGTTGTCTGGGACTGAAATACTGAAAACACCTGGATGGACATGGAATAGTGACCACCTCAAAGAATAGAGGGGACAACCCAAAGAACCTTTCATTGACAATCCCCTAATTGCAAAACTCCCCCCACTCTCTCATGCCCCTATATCTACTCCAGGCTGTAAGTGGAAGAGAGGTCTCAGTCTCCGCTGGGGCCCTTCGCTGGTTTGTCCCGAATAAACCGGTGTCACTATTGAGCTGTCTCTCCTCTTTATTTCCTCATTCGTTTCTTTCCTTACACACAAGGCGTTCCCATCTGGCCAGGTGTCCAGTATTTTACCTAGTAATCCTGCCTAGGAAGGAGCTGAAAGCCTTGTCACGGCAGTCAACCGCTGAGAAAGTGAAAAGTTCACATTTCTCAGGTGCTGGAGCGGAGAGCCCGTTACCTGGGGAGAGGCCATCCCAGGGGCCAGCCTAAGACCGACGGGAAATGGACGTAGAAACATTGGAATGATGTTTCATATCTACAGACTTCTTTGCTATAAACTCGGTTTTCTTTTAAATTGTTGGCTTTATTCTGAACTACAAACCTTTTTCTAAAGAGGGACACTGGTCTAATAGCAGATTCGCTAAAAATACGCCACAGGCAAGAAAACCTAGAAAGGCTCTCGCTAGGGTAGGGCGGTGCGGAGCGCCACCAGGACCAGCTTCGCGGAGTCCAGCCTTCCGAGTCTCCAGCCGCGGGAGTGCCAGGGAGCTCTCGTCGAAAGTGCGACCGCAGAGCTGGCGCGGGCGGGAGGTCCGCGCAGGCGCAGGCGCGCGAGCGGGAAGATGGCGGCCGGGTTCAAGTGAGTGTTGGCGGCCGGCGGGCCCTAGCGGTGCTTCCAGGCGGATGGCGGCTTCCCTTAACCCTTAGTTCGGTGCTCTGTCCTGGAGGCCGACTCCGTCTGGGTCTCGCTCCTTTCCTAGGCGACGGGAGGGGGACCCGGCGGTAGTCGCAGTGCCAGGAGAGGCGCTTCTCCCCCCACGTGGGACGGAGTAGAGGGTTTCTGTAGAGCCCGGTCCCCACCGCGCGCTAGAAACCTGGTGCCTAGTGAGCGCACAGTCCAGGGAGGTGCGGCTGTAACCCTTTAAGCCACGTGCTGCCCGGCTCCCCACCTCCCGTAATTTATTTCTAAAAGAATTGTGCCTCCCTCGGAAGATTTCACTCTTGGTGCCACTCTGGTGAAGCCTGTGGACTGTCAAAAGTTTTTAAATGAGCGAAATAAAGATTCCAAATCTTATTTGGAACCAGTGATGCTGAAATAGTTATTTTTGTACTCGGGTTATAAACCTTGAACAAAAAAAATGTAATGGCGAGTGTAGTGTTGGCAATTTCAAAGTAACCGTGAACTTATGTTTATCTCCCACAAGTACAAAAACGAAAACATTTATGATCTCGGTAGATATTGAAGTTGCAGGTACTGCTATTCAAGATTTATTACTTTGTAGCTATAGTGGAATAATATGCTAAATTTCAGTGTAGTAAATGTAAAGATCCTTTCTCATGACCACTAGGTTAAGAATCCCCCCTTTAGAGCAAGAATGACATGATTATTTTAACGACCGGATTAATCCTCTTTTAAAGATGTCTCAAAGGGTTTTGGATTGCAATCCTATGATTGAGAGTTAAGGCCAATAGTGGAATGTGATTGCTACTGCAAGGGTATCTACTTTCAGTAATTACTTATAGGTGTTAACAATCATCAGAATTCGTGAAAAAAAGTTACAGATTGTGGTGATGTGCTGCACATCACTTAAAATCTGCTAGATTTTGGATTTATGTAAAGTGTCATTAACTTACAATAGTAATATTTGTAATGCATTTCAGAACTGTGGAACCTATGGAGTATTACAGGAGATTTTTGGTGAGTAAAGTGGTGATGCACATGTTACTCCTTTTAGTAAAGTGTTTGATAACAATATCATGCTTCTTTTAAAGACAGATTCATTTAATTAATTTGAATTAATGAGGTCTAATATGTTTCTCTTGTTATATGTAAAATACACATGTAATCTATTTTCCTGAAAAAAACATTTAGAAAGAAAACTGTCGTCCTGATGGAAGAGAACTTGGTGAATTCAGAACCACAACTGTCAACATAGGTGAGGGTCTATTTTTATTTCAGCTTGTATGGCATTCCAAAGTTCTTTTTTTTTTTTTTTTTCCAAGTTAGATTGTACTATGTATATGGGATTTGAGGATATTCTGTAAAGAGATTTCTGTAAAGAGATTTCTATCTGTACAATAGCCCTGTGACTGAATAAAAATTACTAACATAAATTCAAGGACAGGGAAATCTTAAAACATTAGGTAACTGAAATATGTTGCAAAATAGTCATGTATTAGAAACACAGTTTATTGTATAGATAATGCTATAGTTGTTTTCCCTTTAAGGACATTTCATTTTGCTTAAATACTGCACTTATGTTTTCAGGTTCAATTAGTACAGCAGATGGTTCTGCTTTAGTGAAGCTGGGGAACACTACAGTAGTTTGTGGAGTTAAAGCGGTAGGTTTAATATGTCTTATTGACATTTGACATACTAAATCAGCTTCATATAATTATTAGATAGTATTATACATTTGTAATTCTGCTATTGATTACAGTCATCTGTTAATTTTTTTGTATTAAGTATCCTAGGAGCTTTTACCCATGTTTTAGATAATATGACCCTTATTATCTTAAAAGCTTATGATTCATGAATATTTGAAAAATGGCCACAGTAAAACATAATCCTCATCACAACTAAGTTTTTAAAGAATTTGGTTGTATCATTTGAGAAACTAATAGGGTGATGCCTTCTTAGCCAGTAATAATGTTTGTAAATGTGCAGACACTTGAGATTGTTCAAAAGAAAAGTTTGAGGGAATTAACTGAGTACCTGAGTACCTAAGGTTTCAGGTACCTTATTAGGTTGGGTACAAAATTATCTAGTTTCCATTTCCTGTTTTAACATGTGGTTCAGTAACTTGTCCGGACACACAAGGCTCATAAATAGAACTTGAGGTGTAAATCCGATTCTAAAGTCTTTGCTTTTTAACTTATTACAACCTGTTACTTAACCTGATTTTCTTCTTTGGTAAAGTTGGGGTGAAATTTTCAAGATTTGAGCTTTTATTTCTTACCAGGTTTTATGCTAGGGATTTAATGGCCTTATTTTATTTGATCATCATGAACAACCCTAAAAGTAGGCACTATTAAATCTCTCAGTAAGTGTGGTCTGACATTCAAACTGGGTTAGTGATTTAAGAGCTTTGGTTCTTGACCTGTATGCTAGTGGTGCCTAAATCTGGCTGTTAGTATCATCTGAGGAATAATTTAGATTCTTGCCTACTGAATGAGTAGAAGGGTGGGGCAGAAACCCAATTAATCTTATTGAAAAGATCCCTAGGTAATATTCTGTACTTTATTCCTTTTTACCTCACAGAGATGTAAGGATTGGTGCTAACATTCTTAGACCCTCTGACACAATTCCTCAGACATAGTAGATGCTTATGATCTGACAATTAGCTAAGCTTGTTTTTAGTAGAGCTTTTCATAACTGTATAGTAAACCGTCTTCACAATTTTTTAGTATCTTCTTTCAATAGAAAACATTTATTTGCTTGTATAGGAATTTGCAGCACCACCAACAGATGCCCCTGATAAAGGATATGTTGGTAAGTTCAGTGATTTTATAATTTTAATATAAATAGTTTAACACATTTAATACTAACAATTCTTGATAAGTCCTAGTAGTTGCTTTAGACAGCAATTCCTAACATTCAGAAATACAAGGAGTAAAGCATATTCTCAAAAAGTTTTCTGTGTCAAAGTCAGCTTTGAAATTTAACTTTTTGTCAAACTTGGTTATTTATTGTTCATATATTCACGTGTCATCAACAAAGGAAACGGAATTTTTTTAGTCAGAGGGCTGTCATTACAAACTTTGTTTTCCCTAATACTTGTTTTTGTTGTTGTCTTGGATGATCTGTTCTTTATGGTAGGAGCCAACATTGGGGAAAAAAAAAGTGCTTGCCAAACATGAGCAAGGCATTGGGTTCAATCCCCAGCATAACAAAAGAAAAAGTTGGGTGTAAACAGTTCATTTTGAAATAAACCAGGAAAAATTTGGTGAAGGATTTATTAGGATGATTGTGTCCTAACATGGATGTTTAAAAAATTTAAAAAAGCTGGAAAAAACATCAGGGAAATAATTTCTTTTTAACCCTGAGAGTCCTACAAAGCTGCAGAGTGTTTCTTTAAACAGTTCCTAATGTGGATCTACCACCCCTGTGTTCATCGAGATTTCGGTCTGGACCTCCTGGAGAAGAGGCCCAAGTAGCTAGCCAGTTCATTGCAGATGTCATTGAAAAGTAAGACTATTGATAAAATTTTACTGTCATTCATTTTCAACGTTTTTGACCTTTCATTTACTGTGCTATTTGTCATTAAATCAAGTTCACAGATAATTCAGAAAGAGGACCTGTGCATTTCTTCAGGAAAGGTAAGATGTATAGAGAAGCAATGAACTTATATTAATTCAGAAGGGTTTGTGGGGATACAGCAAAGAGGGCAATTAGAAGAAATCCTGATAGCCTACTCAGTCTTATTCTGTAATTATCAAAATAAATTGTTATTCATAAAAAAACAAGTTGGATTGCCTATCAGCTCTTTAAAGCTCATTTCCTTCCCTTAATTTGAAGAAAAATGTAGTCATCTTTTATTTTTTTAACTGATTAATTTTTGATTGTGCTAATGTGTTTAAAGGTGAATGTACATGGTGGATACCAAAAGTCTGAACACTTAACACTAGGCTGAGGAGGACCTAGAGAGATTTTCCTCTTGGATTACATACAGTTAACATTTTAAAACCTAAACATTTCCTATATTGAAATATCTGTGGGAAAGTACATTTTTGAGTTTCAGATAGGGCTTTCTAAAGTACTTCCCTCATCTGTTAACCTAGCAATAAGAATGGAGATTTCTTCATCTATATCTCCCTTGAGGGGAATGGAGATGTTTCTCACTTATCAGGTTGGTAATCAAAAAAATTTTCACTTTCTTTTTGTTTCCTCTTTATAAAGGTCAATCTTTTAAGTTTTTGAGCCTTGAAGTTTATCTTGTTTATTTAACAAAGGGTTCTGTGATTTTTAAATCCAATCAAATACTATTTTCTGTCCACAGTAAGATTTCTTTTTTGTGCAAACCATTTTTAGCTTGCTTGGGTTCTATACTGTGATCTCATTTGCCTTGACTATGATGGAAACATTTTGGATGCCTGCACATTTGCTTTATTAGCAGCTTTAAAAAATGGTAAGCAACCATAATAAAAATTAGTATTTCTATTAATGGGGTCAAAATTCTATTTTGTGAAAACATTTTATATATGGCTCAATAAACTTTCAAAGATTTCTAATGTTTAGTTATTCGTGTGTTCTAAAATTAATGAAAATTGAGGAAATGATAGTTGTAACCACAGTTTAGGTCAACAAGTATTTTTTAAGTTCTTTGTCAGAAGGGATATGATGGATTCTGTTGGTTTTTACTCTGAGGCCATAAATATAACCTTTAACTGTAAAGTTTCTTAGTAAGGAATCTAGGTAGTGAGTCGTCAGGATTTTAATATCTTGGCATATCCTCTATTATTGCATTACTGAATTGCTAACAGATAATTAGAGGAAGAAGACAATATAGTAATATTACAATATAGCAAATTTAATATAGGACTTAAATTTGAGTTCTGGCTTTACCACTCTGAGCTGAAACTTCTGCATGTTTAATAAAAGGGAGATAATACTTTTTGTGAAATGTTGACTAAATGAATACAGAGAAAATGCTTAAAATAGTATCTAGCATGTAGAAAGTGACTAGACATTTCTTAATTTTTTTTAAAATAAGAGGCGGGAACATCAGATGTTTTTGAACAATATTCATCTCCACTAATAAGATTATTAATGTTCTGGTCAAATTAAATAGAAGAAAAAATTAACTCAAAAGTAGAGACTGACTTTACAAGTTTCTCTTTTCTTTAGTACAGTTGCCTGAAGTTACTATAAATGAAGAAACTGCTTTAGCAGAAGTTAATTTAAAGAAGAAAAGTTATTTGAATATTAGAACTCACCCTGTGGCAACTACCTTTGCTGTGTTTGATGAGTAAGTTATTATTTTGGTATCAGGGATTAAATGAGGGGAGCTTTACCACTGAGCTACACCCCTTGCCCTTTTTACTTTTTATTTGAGACAGGATGTTGCTAAGTTGCTCAGGCTGGCTTGGAACTTGCAATCTTCCTGCCTCAGACTAAGTTGCTGGGATTACAGACATGTGCCACTGTGCCTGGCGAGTAAGTTAATGTATTTTAAAAATTGTCTATATTCAGTGTTAAGGAAATGGCTTGTTATTTTCAGCTTTCTCTCAAAAAATTTCTGTGGTGGCCATAACACCCTATTTTGCCCTGGGCAGTTTGAATCCCTGCAAAATTATTTGTAGTCACTCCTTCCACTTGCTTCATGTATGTTCTCTATGATGTCTTTAGTATTTGCCAAGGATTTGAATACATTAAAAAATTGAACAGCAAAGAATTTTTTTCAAGTATTGGATTTTAAGTTACTACTTAATTTTTTGGTTTCTTACCAGTTCTATTCTAGCTCTTTTTATACCTGAGCTAAAAAGGCAAATAGTATGTTTAATGTTCTTTTAAAGAAACAGTTGGCTGGGTTGATACATGCCTGTAATCCCAGTGATTCAGGATGCTGAGGCCAAGTAGACTGCGAGTTTTTGAGGCCTGGTTCAATGACATAGTGAGACCCTGTCTAAAAACAAAAAGAACTAGGGATTTAGCTTAGTGGTATATTGCCATGGGTTCAATTTAAAGAAATAAAGTACAGTAACATTTGTTATGGGATAACCCACTTTTTTTTTTTTCCCTTCTTTTTAAAATAGCACTTTGCTGATAGTTGACCCTACTGGAGAAGAGGAGCATCTGGCAACAGGAACCTTAACAATAGTAATGGATGAGGAAGGCAGACTCTGTTGTCTTCATAAACCAGGCATGTTCCTATCCCTTCAAGTCCTAAACATATGTAAACTTTATTAAGGTGGGCAAAGTGGAATGAGGGATATTTTATTATTTACCTAAAGTAAGGTTACTAGTTTCTTTGCTACTTCAAGTTCCTTACACTTATGTATTGTATATGGCAGTTCTTACATTTCTTACAACTTATGTTGTAGATCAGAATCTCTTGGAGGTCATGTTAAAACATAACTTGCACGTCTTGAGACCATAATTAACATCATCCTATTACTTTTATAATTTGCTATGAACTTCATGTTTTATAAAAATAACTAATTATAATTGTTGGCACAATAATTTTTCAGGTGGAAGTGGACTCACTGGAGCTAAACTTCAGGACTGTATGAGCCGTGCAGTTACAAGACACAAAGAAGTAAAAAAACTCATGGATGAAGTAATTAATAGTATGAAACCCAAATAAAAAGTCACATATTCCGAACAGATTTGTAAAAACTATATTGTTACACTGTGCACAAACTTTTTATACTAAATAAATATCAAACTACATTCTTCTGAAAGATGTTTCTAGTATTTCTTAGGCCACTTCCATATATATTATGTACAGTGAAACCATTTTTAAAAAGCAATGACTTAGGCAAACCAACCCTGGTTCCTTAAGCCATTTCCCCATTTTTATTTAAAAATCATAGGGTTGTGCTTCTGTATAAAGTTTGTACATCTAACAATGTAAAATACTGACACATTTTAAAAAATGAAGTAGAAACAATTATTTTGATTCAATGCTGTTGTGTTTTTAAAAAAGAAAAAATAACTCATAATTTTGGAGTGGTTGGTGTGCTTCTCTTCATTTTATTTTTTGACTGGCTGCCTGTATGCCGATGACGATGTAGCTGAGCTGTTTGTGCTGCTGCTGCTGCCATAGCCATTTGATGCTGCAAGAATCGCAACTGCTGCAAAAGGAAAGAAAAAAATCAAGTTATGTTAAAGCAGACAGGTATGGACAGGTGCTTTTTCTGAGAGTGATGAAAACAACACAACTGAAAGGGAGAAAGCACCAAGATAACAAAAAGGGACTATAACACATTGAGACAATGCACAGTCAGACAGCACCAGTGGCACAGAAGCCTGCTGAGGGCTTTAAAAATAACTCTTGGCAAACTTAAGGATTACTTTGCCCTGCCAGTCTATAATGCAGTAACTCAGCAACTTCAATTACCATTTTGTTTTATAATGATAGTTTATAGCAATATGAAACCACCCTGAATATGAAGATTGTCAACTCTAATATGCTGATTTTCCTTCCTAAATTAATAACATTTTTCTAAATAAACAGGTATGACACTGACTAATAGGAACACTTTTCTGCAGTACAATATCAGAAAGTTAACAATTGGCACTTAAAACTATTTCAAAATATACTACAAACGAAAAAAATATATGGTAAGGTGCCACCAGCATGTCAATAAAATTTTAAATTAGGAAAAGAGTATGGCTTAAATGTACAAAAATATATCCAGTGCTCCAAGTTGACTGGCTAAAATGTTAAGACTTTCAATAAAAGTTTACTAAGTTATTTACCAATTACAGTCTTATGAGACAGTGAAATTAAAGCAAGATATTTTGAGGTACTTTTGGATCTGAGTATCAAAAAATGTATCAGAGTGAAGTTGCTGGATTACTTGTATCTGTTGCTGCTGCTGTTGAAAGGCAGAGGAGAGCTGGAATCTCTGCTGAGGAAGGCTTTGCTCAGGTCTGTTCTCGGCAGAGCCAAGCTGAGACAACACTACAGAGAGGAGAAGGGGAAAGCAGGCCAGTCAAAAAGTTTGAAGGCTACCAGAGTTAGAAAAGGACAACACAGGAAATGAAATAATAGAAAAGTTAGCAGTATGATTAATCTTAAGTATCAAATCACAGACATTTCAGAATAAATTTAGTCTCTTGTTAGTTGAGGATATCACCAATTATAGAACTTTCTGGACAAAGAAAGGTAAGGGAGTACATGTGTGCCAAAGCACGTTACCCACTCTCTTGCATCTCAATGTAATTTGATACTGGTGCTATTTTATAGAAGTATTTTGTACCATATAAAATAGAGTATTTTTTAAATATACCCAATGAAATAGGAAAAAGGAGATGAAAGAAATCCAAACTAAGGATAAAGCTGGTGGACAAATGCTTTAAATAAAGGATGTAATGAATGTGAGACTATTTGCTTAATGATGGCTACAAACTATATTTGACTGGGACCACAGTAATCAGTTCAACACTTCCCTGTACAGATGAGAAGATTTAAGGAAGGCCTACATAGTTTAACTCAAAGTAATTATTGCCAAGTCTGGAGTCAGAAACACTTTATGATTTTTCACATGACTTATTTCTACTAATTTACACTACAGCTATTTTAGAAAATTTATAACTTTGTGTGGTAAAGATATAAAATTATAAACTTCTACTTGGAAACTTTACGTATGAATTAATTATCTTCAAAACAAAGACCTTGATTATTCCATCCTAAAGGACTTTGAAATTCAGAAACTGGGAGTTATAGTCAGGCATGGTGGTGCAGGCCAGTAATTCCAGCAACTCGGAAAGCTGAGGCAGAAGGATTTTCATTTGTCAGCCTGACAATTTTGTGAGACCATGTCTCAAATAAAAATGACTAGGTAGGGATATAGTTCAGAGGTGGTGTGCTACTGGGTCCAATTCCCAGTATTACCAAAATAATAAAGGCGGGCGGGGGAGAGTGCTGTATAAAAATCTACAGACATTATAGTAAGCCCACAGGTGAGAAAATATTGACAATGCATTCATTAAATTTTCAAACTTTTTCAGAGTTTTCTTATGCACATGACTTAGTGTTTTAAATAATGTGAAATTAGAATTATTGTCAATTGTTAAGATAATATTCATTATTTTCATTTTACTATTTATTGCTGGAAGCACTGAGTAGTCTCTCAGTTTAATTCTTTTATTATTTTTTTTAACAAATGATAAAAGTGGCTTACAGAAGTTATGCTATGGTTAAGATTTAAGTCATGCAACCACAAACTATCAGAATGAGACAAAAGACTATGCATTCTAGGAGAAAGTAGTCCTAAATATCAAAGAGTTAGAATTAATTGCTTGGAAACACGGAAAACATGATTTGGATACATGATAAAATTTTGTCAACAAACTAACATAAGGAAAACACAACTGCTCTAACTACATGTGAGTCACAGCTCTTTTAAGTACTGAATTAACACAAACAAACACACACACACACAAAAATAAAAGATTAAAAAAAAAAAAAAAAAAAACTTCAGCCAGCCACCAGTTAATTTAATAGTTCACAAATTAAATATAGCTTTACTTTTTCTAATCATACCTTGCAAAGAAGGAAAAGAAAAGAATTTTAAGTGGTGAGATCTCTAATAGATTAGATACTTTTAGTAAATTCAGCATGTAAAGATACCTACCAGCTGCCTGTGACTGCATAAAACTTCCTACTCCAGTAAGGTTAATAACAGCAGCTTGCTGAGCAGATAAGGCCTGTTCTTGACTAGATGAACCTTGTTCAGAGCCCTGAATTTAAAAAATAATAACTTATACAAAGGAAAAACAATATTGAGCTGGTGAAAAGAAATTAGTTTCTTTCCTGTATGAGAAAAAAATAGATTAATTCTATTTTAAAAAATAACATTAGAAAGACTAACAGTATATAGAATTAGGTTGGGCATGGTAGCAGAAACTGGTAATCCCAATTCTTGGGAGGCTGAGGCAAGAGGATCAGAAATGCAAAACTAGTCCAGGTAACTTGGCAACTTAGTGAGACCTAGTCTCCAAATAAAAAAGGACTAGAATTCGGCTCAGTGGTAGAGTAGTACCCCTGAATTCAATCCCCAGTACTACACATCCATACAAAGTAAACAGAATTAGCAAGATTTGAAAGAGAGGAAATGAAACTTTTTCAAAACTGAATCAATGCTAATTGTTTGATGCCATTTTAATAATTAAGATTTTTAAAAAGAAGACAGGGTCTCACTGTTGCCGTTAAGACTTTTACAAAGCTTCACTAAAGCAATTGGTTAAAGCTTAAAATACCCCTTGCAACCTAATACCAAAACTTCTTAGCTAGCAGAAAGGAAATAAAAGGCATACAGAACGTAATGGAAAAAAAAGTCCCTATATGCAAATGGTATGAACATTTATGTAGGATATACCAAGGAAAATGCAAAAAGCTATTAAAATAGTTTAAGTAAGAATGCAAAATACAGGTCAATATTAAAAAAAATCAATACTGCATACTAGTAGTAAACATGGAAACTGAAAATAATAGCACAGATAGAATAAAAAAACTTACATATAAATGTATATCTAATGAAATATATACAAAATATATACATTAAAAACTTCAAATGTTGATTTTGTCCTACATAGTGTGTCTGTGTTCATTGATTGTAAGACTTGCAAAACAAAAAAGGCAATTCTTCCTGAAAGAGATTGATAGTTTATCAATTCCTTCAAAAATTACTCAATTCCTGGGGCTGGGGTTGTGGCTCAGTGGTAGAGCGCTCGTCTAGCATGTGCAAAGCCCTGGGTTTGATCCTCAGCACCACATAAAAATACAGGTATTGTGTCCAGCTAAAAATTAAATATTTTTTAAAAAAATTATTCAATTCCTTTAAAGACCCCAAAAAGGTTTTTGTAAATATAGGCAAGCTGATTCTAGAATCTGTACGGAAAAGAACCTAGATTAGCAACAATTTTATAAAAAAGAATAAAGTGGGAGGAACCACTCTGCCTGATTTAAGACTTATGACAGAGTGCACAGAGATCAAGACAGTAAGATTTTGGCTGAGGGGTAGACCACAGATCAATGGAACAGAACGAAAAATCCAGGAACAGATTCACAGTCAAATAACAAAGGTGCGAAAGTAATTCAACTGAGGAAGGATAGCTTTTCAACAAATGATAACAGTGCAACTGAATATTCACAGCCCAAATTCCTAGACCTAAGTCACAGACCTTACACAAAAATTAACTAAGAAACAGGTCACAGATTTAAAATAGAAAACTGCAAAATTGTTAGAAGAAAGCAGGAGAAAATCTTAAGAGACACATCGCTAAAGTTAAGGGTTCTCAATCACGACACCCATAGGACATTATATAAAGAAATTAACTTGGATGTGATTAAGTTAAAAACTCACTCTGCAAAGTACAACCTTTGCTACCACCCCAAATAAGTGTGTGAAATAACATTTTAGTTTAAAATAAAAGCCAGACATTTCAAAAATTACTTGAGTGGTTTTTGTTAGATAAAGAAATTACACAGACAAGCATGGAACTGACGTTAAGAAGACACTCCTGAACTTGGAATCCAATTTAGGAAATGAACAATATAAAATGCAAACTACATCAATTTCAGAATAGAACCATTATAAAACAAAAGAAAAACCCAAAATGAAAGAACTATAGCTGGGACAAATCTCCCACTAAAAACAGCCCACAAAACTAAAGAACATTATAAAATACCAAATGGAAATACAAAAAAAAAAAAAAAAAAAAAAAAGGCACAATAATGACTAAACACACTGAATAACAAACAAAAATACAAATAAAAACACTTGGGAAATAATTAAAAGAAAAAGACATACTTAATATACTATCATAATCTTAAGAGAAAGCAAAAAATATTAATAAGTCCAGAGTTAAAAGAGGCCATTTATTAACTGATGGATACATCAAGTACATAACAGTCCTAAATGTATACACACCTAACAAAACAGCTTTAAAAAAAAAAAACTTTTGCAAAAGCTGATAGAAGAACCAAAAGGAGAAAGAGAAATTTCCATTGTTTGGGTTGAAGACTTCTTTCAGTGATTCATAGAATACATAGGAAAAAAAATCAGTAAGGATACAGGACCAGAACACTATCACCAAATGCTCTAATAAAGAACATCACTAATGTGTGACACAAATTTTTTTCAACTATATGTGGAATGTTAATCAAGACAGGCTGTATTCTAGATCATATAACAAACCTCAACAAACTTAAAAGACATTTTCAGATGGTAGTGGATTTAAACTAGAAATCAGTTACAGAAAAATAATCTAGAAAATTCACACACATTTAGAAATCAAAGATATCTTTAAAGTCCATTTAGGAGGAATATATAATGACAGACCCTTCTAGGCAATGAAGATGAAGCCATAATGTATCAAAAATTATAGAAAGCAGCTTAAGAATTACTGAAAAGTAAATGCATAAAATTAAATTTTTATTTTAGGAAAGAATGGAACCTAAAGCCAATAATATAAGATTCCACTATAAGAAATCAGAAATCCATGATCCAATAAAATGTTCAGGAAATAAAGAAACCTGAACCTACACAATAGGCTCTACAGGAAAGACCTAGAAAAGACTCATTCTGACACATATCATAATGAAAATATTTGATCTTGAAGGAAAAAACAAACAAACCTTTTGGGGCCTCTAGCTGACATGAACAGTTAAATACACTTACAAAAGCAAGATAATTAGGCTGACATCAGACTTCCAATACATACAAAAGCAAGTCAATGGTACGCACTCAACAATTTTTAAGAGACCTACAACTATACAGAGGTCTTAGTGAAAAACAGGGGAAAAGCATCATGACAATGGATTTGGAAATGATTATGATTTCTTCAACAAGACCCTAAAACACAGGCAAAGAAAGTAAAAATAAATAAAATGGCCCACATCAAAAAACTTGTGTGCAAAGAATATAATCAGAGGACTGAAAAAGCAACCCACAAATGAAATAAGTTAGCTCTGAGGAGATGGGAAAAATACAAAAAATATTTGGAAGTTATATTATCTGATATGTGTATATAAAGAATGTATACCGAACTTCTACAACTTAAGAAAAACAATAAAACCCCAATAACCTAATTTAAAAAATTGCAAAATGATCTGAATAGACATTTCCCCAAAGAACATATAAAAATGATCACCACATCATTAATCACTAAGGAAATACAAATGAAGACCAATAAGATTACCACTTCACACTTATGAGGATGGCTGCTATTAAAAACAGCAAAACAAAAAAACAAACAACAAAAAAAAACAACAAAAAAAAAAAACGAGGGGGGTGCGCAGGAGTGTAGCTTAATGCACACTTAACATGCTCAAGGTCCTGGGTCTGATCTCCAGTACTATAAATAAACAAAACATCAGAAAATATAAATACCAGTGAGGATTTGAACAAAATGCAACTCTATACACTGTAAGTAAAACTGTAAAATGGTGCAGCTACTACGGAAAAACGATATGGTGCTTCTCAAAAAAGTAAAAACGAAATGACCAATAAGATCCAGCAAGATAACTTCTGGGTACATATCCCAAAGAATGATATCTTTAAAGACATGTTATGATTTCACATATATGCAGTAACTATAGTAGTTAAATTCACTGAAAAAAGTAGAACAGTAGTTGCCAGAGGTTAAGAGGAGGAGAAAACAGGAAGTAGTTATTTACTGGATATATAGTTTCAGTTTTACTACATGAAAAAAATTCTACAAATCTACTGCACAATAATGTTAAATACATAACGCTACTATACTGCCACTTAA
Organism: Marmota flaviventris; assembly: GCF_047511675.1. Taxonomy (NCBI): domain Eukaryota; kingdom Metazoa; phylum Chordata; class Mammalia; order Rodentia; family Sciuridae; genus Marmota; species Marmota flaviventris. The sequence continues at coordinate 135,299,535 of NC_092501.1, read as the reverse complement.
AAATGGTTAAAACAGCAAATTTTTATGTTATATGTATTTTATCAGTTAAAAATAAACAAAATGAAAGAAAGCAAATTACGGATTTTATCAGCTACAGAATTCTTAATGTACAAAGAATAAAAATAGTTTTAAATGTGTCTTTTCTGAGGAATCTACTAGAGAATGAACTTTATTCAACCAAGATAACTTAGGAAGACTTGTGCCAATGGACTGATGAACATTTTTGTGAGCTAACAGAAACTCTGGAGGTGAGACCAGGAAGAAATCAGTACTTTAGTTTCCCAGATGATTCCAAAGTGTAGCCAAGGTTCAGAAACACATGTACTTCTTCCTCTACTTTAATTACCGCTGTTCTAATCAATTTCTATTTGGCAGTGTTCAATATGTGTATCTGCCTGTATTCACACTGCTCTACACTTCATGACAATAGAAATAACTCTATTCCAACAGCAACAAAATCCCACAGAGGGCAATGACTGAGCAGAAAATACATGGGGTACAGGGGCAAAAAGACCTCGTTCTGCCATTCAGTGTATGGCTTTATGTGATCTGTTTTCTGAACCTGATTCCTGTGTAAGACAGAGACATGTTTTATTTACCATAGCTTTTCTATCAGAAATATGCACCCTGATATAGCTCCATGGTAGAGCGCTTGCCTAGCATGCATAAGGCCCTGGGTTTCTTCCTCAGTACCACTAAGGAAAAAAAAAAAGGTACACACAAACTGACTGATAGCTAGTACTGACAAATTAAACATAGGGAAGGCTGAAACACCCATACCTGTTCTCCTGGCTGCTGAGGGCTAGAAGTTGCGGGCTGCTGAGGTTGTTGTGGTGCAAACTGTGAGAGCTGTTGTTGCTGCTGCTGCTGCTGCTGCAGGGTGTTAAAAATGAGTGAACCACCAGGAAGCTATTCAGAATTTAAACAAGAATTTATTAGCCAGTTTGACATTGTTTTTCTGTGAAATATTTGTATTTCTTTATTTCAAAGATAATTTTGGAGCATTTACTATGTCAGGCACTCTTCTAGGCACTGAAGAAACAGAAGTGAACAAAAAGAAAAACAGAACAAATTGACTGTTCATAAGAAAAGTCTGTTTAAAAGTAATTTTTAAGTACTATTACTTTGGGGTCCCAAATACATTCACACTTCTAAACACAAATCCTTGTGCTTCAAGTTAATAGTTAGCTAAATTTAACTCTTCAGTTGTATCAATACCAAAAAGCATTAAATGCATTAGAAAAAAGTTGTGAATAAGAAATGTATATTGACAACCCAACTCAAATCTGTTCTAGCTTTGCCAAAAAAACAAAAATACATGGATTTTAATATAACATAGTGAGGACTTCTGGAGTTGAAAATAAAATGTATTAGATGTCCATAATTTGCATAGAGACTATTCCTTGCTCTCTCACTCCAAACCTAAATTAATTTAAATAAAAATTAAGAAGCATTCAGAAAACTCCAGATTAAAAATTAAAGCGATGCTTTCCAAGTGTACCAGAAATAAAGTTTCCATTTTATGCTGTGTAAGGGTTTAAGCTATAAACATTGAGGTCCTCAGAATAAACTCAAAGGAAATTCTAGCTACAGAACACTTAGGTTTATACAGTTGGGACCAAAATAAAAAAAGAAAAATCCTTTAGTCAAAAAACCTACATCTAGCACAGATCACTGGTAGGTAAAATGACACATAGCATAGGTATTCAGCATAGCTGAATGTTCCTTCCCCAATTAGTAAATGGAGGAAAAAAATATGACCTGATAAAGTGGCTCTGTTCTTGTTATAAAGGATTTCCTCACTCCTCTTAAAAGCAGAAAAAAGTAGCTGGGTGCAGCGGGTATGCCTGTAATCCCAGCGACTCAGGAGGATTAGGCAGGATTCTTGAGGCCCAAAGCAATTTAGCAAGACTCTGTCTCAAAATAAAAATTAAAAAAGAAAAGGGCTGGAGATGTGGCTCAGTGGTTAAGTGCCCTTGGGTTCAATACCCAGTACCAAAAAAAAAAAAAAAAAGGTGGGAGAAAGTCCCCAAGAGAATTTCAAAAGCAATATGGTGTAGGAATAAACCAATATGGGAGCTGTAGCTTACTGGTAGAGTGCCTGACTAGCTGTGCAAGGCCATGGGTCCATGGGTTCAATCTGAAGCAACACACACATGCACACACACCATGCACACACACAAGAAATAAACCAATATGATATGCAGTCTTCTCCATATTGTAAGTATACCATTCTACAATTACAGACTGCCAATATTGACACTACGTAATTTTTAAGAACTAAGTTTTACGTTTTAACTTCTAAACAAATTTCCAAATTTGTTATTCCTAAATACCAGGTCGGTTGTTATTTTCCAATAATCCACAGCTATGCCACTTCATATATCAGATCTTCATATTCAGGTCTTCCTTTAAATTCTCCATAGATAATCTTATCCATTTTCCAAACCACTAGCTTGTATCTGACTCCTTCTTTAAATTAAAAGACAAAGCATAAGACCTGGAATATTTCAAGTCCACAATGTGTACTAAACTCTTTATATTCTACCTTTCTTTATGAATATGCTGACACAACAACATGTACAAGAAAGGCAAAGCTTCATCATTAGCTACATATTATAACACAACAAATGTTTGTTTACAGAATGACCAATAAGGTAATTGCCACTGCATTGAGAAATCATACTTTCCTTAGGAAAAGAATACATATCCATTTTTAAAATCTCCATTCAAGCACAAACTATTGTAAGCAAACAGTATAATATATGTATACATAAATTATCTGTTGAGAGAGAAATTAGTAAGTTATCTACTACCATTGTCATAAATAAGTGCATTCCTGGGTAAATGTAAACTCTCTCCATTCAAATAGATAATTCTAGATAAGGCAGGGCTGCTGGAGTCAAAGGAAGTGGTGTCTAAAAAGTACTGATTCTTTCTCCTTATTCACCTGACTACACAAAGGTAGCAATAGCCATAGCTTTAGAAGATTCTGAAGAGACCTCAAAATTTCAAATGCTAATAGGTAGATCATATAAAAAAACAAAGTATATCAACTTTAATAAAAAATGATGCTTCAGTTTTACCTGGAGTAGATTTAAAGGCCTGAGACTTGAAGTATTTTTTAAACCAAATGGAACACCTGTTAAATAAAACTCATGGTTAAAATGGAATTAAAATTTTATTACCTATGAAAATAATCTATACATCAGTAAAGACAAACATTTAATATCCTTTCTCCATGATACTCTTATTTTCCATACTTCTAAAAATATCTTAAAATCAAAAAAGCACATTTTCTTCAAAATTTCAAAACTAAGATTTTATTCAAAGATGTGGAATATAGGATGTACATTATATTCTATATTTCAGAAACAGACTTCTTTTTCACTATTCTGACTGATGGCTGAACAACAGTAATCCTGAATTATGGGGACACCATCAATACAAAACTATCACTGTTGTGCAAATATATTTCAGTTACTGGCATCTATTTACATTTTTCAGTAACACGTAATGTGTATATATTATAATAATCTTATCTCTGAAAACTGAAGTACAAAAGCAAATAATCAGAATGCTAAAGAATGCTGACTATTTGTTAAGGATCAAAACTTAACTGTCAGGAAACAATGCTCTGTTAATTCTGAATTTATTCCTCAAAATCAGGGACAAAACATAGAGCACATCTTAGCCGGGTGCAGTGGTACATATTCATAATCCTAAAGACTCAGCAGGTGGAAGCAGGAGGATTATAAGTTCTAGGTTAGATTCAGTATATTATTGAGACTCTCAGCAACTTAGTGAGACCCTGTCTCAAAATAAAAAAATTTAAAAACCCAGGGATGTAACACAGTTGTGCCCCTGGTTCAATCCCCAATGCTAAAAACAAAATACTCTCCCTTATTTACTACATCAATCTGAACACTAATTAAAAAATGTTATCTATTCTCTGATAATTTTATTAAAAAAAAGACGAGAGCCAAGAAATTCATGATACTATCAAGCACTGTGTAAGTAACTGAAAAAGTATAATCAAATTATAAAAGGATAAAATTGGCTATCCTTTTCAGGAAAAATCCTTGTGAAAAGAAATGGATTAAATAAACTATCACTGTTGTGCAAATACATTTCAGGTACTGGCATCTATTTAAATTTCTCAGTGCTATGCGGTACATAAAGGTGGATGACATTGGTATAGTCTTTCTAGCTTACCAAAGGCAGTTTCACAATTCATTTATTTCTAATAAAACCAACTGAAGTTAAAATAATTTTACTCCCATTTTAAAGCAGATGAAACTTAGGCTAAGGAATAAAAAATAAAGTGAATTCTCTAAGGTCCCACATTTAGCAATTGGAGCCATGCATAATTAGTACATCTAATAGAATTACATATCAATATACATATTCTAAATTCAAGATTTGATTCTAAATCCAGGGCTTTTGCTACTAGAGCACATTTGTGCTTTTTGAAATAAGAATATAAGCTAGAATTAGGAAATCATGTTAACATGTTTAAACTATATTCTTGGAGTTCTCTTTCTTCATAATTCAAAAGTTTTGATAAATTTTTCTACACTGTTTTCTTATTAAATTTCCTCAACTACTCCAATAAAAATACCACAATGAATACTACTACTACTACTATAAATGATGACTATTTTTGAATGCATATGTCTCAGACATAGCTTTAGCACTTCATCTTTATTAACTCAATTTAATCTTTACAACCACCAGGCAAATAATTATTGCTATCCCCATTTTACATAGAAGGAAAATGAGGTACAAGGATAATTTCCCAAGATTACTCAACAGTAAGTTGCCCAACTTGATTTCAAACTGAGGCAATCCAGCTCCAGAATACAGGCTGTTAACTACCATACTATGTTGACGCTTTTGAACAACATATATTTTTAAAAAACATTTATTTACCCTGGAATATGACTATATTGATAGCAATAAAGCTAGCAAAATTAATTTTATTATAATGTTTGGGAAGCAAAAGATATAATGTGCAAAGACTTCTTACAGGTTTACCAAGTTTCTTCACAGAGGCTTACTGTTAAGTAGTTTTCGATTCAGCTATTATAATTTTAAAGGCTTTTGAAATGAAATACCTGGGGTATAATATGTCACAAAATAATGACATTAAATGTCTTTAGTAATAACCTTAAAATAACATTGTTAAATTTAGCATGTACTTTAATTTTTTTTTTTTTTTTAGAGGTTATTATTCCAATATTCTGACCTGCTTGAGAAGCTGCCTGCATTGCACTGGGCAATGCATTTGGTAGCAGACCTCCTGAGGGTAGAAGGCCACTCAGGTTTATTCCTGCAGGAGTTATGGCACCAGTATTACAGCCCAGCATGGGGTTTGAACCACTCATCAAAGCCTGGGCCCCACTGCAGGAGAACAAGACAAAGCATTAAACTTGCACTGTAAACAAGAAATCAAAAATCAGCCACATATTTCCTTAGATTAAAAAACAACAAACTACAAAACAAACTCAACTAGTTATTTCTCTACCTCAGTTTCTAGGTTTGGTGTCATCTTAATGACATAAAGTGACAGCTAAATTAAGTTTTGAGTATATATCAAGATTTTAAAATATAATTTAGAGAAGTAAAGTGCTAAGCAAGGGATTAAAAGATGTTAAGAGGATAAAATGAAAGTCTAGGCTGCTGTCAATATGAAATATCTTAATGTAGGTAACAGGAATTTCTAAAATGAAAACATACATGTGAGGCAGCTTCTGTCCATACCTAAACTATTGTCTTTCAGTTTGAGTAATACGCTATTCTTAATTTCACAACTATGAATTTAAATTGGTCAGACTATCTTTACAAAAGAAAAAACAGAAATCAGGACATCACTGCAAACTTACCAAACAGAGCCCACTACATTGATGAAGTTAAGTCCAGCAGTGTTTGCCATGACCTGGGTGGCCGTGGTTCCTGTAGTTATAGATGTTACCATGGTGGAAAGAGGAATGGTCGTTACAGGCATTGCCTGGCTCAGAGACTTTTGCTGCTGAGCAAACTGAGTTAACAAAGTGGGCTGAGGGGTGAAGCCTGAATCTTGGGGAGTAGGGGTGGCTGAAGGGGTACTAGGAGTTGAACTCTGAGCATCAGGAGGGTGTGGGGTCGATGAAGGGGTTGGTGTAGGAGTAGATGGCTTAGGAGTTCCAGATCCTGCTCATTGAGAAAAATAAAAATTGCTAGTTTGTTATAAATGGCCAGTCCTTTTTAAAATAAGGTTAATGGAATCTTACTTAGCACTGACAATTTGTTCCAGTTTTTTTTTTTTTTTTAAGCAGTTAACTGCAAGTGTTAATTTCTACACATGATACATGAGTGTTGCTACACTCAATTACAATTAAGGATGCAGTATATCACCTAAAAATCCCATCCGAGATGCTAATAGAGTAACAGTAAAAATATACATTTGTGTTCTACCACAATACCCACTTAAAAGTTAGTTTCCCACATGCTGCCTTTGGCCTAAAAAGTTCAAAAGGAATTCAAATTAATTTTTGTTATTTATGATTTCACTAATTCAAGACTTCTTTTAAAAATACTGCTTATTTAGTGTAACAGTCTGAGATAAACATTTAATAAATTACATATGGTTAACAATCTTATTTGGCATCTAAATATACATTTTTAAGTCCTAACACATCAAGTTATCCTGACAAACAAATTTACAAAAAACAGTAGCAAAGCAAATATTTGATAGATAATACTGCATCTTTAACAGTAACTGTGTACTTCTGTTTAAATGTAGAATGTATAGAAAATCTGTTGTGAATGAAGTATGCACAGTTTATCAATTAAAAAAAAAATGAAAACAAAAAACAAAAACCAAAAAGTAAAACCAAAAGCTCTTGAGGTGTTTTCTTTTTTAGCTTTCATGTCCTGCAGAAAGAAAGGAAAGAAATGTGAATGTCCAGAAGCTGTCACTCCACCCTTACTTAAAGTAACAACTGTGTGCAGTAGATTACCATAATCCATACCCACAACATAAGTAGTGTGAATAGACTTTCAGAAAATTTATATATTTTTCTTTGTGCAAAACAAGAAGGCAGAAAAATGACACCTTTTGAGCTATCAAGATGAAGATGTTTATATCTAATGCAAAGACCATCCTATCACTGTGCAGTGTACTAAAACTTTCAGCACGTGATTATCTATTAAAAAATCTAAAAAACTGGAATGCTTTTTTCCCAAATTGATACATGAAACACTCTTATTTATTAATTTGAAGAGATTCTCCAAAACTAATTCCTACATTCTTGTATAACTCTTCTTCATGTTAAAAAAAAAAAAAAAAAAAGAAACCAGTAGTAAAAATTATACTTTAATGTCCATAGAATAATGCTTCAGGATAATCACATTTTAGTAACTGACAACAATTTATAAAAGATTATAGAAGTGTTTTTGAAATATTGGTTTTCAATTTATTATATCATCACCTTGAAACCAGTTGGCTTCTTACATATACAAAGGTAGGACCTGTAGCAACAACTCTTAATGACATTTTTTTTTTCGTATCAGTCACATAGTATACATAAAATGTAAAAATGATCCTAGGGTACACTGAAATAAAAAATATTTTGGTTTCTTATTGCTCACGTGTAACTACCAGATTATTTTTTTAAGGAGAGGTGTAGGTTGCAAGTCTAAAAGGAAAGTATACTCAGAGTGCATACATAGATACAGAAAAACAAATACAATTACAATAAAACACAGTACATACAATCAACATGAGCTCTGCCTGATGCTTCTTGCAACTTATACATTTTGAATACACAGTACATGCAGATTTCACTTTCACAGGTTGAAAAAAGTTGTCTTAAAACACTAATGCAAAAGCTTATAATAATTTAATGAAGAATTAAGTTTATGACTCACTTTGTGATGAGCTGGCAGGTGACAGGGCAGCTGGAGAAAGCATGCTAACTTGACTGAGATCCATGGATGACTTCCGAGAAAGACTTGGTGGCTTAGAAGATGGAGGAGGAGTTGGAGATTTAAGAAAGCTGCTGGCCTGCTGTGGTGTAAAATAATTACCTAAGAAGGATATGAAAGTTATTTCTTACAATTATAATCCAAAATTCCATAAATTTTATTTTTTAGTTGTTGATAGATTTTTATTTTATTTATTTATATATGGTGCTGAGAATCAAACCCAGTGTCTCACACATGCCACACAAGTGCACTACCACTGAGCCCCATCCCCAGCCCCATAAATTTTAGAAACAAAAGTATGAAGTAGTTGTTTTTTTTTTTTTTTTTAACAAAAGAGGTTACAATTGTATGTTTCCCACTACTCTACATTATACAAAACTAAGAATTTAAATACCTGATGAACTATTTCCTGAGCTTGAGGGAAGTTTGATGGGTGGAGGTCGATGTTTTACTCCTTTCCCCAATACTGAAGACTGAACTGACACGGTCTCAGGCTGCTACAAGAGCAACAACAAACATACTTGTTAAAATTAGAATTACTATCACCATACTCCAAGATGAAAACAATTGATCAACTTTACAAAGTGATCTTAGTGGTTACAGACTTAACATCAGGTTTTTACACAGGAATATAATTTTACATGTGATCCATGAAATATTTTACAGCACACATATAGGATGAGGTAAAGACTTCAGAGTAATAGAATAATGAGAAAAAGTCTTGAGAAAGAGTAAAATAGAAAGATAAAGGCAAAACTTCCAACCTCTTTATTTTTCTAAGAAAATAACAACTGTTGAGGCCAGATGATTAGCACAAAGGTGTTCATTATACTTTCCTCTATGTCTACCTTGAAATACTTTGATCATAAAAAGTAATTAAAAAAAGTAAAATCAAAACTAAACCCTCAAAATATGATCTTTAGATTTCTCAGATCTAATAATCAATTAGGTACAAAAAGTATCAATAACCAAACATACTTCTGTTTCTTTTCCTGGAGAAAGCTGACTCAGACTGGCTGAGCCACTAGAGATGTGCGACATCTTGACTGGACATTTAGCTTCATTCTGGATCAATTCCTGATATTGATTAACAACTCTGAAATATCAGCAGAAAATAGGTATAGGTAAGGATTTAGCTAACCCTGTTTTTTGGGTGGGTGGGAATGGGGTGGAGATTCCCAGCGATTGAATTCAGAAGCACTTGACCACTGACCCACATCCCCAGCCCTATTTTTTTTTTTTAATTGAGAGACAGGGTCTCACTGAGTTGCTTAGTGCCTCGCCATTGTTGAGGCTAGCCTCAAACTCGTGATTCTCCTGTCTCAGCCTCCTGAGCTGCTGGGATTACAGATGTGTGCCACTGTACCTGGCTGCTAACCCTGTTTTTAACACAAATTTATTATGTAATAAATGAGTGATGCTATTACTGGAAAAAAAAATATTCCACCTAATTGAACACAAAAATTAAAATTAGGCAATTTATCTTTGAGTTAAAAATGCATTCTTCTAATCTTTTAAATGAAAAGTTAATGTGTAAAATATTTTGCTAATTAATATTTTCAACAGAGAAATTATAAGGACAATTTAACCAATAAGCAGTAAAGAAAGTACTCATTTTGCCTTTCTGTTAGATTTGGATTAAATAAAGTATTATCAAGAAACCATTTTCCTTAGTTATAGCAGATTATATATGTTTTTCTTTTAATTTAAAATAAAACTAGCTGAGCATGGTGGTACATGCCTGTAATCTCAACTGTTTATGAGGCTGAGGGAGGAGGATGGCAAGTTTAAGGCTATTTTCGGCAACATAGCCAGATCCTGTCTCAAAAGAAAAAAAATAAGAAAGGACTGAGATAAAGTGCCCCTGGGTTCAAACCCTAATACCCAAAACAAAACAAAAAGCCCCTATATTTTAAACATAATTCTTTTAATTATTTTCTTAATTCTATGAGAAAAACACCCTAGACACTTAAAGTATCAGGAAAAAGCACTTGTGTCTTGCAATCTCATCCCATAAAAATTACAATTCTTTTTTTTAAAAAAGAGATTCCTTTATTTTTTTTTTTAAATGGGCCTTTATTTTGTTCATTAATTTATATGCAGTGCTGAGAATCAAACCCAGTGCCTCACACATGCCAGGCAAGTGCTCCACCACTGAGCCATAACCCCAGCTCCAAAAAAATAACAATTCTTAATAGTCTAATATACCACATCTTATCAGTGATCCTAGGATCACAGGATTTTAAAGTGAGAAAAAAAACCTTAAGACTTTTCATTGTTCAATAATCTAATTTTACATCTGGGGCCCACAAATATTAAATGATGTTACAGTCAAACAATTAAAGGCATAACTAAAATAAAAGTTTATGACTCATAATATAGATCAAATCCTCTATCCTATAAAGGTAAAAAAGTTTTTCATATCTATCCTGCCCAAGATGAAAAAATAATTTTTTTTTTTACCTCTCAGCATCAGTCTTTGACCCAATAATGAACCTAAAATGTTAAAGAGACAAAAAGGATTAAATAAATGTCTTAAGAAGCCCCAAGATTAGTTTTGTGCCTTTTCTTATTTTAGTCATAATATTATAAACTGATTTTAAATCCACCAAATCATTAAAATGTCTGAAAAACATTTAGAGTTATGAAGCAAAGTTTTACATGCATTATGACATAGTCACGTGATGAATTTGGCTGATTTAACTTAAGGAAATGTATTTTTGTCAGAAGAATTATTTATGAAATATAATCTGGGCTGGAAATCACCAAGTACTAGACGTGCCATAATAAAATCATTTAACTACTGTGCAAAGGCCTTTGGTGTTCTTTGCTCATTTAATCTTCAATTCTGGAAATCATTCTTATTATCTACACAGTAGGACCTTAGGATATTTTTCAGACAAAGAAGATAGTTTATTGCCAATTCAAATTATTATCTTTACCAAATCTTTTTTAAAAGTTTGACATTTATTATGACCTCTTAACAGATTAAAATGGTTTTTTAATTACCAATTTGAATGATCATCTGTGGATGAGCTGAAATATAAAATGAAAAAAAAGCTTGATCAAAATGCAACTGAAACTTTGATTTCATAGTTTTTAAATAAGGTTATTTATGAATATAGAATAATTGGAGGACAATAAATCATGCAGCATTTTCCCAGAAACCCCCTTATGTAATGGCCAAAGATTCAAATTTTCTTCCTGTCAAACAAAGTAATTAGTTGGATTTTGGACCTAATTTTTCACAAGAAAACATATATTATACCTTTGTACTCCAGAAAAACTTACAAATTTTAAATAAGCAATGTAAGTCTTTATAGGAAGATTTTTAAAGCATGTAATCAAAATAACTAATCTTTGTATTCTTTTAGCTGAGGAATCCCTGACTACTACTTTCTATTCTTATTGACTTTATTTTAGGTATTGGTGACATTGCTCCACAGACCAGGTCCCCGCCTTTTTCTGCTCAGATGCTGTTTTTGCTTCTTTTCAAAGCAGTATCAATAAAATTAAAAAAGAAAATGACTCTGCTTGCTTTGGCAGCACACATACTAAAAAACAAAATGATTTAAGTTGTAAAGTGCCCTTGGGTTTAATCCCGAGTATGAAATAAAGCCATAATGTGTATATAAGATCAGCAATAAAATAAAAAAAGAAAACTAAACACTGACATTCTGTGCTAAATATGCATAGCACATACATTTTGTAAGATTAACTATATAAACTGCCAACATAAATATACCAAGGATATCTCAGGAAGATCCTTTAGAGCTAACATAAAAATAATTGTACCATGGGGGATTTTAAAAAAGTATCTATCATTATTTTAAAAAAACTCTGACAACATGGCAAATACAATATAAACTTACTCACATCAGTGCTACATATAAGAGGTATATAATTAACTAACAACTGAATCCTCAAAGGCAAATTTGTGTTCATTAATAATTCAACAGCAGTTGCTAAATAAATTCTGGTTGACTGATTTTGTCCATTACATATTTAACAGAACTCACTGGGATGGAGACATCTGGCTGTCACTTTCTTCATCTGCTTTACATGGCTGTATTTTACCATAGTAAAGTGGATCACCAAGTGACTGCAAGATGGTCAGCTTTGTTTTCTGATACTGATTACCAGCTTCACATTCAAATACATAATCATCTTTTACATCCTGAAAAACATAGGGCATCCCAAACAAAACCTTCTCAAGCAAGCAATCAGAATTAGCAAAAGTTGGAAATAAATGATACTCTAAAGTCTGGCAATAGAAAGACACATGGAACTTAAACTATAGAAATGTTTAAGTCTGCCTAATAAAGCTCAGAATGGTTCTTTTCTGATAAAGTATAAACATATATGTTAGGTATGAACATGTAATGATACTAATAAATGATCAATAACATTACTTATTAATATACATAATCAAATTCCTAAATAATCAAAATGCTAACAATAAACATTTATTGAACACTGTTCTTAGCACTGTAAAGGTACTGCTTCATGTAATCTTCACCACTATTACCTCCCTGCTAAAGATGAAGGAAATGAGGAGAGATCCTCCACCCTGTATTTTAAACCTTAGTGCTGCCCTGCCACTCTATGTTCTATAGGGAGGTATGGGATTTTTATATGGTACTTTAGGAATGAGAGTTCCAATGGAATAAGCCTGAGAAAAATATGGCCGAATTCCATATATTGGAGATACATATGTCTATATGTAACTTGGATGAAAAAATAGAGGATAAAATTTCGAAAACAGATCTGTTTTTGTCATAGCCTCTCCTGTCACACATAAAATATTCCTATGTACAAAACATCTCTTTTATTATTTCACTCCTAGGATTCATCTAATTTAATACATTATGCCTACTTTTCCCTTTAAAAAGCTGTTATTGCAATTAGAAAAAATTAGAACGTTTCCATTAAAAAACATCCTCAGATGAATGTATTAATTCATAAAAGAAATCAAATAAGGACTAACATCATGCAGCCAAAAGTAAAAATGCAGTTCTGCATTAAAATTTTTCTTAAAACAGAAACCATATAGACAAAACAGTTATTCTCTAATTTACTGAACCTGTTGGGAGAAGTGGTACATGGCTATAATCCCAGAGATTTGGGAGGCTAAGGCAGGAGGATCTTAAGTTCAAGGCCAATCTTAGCAATTTAGCAATTTAATGAGACCCTGTCTCAAAATTAAAAATAAAAAGGGCTGGACATATGGCTGAGTGAGCACCCCTGAATTCAATCCCTAGAAAGTTCTTCTTCTTCTTCTTTTTTTAAAAGGTCCCAGGTTAAAAGCAATGTTTAATAAATTTATGTTTAGTAAATTCAGATCTCAGATTACAAACAACATCATTAAGACAGACTAGCAAAGACTACTTACATGGGCTGGCCAAATTGTTGGTTGTGAGTCATCTGATTTGATAGATTTTTCCACTTTAGCATATTTCTCCACCTAAACAATCAAGACAACAGATAAAATGGGACCAGTTTTCAGACTGAATAGAACAATGTAACTCAATAATATAACCGACATAAGAATTCTTGAATCATTATAATATACTAAATAATTATGTTTACTAGTTTAAAATTCTACTGTTATATTATAAAAACACGGTTAATACAAGTCAAATTAGAACATCTTCAGCTATTATATAAATTTAATAAACACAGCTGTGTTTCTGCCTCTTTTTTTTATTCCATAAGATGAATCACATTTGTTGTTTAGAGACTTTCCTTTAGGAAAACTAGAATATCAAGAGTTAAAATTCAGGATCTTGTCTTTTTTGGCAAGGTTTTAAATGAATAGGAGTTATTATGTATTCGTGGTAATACACAAACTATAAAGAGATTAGAAAAGATAAAATATTAAAATTGAAAAGATGTTTTAATTTTTTTCTACTTTCTAGTCATAATTGGGCAATATAGTCTGCATTCATAAGACTGTGAACTAAATATTCTCACCATCTTTGTAACCATGATCTTAAGAAAAATTTGAGGTTGAGGTGTAGCTGAATGGTAGAGCTTGTGCTCAGCATACACAAGGACCACCCAAAAAACCCTCAAAACAAAAAAGGAAAAAGTAATTTAGATTCACCTGAGTACCTATTTAAAATACAGATTTTTATGTTCCTCTCTTAGAGATCCCAATTAAGTAGGTCTGAACTAGGGTTTGAAACCTGTATGTCTGATATCCTATATGATTCTGTTGACTGAGCCAGACTGAGAAACTTTGTTATTAGGGCACTGCTGTTTAAAGTTGTGGTCTGTAGGCCTTACACATAAACTAGAGGCTTGTGAAAATGGCAGCATCTCAGTTCCAGCCCAGACCTGAAACAGAACCTGGATGTTTTTTAACTGTAATGCTGAGGATTGAACCTACAGTCTCATGCACAATGCTCTACCACTGAACTATATATCTCGAGAATCAACAATTCAATAAATTCTCCAGGTAATATATACATTAAAATTTGAGAAATACTGCTTTAGATGCCTACCCTTCCCTCCAAAGTTAAATTTCACCATTTTTAAAACGTACACTAATGATCTATTCTCAGAGTTGTATACACACTCTATAGATGCTATTGTGTTTTTGCTTTGGACAACTTTTTACAAAATCTTAATAAGAACAGTACATGTACTAACCAAGGAAGATATGAGAGAACAGCAAATATATGAAAAGAATACAACTGTAAAGAAGTGGGTGAATAATAAAAAGAACACAAAAAGAAACAGAAAAGTAAAATATAGACCCTTTTCACAATATTCCTCTCATATCTTGAATCATTTATAGTTGATGGGTATTATGGACCAGTAAAGAATATTGCCTAAGATTGTTCCTAATTTTGGCCATTACTCCAATATTAATAAACTCAACCAGATTCAGAAAAAAAAAAGCATCATTAGAAAATTATGAAGAAATACCAAAAAACAAAACACAAAACAACAACAACAACAAAAAAAAAAAAAAAACAGAGGCATTTCATGTGTATTATGTTATACCATATTTTTCCACATTTAAACTGTTTTGTAATTGTGGCTCCAAACATAGAAAGGGTTATGTTCTGATATAACAATGTGAAGAAAATACACCTTCTAAATATGAGCAATTTATTAAATAAATCAATTACTGAGATTATATTCTCAAGGTACTAACTATCAAGGATCAAATTTAGAAACTTATGCAGGACAAAAAAAAAAAAAAGCAAGTATTGAACTGACTTACATCCACTTCAGAAGGAATGGCCAAATTACAGGGACTCCTTTTCCACATATCTACACACTAAAAAGTGAAAAACAGTATAAATATACCAAAAATTCAAAAAGGCAAGTTTTCTTGTATGGTAATGTTCATTTAAAATACTTACATTTCCTGCTTTAGAAATTTTGAGGTCATAATGCTGACCTGCTTTTCTTTCCTTTCGTTTCTGTAAGAAATCCAGTAACCTCAGCTGAGGAGGAGGTGGACAATGAGACAGGTCTTGCTGCCGATTCAGAGAGGACCTGGAATATCTCTTGAAACACCTGCAATATTAAAAAATTTGAACTAAACAAAGGTAATAAACTCACAATATATACATGGGTTTAAACTAGCAAGCACTGACTATGTAATTAAATCACATCCAAGCAATGTCCTTGGCACTGGTAAAATAAAAATGAGCAAGACAAACAAAATTCCCATTATCGTGAGGCTAGCTTATAGTCCAGAGAGGGAAAGAGATGTTCAATTCCCAAGTAAACAGATAATTTCAGATTTTAGGGAATGATAAGCAGTAGGAGAAAAATCAGAATACTGTGGCGTATAAGTGACAAGGAGGGCAATACTTAGGGAAGGGAAGAACCCTCTGAAGAAATGAAATAAGTTAAGCACAAATGAAGGAACCAGTCATAGAAAGACCTGGATAGGGAGGATTATTTCAGATCCATGCATGTAAGAAGCTGGAAGTCATCACTGCATCCTAACAAGTAAAAGACTTAATAAACCCCCAAACCAACAATTCTTTGATCTATCAAAGAGGTGAGGTCACAGGACAAATCACTGTCCCCAAATTTGGAGAATAGGCCAATTGAAACATCTTGGCTTGCTGAGGAACAAACTTCCTTGGTAACCAGTGCTGGGGGCACTGAAACCTAAAGTTAACTCATCAATTGCTGGAGGCTCAGCATGGTCAAGTATGAGATTAAAAACTATGGGGAGATCCAGTCACTGGGAGGCCACACACTTTTTTGAGTTTTATCTCTAAGAGGTTACAGAGGTCTCACAGTGAATAATGGAGAAAAATCTCATCCTTCCCACAAGGAAAGGGCAAAGAAAAAAAAATTTTTTTTTAAATTTTTGTATTAGAGATTAAACCCAAGAGTGCTTTACCACTGGGCTACACATATGCAGCTCTTTTAATTTGTTTTTTTTTTTTTATTTTGAGATAGGGTCTTGCTAACTCATTGAGGCCAGCCTTGAACTTTCGATACTCATAGCTGGGATTACAGGCATGCACCACCATGCCCAGAGAAAGGGAATCATTTTGAAAGATGGGAGAAAAAGTATTTGAAGCAGAGAGAATAATTTTAAAAGGTACTACAATGGGAAAAAATCTGATCTGTTTCAGAAACAGAAAACCAGGTTTAACTAAAGCACTAAAGGTTAGGTAAGATTAGAGATCAAGGCAAGGATCTTACAGACCAATAGTAATGTGTTTAGATTTAACGTGAAGTGCAACGCTTTGGGGGAAGTTTTATTAAGGGGCTTAAATTTAAGTATGATCTAGTTTACTTGAATGGCAAACAGACTGGGAGGGAATAAGCTGAAACAGAAAAATCAATTATGAATTTATTAGAGGGGGAAGATGATGGTGGTTTGAAATAAGGTATGGGCAACAGGCCTGGAGAGAGATAGACAGAGATACAAGGAAGCTACAGAACTGCCAATAAATCCTATATGGATTTATTCCAATATTTCCAATGCTGTAAACCTTTTCTCTTATATGCATTCTTTTGTTAAGTAGAAGAAATAACTAAAACATAAAAGACAAATTGCTATGTTATAAGAGAAATAGATTTCTAAAGCTGCTATTTTCTCAAATCTTAAAAAAAAAACCCGTTTCCTCAAAAGTAAAATTAATAAAAACTAAACTGGTTATTGAATATCAGAAAGTAATTAAGAAATTTTTCTTTTGTTCACACTTGGTCTCTTATCAGCTTCTCTACATTTTTGGTAAACAGACTACAAATTTACAGTAAGTTCTTTTAACAGACTAGAAAATATATTACAGGAGCAAATATTACAAAATCAAAACATATAAAACAATATGAAAATACCTATTTTCCAATTAAAAAAAAAAATCAAGAGCACTTATTTCCTTGAAGAGAAAAGTCACTATAAATAGCAAAATTTAGAGTTATTTATCAAATAGCTTGATATTGATTCAGTCTTTTCCCCAAAGGCAATTACCGTTTCATTGGGCGAGTATTCATTTTTTGCCTATTATAGAGCAGTCTGTTTGCAGTACAAGTTACTGCAATCGAAGGATCAAGACACAGTGGTTCAGCTGTAGCTAGAATCAGTTGGCTTTCAAGTAAAAGTTTGTCTTCCTGAAATGTACAAAAGCATATGTCAGTATCGAACTAAAATAATCATACATATTTAAGCTAGAAATATTGTCTGGAACTCTATTAAAGATCACAGTAAAACACAGTAACTCAAGTGCCAAAATTAGTGTGTAAACTTTGGAACTTGACAATGTAAAATAACTTACTGAAATTCATTATCTGTAAAACTGTATGAAATAGTTAATTATAAAAATGAACATTCATCAATTCAACATTTATTTACTTAATACCTACAACATGTTAGGTTCTAAGATTTGGGAATAAAAGCCATGAACAAAATAGATGAAATCCTCTGCCCTTATGAAGCTTACAAGGTCATGATGGATTACAGTTATTTCAGTAATTGAAAAGGAACACTCCCATTCTATACTCGGCTTGACTACTTAATAATAATAAAAAAATGACTATATTAATACTGGCAAATTCTATATATCCATGACCAAATCCAAAGAAGATACAGCCTTTTTTTTTTTTTTTTGGTGGTACCAGGGATTGAACTCAGGAGCACTCAACTACTGAGCCACATCCCCATCCCTTTTTGTGTTTTATTTAGAAACAGGGTCTCACTGAGTTGCTTAGCAGTCTCGCTTTTTCCTGAGCCTGGCTTTGAACTCTCGATCATGCTGTCTCAGTCTCCCAGGCTTTTGGAATTATAGGTGTATGCCCCCACACTTGGCAAGATACAGGCTTTATACTAGTATCACATAACTTTACTGAATCCTATTCTTCTGTTTAACAATTTAAATTTTTATTAATTATAATACTTTTTTTTTTCACCACTGGGGATCAGAGAAAACAGGGCTTCAAACACATTAGACAAGAACTCTGCTGCTAAGGCATGACCCCAGACCTGCTATAACAATTCTTTTAAAGTCAAGTAAGTAAATTAATATTGCTGAAAACTAAAACTTTTGAAAAAATTTTCTGTTTCACTCAACTTTTTATTATGGAATCTTCTACACACAAAAGGAAAAGTGTGATGACTTACATATTAACACCTAATTTCATTTAATGACCATCTTCATAAACTTTGTTTTTGTTTTGCTGGAAAAATTTTAAATACATCTTGGAAGTGGTATTATTTCACATGGGAGTTTTTTTTTTTTTAAAGTCTACCATTTCTCTTACACTTATTTAGTTGCGATTTCCTTAAAGAATCTTCCCTCAGATACTATCTAGCTGCCTAAAATAGTTTATACAGAAATAATAGAATAAATATTATACTCTCTACTTTCTCAATTCTCAGAATAGGAACATCCATAAATGTTAACCAATGAAGATTATGTTTGAATATTTTTAAAACCTTAGAGATGAAAAAATAATACATCAAATTAAAACACAACACTTAACAGTTACAGATGAACTGACTCTTATTTTATAATCACATTTCAAAGACAGAATAATTTTCTTTATTAATGATTCCTCTCTAAATTAGCAGAGAAATAAGTAAATACCCTTATAACTAGACATCTCACAAACACTGCTGAGCCAAACCTCAGGAGCAGGAGAGGTCCCCTAGTGCCAAAACAACCAATAAAAATGGAAAAAGACAAACTAAATAAAAAGATACAAGAACTAAGTTTCACATTACACATCAGGTCAGCCTAACTGGGATCTGTCATAAGCAATTGGGACCAAGTCATTAAAGTTCCTCGAGGGATTTACTGCATATATAAAGATACCCTTAACTTCTAAAACTCATAAAAGAAGCCCAGTTTTTTGCAGGAAGAACTTAATACATGAGTAAAAACATGAGCACAAAGTAGCTTTTACTTAATATTTACCCTATAGTTTGCTCATTTGGAATTAAAAAACAAAGCAACAGGGCTGGGGCTATGGCTCAACAGTAGCACACTTGCCTGGCATGTGTGAGGTACTGGGTTCAATTCTTAGCGCCACATATAAATAAACAAATAAGGTCTATCAACAACTTAAATATATATATATATAAACAAAAAACAAAACAACAAACCTGGGTCCATTTATGGTTATCACTTGTTATTGAATGGACATCACAGATTAAAGTCTGGAAAAAATAAAATTTTTAAAAATCCATTAACATATATTTACACAAACATATAAATATTTAATAAATAAGACTAACTAAAATTTTAAAAACCACTTTCTAATTAAACATTACTTACCTGCATTGTTGGACGTAAAAGAATGTGCCTACTTTGGTAACCAGGAGATTTCATATTACTGAATTGCCTGTAGTCACGAATTTCTGCTATGACACATCCACAATGAAAAATATTAACCTGTTTAGAATAAAAATATTCAAGCAAATGTCATTTTTTCAACAACCTATGTAAGTATTTTGTACTAAATGTTTCACATTCTTTAAATTTTTATGCATTATTTCTGGCCACTCCTATATTTTTGGTTTCTAGTTATAGACTGATGCATCTACAATAACAGATCAACTTTTGACATTTTCACATTAGTGGAGTTACAGATCCTTGGATTGTATTTGGTCCTTATTAATAAAAGGAGGAAAGCCAACTATAAATTCAAATTAAAAACCACCTATTTCTACACCCAAATACAAGAGCCCCTAACTAAGGATGACTTCCCATGGTCACATTCACACCATCATGTTTTTCATCCATTTATAACTTTTAGACTGGGACTTTCATGTTACCTGTCAGTCATACCTGTGTTCAATCTTTTTAACAAGTATTTATTGACCAAGTACAATGTATACTCTGACAGGAATTATTCAAAAAGCTTCACAGATACAGTGGTAAGACAACTCTTGCTCTCAGCATAGAAAGACAGGTAGTAAACAAGATAATTTTAGATAATGATAACTGCTTTAAAGAAAATAAAATAAAAACCTCTCTGAGAGGAGTGAGTTTCAGCTGAAACCTGAATCACAAGAATGATCCAGGGCAAACCACTCTAGTGAGAAATAGCAGAGAAAATGCCTTCCAATAGGAATAAGCTTGGTTTGATTTAGTACAGAAAGAAGACAAGGCTGGTTGGAGTGTAGTGAGTAAAAATCAGAATTAGAAGATGAAAGCAAACAGGAGAGCAGAGATTTTGTGCAGTTAAGAGTGCATAGAGAGGAGGATTTTACTTTTTCATTTTTGTTTTATATACCTTATCTGGCTCTCTGTGATTTTAGAATGAAAGCAGGAAGTTTAGGAAGGGAACCATGGCATATCATGACCAGTTTAAAGAGAGAGATGATATTTGCTGATGGACTGAAGATGGAAGGACAGGGTAAGTTCATCCATCAGAATGAAAGAGACTAGTGATAAAATGAGATTGGGAAGTAAAATAAAAAGTTCTGTGTTCATCAGATTAAGTTTGGGGAACTTATATATCCAAGTAAATATGTAAGTATAAAGCTTGGTGGAATGATCATAATAACAGACATATAAGCATGGGATTAATTAACATTTTAAGAACTCAAGGAACTAACTGAGATTACCTTGGGAGACTGTTAATTAAAGCACAGAGGGCCTAGGACAGAACTATGAAACACACATATTTATGGATGGAACAAAGATGATGCAGAGAATTGGAGGAATAGATAAGGAAGAAAAAAACCAGAAATATGATATCGCAGAAGCCCAAAGAAGGGCATTTCAAGAAGAAAATAGTTATTTGCATTGAACTTTGCTAAGAGATCAATTTAGAACATAAGACTGATCAATTGATTCCCTGCCATGGAGATCACTGGTGATTTGACAAAACAGGTTCTATAGAATGTAGATGTTAAAATGCCAAATAAGGTGAGTAGAGAAGAGTGAAATATGATAGAAAGGAGATGATGACTATACACAACTCTGATTACTTTTGCTATCAGGAGAAGAAGAATTATAAAGCAATAGCAGGAGAAGGAATTGGGGTCAAGATAGAATTTTTTAAAGCTGAGAATACAGAATATTTGCATTCTGAATCTAACAGAGAAAAGAGAGTTTATAATTGTAAGTCCTAGAAAAAAGGAAGGATCTAGAAAACAAATGAAGGAACATCTTTGGAATAGCATTTGTTTATTTTAATAGAAAGGCAAAGGCAACGTGTAGACAAAGTGATATTGGTCAACTAGTCTTAGGAGAAAAATGGGAATTCTCATTTGAAGTTGTTTTCTTTCCTCTCAGTGAAGTATCCAATATATTTAAAGAGACCCTATATTAAAATAGTATATAAAGAAGGGCTGGGGATGTAACTTAGTGGTAGAATACCCCTGAATTCAATCCCTAATACCATAAAAAGAAGAGAGAAAAACCAACTACAGATGTAAAGACCAGTTTTTGGTCCCCAATTTAAAAAAACTTTCATAAATAGCCAAAGAAGCCAGGCACAGTGACCCCCCACCCATAATCCCAGTTGGTTCAGGAGGCTGAGGCAGGAGGACTACAAGTTCAAAGCCAGCATCAACAACTTAGGCCCTAAGCAACTTAGCAAGACTGTCTCAAAAGGGCTGGGGATGTGGCCCAATGGTTAAGCACCCCTGGGTTCAATCCCTGGTTACCACTCCTCCACACCCAAATAGTCAAGAGTAGTTTCTTACATGTTTTCTTGATTGTAACTATAGGGAGATTTCAATCAATAATCTAAATGTTGTAGCCAATTTTAGAAGAACTGACTAAATCTGTACATTTCAGTACAGCAAAAATTTTAAATATTCCATAGTAAATCAATTTCTAAATAATGATGTATAATGTCTCATTTCGAGTTCTAAACACTGTTGGGAACAGTGGTAAAGATTAAATATAATTTATCACAAAATAACCATATGGTCCTTTAGATTCATATAAAATTTGCATACGTATATACTAAAAAGCATAATATGTATATATTATATACATATAATAAATGTACAGAGTTTTAAAAACTTATTTTAGAGACTGGGTTCTGCTATGTTGCCAAAGCTGGCCTCTAACTCATAGCTCAAGAGTTCTTCCTGCCTCAGCCTTCTGAGTAACTGGAGTACAGGCATAAATCATGTACCAGCAGGACATTTTAAAGAGAAAAAATTTATACCTGAGATTTTTCTAAAAGATCAACCAAAATAGGAGGTAATTCTTCTGCGTCTAAGTATTCAAGTAATTCCCCTTCTTCATAAGGCAGTCGAATGGTTTCAGAATCTTAATTTTAAAACATAAAAGTATATGAAAATGATTAGACTCACCAAAAGGCTTCTCAGTAAATAAGTAAATAAAGCCAAAGGCTCTCCTAATGACCTTTAAACCTTATAAATGAACCACATTTACTAAAAAACTTGTTAACTATACTGTATATAACACTTCAGAAAAGAGGAGGACAAAACCCTGACATTTTGGAAAAACATCTGGCATATCACAATAAATCACAGTCAGCAGTAATCATAAATGATAAAACTCCAAGATCAAAGAAATTGAAAGTTCACTGAGGACTAGTGTCTGGAAATTAGAATGACAATTTGGTACCTCATCTGACCAAAGAAAAGAATTCTCTTGGTGTTACATTTTACAATTAATTTTCAACACAAGAAAAAATTCTTGACTAGCATGACTTCCTTATAGAACTCAAATTATTACAATATGAATTTTTTAGGAGACTCTTTAGTTAAATCTGAGTATATTTTAAAACTCAAAAGGCAGTGAGTCTGATTAATTTTGAAGTTTTAGACTCAATAATATATAAAAATGTACATACCTTAAGATACCTTATGCTATCTTAAAATATTGTTCAGCAACTGAACAAAAGGAAATTTTGATATTATTTAAAAATCATGTCTTTCTCGAAGAAAAATTAGAATACTTTTCAAATGCATGTTCAGGAAGGATAATCATAAGTATTAGAGTAATTTCTTACATTCTACCAAAAATCATAAGGAAAATTTTAAGATAAAAATGTGCTTTTATCACTAAGTCATCATTGGTTCAAAGGACAAACCACTGAATAGGTTAAGAAACTAATTTTAAAAAGCAGCACATCCTGCCTGGCAGAGGTATTTTGTGTCATTTATACTTTGTAGGGTCTTACCTGATCCATTTTTTCCCCTGAGCATCAGAGAATATCCCTCATTTCCTGGATATAGATTGACCACTAAACACGACAAAGTCTCTTGCATAACAAGCTTCTCTAACAAGTTCACATTTCTTCTTAATTTCTGCTTTAAAAGAGGCAAAGCTGATGACAATAATCCATTATAACCTTGAAAAATAATGTTATGAATTGACAAAATCCTATCTGAATAATCTTTTGGCACTTCTTCCACATTATAATCCTGAATATATGGGGAAGATCATACGAGGGAGGGCCACTATTCATAGAAAGCAATGTAGACTTAATTTGTTTCTATTGCTGTATTTTAGAAAATTAATTCATGTCAAAAAGAAAACTGGTAACCTAGAAAACAATAAAAACAAACATAAAATATGTACTTTCAAATATATAAATAGAAAGTAAAAATCTTAAAAAACCTCAATTATTTTTAAAAATCCATCAGGGAATATAATGCACATACATCAAAATCCACAAGTTTAGAAAGATGTATGATTAACCTAGTTAAGTCCCATTGTTCCAGATGTCAAACAGCTATAAATACTTAAATTGAGCGGATTATGGATTCAGCTCAGTTGGTAGAGTGCTTGCCTCTCATGCACAAGGCCCTGGGTTCAATCCCCAACACCAAAAAACAACAACAACAAAAAACACTTAAATTGAGCAATAAATGTATCATTTAGGAAAGATACTTGAGCCAACAGAATATTTGTTTTTTGTAGAATCAAAAAAAAAAAAAAAAAAAACAAAACCGTTTTGAGTACCTTATATTTAACTGCATAACAATATACTAACATTAAACTGAAAGAATTATAAATTCCTAGCGTCATATTATAAGAACTCTATGCAATCCAAAAATGAAAACACAAAGGCAGACAACTTTTAACCACTTTGATTTAAAGCCAGGCGCAGTGGAACACGCCTGTAATCCCAGCTACTCAGGAGGCTGAGGTGAGAGGTTGGCAAGTTCAAGGTCAGCCTTAGCAACTTAGCAAAAAACTGTCTCAAAATAAAATTTTATAAAAAGGGCTGGGGATGTGAACATTGGTTAAGCACCCCTGGATTCAACACCTGATACAAAAAACAAAAAACCCTAAAAATTTTTAGTATTTTGAGGATAGAGAAAACCTTCATAATTTGAGTTAAGACAAAAATAAATTCTGATAGCATGTGTACCTCTTTAAGAAAATATGTTGGTTCCCAGTTAAGACTACCAGTTGAAAATTCCTTTCTTTAAAGGCCACATAGTATTTTAGGCTTGTGAGCCATATTGTCTGGGTTCTCAATTATTCAATTCTGCCTTTGTATCTCAAACGCAGTCATGGACAAATGTAAACAAATGAGTGTGATGAGTTCCGGTAAAGATTCATTTATGAAAAGATGAAGTAGGTCAGAGAATCTTGACATATATACATATCTCCCCTATCTTAGTTTTGTCTTGGAGGTGATAGATGTGCACTTGTACTGATTGTGCCAATGGTTTCATGGGAGTATATATGTTATGCATGTAAAAACATGAAAATGTAGACTTTAGACATATATAATACATTGCTATGTCACATGTGCTTCAATAAAACATATTAAAAACATACCACAAGATATTTATAAATTTAATGAATGTAAAGAGTTTAAAGCTTAGGTCAGACATGCTAACTTTTTTGGGAGGAGGGGGATACTGAAGATTAAACCCAGAGCACTTCACCACTGAGACACATCTCAGCTCTTTTTATTTTTTATTTTGAGACAGGGCCTTGCTAAGTTGTGGAAGCTAGTTTTGACCTTGCAGTCCTCCTGCCTCAGGCTCCAGAGTCATTGGGATTACAGATATGCACTACCGCACTCAGCAATATTCATTTTTGAATTAAAGACAGAACAGAAGTTCATAGAACCCTTTAAGGTCCTTCTAACCTGAGAGTTCAAAAGGTATCAAGAAGTTAATTTTATCATGTTCCTATAGCAGACACCTTTATGTTAAATAAATATGAATTAAACAGGTCATAAGCATATTTTTGTGACCAAATTCACTTTTTATTACAACATCTGAATTTCCTATATGTTCTGTAATAGTTTTTGACTTTCTAGTGCAAATCACCAAGAGGAAACAGGTTACTTTTCTCCTACCTTAAGTTTACAAATCACTTCTTCAGGGAAAGAAACAGCAAAAGATACATACTATGGCTTTGCTTATGACTTGCCAGTGAGATATTCTGCTTTTAGTTAACACTGTCTCCTAGTCCTACCTCAGCAGGTGACCTATGCCTGATGCCAGATTAGCCAGGATTCTGGAAAAGTTGAGAACCCACTAGAGTATGGTTGGAAAAAACTGTTGGTTTACCCACAAAAATATAAATCATTAACTGTTTCAAACCTAATTCCTCCAGATTTCTCTGTTCTACTACACATTCCAAAAGCCACAATACCATAAAAAAATCCACACTTACCTTAACCTCAGGTTCTTTTTCACATTCTTCAATATATAAGTCATAAAGTTTTTGAAATACAGATTTTCTAGAAAAAAATTAATAAAGACAATATACAAAATAACATTAATCATCATAAAATAAATGTTTCAATGATCTCCCCACATTCCCAAAGTTGGGGGCAGAGCTGGGGTGGATATGTTATTTAAAAAAAACTTAGATATTACTAATGCAGTCAGGCATCCTGGCACATGTCTATAATCTAACCACCTAGGAAGGCTGAGCAGGCAGATTGCCAATTCAAGGCCAGTCTTGCAATTCAATGAGACTCTATCTCAAAATTAAAAAATAAAAAAGGGCTGTGGATGTATCTCAGCGGTAGAACACCCCCGAGTACAATTTCCACTACCACCAAAATAGAAAGAAATTACTAGTGCAGATTGAATATTCCTATCTAAAAGGCTTGGGACCAAAATATTTGGATTTTTTCCAGGATTTGGAATATTTGATATATATCTAATAATTTCTTGAGACCCTAGCTTAGAAATGAAAATCATTTGTTTCATATACACTAATACAAATGAAGTGAAGGTAGTTTCATACAGTATTTTTAGTATGCCTACAATCTGCCCTGTCACATGAGGTTAGATATGAAATTTTTCACTTGTGACCACATGTCAGGGTAAAAGGTTTCAGATTTTCAAGTATTTCAGATTTTCAGATTAGGATCTTCAAAGAAGCTAAAACATTTCAAGCCCGGATCTGGGTAAGAGCAACGAATGGTGACATCATATTTCAAGGAATTTAAGATTTTATCAATTAAATGTTCATACCTTCCACTAGATAAATATTTCCTTTTAGGAGGTCTTTGTCGTGCACTTTCAATGACATACTAAAAAAAGAAAAGTTTATGAAAACAGTTTGCTTTTTGCTTTGTGTATGAACAAATTAAGTACTGTATATCTAAAACATATGCAAAACTAAACAGGCCATTTAATCACAAGTCTCTCATGTTAAATTATATCTTACAGCAAAAAAAACCAACAAAACAAAAACCTGCTTAATTTGTAATATTATAAAAAAGTGAAATTTATGCTGCACTAACGTTGAGTACAGTATTTAATTTCTAAGAATTGTAATTACACAGATCAGAAACATTATCAATGTTTTATAAATGTTCAGAATATGTTTAATGTATAGAAAAGTGTATATCTAATTGCAAGCACTATTTTTTTTAGCTGTTAGAAAACTTGTTAAAATAGAAAAACAAATGAGGATTCCAAGTTAAGAGATGATCCACACATCACCTTACATTTTTCTACGTTTACAGATTATCTACATGCTTGTCCTATATTAATTAAAATATTCCTTTGAAGATAACACACAAAAATCTCTTAAAATTGAATTTTTTGTCAATTACAAACAATACTAGTTTAATATGTAATTTAGTTGTATCTTACCTCTGCACGATCCAAAGCTAGTTCTAAGGCTTGCTGCTGTAAAAAGTATATTTGGCAGTATTATTTTCACAAAAAAATTAATTTAATAAGGATTTGACATTCCTAATTAAGTGCTTAAATGTTTCATTTTCTGAAATAAGGCCAATGTATTCTTTATTTTTCTCCTCCATTCTACTGAATGATCAAGATATGTAACTAAGAGAAAATATAGCCTTAGACAGGGTAAGTGTTTTTTTGGGAGGCTAATATATAAAATGGCTGGATATAACAACTACAATAATTGAAATTAACAGATCTGCATCTTTCATATACTTCTTATAGACCCTCATTTTAAGGTAAGAGGGAGAAATATAAAGTTAAACTATATCTTTATTTATGAAACTTTTCTAAAGACACATAAAAAATACTAGGTTCCAAACAAAGTTAAATAAATATACCATTAGTGATTTCTTTTTCTAGGGTGCTTCAAGTACTATGTAGAGTCATAGTATTTTTCATTCACAATTACAGTCCTTTCAAAACTTCAGAGATACAGAACTTTCTATTTTTATTTACAGTATGTTTTAGATTCCAATAATTCAATCTACCAACTTGCATGTGACAAAATATCCCAGCACTGAGGCAGAAGGATGGCAAGTTCAAGTTCAAAGCCAGTTTTAGCAATTTAGCAAGACCCTACGCAACTTAGGGAGACTCTGCCTCAAAATAAAAAGGCTAGGGATGTGGCTCAGTTGTTAAGCACCCCTAGGTTCAATTCTAGCACCAAAAAAAAAAAAAAAATCAAAGAACAGCTTCCCAGAGAAACTGGTTCCCATGATTCAAAATAAGACTCTTGAGCATAACTCATTTTCCCCAAGAAAATGTACTCTACATACATACTCTTTTTTTTTCAAATATTTATTTTTAAGTTTCAGGTGGACACAATATCTTTTACATTTATGTGGTGCTGAGGATCGAACCCAGTGCCTTGTGCATGCTAGGTGAGCACTCTACCACTGAGCCACAACTCCAGCCCCAACATACATACTCTTGACAACTATAGGGTCTTTTTTTAAATTTTGGCCACAAAACTTTAAAGTTTTGTGAGTTTATATAAAATTATAGTAAACAATAAAATATAAGCTCTTAGGATAATTTTAAATTATCTGTTGTCTGAAGTAAATATTTCATCTTCTGAAATTAAAACTTCAGAACATATAATGAGATATGCTTTGCCTCATTCATTCACTTACTCCTTCAAATACTTAAGATTATCATTAAGTAATAGAGATGCAAAATATAATATGAGGTCAGAATCCCAGTATGACAGTTCTACTTTTCTCTAACAGGGCAAGGGCACATAGGTAAGATCCCAAAAGGAAAAGGAAAGTGTTTCTTTTTAAGTTTGTGTGACAGAGTTTTTAGGAAAGATTATTCAACACGGTGCTCAGTGTTCACTTACTCTCCTGTCAAACTCTTCTTTTGTTTGCTTGTAGTAGTGAGGATTGAAGCTATGGCTCTCTACCACTGAGTTATGTTCCCAACCCCTTTTCATCTTTTTTTTTTCCTTTAAATTTCTAAGAAAAATTTTATTGGTACATTGTAGTTATACATAATAGTGGGTTTTGAGTAACTATGGCAGAACCAGGAGCCCATCTAGTGTCTGATCCAGCACTGTGAGCACTGTCCATGCATGTGGGCGTGGTGACATACTCAATGTCCCAGAAAAGCTAGGCAAATGGGTTCCTGAGGCTGTTTGGTAAAGTGTCGCTCAGCTTCACAACTTCGACTTCTCTGTTGGCTTTGTGTCTGGCATACGTAATAGACTTAAGTACGTACTAAGGTGCCTGGTTAGAAAGATTCTCATAGCTGAGCAGCAGAATCCTGAACTCAGCTTTCCAGTGCTGACCACCTCTCTTTAAAAACCTCTTTTTCTTCTGCGTGTCTTTAGCAGCGGCTATTGGGTAGTTAGTCTTTTCTGTGTAGTATGTCAGGGAATCACACCTTTTTATCTCTTGAGACAGAATCTAAGTTGCCCAAGTTGGTTTTAAACTGGAGATCCTCCTGCCTCAGCCTCTGGAATCACTGGGAGTACAGGTGCGTGCCACTGTGTCCAGTTCAAATGCTCCTTTTCTCAAATATTAAAAAGTACCCCCCCCCCAAGTCTTTAACATCTTAATGACAAAAGTTAAGTGTCTACAGGTAAGAATGCTTTCTGACTATAAATCAGTGAGTAGAAATATGACACTAGAAGGCTAGCACTGGTGCTACTTGAAATGTTGGATGCACTAACAGGGTTACATTTATTTTTAAATTAAAAAAAAAATGAGCAGAGTGCAATGACTCATACCTATAATCCTAGTGACTAGGAAAGCTGAGGCAGAATTACAAGTTGGAACCAGCCTCAGCAACTTAGTGAGACCCTGTTTCAAATTTTAAAAAAGGTGGAGGGTAAGTGGCACTGGGGATGAATTCAGTGGTAAAGTGCCCAGGGTTCAATCCCAGTACTGAAGGTGGGGGGCGGTAAGAACAACTTTAAAATGAGAAATCAACAAGGCCCCAAACTATTTGTATTTATACCCATCCTCCTTGCCAATGACTTGGAATATGGCAAAATAGTTAGAAATAAAATTTTAAATACACAGGTTATGTATGTGACTTGGATGTGACCATCATAATAACACTAAATTGAGAAATGAGCACACATTTTATACATGACCGCTAAATAATTTCCCAATAAGGATAACTAAAGCAGCTTACAAGAGCATTTCTTGATCTATAATACAGGTATTTATATTTATAAAGACAAAAATAATATTCTAAAATCCAAACTTGAACATACTGAGCCAAAGCTTACCATTGTGGCGTAAGATAGGGATCCAAAAAGAGAAAACCTATGTGCGTTGATGCAGTGAGGTGAAAACCATGTCTTTAATATCAGTCATACACTGTGAAAGTAAAAACAATGAAACCCACATGTTAACATAAGACTATAAAGAGAAATTAATAAGATTATTTAGTAGTTAACAAGGAAGATAACTTGAGGCACATATATTTCCAACACATTTTTTAAATAATCTGTAACAAAAATTCATGTACCACAACCTATCTATTCATTGCTGAAAAGTAGTTTTAGCTAGTTAGGCCAAACACAGTTTGCAAGTTAAAATCATTACTCATGGGGCTGGCACTGTGGCTCAGTGGTAGAGCGCTTGCCTGGCATGGGTGAGGTGCTAGGTTCTATTCTCAGCACCACATATAAATATATTATAAAGGTCCATCAACAACTAAAAAAATTTTTTTGAAAAAATAATTACTCATATTTTTTTTTAAAAAAAAACACCTCTGGGGAAAAAAAAATGGTGGTTTTGTTTTTTTTTTTAAATCTCTTCTCATAATTACTTCTGGTGCTCTTACTTTTCCTGTGGATTATTCTAATAGCCAGTCTACAGTTCACTTTATGAGTCACAGATTTCATTATGCCTGCTGATAAAAAAAAAGATATTCCTTAAACACTCCAGGCTAAATTTTTCAGATGGAGCTCCAATCCCTCTGGCCTATTTAGACTCCTAAAGGACCTATTTCCTCTAATAAGGGGTTCTCATCCAGATTGCAAAGTGGAGTAAGCTGTTGAGCTTTAAATAGGATGCCTATGCCCTATCTCCCCAATTCTGATTAGTTGGTCTAGAGTGGGCTCCAAGGGTCAGTCCTTTGAGTTCCCCTAAGTGACTGAAAGGGAATGCCAGTGTTGAAGCCCATTGCTGTAACTTCTCTGCCTACCACAGAGATGGTTCAGGTTTGCTCTCAGAGTGATGATAAATAAAGCTTAGTCTAATTCTTCATCTAACCCATGTAACTACTGCTGCATGTATGTTGCTGAGCTAAAGGACAACTTCTGGTAACATGTAAATAATTTTACGAACTATTTTTTTTTTTTTTTTGGTAAACCCCAAAGCTTAGGCTTTAGCAAATTCAGGTTAAAGAAAAAACTGAAAAAAAGAAAACAAGAAAAAGGAGGTGGGGGTGGGAGCTTAGCTAACAATACATCACAAGCACTGTACAGATACCAGGAACAATCATTTAAAAATAAGAATGACATTAGTTCTACCTTCAAATAGCTCATAGACGGTTTAAGCTGAAATTGGGTTAAGGTGAAAAAATTCCAGTCACTAAATAGAGATGAACATACATTATACTCACAGACAAAATGTGATAGTAAGATCTGTTATTACTAAATTGGGGGGTGGGTAACTTTAAGTATTTGCACAAACCAACAAATAACTGTATATCTCTTAGAAAGCAAACTGCCTATAGATGAGAAAACTGTTATAATCATTATCAACACCTCCATTTTACAGAAAAGGCACCCAGAACTAATGACTTTCTCAAGATCACAGACTTAGACTGGAATTCAGCCTTCACAATTTTTAACTTTACCTTTTAACATTACAACCTTCACACCGTTCAAATCAACTCATTTTTTTTAGATTTTTTTTTTCAGGCAAAGCATTTAAAATAAAAAATTGATTTTACTCAGACTAATAATATAATTTTAATTTTGATCGAACTTTACATCACGGTGACCAACCAAAGTACACTGTACTCAATCTAATTCCGAAAATCTTTGCAAATCACTGCATATTTCGAGTCCCACTAGAGACTTTGATGTACTCCCACTAAACAGTGGCTAAGGGACATGGCTTTCAGAGGCAACTATTGTGCAAGTTCATTTCTGAAAGCCTAGTAACCATGGCAAGGTCCAATAATTCATTAATTTGCTTCAAAATATCGCTATCAATTCCACCTATTTCTCTGATAGACTTGGGTCTCTCCCAACTCAACTTCCGTAACAACTTAGGCTTTACCCGCAAAACGCCAACTCCACGGTGGCGCGACGCCTTTTTTCAATATGGACACCAAGAAACCCATTCCCGATCAAGAGCTACGCAAAATTCTTGTGAGTTTTTCAGAAAATACCTGTAACTGCAACTCAAAAGTCGAACTAAAATCAAAAGCGCGGCTTAGCAGCACCACAAAACACAAGGGTGGGGTCCTCCGGAAAGGTTGGCCCGTATCCGGGACTGCCAGGTCACTGAGCACAGTACCTTCTTCCCGCGGGATCCGGAAAGCCTCCCACTAAGCGGCTTCCTCACCTCTGACCCAACTGGGATCTCGCGAAAATAACTTATCCACCTGCCCACCACAGACCCGCCCACCTACCTGCCACCACCCACTTTAGCCAGTCGCGGCTGCGCCGGGCCTCCACACTGGGCCCCAACGCCCACCCACCGCTTCAGCGGCGCTCAGCCGCTACCCAGCCAACTGCCGGTTCAGGAGGCCGCACTTCCGACTGGCGCGGTGAGCCGACGGAAGAGGTGAGGTTGGGAGGCGGGGCCGCGACCGGAAGACATAGACCTGGCTAGAAGTGCAGCAGTGTACAGATTCCCACCAGGGCGGGGAACTTCAGGTTCCGGAGCCACGCGGGGGCCAGTGCCGTTGAGCATTCTTTCAGGCCCAGTTTCCGGCTTCTACAAAATGGGCCGGGCAAGCGCAGTTATTTGGGGGGACGGGAGAGAGACCCTGTTGAATTTCTAGAGCCAATTATCTTTTTCGCCTGGCAGCCTTATAGCACACTCTGTACAACCGTACAACCTTCCTAGGAATATTAAGTACCAATGAATTCCATGCTTTTTTGAAAAATCATTCCAGAGATGGATTGCACAATTTAGTAACTGCATTATCAGTGCGTGTTGTAATTAATTGTAACTTGGTCATTGAATAATAAATGTTTCTTTTTTTTAATTGTGAAATTAACAACAAATGAACAATTTTAACGCGTACAGTTCAGTGGCAGTTAATATATTCACAGTGTTGTGCTACCAGTACCTCTTAACTAGTTCCAAAATATTTTCATTGACCCAAAATAGATCGTGAACCCATCCAACCCGATTCTTCTCTCCCAACCTCTGGCAAATGCCAATCAGCTTTCAGATTATGGATATTGCATATAAATGGAATATATGAATTTTTTTTTGTTTCTGTGTCCTTCCACAGAGGGTTTTTTCCGGGTTTCCCTTGTATATCTTGTAGCATATGTCAGTACTTCACTCCTTTTTTATGGCAAATATTGATGGCAGAAGGAGGAGACAGGAAGGATAGGGAGTGGGCTCCTGAGTAACTTCCTGGGCACCAGAGTACAAACAGCACCTGTAGATATTTGCTAAGAAACTTATGAAAAGGCTATTTTAAAATCAGGACATACTGATTGGGGTCCATGCCTCCCCAAGAAGGAAAAATGCATGGTTGTGTTGTAGGGACAGAAGGCACAGAAGATAGCAGGAAACAGTTTTATTTGGCTGCAGCCAGGTTCGGAGGGCACAGCTTTTGCTGTAATCAATCAATCAATCCCCTGAGCCTTGAGTTCAGGTAGTTTTAGAATTTAATACCCAGCGTGTAAGGGGAGGGGCTCAGAAGTTCACAGTCTGTAAAAGTTCACATAAAAGCAGCTTTTTCTTTCACTGTTTTGGGCAGGTTAACCCTTCAAGGACAACACCTGAGAAGGCTAGAGCTTCATCTTCCCCTTCTCTCCTGCCCCTGCCATCTGTTACCATGGAGCCACAATGTTAACTTCCCTTATCTTAGAAATGTAGACATCTCTTTGAAGCCCAGCTCAAGGCCAGAGGCCTTGTTTACATATTTTACAAACTAGTATGCTGGATACATGTTTGTGAAAAACTAGTAAGGGAGTGTCCAGCACTGGAATGCTGATTTCTTCCTGGCTGGTGGCCAAGTAAATCAGGGCAACACGAAAATAGGAAGTTTGTCTACATTAAACTCTTGTAGAGACTCTTTTGCTGACAGTCCTAAAATCAGCCATGGTGAAGATTTCTGGAGAAGCCCAGTTAAGACTTTTCTGTGGAGAAAGGGGGTGCCACTACAATTGATATTTTGTTTGGACTAAAGGCTACATGAATACTTTGTGAACACTGATTGCCTTACCCTGGATTAGGTGGTGTGGGGTGGTGCTGACTTCTTTAAATCTATAGATGGAAGTGAACACCTGGATGATAGCCACTCTTTGGTATCCCCCTCTTTGGACCCCTTCCTCTTTGGGAGTTCTGCTTTGTTTTTAATGAATCCTGTAACTTTGCTATCACCTTTGTGTCTGTGTATTTTATTCTTCAAATTCACGAGACCCAGAACTCAACCCCAACTGTATGTAGAAACCATATTTTATCCATCTAGTTTTTGATAAACATTTAGGGTTGTTTTCACCTTTGGGCCATTGTGAAGAAAGTTATTCTGAACATTTGTGTAAAAGTATTTGTTGGAGTCTGTTTTCAGTTCCTTTGAGCATATGCATAACAGTGGAATTTCTGGGTGTTTTACTAATTCTATATTCAAATAATTGGAGGACCATAAGCTTTTGTACAGCAGATGAGCCATTTTACACACCAACAGCATTGTAAGGGGTTTCCAATTCCTCCACATACTCGCCAACCATTATTATTTCCCAGTATTTTAACAATAGCAGTCCCAGTGGGTATAAAGTGGTATTTCATTGTGGGTTTGATGTGCTTTCCCTAAAGTAAAAAAAAACAAAACATTTTTCATGTCTTTATTAGTTATTTGTATATCTTCTTTAGAGAACTCTCTATTCACATCCTTTGTCCATTTTTTAACATTGAATTATTTATCTTTTTGTTATTAGGTTGTGGTAATAATTATGATTCTGGATACTGACACTTATCAGGTTTATTGTTTACAGATACTTTTTCTCATTCTGTAGGTTGTCTTCTCACTTTTGTTGTTGTTGTATTTGCTACCAGGGATTGAACCCAGGAGCACAAAATCACTGAGCCACATACCCAGACCTTTTTTATTTTTTATTTTGAGACAGGATCTTACTAAGTTGCTTAGGGCCTTGCTAAGTTTCTAAGGCTGGTCTCAGACTTATTATCCTCCTACCTCAGTCTTCCAAGCCACTGGAATTATAGGCATGTGCCACACTTTCTTGATAATGTCCTTTGGTGTACAATTATTTATTTATTCAGTTAGTTAGTTTACTGAGGATCGAATCCAAGGGCTCTCTACCACTGAGCTACAGCTCCAGTCCTTGTTATTTTTTTAGTTTGAGATGGGTCTCCCTAAGTTGCTTCTGCTGGCCTCAAACTTGCAATCCACCTGCCTTAGCCTCCTGAGTGGCTGTGAAGACAGTTGTGCACAGCATTTTATCTTCTTATAAAGACACTATCAAGGAGTCAGAGACCCATCCTTATGACCTCATTTAACCTTGACTGCCTCCTTATAGACCTTCCCTGTCTCTAAACATAGTAACACTGGTGGTTTTGGCTTCAACATACAATTTTTGACAAGATACAATTTTAGTCCATTGCAAATGTTATTATGAATGAATCATTTCTTAATTTCCTTTCTGCATTGTTCATTGCTGGTATACAGAAACACAACTGAATTTTGAATGCTATTGTTGTATCTGGAAATCTGCTAAATTCACTTGTTAGCTCTAATGTGTTTGTGTGTGTATACATAGGGTGGTGGAATCTGTGACTTGGGATAGTTTTATGTCTTCCTTACCATTTGGATACTTGTTGTTTTGTTGGTTTGGTTTTTTCCTTGCTTAATTTCTATACCTAAAGCCATTCTTTGATTTAAGGGTTTAGTTTATATAATATGGAAGCTAGAAGGTCTGAAATCCATAAGGAGGCAGGAAACTCAGGCCAGAGTTGACACTACAGTCTTGAGGCAGAACTTTCCCAGAAACCTCAGGTTTTACCATTAAGAATTTCACCTGATGGAATGAGGTCCATCCATATCATTGAGCGTAATCTTCTTAGTCAACTTAACATGTCTACAAAATACCTTCATGACATCATTTGTTAAATGAGTATAATAGCCTATCACAATTAATATACAAAACGACCATACCCAGTGTGGTTTCCACACTTCCTATGGCTTCCTGTGGGCAGAGAATACTTCCCCACCCTAGTAACTTTGCCTCTGGCTCTGTGACTTGCTTTAGTCAATAGAATGTGAGTGGATGAAAGTACATCCACCAGCTAGGTGTGGTCTTTGAGAGAAGATGAGTTTTTGTTCTTAATCCTCTGGCTTTGTGTGTATGTGTCACATTTATATGTGTATTTCTATAGGCCATGGTATAGTGTCCAACTAGAAAAGACCCCTGCTGGCAAAAGAAGGGACAATTGGAACATCTAGAGATCAAAACTATTTTGACTAAATAGGATTAAAACACATCAAACGTATTCAAGATATATGAGTTTTTAATAATGCTTTATGAAAAAACCTCTCTGGTCACATTGAAGATTGCTAGGTTAGCAACCAATCATTCTAAAATTGATAGAGTTTTTAAAAGAAACAAAAATAAAATTTCCTGTTTTCCCACACAAGCTTAAATTAAAAGTAGTTAAATTGTTAATAAGGGATTTTTTTTTTCCTTTTTTGGTACTGGAGATTGAACCCAGGGGTACTTTACCACCAAATTACATCCCCAGTTCCTTTAAATTTCTTTCTTTCTTTTTCTTTTTTTGAGACAAGTTCTTGCTAAATTGCTGAGGGCCTCCCTAAGTTGCTGAGACTGGCCTCGAACCTATGATTCTCCTTCCTCAGCCTCCCAAATTGCTGGAATTACAGGTGTGCATCACTGTGCTTGGTTGGAAATTTCTTTTTACCTAGAAAATTTTGAGTGAATAAATGAAGGATGGATAGTAGAATATTGCTATTTTACAACCTGTGAAAAAATAATGCTTCTGAGAAATTATCCTTATTGTTGCTTAATAACTGTTCAGGTGAAAAGTTGAAAGAGGACTTTATACTGATCTACTTTAGAGTGGATCAGGCTTGCAACATCTTTTCAATCTTAATAATAGTAGAAGTGAAATCACCAAAAATAATGTGCTTCTTGATTTATACATTCCATATTATTACTATTTACAAAATATTTTTGCAAAAAAATGAAAAAAATACCTGTTTGTGGTACAGACTGCAATCCCAGTAACTCAGGAGGCTGAGGCAGGAGGATCACAAGTTCAAAGCCAGCCTCAACAACCTAGTGAGATCCTGTCTCAAAAAAAGGCTGGGGACTTAGCTCCTTGTTAAAGCACTCCTGGTTAAATCATCAGTACTAAAAAAAAAAAAGAAAAGAAAAAGAAAAAAAGAAAAGGCATAGAGTAACATGTTAAGTGACTTCGTATATCTTCCTGCCATCTTATATGTTGAAGCCCCTATATCCAGTACCTCAGAACTAGTTATTTAAAAAGATGGTTAACTTAAAATGAGGCCACTAGGGTTGGTGAGGCCATCTAGGATTACTACTGGTGCCCTTATAAGAACAGGAGGCTAACATCAATGTTTATAACATCAATTCACAATAGCTAAGCTATGGAACCAACCTAGATGCCCTTCAACAGTTGAATGGATAAAGAAAATGTGATATATACACATAATGGAATATTAGTCAGCCATAAAGAAGAATAAATTATGGCACTTGCCAGTAAATGGATGGAACTGGAGACTATCATGTTAAGTAAAATAAGCCAGACCCAAAAAACCAAAAGCCAAGTGTTCTCTCTGATATGTGGATGCTAACACACAAAAATATGGGGGAGGGAAGAATATAAGTTTGTTGGTTTAGACAAAGGGGAG
Organism: Marmota flaviventris; assembly: GCF_047511675.1. Taxonomy (NCBI): domain Eukaryota; kingdom Metazoa; phylum Chordata; class Mammalia; order Rodentia; family Sciuridae; genus Marmota; species Marmota flaviventris. Next base: position 135,261,410 of record NC_092501.1, on the reverse strand, counting down.
TGAAGGGAAGGGGGAATTGGAATAGGAAAGACAGTAACCTGAGTTGGACATGACTTTCCTAGGTTCGTATTCAAACTCATGACCAGTGTAACTCCATATCGTGTACCAGCACTAGAATGGGTCCATGTATATATAATATATCAAAATAGACTCTACTGTCATGTATATATAAAAAGAACAAATAAAGAAAAATTAAAAAAAAAGAACAGGAGTCTAGGACACAAAGATATACACCAAAAGCTGGGTGTCGTGGTGTACACCTGTAAGCCCAGCAATTGAAGCTACTAAGGCAGGAGGATGGCAAGTTTGAGGCCAGCCTCAGCAATTTAGGGAGGTCCTCAGCAGCTTAGCAAGATGCTGTCTCAAAATGAAAAGTAAAAAGAGCTGGGGATGTTGCTCAGTGGTCTGAGCAAAACTGAGTTCAATCCCCAGTTCCAAATGAATAAAGGGCTGTGGATGTAGCTCATTGGTAAAGTTCCCAGTACTGGAAAAAAAATAAAAGAAAAATAAGGAAATACACTAAAGAATAGGAATACACAGCAAGAAGGAGGCCATCTGCAAGCCAAGGGGAGAGGTCTCCAGAGAAACCAAACCTATAGGTGATTTGACCTTGCATATCCAACTTCCTGAACTGTGAGGAAATTAATTTTTCATTGTTTGTGCCATTAGCTTGTAGCATTTTATTATGGCAGCCCAAACAGACTAATAACATAAAGTTGGGTAGAATAGTGCTTTTTTAGGTTATAAGAATAATATTCAGCCAGGCATGATGGTACATGCTTGTAACCCCAGCAGCTCTGGAGGCTGAGGCAGGAAAATTGCTAGTTCAAAAGCCAGCCCCAGCAACTAAGCAACTCAGTGAGACTCTGTCTCTAAATAAAATACAAAAAAGGGCTGGGCATGTGGCTCAGTGGGTAAGTGCCCCTGGGTTCAATCCCCACTACTAAAAAAAAAAAAAAAAAATTCAGTATCTCATCTATTAGAGATAAAGAAATGTAACATTTGTGGGTGAAATCTTATGAATTCTGGGACTTGGCTTAAAATATTTAAAAAGTTGGGAAATGGTAGATAAATAATAGTAATAATAGTAAATTATTTGTAATAATTGAAACTGGAGTCAGAGGTATTAGGGATTCATTATGTCAAGGCCAGCCTCAGCAACTCAGCAAGACCCTCAACAGCTTATGAGACCCTGTTTCAGGGACAAAAAAAAAAAAAAAAAGTGAGGGAGGATACACTCTGGGGATGTAGCTCAGTGGTAAGTGCCCCTGAGTTCCATTCCCAGTATCCAAATACAACATACATACATACGTACATACATGCATACATACATAAATACCTTTCAGGTCTGGCTTTTCTACAGTGTCATTTCTGTGCCTCCCATTCTGGTTTACTATATTCACACCAGGATGACTAGAGGTTTCTGCAACATTCTGGTTCACCCACTATCAGTCTCACTCAGATTGTTGGTAAAGTTGTCTTTTTTTCCTTCATAATTCTTTTAAAAAGTTGGACAAATAATACTCAAAACTAATTTAAAAATCAAACAATGTGAAGGCAGGGACTCCATCGTTATGGGCATGATTTGTAACAGCACAAATCTAACAGGCACCAAATTTCTGTCAAAAAATGACATGAATAAGCCATGCAAAGGCTGCAAAATGGAGTAATAAGTGGCCATAAAAAGGAGTAAGGAATGTTTCTTTCTAGCTATACTCTTCCTTGCATATATTATTTTGAAAAAGAAAACAAAAAAGGTTCACACCTGTACTGAGCCCTGATCATTTTAGAGTGAAAGTAATCACAACCTGGGTGCTAGTAGTGCTCATGGTTCCGGGATCAGTCATTGTTTCAAGGAATTTCAATGGACGGAGTTAGGAAATACATGTAGATATAAATATGAATAAAAATAAAATACATATGTCATGAACATAGATCATGAACTTATATGGATATTCCAATTCAAATTCAGAATTAGATTTTAGGGTTTTTAGTTAACTTCCTGTCTTACATCTATATGACCCTTTTCTTTCTTCCTTCCTTCCTTCCTTTCTCTCTCTCTCTCTCTCTCTCTCTCTCTTTCTTTTTTTGTATTGGGGATTGAACTCAGGGGCACTCAACCACTGAGCCACATCCCCAGCTCTATTTTGTATTTTATTTAGAGACAGGGTCTCACTGAGTTGCTAATCGCCTTGTCATTGCTGAGGCTGGCTTTGAACTCGAGATCCTCCTGTCTCAGCCTCCCTAGCAACTGTGATTACAGGAGTGCACCACTGTGCCCAGCTCTATATGACCCTTTTCCACATTAAAAATGCTGGTCTAACTGGATACAGTTGTTCCTGCCTGTAACACCAGCAACTAAGAAGGCTGAGTGTGGCAGGAGGATCACAAGTTTGAAGCCAGCCTCAGCAACTCTAAGCCACTTAGACCTTGACTCAAAATTAAAAAAATAAAAAGAACTCAGGGCTTAGCTAAGTTGTAAAGCACGGATGGGTTCATTCCCCAGTACCAAAAAAGAAAAAAAAATGCTGATTTAAAATTGTATCAAAATAATCATACATTGCCTAATTCTATGTAATATTTGCAATTGTCTGACAATAACACTAAGTTTACCACCAATAATATAATCACTGAAACATTAGAAAGTTGTTGAAGATTTTTTTGTCTTTAACGTCTATATCACTAAAGACAGATATAAAAGTTACAGGCTTCTTAAGTCATTTAAAATATTTTTTCCAATTGAAATGGATCCAAAATATCTTAAGAACCACGTGGTTTCATAAAGTTAATCAATTATATTGTATTAATTATAGGTTATGCCCTTATGTACAGAAATATCCAAGGACTTTAACTATATTTTCATTGATATTTCTTTTCTTTTTTAAAAAAATATATTTTTAAAGTTGTTAATTAAAAAAAATAAATAAAATAAAATATTTTTTTTTCCAATTCATCATGTCAACAACATGATCCAGAGATATATTTGTTTTGCTTTTGTTTTCAGTAATTACTCTTTTAAAAATAATTTATTTTCAAAATATATAAAATAATTATATTGCAGTTCAAATCTATAAAACAAGGTTCAACCCAGAGAAATCTAGTTTCTATTTCACTTCTCTTAATCTGTTCTTCCCTTCACAAGAGAAACTCTTATTTTAGTTTTTTTGGTTCATTACATATTACTTAATACTTAATATTATATTAATCTATATGTATAGATGAATACTGATCTCCTTTTATTGATACTCAACAAAGTATTAAAGTGATAGAATTAAGCATGTATCCTATTTTTGAATTATGCTGTGTCTCCAGGCATTCAGTTAATTCATGAGCTATAATTGTTGAAATAAGTAAATGGCAGGCCATTGTATTATTATTTTTTTTTTTGTACTGGGGAATGAACTCAGGGGCACTCTACCACTGAGTCACATCCCCAGCCCCTATTTTGTACGTTTTAAATTTAGAGACAAGTTGCTCAGCACCTCGCTGTTGCTGAGGCTGGCTTTAAACTCACTATCCTCCTGTCTCAGCCTCCCTAGCCTCTGGGATTACAGGCATGCACCACTGCACCTGGCTTTGGTTTTTTTTTTTTTTTTTTTAACTTTTGTATACATTTGAAAATTTTTTGTGATAAAATTTATTATGGTCCCACTTCAGTAAACTTATTTTCTTTCCCAAGGTCAACCACTGTTAATGATATGTTTACTTTATGCTCCACTGATTATCTATGCATATATGACTTTGTGTGTATGCATATTTATGTATGCATATTTCTGCTTTTTGTGAAAATGGAAAAAGAAACATTCTTGCTATACCGTTTTACCTCCTTGACAGTATGCTATAGTTTGTATTTTACATGTCCCTGGGATACGTTAATCTGTCAACTAAGCTGGATTAAAAATGCCCAGAAAATTGGTAAGACATACTTCTGAGGGTGTTTCCAGACTTAAATGGCTTGTGGGTCAGTGAGCTCAGGGGGATGACCTGCCTTCAATATGCATGCACCATCCAGTAAACTGGGGGCCTGGATGAAACTGTTGTAGGGACAAACGAGGCAAGGCACCAAAGACAGCAGGAAACAGTTTTATTTGGCTGCAGCCAGGTTCAGGGGGCACAGATTTTGCTGTAATCAGTTAATACCCTGAACCCCAAGTTCAGGGAGTTTCAGAGTTTATACCTAGCATGTAAGGGGAGGGGCTCAGAAGTTCACAGTCTGCAGAAGTTTACATAAAAGCAGCTTTTTCTTTCACTGTTCTGGGCACGTTAACTCTTCAAGGACAACACTAAGAAGGGGAGAGCTTCTTCTTCCCCCTGCCAGCTGTTACCATGGAGCCCAATTGTAACTTATCTTAAAAATGTAGACATCTCTGTGAAGCCCAGCTCAAGGCCAGAGGCCTTGTTTGCACATTTCTTCAAAGTAACATACTTGATATGTTTGTGAAAACTAGTAAGGGGGTGTCCTGCACCTGGAGTGCTGGTATCTTCTCTGCCAGTGGCCAAGTAAACAGGGTGACATGAAAATAGGAAGTTTATCTACATTGGACTCTTTTGCTGACAGTCCCAAAATCAGCCATGGGGAAGAGGGCTTTTCTGTGGAGAAATGGTGTGCCCACTTCAATTCCCCCCTTTAATGATGCTCCCCATAATTTAGTCCTTTAAATTTAAGAGCATCATAACCATTATCTTGGCTTAAAGCCTTATACAATGTCAAAACCTTAGTTGTTGTCATTTTTCAACAGCAGCTTCTACAGTGGACCCAATAGTTTTAATGCACAGTGGAGCCAAACATGGGAGCAATAAACAGGTTAACAGCAGAATACCCACTACACCAGTTAAGCTTTAAAATCCACCAAGAGTTGAAAACCATCTTCCAAAAGCATGTTTGGTACCCAAACTTTAATGCCCTTCAAAGTATGAACTAACAGAAGTGCTAGTTCTCTTGTGTTGTTGGCTGTATTCTTAACTGCTTGTCTATTGTCATCCATTTGGATGTAACAATCTGAGCTGTTGAACTCTCCACATATTTCTTTTTCCTCAGCCAGTAGGTAATCTAATGCCAAGTGGTTTTGATAGTTAGCCACTCGCATCTGGTCTGTTGTGTGGCTAGGAGGTCAAAGGCTGTGGCAGTCTGATTAATAATAATTTCCAGAACACCTTGTAAGTGAATAATTCTGTTTAACATATAAATAGGAGTTCTATAGCTCCAACTGCCATTTTGGGCCCAGGTAGCGGGACCATAAGTGGCAATAATCCTCTGGGGTGGCCAGTTACCTTCACCCCAAAATTGGTCACTTCCTAAATCAAGTTTCTTTCCAATGGACCTCTTTTTCCTTTCCAAACAGTCATCCATCTATAGCATTCCTCTGGTGGGACAGGTCCTAAATATATGTTTTACCACCTCTTAGTTATAGTGGATTGTCTTGACACATGGTTCACATGATCTCCATGGTTGGAATAGGAGGAGGGCAGAATCCCTTATGGTTATCAAAGGAAACCAAACTAAATAATAGACTAACATTTTGGTTAAACAGCATAAATTAACAAAGCCAAACTAATAACACCAAACTAATCCTAGAAAACGTATATAAGCAAGATAAAAAGTATAAGTGAAATTTTGTTACCCAGAATCCTGTCAGTAGGAGTTACTGTTATAAAACCAGTAGCAAAAAAACAGAGAACTATGTATATATCTAGACACAAGGGATGGCAATGCATTACAGTATAAGATCTTAGAGGTTGAAAGAGTTCATTAGATCTGGTGGGAAGTTTATCTTTCACTGTGCATTGATCAGCCAGTCCCTCCTGTGTGGCTGAAACAGAGCCATAGTCTCCTCAAGCTTCGGCCCTTCCTGAGTGACTGGAGCAGGGCTGTTGTCCTTCTGATCCTCAAGCTTCTCCAGTGCTCCTTTTTCTTCAGGATGATCAGCTTCAAGGGCGTAGCAGCATCTGGAGAGGACTCCCAGTCCTCAGCTGCAGGCTTGAGTCTGGTGTAGTGAATCCAGGGACCTATCTCTGCAAACTTTACTGCAGTTGGGGTGGATAAAATAACAGTAAAAGGGCCTTTCCAAAGAAGTTTAGGGGTTAAATATTTCATTCTTTAACCGAGACTCAATCTCCAGGCTTGAAGGAGTGTGCATCTGGGTCAAATTTATTGGCAATCTTTCTCTGACCCATTGGTTGAGAACCTGTAAAGTTTTCCCTAAGATCTGAAGCTATCGTCTCAGGGTTAATTTTCCTGTCTCTCTTAAGTCTCCCTGTAGTCCCCTAATAAGCGGGGGAGGGGGGGGACGGGGGGGGGACGTCCTATATATTATCTGAAAAGAAAAGAATCCATTCCTCCTAGTGGGAGTGGATCTAATCCTCAACAGTGAAATAGAGAGAAATTAATCACAATGTGAGTCTCCTGACACAGCTTACCCAATTGAGCCTTAAAGTCCTGTTCATCCTTTTAACTTTACCAGAACTCTGCAGCCTATAGGCAGTATGTAACTTTCATCTGATATTTACACTCTTGGTCAGTAATCATATCACCTCTGCCCAAAAGCTGGCCCATTGTCTGAGCCAATAATTATTGGGACACCAAATCTGGGAATAATTTCCCAGAGAAGCATCCTAGTATATCCCTAGCCTTTTCATTGCTGGTGGGAAAGGCTTCCACCCAGTCAGAGTGGGAACACACGAAAACCAAAAGTTACTTATAGCCCCGTGAGCATGGTAGTTCAGTGAAGTTTACTTCCAAGTCTTCAAAAGGTGATCCTCCTATAGTTTGGATTCCTGGTGGGAGCTTTGGCCCCTGACAAGAATTGCTGTGAGCACAAACCTCACATTGTTTGCAGATCATCCAGGTGTTGTTTGTGAGCCAGGGGACATAGAAATGTCGACTCAGAACTGTCTCAAGTGCTGTATGTCCAACATGTTTTCCTGCAAAACTGTCTGATAAAGGCTGTGGCTAGAATCTCTGGGATGGCTATTCTGGCCATCAGAAAATCTCCACCATCCACCAGGGAGAAAATTTTCTTGTTCAGTCTTATATCACTTACTTTCATGTTGGGAGTGTGTTGGCTCCCATTCTGTTAGCTAGTCGGCCAGGCAGAAGGGCAGCATTTAAACCTGGGACTGGATTTTCTTCCCATTTCTTGCAGACAGCTAACCTGGCCTCTCTGTCAGCTCTCCAGTTGCCCTGAGAAACCACAGTGTTTCCCTTTCCATGACCTTGGCAATATATAATCACAACCTTCCTGGGAGCCCACAGTGCATCCAAAAGTTTAAGAATTTCTTGACCATACATTATGCCACCGCTTTTTTTCTCCTTTTTTTTTTTTAAATTACGTAAGGCCCTATGAACATGAAGGGTAGCAAACACATATTTTGAGTCTATGTAAATATCCACACAGACTCCTGCTGTCAACTGAGGTGCTTGAATCAAAGCAATAAGTTTTACTTTTTGTGCTGAAGTTCCCTGAGGCAGAAGTTTTGCCTCAACAGTAGAGTCCAGAGTGACCATTGCATATCTAGCAAAACATACCTCATCTTTTATAAAACTGCTTCCATGTGTGAAGTACTCTGCATCAGCGTCCTTGAGAGGCCGGTCTGTTAGGTCTGATCTGCTGGAGAACACTTCATCCATGACCTCAACACATTTGTGATCAGGTTTTCCAGGTCCAATGGGCAGCAAAGTTGTTGGGTTTAGAGTTCTGAGGACCTCAACGTGGATACATGGGTTTTCACATAACATGCCCTGATATTTGACCATTTTTTCATTAGTCAACCAATAGTGTCCTTTATATTTTAACAATGTCAAAATGGAATGAAGAACTCTGACAACCAGTTCTTGTCTCATGGCCAGTTTATCAGCTTCCAACACCAGAAGACCTGTGGCTGCAAGGGCCCGTAAAAAAGGTGGCCAGCCCTGGGCTACAGAGTCCAGCTGTTTGGACAAATAGGCCACTGGATGTTGCCATGTCCCCAGCATCTGAGTCAAAACTCCTACAGCCACTCCAGACAGATCATGGACATACAGAAAGAAAGGCTTTGTGAGGTCAGGGAGCCCTAATCCAGGTGCACTGGTGAGTGCTTGTTTAATGTCCTCAAAGGCCTTTTGCTTAGTTGGCCCCCACATCAGAGGATCTCATTCTCCCCCCTTTGTGGCTTCATAGAGGGGTTTTGCCATAACTGAAAGTTGGGGATCCATATATGGCTGAACCCAGTAGCCCCCAAGAATTCTCTATTATGATGGGAGGTTGAAGGGACTGGAATTGAGCAGATCTCCTGTTTCTTTTGAGGCTCAGTGTTTGTTCTGTTCTGTTGCTGAGTCAGATGGTAACCAAGGTATTTGACTTTTTGTTGATAGATGTGGACTTTTAAGATAGAGTCCAGTGCTTTCGCAATGATGGTGTACTCAAGCTGGGAGGAAACGTCATTTAGGGAAGGGAGGCATACATAGAGCCTCTGGCGCTTTAAGATGCAGAAATTTTTTTGTTATCTCCCAGTGCAGGATCTTGGCTACTGGAATTCTCCAACTCTTTAATCTAATGTAAATCTTAGGAGAGTCTGATGACCTGGGATATCATTTGTATAAAAGGCACCTATGTCAAACTTGCCATGGGCCGTCTGCCAAGGTTGGAGGGCAGCAGTGCGGTTCCATGCAGGTCCTAGTGTGGCAGCCACATTGTGTCCACCTAGGTGTTTCTCTTTGTCTGTGTGGCTTTTCTCTTGTCAGGTGGGAGCCTGCTCTAATTGTATATAGTAGCTGCCCCGCTTGTGTTCTTGTTCAGTATGCCTGGGTGCATGGGGCTCTGTGGCCCTTTCTACTGGTGGCTCACAGGTGTGGCTTGGAGCCAGGGTGGCATGACCTTTTGGAGTGAGCACCCTATGGCCCACTACTGGCTGTTAACATGAACACATTCCTGGTTCATTTGGAGGCTTGCAGCAGCTGAGCCCTCCTGAGGTGCTGGGTCTCATGCATCAGATGCAGTTGTGTGTGTCTATGGGACCTCTGCCATATTCGTCAATCACAGACTTCCGAGCAAGTGGGAAGAAACTGAAAGGAGGGGCTGGGGCCAAAAACATTCATTCCTTCTCTGTTCAAGGTTTAGCATTTGAGCATGGCAGTGGGTGCCTGCCCGCTGGGGCCACTGGAGGCTTCCCCTGTTGTCTGGCCACGCTTTTTTTCCTTATTAACATTTGGACCATTGGCTTAGTTCTAGTGAGACCCCCCTTTGAGTGACCTCTGGGTTTGTAAGGAGATCCATCCTCCTCTTTATCTTTCTGGTCTGCCTGTCTTTGAGTCTCTGGATCTCGATTGATGAAAACTGGTGGCCACCTTAATCAGCTCACTGGCACACTTCTCAGTAAAGCCCTCTAGGATTGTAATTTTTGGCAAATGGCTCTCTGAGCCTGTCCTCCAAAGGCTGCATTGATCACCTGTTGCTTGCGCCTGTGCATTTCTTTACTGACAAACTTGTACTGTGGCTGCAATGTTTGTATGGTGCCCCTCCTCCCCGGGGCACCTCTGGGCAGGGAGAGGGCGGCAGTGGCGGTGGCCTGGACATTTAGCTCTGAGTCAGTTGGGCACATCTAGGGCAGAGGGGCCTTAGGCAGATGTGGGGCCCAGAGAAATGTTCAGGGCTTTGGAGGGTGCGAGAGGGAGATGCTGGAGCAGCGGGAGGCTTATCTGGGCTCTGTTTGTCTGAGATGTGCTCGGCCTAGGCTGGGGCTCAGGGCTGTGCTCCTTCTAACTCTTGAGCACAGACAGTGTGTTTTGTTCTCTTTTTTCTATTTTTTTTAGACTTTCTCTGATGGCTTCTTGACATCTCTTTGTCTTTAGACCTTCTTCTTTGTTGGGGCCCCATCCTAGGTCAGGATAATGGGCTGCATCAGATCAGGCATGGCCCAGGGTTTCTCCGTGTAGGAGGGAGGAGGATTTTTCCAGCTTCTGAGCTCAATGGTGGAGAAAGGCTGGCCACAAAACTGCCTTGTCTCCCTCAGGTGTTTCCCTCTGGTCAATGTGGGCAGGTCCTTTAGTCCCTTGCAGGGCATCTAGAGAGTTCTCATCTGAGTTGTGGCTCTGGTCTTGGGACAAATCTTCCACCTTCATCTTGGGAGGTGAAAGAGTCTTTGGTCCTAGGAAGCCTTTGGCTCTGAGGACATCACAGAGGAAGGAATAGCCAGTACTGGGGGGGCCATCATTTGTTGCCTCTGAGGACAAGAGGGCTAGGGGACAGTCTGTTGTCCCAGTGGTCTTGGCAAAGTTGGTCATGGGTCCTCTTCTGGCTCATGGGGAAGACTGTTTCCTTTCCTGTCTTTCCTAGTCAGGTTTTCTGTTTAGCTGCTTTCCGCTGGGTCTTAGAGACCACTATGCTCCTGGCTAACGTCAGCTTGGATTGTCCATCTAGACAGGCTCTCAACCAAGGGGGCTGTTTTGGTATTATCTCTTGACAGCAATTAATATAAGTGAATTGGTTCAGGGGTTCCAACAACAATCAAAAGGACCTCAGCAATGACTCTCTCATCTAAAGATCCTTCTGGTGGCCAGCCCATATCTTGGGTGAGCCACTGTAATTCACAGAGTATGCCACCTTTGTGGAGTGAGTCTCACCCCACAGTTACCAGGAAAACCTTCCTAAAGGATTCTAACACATATTTCAGAAGGCTCAGTTTCCTTAGTGTGCCTTGCATGTTCCACCCTGCATCTGTGTCACACACTTAGAACAAAACACACTTAGGACAAGACTGGCTTCCTCCATCTTCAGCTGCTCCCCTTGCGGGGACTTAGGGCCTGGCCCTCTTATCCTTGCGGGTCGTTATCAACCCCCGACCTGGAGCTTTCACCTAGATGTCGGTTGGTGAAATTCTGCCATAGACTGTATGAGTTCAGGACTCTGCACTCGCCTCGGCCCTTGGGTTGGGTCGGAACCCTTCCCTTTGTCCGCCTCATTCACACACTTTCACACAGACATGGCCAGGACAGAATTTCTATCCCCCCCAAATTCCAACAATTCCAAACCAAACAGAAAAGGGAGTCACGGTGTCCCCTCTGCTCGCTGACCCCGAACAGAGACTACTCGGGTGACTCCCGGGTCCGTTTCAGCTCCAACTACTTTGGAGGGTACTCGGGACCCAACAGAGGGTGATCAAGCCTCTCTTCCACCCGCTTAGGCCTCGAAGGGGAAGTCAGGTGGGCTACAAAACCAAATGGACCCGGGTCCTACCTGTTCAGCTGGCGGTGCTGGTGCTCCAAAACCCTAATTCTGGTTCCTGCTGCCTGTGGGTTCCATTGTGCTCCAGGGTGGCAGCCCCAGGGTGCTGGGTGAATCGATCATCCTTCAGGCCAAGAGTGGCCTGGGTGCGCCAGGGGGACCACTGTCCCCCATCACCCTAGGGAAGCCATTCCCCCGGAGACAAGAGAGGCAGAATAGCCTTCCTTACCTCCTCTGTCCCATCTGGATCACCAAAACTGTTGTAGGGACAAACAAGGCAAGGCACCAAAGATAGCAGGAAACAGTTTTATTTGGCTGCAGCCAGGTTCAGGGGGCATAGCTTTTGCTGTAATCAATTAATCCCCTAAACCCCGAGTTCAGGGAATTTCAGAGTTTTATACCCAGTGTGTAAGAGGAGGGGCTCAGAAGTTCACAGTCTGCAGAAGTTTACATAAAAGCAGCTTTTTCTTTCACTGTTCTGAGCACGTTAACTCTTCAAGGACAACACCTGAGAAGGGGAGAGCTTCTTCTCTTCTTTCTATCCTCCCCCTGCCAGCTGTTACCATGGAGCCCATTTGTAACTTATCTTAAAAATGTAAACATCTCTGTGAAGCCCCAGCTCAAGGCCAGAGGCCTTGTTTGCACATTTCTTCAAAGTAACATAATTGATATGTTTGTGAAAACTAGTAAGGGGGTGTCCCGCACCTGGAGTGCTGGTATCTTCTTGGCCAGTGGCCAAGTAAACAGGGTGACATGAAAATAGGAAGTTTATCTACATTGGACTCTTTTGCAGAGACTCTTTTGCTGACAGTCCCAAAATCAGCCATGGAGAAGAGGGCTTTTCTGTGGAGAAAGGGTGTGCCACTTCAAAACCAAGAATAGAAAAAGGGAAGAAGCTTTTTCCTAAATGCATACAAGCTTGAGTCTTCTTGAGCAGGTGGTTTTGTTGTTGTTGTTGTCACCTGGAGACAATTTGAGTCCAGGTTCTTTAACCTTTGAACTCACACTTATACCAGTGACTCTCCAGGGAGCATCTAGGCCTCAGCTTCAGACTGGGGCACATCAATATTCCTTCTCATTCTGAGGCTTCCAGCTTTAGGGACAGAGAAGCTACTGATTTCTCCATCTTTCTAGATGGCAGATGGCCATTGTGAAATTATCCAGGCTTTGATTGTGTAAGCCAAACTAATAAATCCCCTCTTGTAATTCTACATGATTCTGTTCCTCTGGAGAACGTTGAGTACTACATACACCAAGAGACTGTATGTTAAAGGATTTGTCCCCAGCCCATGGCACTATAGGAAGTGGTGGAACCTCTAGGAAGGAGGTGGTGTCTAGTAGAAGGAGGAAGTTAGGCCATTGGGGCATACCCTTGAAGGGGATATTGGGACCCTGACCTCTCTTCTTTCTCTCTCTTTGCTCCCCAACCTCATATGATATAAGCTGTTATCTTCTGCCACCCATTCCTGGTATGATATACTGTGCTGCTACAGGTCCAAAGCGTATGGCCAAGCTATCAGACTGAAACCTCTGAAGCCATGGTCTCAAATAAAAAGGGTAATGCCACATAACATCACAAAAGCAATTAAAGAATAAAATAGAAACAGCAAATCAAAATAAAGACTATTCAGTGATCTCTTATCTTTGGGCTTCTTGATATGTTTACAAGGAAATCTTTTGTAATACTTTGGCTAGGGTATATAAAACTCTACTATCCTCTCAGTTGTGGTTGTTTAAATTTCTATCAACGTTTCCTTACTACCAGTCAGCCTTTTTCTCTCCTTATCTTGTACTCAGAGGACCTGTTTGGTCATGGAGTTTCCACTAGCTTCAAAGAAAGTGCCTTGTTTGCTGCAGTGGTGCATGCCTGTAATCTCAGCAGCTCAGAAGGCTGAAGCAGGAGGATCTCAAGTTCAAGGTCAATCTCAGCAACTTATAGAAATCCTAAGGAGTTAGACAGACCCTGTCTCAAATATATATATAAAAAAAAGGGCTGGGGATGTAGCTCAGTGGTTGAGTGCCCTTAGTTCAATCCCCAGTACTCCACCACTCAAAAAAGAAATGCAATCAGAATTTTACCACTTCCTACCACAATGGATATCTTCCCTGCCCTGGATTATTGGGGCCAATTTTAACTGGGTACCCTCTGTTCACTAATGTCTGTTAACAGTCAATCTTACTATCATGAGCCAGAATGATTTTTTTTTTTACTATCTGCAACAGTTATAACACTCTTTTCTACACACTCTGAGGGCTTTTGATCTCATTGACCATCTTACAAAAACCATAATTATTCAATCCCCCCACTACCTTTCACTCACTTCTATTTTATCCTGCATTCACTCCACACTGGTTCCTCTCCTGTCCCTGAAAGCATCAAATGTCCTTCTACCTGGGGCTTATGCCTCTGTGATTCTCTCTACTTGCAATTATCTTCTCCAATATTTAAAAAATTCCAATTGAAGGGACTGGGGTTGTGGCTCAGAGGTAGAGTGCTTGCCTAGCATGCATGAGACACTGAGTTTGATTCTCAGCACCACATAAAATAAAATAAAGGTATTGTGTCTACCTATAACCAAAAAAAATTTTTTTAAAAATCCCATTGAAAACAGTTTGTTATATATCTCTAAGAAGTAACCTTAAAAATAATTTTAACATCATACTTTAAAAGTGAGCTATAATTCTATAATATACAATTCTTAGTGAGAGTTTACATTTTCCCAGATTTCATAATTAAAATAATATCATTCAATTCAATATCCAAACAAGGTTCACATCTCGAATTTATTGAATAGAATCCTTTTAATCTATCTAAGACAATTTTAATCTACAACAATAACATTTAAAATATATAATAACTCTCTCTCTGATCGCTTCTGCATATTCTTCTTTTAAAAACAACACAACAAACATGAAATTGGCCCTTAGTGCAGTAGAATTGCCCACATTTTAGACTGGTGTTATTTAATGTGTTTATTTACTTTTTCAACTTCCCCTAAACTGCACATTAGACCTGAAGGTTGAATAATATTTCAGTTTGATCTTTTTTGCACAAATAATTCATAGGTGATTGTATTTTCCTTTTGCTTTACATCAGGAAGATCATGATGTCTCTTTTAGTGACATTAAGAGTTAGTAAATTCAATTATTTAAATGCTATTTAGCCACTAGAGGTCAGGATTTCACTTATAAATAAATACCATGTTGGCCTTCATGAAGATGATAGACTTTACTTTAGACTTGTGAAGAAGTAGAAAAATCTTTATTAATGAAATGTCATTACTAGGAATTTCTGGGTAAATTTTTTTTGGTTCTTAAATATATAAATTCCAGTTGTTTTAAAGGCCAAATATAGTTTTTCCACTATAATTTTTTTTTATTGTTGTCCATTATCACTGTACTAAAATCATATTTTCTAAATGTAAGCATTCCTATATACCAAATCCTTAAGTTAGTTTATTTGTTGCTTTAATTGTTTAAGATATTGTGGTTGAAATAAAAAATGGGAAAGGTCGGACAGTGGGAAAAATCTAGTGAAAACAAGAATCATGGAAGAAGGTTAAGCAGCAAAGGAGGGGAGAAAGGTAAATTTACCTACCTGTGGCCACAGTGGGAGCCCATGCAGTCCTTCCTCTCCAGCACTGTCCTCCACCTAGTTCCTGGCACCATCTCCACAGTGGTGCAATACGCACCGCTCTTTTGCTATTGGCTGGATGTCCCTGGGAGTCCGAAGATGTTTTTCCATTTAACCAAATTAAGCGGGTGAAGTGGTGTATATCTGTCATCCCAGCAACTCAGGAGGCTGAGGCAGGAGGATTGCAAGTTGAGGTTATCCTGGGCAATTTAATGAGACCCTGTGTCAAAATCATATTAAAAGGGTTGGGGATGTCGCTCAGTGGTACAGTATGCCTGATTTCAGTCCCTGGAATGCCCAGAACCAAAAACCAAAAACCAAAATTAAAATTTTGAGATGTTAGCAGTGGTATACAGATAAGTATTGTTTGCATTCTGCAGAGGTAGGACAAATTTAACTCAGTAATATAACTCTTATGATAAATTACTGCCCCTAATTAATGACAAAGCAAAAGACCAAAACTCCCTATTGGACAGTGACTTTTGCCTGTGGACACTAAGCACACACTTGCAACTGGTGGGGTACATTCCAGTAAGCTTCTGATGCAGTTAGTGATGTGCTTACCATGAAGCATTTTGTTTGTCCTTGA
This sequence comes from Marmota flaviventris, assembly GCF_047511675.1. Classification (NCBI taxonomy): domain Eukaryota; kingdom Metazoa; phylum Chordata; class Mammalia; order Rodentia; family Sciuridae; genus Marmota; species Marmota flaviventris. The sequence goes on along the minus strand of NC_092501.1, from coordinate 135,245,989 downwards.
ATTTGTTACCACCTTTATATATAACTCAATTACATGTTATAAATGAAATGAAACGAGAGTAGGAAAAGTTCCTTTTTACAAAAACTAAGTTGAATAGAATAGACATTATGATTGATGTATGTATATAGGTGACTCTATGACGAGTGTGATTCTGCAATCTGTACAATTAGAAAAATGAGAAATTATACCCCAATGATACAAATGTATGAATTGCCAAGATCATTGTAATGTCATGTGTAGATAATAAAAAAATAAAAAAACACCAAAAACTAAGTTTCTCTTTTGAAGACATGATAAAGGCAAATCTTTAAATTGAAAGGTATTGCATTAGGTGTGGACAAAGCAATTGCATAAGATTTTGGGGAAAAAAAGCACATAAAAGTCCAAAAGAACTTTTCCAATGGAAAGAAAAGCCATTATTTTCACATTTACAAGTCTAAGTTAATGTATTTAAAGTAGTATGAATATCTAAAAACCTTTCTTTACCTTAGCTTGTTTTATTTTAGTATTGGGGATTGAGGTCACTGATATATTTTATTTGACTTTATTTAATATCATGCCCTGGAAATTCTCACAATGGAAGATGTTAATAACTCTGAACAGGGGGATTTGGAGAAACACAAAACTTCCCTGGAAGACCTGGATTTGAACTTCATCTTTAATACTTGCCAGCTATATGATCTTTCTCTTCATCCTTATAAGTCTGCTTTTTGTAGCTTGTAAAACGGAAAGAACTATCATCACTGTCGTCATCATTAGTTTCCTCACAGGGTAATTAGAAGGAGAAAGTAAGATTATACAGGGAAAAGTGCTTTGTAAATAGTCAAGGTTTCAAGAAATATGTTGTTGTTGGTGTTGGTTCTGAGAGCTTCTCTTATCTAACCTAAATTCACACTCTACTGCCAAGGTTAAGTTTCAATCAGGGCAAGGTCTAAGAGAGTTCAGACTGGGGAGAAGGTTCACATACAGTTGACCCTAGGCAGAACAACTAACACAGGAGACAGAAGCCTAGAACCAAAGCCACCAGTGTTCCCAACTCCTAGGAAAGACTGGGGGTGGGGGGCAAATGACATACCTAGAGGTAGTTTCTAAAGATAGGAAAGACTAGCAGGGCAGAAACCTTCCTGGGGATGTTTTAAACATTAGGATCTTTGGAACTGGAGGGATACAGGTTGAAGAATTGTTTAACTTGAGAAAGTAGCTCTGCTCAAAAATGTCTTTCTTGACATACTTTGATTAGACATACAATATTAGACAAATGGTCTAATATTTCAAAATTCGTTGAACAAATCATTTTATTTGAAAATAAAAGCAGCTCCTGAAATATTTAAGTTAAGGAGATACCTCAGTATATACAAATTTGAAAACATTTCCCTTCCTTTTACAGGGTTCCTAGTTCCCCAAAAGTAAAATTCAATTCATGTTTTCTCTTTCAAGGAACTTCACAAAATGCTCAAAAATTCTGGAGAGAGTTTTTGTGACTACATGAAATTTACAAAATCTTGTTTTTGATTTTAATTAATATTTGCATAATTCACTTAAATAATTTTAAACACCATGAGATAAGCACATTAATTTTATTTCTATAATTTAATCGGCAAATAACTACTTAGATATCACTACTATGAACCAGAACTTGTAGTATAGACCTAAGGATGAAAAATGGGCTTCTATCTTGAAGGATCAACTGTGAGATAATTTCACATTGATTGACTGGGTCTATGTATTCAGGGTAATGTGAACAAAGGAGAAGACATTTGACCTAGAAAGTATGGGAAAGTTGTTTCTCTGAACACATGAAAATCAGGAATAAGAAGTCCCTTAGACAGATGGGGACTCAAGGGTCATTCTTGAGTCATGCATTTAAAAAAACAAAAAGGCAATAAGTCTATTAAGAAGGTTGGGGGAGACTGACCTCTTGATATCAAGATTACCTTAAAATTGAAAGGGATTTGTGCATGTTTGTATTTGGCCAATGGAAAGAGAAATTTTATATACCAGAAAAGAAAATCTTTGCTATCATTTAATTGGGTTCTTGAGTATTTTAAAAAGAAGGGATTACAAGGAATAAACCAACTTCGGAGGTAAAATGGCCCATCAGGAATATTTGGAGTGATTGATGGATAAACACTCTGACATATTTGTTTTGGATTGGGGAATATTTTAAGTACCTGGAATTTAGTTAATCCTGTTTCCCAAAGCAATAATGTTCTTCATATTAGCTTAGCAACCCAAGGAAGCCAAACAAAGACAGGCTGCCAACGCCGAATCTTGTATGCTTTGGTATCAGTCTCAGAATTAAACAACTACGTTGAGATTTCAACAACTTACCTTTCTGCTTTAATTGTTCCACGTGGAAAGTGTTACTGTGAACATGGGAAACAAACACAAAGATATACAATCCTCCATGGTGAGTTGAATAAGAAGAGATGGGTCAGCATGTGAGTAAAAGGAACTTTGTAGGAGAAAGGCCACTGAATGCTGGAATGGCTTATCCAATAGGGTTGTAGAATTTCTTGTTTCAAGAGCTGTAAACTTACAACATAGATCCCTTTAAAATGACCTCTAGGTTTGCACATCTGATTATCCTCATTTGCTTTCTATGGCCCAGTTTAGCCATGACTTTCTCTAAGAAGGCTTTTCTTATCCTTTCATGCAGATTTGGCCATTTCTTCCTCTATGTCCTCATTATTTCCTTGATGTCATTCTAACGTAGCACCACTAAAATTTGAGGACAATCCTGTTTTTGCATCTGTCTCTATTAGATTGTAGGCTTCTAAGGGCAAGAACTCTCATTTATTTATCAGTTGCATTTCATCTTTTCAGTTCAGTGCTGGCCAAAAGCAGACAAGCAGTATTAAATAAATCCCCTGGTTCTTCAGTTCTAGCTAAAGTGGTCATCACATTGTTTTAGGAATTCACCAGGAACATTCCCATTTTTGTGTTGCTGTATCTCCCTTATTTTGGAAGCCAATTTCCTCTTCTCTGTAAGTTCTGCATATTTCCAGGTCCAGTAAAAGTTTCATTACCTCTATGGAGCCTTCAGGAGGTTAAATATTTGAGTGATTACTATCCTTGGAAATCCTAAAGCATTTATTTAAGAGTTGATACATTTTTTAAAATATGCATACTCCATGACTCCCCAACTACTTGGTGAGCATCTCAAAGAGAAGGACCATGTCTTGTCCTTCATTGCCAGATGCTTAGTACACAGTTCTGTTTGAGTAGTTGGTATAAACAGTAGCTGGAGATGAAGGAGGTGAGAAAATGGCTAATTGACCATTTATGGAATTTTTTGCGAAGACATTAATGTTAAGTCAAAATGTACATACAATGGAGAAATAGGATCAAAATTTTCAATATTATAAAACAATGACATGGTCTCCATTCTTAGGGCCAGATTGCTTTGGATTCAGAATTTTTTCTAGTCACTACAATACTTAAGGTAGCATTTCCTGTTAATATTATACAATAACCAGATACAGACAATACAGACTATAAATGTTATATCAGTTCATATCAGGCTTTTTAAAAAATATTTATTTTTTAGTTGTAGTTGGATATAATACCTTTATTTATTTATTTTTATGTGGTGCTGAGGATCAAATCCAGGGCCTCACATGTGCTAGGCAAGCACTCTACCGCTGAGCCACAATCCCAGCCCCAGATCAGGTTTTAATTAATAAAGTGAAACTTGATAATTTGAACTGCATAGAATATGATGTCAAATTGTTTTTAGATGATTGAGCTTCATGTCATATTATTGACCTTGCCAGTTGATTGTGGCCTGAGATTTAACCTTGGTATTTCAGTTAGTTTCCATGGGGAGATTCTGTGTCAATATAAATGTCACAAACAGACAATAAATCAGGATCTCAGTATTCTGATAAAAATCATAGTTCTTAGAGTTTGACTGACTCCAATATATTAGATAGTTTATATATTTTGGCTATCAATTGGTAAGAAGTCTGGCAAGAGCTTTTAAGACTCCTTGCTCAATTATTATAAACTATCTCTTCAGAGAGAGCTTAGAAGATAATAAACTTACGAATGTATGAAGAACCTAGTTAATTGACTCCCTCATTAACACATTACTGCTTTTCTTTTCTTTTTTTTTTTTTTTTTTTTTGCCAGCGGGGATGAACCCTTGGGCACTTTACCACTGTGCTACATCCCCAGTTCTTATTATTTTGAGACTGGGTTTCCCTAAATTGATGTGGCTGGCCTTGAACTTGCTATCCTCCTGCCTCAGCCTCCCTAGTTGGTGGGATACTTTTCTATTTTTTAAGTGTTTAAAGAGGATTTAGGAATTAACTTCATTCTATTTGGACTGAATCGCATAGTGTTTCTTGTTGCCAGCCTCTACTCCTCTTGGCTAGAGTTTAATTGTATTTTTCATCCAACATTCACAGATTAAGTTGAGTAATCTCTCTTGGCATGTCTTTCAGTCAGTTTATTTGTTCACAAAAATGAAGTCACTGTCATATGGAAGCATTTAGTGTATTACATAATAAATTGGAACAGTGAAACCTAGAAAGCATTTTTTTATCAAGTTAAAAAATCAAACCATACAGTTTCCTCCTTTTTGCTTTTATCAAAAATTGCTTGAAGGGATTGTGCTGTAAAAATCTGTTTTTTCAAGTACATTTTATTTTTTAAAATATAAAAAATAAACATTGACAGAGGAAACCTCTACTCAGGTTAGCGACTTATTAAAAAACAGAATAAAATAAGATCAACTGATGGGCTGGGGTTGTAGATCAGTGGTAGAGCACTTGCCTAGCACGTGTGAGGCACTGGGTTTGATCCTTAACAACACATAAAAATAAATAAATAAGATAAAGTTATTGTGTCTACCTACAACTAAAAATATTTTTTAAAAATAAGATCAACTGAGAGAATGGAAGAGAGTGCTTGAATGTGGTAAGTGTGAAGGAGAAGGAGAAGAAAGTACTGAGTGGTGAGGTATCTTAATCTCTTCTTTGTGCTATAACAAAATACCTTAAATTGGATAAATATGAATGACAGAATTTATGGCTCACAGTTCTGGGAACTAGAAAGTCCAAGATCAGGGTACCAGTAGATTTGGTTTCTGGTGAAGGCTGGTTCCTCATAGGTAGGAAGGGAAAAATAGGTCCTCTCAAGATTCTTTTATATGGTATCAGCCACATTCCTGAAGGCAGATCCTTTATAACTAATCACCTCCTAAAAGCCTCATCTCTCTTTTTTTTTCATTTTATTTTATTTTTTCTTTCCACATTTTTATTGGTGTATTGTAGTTGCATAATGGTGCCCACCTCTTAATACTATCACATTGGGTATTAGGTTGGGGATGCCTAATTAGGAGAGGACACAAACAGACTCCAGCATGACGTGAGAAGGTAGAGGAGCCTGGATTAAATGCAGAGGACAATGGATTTGTAAACACATTATCAGGAACCACACGATGAACTAAGAATTATTTTAAATTGTCAGACCCTGGAAAAGGTCTGACATCAAAAGTAGAAAGACTGCATCAGATCCAAGAGGGCCAGTATCATGATACTTGACAAAATGGTTAGAAAGAATAAAGAAACTTTCCTGGAAGTGGGAAAATTGGGAAGGAACAATTATTGGTTGAGATAGGTGATATTTTTCATCTTATGATTTTTTTTTGTACTGAGGATTCAATCTAGGGGCACACTTTTCCACAGAGCTATATCTCAAAGCTATGTATACATTCATTTTATTTACTTGTTTTGAGACAAGTCCTTTCCAAGTTGCTAAGGTTGGCCTCAAACTTTCGATTTTCCTGTCTCAGCCTCCTGAGTCACTGGGATTACAGGTGTGCACCACCATGCTTGGCAGTGCACTGCTTTTGCACATAGGTGATGGCTAACCATGAAAGAGAAGGATGGGTAATGCTGACAGATACAAGGTGACCTTAACTCTATATCAGTTCCAGGCCAGTGACTGCACATCTTGCGTGGCTGTCCATCTTCATCAATTACTTGGAGGCAGCTTAGTGTTTAAAGTAATTAGAACAGACCCATTAAATTCCCCCAAAGTTGGGAATTTTTGTCATAGTTATTTAGTTAGTTGAGGTTAAAGAAAGAAAAAAAAATGCATAGTTTCTGTGCTACTCTAAAGTATATAATATTGAAATATTTTCTTTTCTTCCAAAGTGACTGAGGAGTGGAAATGGAGATCCATTGGTCAGGGCTATTTTCATTAAAAGTGATAGGAACCTAATTTGAACCAGTTTAGGCAAAAGAGAATTTATTAGTTCATGTAAATGAAAAGCCCAAGATTTACTGCTTCAGTTTTAACTGTCTCCAGGTGTTCGAATAATGTTGTCAGGTATTTGTTTCTCTCTTTCCATTTCTTGGCTCTCTTTTTATTGGCTACATTTTTTTGTCAGTTTCTCTTTCAAAATGATAGGAAAAATGGTCTTAAGTATAAAAGTTAATACCAAAAAATTTCCTGATAACTCTAAAGTACTCTGTAATTTCTACATTCATATCAGTCTCTCAGAAAACAAAAACAAAAGAAAACCAATTCTGATTAGTCTTCCCTGTGATATGTGCTCACTTTGGCCCAATCTACCCGCCACTGAGACCTGAAGAATGCGAGGGTGCCCTGACTGGCAAGTCTGTCTCCTGTTTGTCCCAGGGTAAAAGTGATGAGGTCTGATGAATGACATTCCTGCAAAAAATACATAAAATGGAGGCAACAGGACTTCTGAAAGGAAAGAATGTAAGGCTAAAATTGACCACAAAAGGGCTTGAAGTTATTGGTAGTAGAGAAAACACTAAAAACTGAAATAACAAAGTAGCATTGGTAACTGGAAGATGGGTAAGGAAAGGAACCTAATTAATGCTCATCAAGTCAGAGGGATTTGGAAAAGATTCAGACCTATTTAGGACTGAGGCAAAGCTTAAGGAAAGCAAGTCTAGTTAGATAATTTCCCCAGACCACACCGATGGACCTTTGGGTAGATTAACAGTTCAGAATGATTGTGACATTATTGAGAGTTGTGATGTGTGGCCAAAACACTTGGGCCTAATTCTGAGAAACAAGAATCTGGCTAATCTAGAGTAGAACTTGGTTTTTCTTATGGGCAGGTCTATGTTGAATGGGACAGGGTTCGAATAAACCATATGATGCAGAAGATCATGTTACTTTGGCAGAGACTAATGCTGGAGGAGAGGAAAAGAGATGCAAAATCACAGATACCCTCAGTTTGGGAAGTCGTAGAGAGTGAAAATGGACCTAAGAACATCATGGGTCAGGCTGGGGATGTAGCTCAGTGGTAGCGTACTTCCCTAGCATGCATTGGGCCCTGGGTTTGATTCCCAGCACTGCAAACAAAATGAGACAAAACAGAACACATCACGGGTGAATCTGAACATTAAGGCAGTGGCCATTTGCTTTCTACCTTTCCATAGGTTCCCTACTGCTTCAGAGTTTCTCAACTCAACAGTTGAACAGATTCCCAGGCCCTCTCCAGACCCACCTGTGTCAGAGTTTCTGGTGAAGGACTGAGGAGTTTGCATTTTTTTTTCATTTTCTTTCTTTTTTTCCCCTTGCTTTTTCTCCTCCTCCTCCTCCTCTTCCCCTCCCGCCCCCGTCTCTCTTGCTAAGATTGAACCTAAAGCTTTGCTCATGCTAAGTGTGTACTCTAGACTAAGCTGCCTCTCCAGGTCTAATTATTATATTATTTTTAATTGGCAGATAATAATTTCACACATTCATGGGGCACAGTGCTATATTGTTCCTGTGTACACTGTGTAAGGGTCAATACATATATTTAGGTTATCTATCTCAAATATTTGTCATTTCCTTGTGATGAGAATTTTCAGAATCCTTCCTCCTAGATACTTTGATTTATACGACACACTTTGTTGACTACAACCACCTTCTGTATAATAACACACCAGAGCTTATTCCTCCCACATAGCTGCTTTGTACTTCTTAACCAATCTTTGTACTTCTTTACAAATCTCTATCACCCCATCTTTTCTATTCTCCCACAATTCCTGGTAACCACTATTTTACTCTTTATTTATGCAAGCTCAGATTTTTTAGACTCCTCATATGAGTGAGATCATGTGGTATTGGTTTTTCTGTGCCTGGTTTATTTCCTTTAGCATTATGATCTCCACATCCCTCCACATAGAGATAACTGACAGAATTTCATTCTTTTTTTTTTTTTTAATGTCTGAAGAGTATTCCATGATGCTTATATATCACATTTTCTTTGTCCATTTATTAGTTTGGTGAACACTGCAGTGGAGAATCTGTATTTGTAACAAATGTCCCGTAGAGTCTAAATTACACTAAGACCCACTGCCTCAGGGAAGCTGAGACATTGGTTCACACTAAGTCTTGGGAGATAAATGGAATGACAGACACAAATCTGACTAGAGAATGGAAAAGTTACACACAAAAGATATTATAAGCTCTGCTATTACAACATTTTCCCCAGGTACCTTCTGGTTTCCTTTCCTGTCACAGGGCAACATTCATTCACTAAATTACCAATGCAGGAGGAAAAATTTTGGAACTTATTTTCTGATTGACATTTCAAAATTAGTAACACTTTTTGGGACTTTTCAATGTCAAGTTTAGTAGAGTGCTTTTGAAGATTGCTTCTCTTTCTAGCTTTATAAATCAGATAGGTGTGTTCCTACTAAATAGCTGTATAAATCTATCACCCTAAAAGTGTGTGGAGTGGGGAAGACTAGGAAAAAATATTCTTTTTAAAAAAATATTTTAAATTGTAGATGGGCACAATGCCTTTCTTTTATTTATTTATTTTATGTGGTGCTGAGGGTCGATTGAATACCGTGCCTCACACATAAGAGGCAAGTGCTCTACCACTGAGCTACAATCCCAGCCCAGAGGGAAAAAAAAATTCTTATGACATCTTAAGACTCAGGCACGGAAGAGAAACCATTAGGAAAAAATGTAGGCCAATTCAAGACTATTCCTCCTTCAGGAGATAACCGCGGGTCTGGGCTTTAAACACAAGGAATATTTGACATATTCCTATATTGATGACTAATTTTTTAGGTCAGCTTGTGAGTACCACATTGCTCACCTATTTGGACAAACTTTATCTTGGACATTTCTGTGTAGGTTTTTTTTCTTATGATGTTAACATTTAAATTGTTAAGAAGGATTACCTTTCATTATCTGGGTGAGTCTCACCTAATCAACAGAACTTCAGAACAAAACAAAGACTGATCTTCCCTGAGAAAGAACAAGTTCTGCCAGCAGACTGTCTCTGGATTCCTTGGGTCTCCAGCTTGCCAGCGTATCCTGCAGATAAATCTCTCTCTGGTTCTGTTTCTCTAGAAATTTTGACTGATATACACCTTAATGTGCTAATTATCTGTAATTCTGATTGAATATTAGGCTTTAAAGTATCGAGATTAGTAACTTCAGTTCTCTGTCCTCCAGCCTTACTGAGAGCTATATCTAGAGACCTGTTCTTCCAAATGTTCCAAGGCATCCTGTTGAGCATGAATGAGATAGAGGTGTGTTCCCAGGTAGTGAATTCCACAGTCCTTATTGTGGCTTTGTGGGACCTGCACTGCAAGGATCTCTAGTGGCCACCACCAGTTGGGAACAGCATTTGGACAGAACTCTTCCAGACCCTACGTGTGCAAAGTCAAGCTTGTCCATGATTCTTGCAGATATCAAACAGTATGAACTATATGTGACATTTGCTGTGTCACCAAGGAGGCACTATGACTTCTGGACATTCTTCTAACAGTCAGTTACAAAATGCATCCCTTCTGTGTCAGGGGAGCCAGTGGAGCTGCTGGAGGAGTGTCAAGGTGAGTCAGATGGAGGTAGGAAGGCTGTGGGAGGCAGGGTTGGGGTTCAGAACAGGTGCAAAGTCAGGCAGTCATCCTACATCTATGTATTTGTGGCTGATTTATTCTGCAGTAGTAAAACAGAGGAAACTGTGCCTCCCATCGGAGGGAGGAAGGGGAAGAAATATATCCTCTTATCGTATATGTTCCATTAGTGAGGGTTGGCTTTGGGGAATTAATTAATTATAGAGATTCGCTTTCGTCATCAAACTGCTTCAGAAGTTACCAGAAGCCACAAACTATGCCTTGTTGTGTAGTGGATCTTCCAAGTCTGTATGGTAGAAGAAGCCAAAAATGGAAAGTAGGTATAGGCAGACAAGAGAGATAGTCCAGCCATGCTGGGTGGGGTAGGCAGCTTCTGAAATGACTCTTAATGGTCCCTGCCCTATGTTCTTCATGCCCTGATGTGATCTAATGTCCTGGAGTGTGGACTGTTTCTAGTGATGTACTTCCAATGAAAGAACACTGAAGATGTGACAGGGATGCTACTTCTGGCTTCCATCTTTCTTGCTGTTACTCCTTTCTTTTGCCCACTCTGATGAAGCCAGATGTTGTGTTGTGAGAAGCTCACATGGTGAGGAACTAAAAGAGGCCTCTGGCCGATAGCTTGTGAGGAACCCATTACTGCTGACCACAGCAAAAAAGAGTATGGAATGACTGCAATCTGAAAGACACCTTAATTGCAGTCTGGTGAGATACACAAAGCAAGAGAAATCACCTCATATTCCCAACCCACAAAAGCTGTGAGATAAAAAGCATAAGCAACAGATAGATACCTAATAGGCTGGGCGAGCAGCTCATCAACCACAGGCATTAGGATCATCAGGGAACCTAGTGGAACTGGTGGCCATGGTGGCAGAAGGAACGACTCAGAGAGTCTAATGCTGGCCGCAAAAAACTGTAAGAAGGTGCATAAGATGCATGCATTATATTTTCCAAACCTCACATTCTCAGGGGCATTGAGGCGTGATAGACACATAATAGACCCTATGGTTAAAACAAAAATTAGTTTAATTCAAACTCTGTCACAGGGATAGCGTAGAGTGACTCAAGATGTTTAAGCCTTGATTTTCTTCTCTGTGAAGTGGGGATAATAATACCTCTATGTAAAGGACCAGGTGAGCTGCTCAGGAAGCCCTGTGCTTGGCAAAAATCATTACACATAGTCTTTATTGTGATGATTGCAGACTATAGTTGGTCATCTTTAACTGTTTCTCCTGTTTAAACTCTTACCAACAGAAATGTATTTGACTGAATGCTTTGAGACAGCACCCTTGTTTCTTTGATCTTTCTGGTCACCTTTTCTCCTTTTGCAGGGTTCTCTTTTTTTGCCTGCTTTTATAATATTTTTGTTTTCTCCAAGATTATGCCATTGGATCCCTGTTCTCGTTACAGAGTCAGAACAAACATTGCTGACACAAGTGCTTTAAGAATTCAAAGCATAAAACTGGTATTTACAATTTCATTCCAGATAAGGTAGACTAAAGAAATATAGTTTTATTTTTAATGTCCTAATTTAAAAAGTATTTATACTTTTGCTGAATAATGTCATCTTTAGGGAAATTATTCTTTCCCCTTTCCTAGTTTTCTGCTGGTATAAAATGGGAACATCTACCAACACTTTTACCCTTTATGATTATTGTTATTATTATTAGTAGTAGTACTAGGGATTGATCCCAGGGGTGTTTAATTAGTGAATCACATCCCCAGCCCTTTCTTATTTTTTATTTACAGGGTATCGATGTTGCGTAGGTCCTTGCTAAGTTGCTGAGGATAGCTTTGAACTCACGATCCTCTTTCCTCAACCTCCTGAGTCAACAGGATTACAGGTGTGTGCTACTGCACTGTGTATTTTCACCCATTACAAGTACCCACTTGGGAGCAAACTGCCATTCTTCACACGTTTAACCTGTCTTTCCCCAGAAGTGGAGTGCCTTGTTTTTTTTTTTGGTAAAACAGGCACCTAACTTTTGGTGAGGTTCAGTGTTTAATAAACTCTGGTTTCCTAGAATTTATCCCCTCTCACCTTCTCTCTGTGGGTCTTCTGCAGCCTTCTCTTCTTTAAGGTCAGCATGTCCATTAAACCCTGCTCCTCCAGGGAAAGCCTGGAATTGTTCAGATGTTTTGCCTGAATTGAGCAAGAAATGCAACCTTGTTTAAAATTAAAGAAATACAGAGTCAGAACAAATGTTGCTGACACAAGTGCTTTAAGAATTCAAAGCATAAAATTGGTATTTACAATTTCATTCCAGGTAGACTAAAGAAATATAGTTTTCTTTTTAATGTCCTAATTTTATACTTTTTTAATATGAAGGCTTAGTTAACCTCAAGGTTTATTCAAATGTTTGTTGTAGGAAGTTGTGTTCAACATTTTTCTTTTTGCTGGGCGTGCAGTTGAAATAAAATGTCAAATATCTCTCTCTCTCTCCCTCTCTCTCTCTCTCTCTTGCTTTTTCATACTTCCAAAGGAGGTCTCAGTCCTGTTTTTCCAACATTAAAGGCTACATTGTGGACATTTGGGGAAGATGGAGGAAGTGAGGTAGACAGTGAGTCCCAATCTCCTCACAACACAGAAAGGAGGCAGCGAAGGCAAAGCAGAATTGAGAGGTGATAAAATAGATGCTCTAAACTTCAATATTACAAAGTGAGACCTGAGGAGATGGAGATAGGTTGCCAGAGTAGAAAACAAACTGAGTCCCCTGATGCTGAACCCAAAATGTGCATGAGAAGTGGGAAGGGGCAACAGAGAGAAGAGAGGTAGTGGAAAATCTTAAGCTCGCCCACTTAAAGACAGTTGGAAAGACAGACAAAATTTAAAGCACGAGGTAACAGAAGGGTCCATAAAATAGCACAAACATCTTAAAACCAAATCTTGAAAAGACAACTGCAAAGCCATCTTGAGGAACCCTTGGCTGACCAGTCACCCTCTTAAGTCAGCATGACATCTTTCCATGCCCAGAGAGGTGTAAATTAAACCAAAGGGAAGTCCCCTGCAGTGTGACCGCTCAAGAATCCATCCAGAAAGAACTTTTAGAAGGACCACTAATAGCTCAAAATTTCTGAAATCCTCTCTGCCTCCCTCACACCATGAATGAGGGGAAGGAATGGGCTGGTGAGGACCTGGGCTGAGAATTACACCTAACCCTGCTCAGCCTCTGAAACCTGGGCAAGGATGGAAAGCTCTAAGCAGCTTCCACTTGTTCAACTCAGAGAAAGCAAAGAAGCAGCTTTGGCCCTGAACAAAGGAATGCAGATTCTCTAGGCCCTGAGCAGTGGCACTGGGGGAAGGCCTCCTGGGTTGGAGAGAGATAATCCTTGGGATCCCAGGGCTGTACTGGAGCTCTGTGAATATCCAGTGACATAGAGACCCAGTGGGAAATTACCAAAATCTATGCAGTAGAAAGGAGCTGTTACCATCCTTAACTGGTACACAGCCTGAACTGTGATCACAATTGGCAAGTGACAGGGCATAGTTTGGATTCTTGAACCTTGCATCAGAATCAGTAAACAGGGAATCAACACCTTCCATTCACAACCTGAGGCAGTGGAAACTAGAGTCCAGGTGAACCACCTAAGATCCTTCACTACAGTAACTCAGAGAGTGGTCATGGCTGGGGGAATCCTGCTGCACCACAGAACACCTGCAGAAAACCCACAACCAGAATTCCTGCACTCACAGACAGCCACCAGGATCCTCACTACCATGAAAAGGATCCTGTAGAGGGGAGCAGGTACATGGTGATGCACAGCAATCACAGGGACACCCCAGAGCCTGCATCCTGAACTGCTGTACATAACAGAAAGAGCCAGCCACTGGGTACAGTGGTGTGCACTTGTAATCTCAGTGGTTCGGGAGACTGAAGCAGAAGGATTATGAGTTCAAAACCAGCCTCAGAAATTTAGCAAGGTCCAAAGCAACTCAGTGAGACCCTGTCTCTAAATCAAATCAAAAACGGGGTGGGGATGTGACTCAGTGGTTAAGTGCCTCTGGGTTCAATCTTGGGTGCCTTTCTCCCCCACAAAAAAAGAAAGAGGCAACCAACAACACTGTACCTTTCCAGCAGTCAGCTGCAGGCCACTAAGCTGACAAACCAGAAGCTGTTGGTAGGAGGTTCATATCAAATAAAAAATTCAAAAACATCTGGAGTAACAGGAAATTGGCTCCTGTGCCCTTGCAACTTGGAGAGATCCACAGCCAAAGACTGATGGTTATCTACTGAATGTCCTAATCCCAATGAAATCCAAAGCAAGACTCAACAAGAATCACCTTGACATGGTTTACTATAAACAATTCTAATGTCAACTTTGATCATATAAATAACTTGTTAACTTGAAAAATAATTGTTAACCCAATAGCCAACATTGTACCTTCAACCCCTTTAAATGTATTTTATCTAGTGGTTTAAAGCATAAGTTGGAATCAATCTTCCTATCTTTGTTTTCCTAGCTCTGGTTTATACCTGCTTCTCTTATCCCCTACCCATCCTCTTGCATTAACTACTACCCCAAATAACAACTATTTATATATTTATCCTTTCTACCTTGATATAAATGATCCTTTTCTCTTTATTTGGCTCTCTTTTTCCCTCTTCTTATTGCCCAGTCTTTCTTTATCCTCCCTTTTAGCCCTCACTTAAAGTTATAGTAAGTTTAGTAAATTTAACAACTGATTTTATGACCTATCCCAGAACATTATTATAGGTTTATACCTGAACTTGAGGAATGATGGAGAACAAATGCAATAAGATTTTGTTTTGTATAAGGGTAAATAGAACAAGTCTTGACTCTGAAATGATTATAGTATATAGGGTTTGATGGCATGTCTTAAAGTGGTGCTGATATTCAGATCAGCAGAGGTCACACATTGACTTATTAAATATTATTATCCAGATATTCACCCAACACAAAGCTCTTAAGAAAAAGAAGCTCATAAAGTAGTTCTTTCTTAAAAGAAGAAATCGGAACTGTACTGATAGATGGACAGACATACAAACAATATGAAAAAAGCAAGGGAACAAAACACCCTAAACCACCTAGAATGTTACAACAAGAGATTTCATTAACACCACAGTGGAGGAAATGTCAAAGAAGGAATTTAGAAAGTTCATAGTTAAACTGTTCTATGAGTTAAAAGAGATGTAAGGAGTGATATCAGAGAAAATACATAAAGTATTTTCACTTCAATAGAGATCCTGAAAAAAAGCCAAATGGAAATCCTTAAAATGAAGGAATCAATAAACCAAATTAAAAATCCAATGGAAAGCATCACTAATAGATTAAACCATTTTGAAGATAGATTTCCAGGCCTCAAAGACAAAGTATATAATCTTGAAAATAAAATCAACCAAAGAAAAGATGTTAAGAGACCATGAACAGAATATTCAAGAAATCAAGACAGTAGAATGAATCAGATATAACTTTCCTATGTTCACATATGAATACACAACCAGTGTAACTCCACATCATGTACAACCACAGAATGGAAAGTTATGCTCCATGGGTGTATAATATGTCAGAATACATTCTACTGTCATGTATGTCTACAAAGAACAAATAAAAAATTAAAAAACATCTGGAGTAACATTAAAAGGACAAATTTAAGATTCTTTGGGATAGATGAAGTCTCGGAGATACAAAATAAAGTAATGCACAATTTTTTCAATAAAATAATATCATAAAAATTTCCAAACCTTAAGAAAGAAATGGAGAGTCTGGAGCAAGTGAGCCGAGGGGTTGTGTGTCTCAGAAATTGGTAGCACTTGCAGAGTGGCTGACCAACTGACTGAAGAGCAGATTGCAGAATTCAAAGAAGCTTTTTCACTATTCACTAATCCATTTATGCATTATTAGAGTTTTGGTCCAACTGCTTTGCTGGTTGGGCTTTCTCAATTCCCTTCACTGGCTATTTCTCCCTCACCTTCTAACACTGAAGGAATAATATTATATGAACCAATCATACATATGCATATTGTTTCATATAATATTATGAACCAATATGCATGTGTATGATTACACTACTGGAGTGACTCTGCACCAGGTACAACCAAAGGAACGAGAAGTTGTACTTCATTTGTGTACAATATGTCAAAATGCATTCTACTGTAAAATAAATAAATACATAAATAAATAAATAAATAAATAAATAAATATATGCATGTATAGTTATTAGGACTTCATTCCTCCATGTTTTTTCCCCTTATGTTACTGTCATTGTCCTGAAACCTTATTTTAGAAAATTGATCAAGTAACATGTTGCATGTGGCTTACTCTGGATAGATCTAAGCCCTGTGCACATCCAAACTTTAGATGGAGTTGGTCAAATGAGAGAACATTTCAGTATGCCTTTTTAAAAAACTAGTTCTCTTTAGGAATTTTCAGAATGTTGTTGCTGAAATGTGGAGTTGTAACTCTGTGCAGACTCTGAACAGTCAACAATATTTACTTAAAAATTGTGCTATTGCAAAATGGGTGTATTATTCAGGTACTTATACACTATGTTTTTGTACTGCTGGTCTTGTACCAAAAACATTTTCTTTTATTGTTAAAAGAAAATGCTTTTTAAATTTTGTTTAGTCACTTTAGAAAATCTGCTTATGGCACAATTTGCTCAAATCAATTCCAAGTTGTATATTTGTTTTCCAATAAAAAATTAAAATTTAAAAAAAAGAAAGAAATGGAAATAAAGTAAAGGAGAAATATAGCACTCCAAATATACAAAATCACAAGAGATCCACCCAAGATACATTATTATGAAAATTGCCTAAAATACAGAATAAAAACAGAAATTTAAAATCTGCAACAGAAAAATGATAGGTCATATTTAGAGACAAACCAAACTGTATTTTAACTGATTTCTCAACTCAGACCCTAAAAGCTAGGAGGGCTTGGAATAATATATACCAAACTCTGAAAGAAAATGGATGCCAACCAAGCATATTATACCAGTAAAATTAAGCTTCAGAACTGAAGATGAAATAAAAGTCTTCTGTGATAAACAAAAGCTAAAAGAATTCATAACTAGAAAGCCTGCAGTACAAAAGTACAAAATATACTTAATAAAATATTTCATAAAGAAGAAATAAAAAATAAAAATTAAAACCAGAATAGAAAGCAATTACACAATAAGGATAGTCAATTAAAGGAAAACCAAGTCCAGTTTCAACATTAGAAATAAATCAAAGCGTCAGGAAACAAAAAACATCTCTGAATAATACCACTGAATATAAATGGTATAAACTCTTCAATCAAGAGACATAAGTTGGCAGATTGAATTAGAAAACAAGACCCAA
Organism: Marmota flaviventris; assembly: GCF_047511675.1. Lineage (NCBI taxonomy): Eukaryota > Metazoa > Chordata > Mammalia > Rodentia > Sciuridae > Marmota > Marmota flaviventris. Next base: position 135,228,837 of record NC_092501.1, on the reverse strand, counting down.
TAATATTCTGTCTGCAAAAGACTTACTTCATAGGCAAAGACATCCACAGACTGAAGGTGAAAAGATGAAAAAAATATCTTTCTCATGGGCCTTATAAACAAGTAGGATTGCTATTTATATATCAGATAAAGTGGATTTCAAGCCAAGATTAATCAGAAGAGACAAAGAAGGTCATTTCATACTACTTAAGGGAATCATATATCAACAAGATATAATGATCATAAATATTTATGCCTTAAACAACAGAGCATCTATGCACATCAAACAAATCCTTCTCAATATTAAGAATCAAATAGGCCACAATACAATAACACTAGTGACATTAAATGCCTTTCTCACCACTGGATAGATAGATCATCAAACAAACACTAAGTAAAGATTCTATAGAACTAAAAACTATAGTTAATGTTATGGACATAACAGACATCTATAGAATATTTCATCCATCAACAATTGAATTCATTCTCTTTCTCTGCAGCATATGGAACATTTTCTAAAATACACCATATTTTGGGTTACAAAGCAAATCTTAGCAAATACAAAAAAAAAATAGAGATAATACCTTGCATTCTATCAGATCATAACAGAATAAAATTAGGAATCAACAATAAGATATAAAACAAAAGTCATTCTAGCACCTGGAGATTAAATAATATACTTTTGAGTGATGAATATATAGCAGAAGAACTCAGGTAGAAATAAAAAAATTCTTAGAAGTAAATGAAAATAGTGATATAACATATCAAAATTTCTGGGGCATTAAGAAGGCAGTTTGAGGGCTGGGGTTGTAGCTCTGTGGTAGAGTACTTGCCTAGCATGTGTGAGGCACTGGGTTCAATTCTCAGCACCACATTAAAAAAACATATAAAATAAAGATATTGTGTTCATCCACAACATATATATATATATATATATATATATATATATATATATATATAGCAGTTTGAAGAGAAAAGTTCATAGCATTGAGCTCATACATTAAAAGAATACAAAGATACCAAATAAATCTAACATTACAACTCAAGGTCCTAGCACAAAAAATAAACCAACACCAAAATCAGTATAAGACAGGAAATAATTAAAATCAGAGCTGAAATAAATGAAATTGAGATTCAAATACAATTCAAAACATCAATGAAATAAAGAGCTGTTTTTTGAAAGAATAAACAAAATTGATAAACCCCTAGCCAAGCTAACAAAAATAAAAATAAAAAGGAGGAGATTCAAATTATCAAAATCTGAGATGAAAAAGGACCTATCATCACAGGCACTAATGAAATCCAGATTATCATCAGAAACTTTTGAAAATTTATGCTTCAATAAGCTAGAAAATCTTTAAGATATTGACAAATTCCTAGAGACATATGACCTACCCAAATTGAAATGAAGAAGATACAGAAAACTTAAACAGGTCAATATCAAGTAATGAAACTGAAGCAGCTACCAAAAACCTTCCAACAAAGAAAAGCCAAAGATCGGATGGATTCTCAGCTGAGTTCTACCAGATCTTTAAAGGAAGACTAACTCCAATCCTTCTCAAATTATTCCATGAAACAGAAATAGAGAGAATACTGCCAAACTCATTCTGCAAAGCCAGTATCACCCTGATATCAAAACTAGAAAAAGAGACATCAAGGAAAGAAAATTTCAGACCAATATACTTAAGGAATACAGATGCAAAAATTCTTTTTTTTTCTTGGTACCAGGGATTGTACTCAAAGGCACTTGACCACTGAGGCACATCTCCAGCCCTTTACGGTATATTATTTAGAGACAGGGTCTCACTGAGTTGATTAACACCCAATTTTACTGAGGCTGGCTTTGAAATCATGATCCTCTTGCCTCAGCCACCCAAGCTGCTGGGATTACAGGCCTGCGCTACCATGCCTAGCATGATTTTTAAGATAATATGGTGATTACCTTTCTGGTTTAGACAGGAAGTGGTCAGAGACTTCTTATTCAATTTCACACCATCAGATTATTTTGTATTAACTTTAAAAAACAACTTTATTACTCTATAATAGACAATTTGCTCACTCAAAGTAACACTAAAAACATTTAGAACATCTCTAGAGAGGTTCTTCTCTAGGCAGAATGCCTAGAGAAGCCTGGGCCTGCTCAAATACTCTTTGCTATGGGGTGAGGCATCTATAGGGCTAGGAAGACATTTGGGTACCTGAGACCATGGGATTCTATGCCCAAACTTTTTCAAGTGTGACTCTTGAGCCTTGTTGGGCCTCTTCTGGGTCTCCATTCGCTTAAGTACTCTCTATACCACTGGTGTGCACCCCTGGGCAGTTGTTGCCTAAGGGGAAGAGTGTTGGTTCTCTCCTAACTATCAAGTTCTGGCTTAGCAGTGGGAGGATCATAGGTCATTATGAGATTATATAGAAGACATATAATAGATATGACAATAAATAGGACATATTTGAATTAACAGTTTATTATTATAACTTTTCAAATATTTAGGCCAATGGTGTATAAGCCTTCATCTGTACCTTTGCTCCAAGCTCCACACACATGAGGGGTGGCCCTTTTTATTCAGCGTTTATGATTTGACACAAATCAAGTGTCATTTGATCCACACAACAGTCTACTGGTAGGTCCTATTGCTGACCTCAGTTTACAGAAATGAAACTGGAGCCAAAGTCACTCCAGCTCATAAGAAGCAGAATTGGACCTGGAATAGAGCTCTGACCACAGAGACTGAGCTCTTAGCCACTGTCCCTTACTCCTGGGACGATTGAAATGGTGATTGTGACTCTCATTCATTTTGAAGAGGATAAAAACACTGACTCATTAACCACAAATAGCGAGGTTGTCTGAAGATAATAATCGTCTGGGAATCTGCAACAGATTGTTCAGACTCCCAAATCTGCCTTTTTCAGAACACAGACTAATTACCATACTGCTTGAATTTATTCTGTAATTAGTTCTGCCTTAAGCCATCGACTGGCACAATGGAAAGAATAGGTAAACTTGTTCAGATGGAAGTTTCCTCAAGTAAAGGAGCAAATGAGTTACAGCAATCTACTTGAAACCTGGAAGGAAGTAGCTCCCTTTCATTGTCAAGGAGTGTTTAAAGGTGCAGAGAAAGCTAGCTTTTTGCCGGAGACAGAATGGTGGTACTCAAGAATTCCAAAATTCCATTATTCGGTATTTAGTATATACACTACTGCTAAGCCGGATGCACACTGTGTGTCTTTGAACATTAGAACAGATCATTACCCCCACACATAGTAGAACTGCCATCTCATTTAGAACAGGGTGTTCTTCCTCTGCTCCTTGTTGGAGCTTAGCCCTGGTAGATCTGCAGGCAAAGCTAGGCTCAGTGGGTTGCTTTTTTGTTCATCATGCTTATGTTTGTTCTTAATAAGCTCAGTTTGTAATGTGGAGATGACATGTTTTTTTGGCTCTTCACTTGACCACAAATGTCCCAAACTCCTGATGATTTGTAAACCACAAGATACAGCAGCCAAAATGCATTAGATTAATGACAAATACAGGGAACAGTTTGGCCTTATAAAATATCAATTATGAAATGTCTCACACTAAATAGTGGCCTTCATAGTGGCACTATTTCAGTCACAGCTGTTTTCCCAACATACTTCCTCCACGGACTTCCTTGAATGTGATTTTCAATTATTTCCTGGATACTTCAGTTTGTCTGATTGCTCTGTATCACGCTTTGGGTTTCACATTATTGCTGAATATCTATCTTAGTCAAGCATGGAGAAAATCTTGAAATGTAGGTAAAATATTGGTGTTATTTTTATTCCCTAAGTGAGGAAAAGGGGGTAGTATCGGGGAAGGGTGGTGAGTCTATAAAAGGGCCTGTTGGTGGTAAAGCGATAAAAAATGGGTCAATCAGATTCCCACTGCTGTTTAAGAGCTATCCCTCCAAATCCCTCGTGCAGGGCATCTATATCTCAAATACATCTGAAACTTAATGCAGGAAAACTGAACTCATCTCACTCTGCCCCCAAACAGGCCTAGCTGAGGTCTTCTACTTACTTCACAGTAATACTTCATTAAATCATTTTTGGCCTCTACTGAAATAGGAAAAATATCCTATTAGCTCTACCTTTCAAATAGACTCATAATCCTTTATCCTTTCTCAGATTGAAAATACAAATACCTTGGTTCCTGGGTTAATGTGGTTCAGACCAGATGAACTTTCTGTTTCCAACCTTCCAATCCTTCCATCCATTATCCACCGAACCCCACGGGTCATATCACTCCACTGCTGAAAACCCTGTGACAGTTAGTTGTTCATCTCATTCACAATGAAGTCCAAGTTTCTTCTCCTTCACTTTAGATTCTCTGACCTCATCTTCTTCATCCTCTAACCTTGCTCATCCTTTTACCGTTCTCCAATACTTCAAATGTGTACTTGCCCCAATGTCTTTGTCCTTGCCAAGATGGTCCTTCAATTCTGTATCTTTTCTAAACAAAGGCATTATTTCTATTTGTAACTGTACACAACATTCTTTACCCACTCTATTGCTTTTTCTTGTTTTCCTTCATAGCTATTATCACCTTCTAAGCACTTTATTTGGTACTGGGAATTGAACTCAGATGTGTTCTACCACTAGCTACATTCCCAGCCCTTTTTATTTTGAAACAGGGTTTCACTAAGTTGATGAGGCTGGTCTTGAATTTGTGATTCTCCTGCCTCAGTTTCCTGAGTTGGGGGATTACAGGTATGAACCACTATGCCTGGCTAACTTCCATGTAATTTAATTTATATATTTCTTTCATCATTATTTTCTCTCACTGAAATGTAAATTCTACATCTGGGGAGATTTCATTTGTTTTGTTCACTGTTACAACCCCAGCAACTAGACCATATCTGGCAGATAATATGTACTCAATAAACAAATAAATGAATGAATAAGTGAAGATGTGGAAGAACTATGCTGAAACATGACTGGGGCCTCTCTCTGGCATGGAGAATAATAATGATGGGCTTTATGCATTAGAAAGTGTCTGAAGCCACAGTGTCATAAACAGATGAAAATGAGTTTCTATGATTGGCAATTTTCTTGTACTGTGTCAATCTGTTATTTTTGTAACAGGAATAATGGAGATTGGCAACATGGGTTTTAGAGATAAACATGAGATTTATAGGTAAAAATTAATTTCATTTAGAATTTTTGAGTCAAATCTTAGATTAATGAACGGATTCAAAGAAAATGTCAGTGGAAGCCCTTGGATGATTTTTCCAGGGGTATATAAGCATCTCCATATGTGTGCAAGTGTTGTGAGTGGTGGTGCTGGCAGTACTAGGTTGGGGTAAAAATGTGTATGTCCAAATTTCTTTCATCATCTCTGATGGGAAAAGCAACACTGCATATGGCTGCTCCATCCTCCTTGTAGGTCCCATAATTACCCCAGGGGTCACTGATGCTAGAAGATGGGTAAAGGGTGGAAAAAGAGATAAGACCTAGAAAGGCTCTACTCCTACATATTAATTGAATAGCCAAACTTCCTTATTTTTCATTTAGGTTTAAAAAGATATAGCTGAGCAGTACATAGTGGCACATGAGTGTCATCTCAGCTACTCAGGAGGCTGAGGCAGGAGGATGGCAAGTTGAAGACCAGCCTTAGCAACTTAGCAAGATCCTGTTTCAAAATAAAAATAAAAAAGGGTCAGAGGCGTAGCTTAGTGGTAGAGCAGCCCTGGAATAAATCCTCATTACTTCTCCCAATACCCTACCCCCCCCCCCGCCCCGCCGCCAACATTTGCCATTTTTAAAATTTCTTTTATCTCCTTTAATTTCTTTACAAGAGCTAGGCTTGGTGGCACATGCTGTAATTCCAGCAATTGGGGGAGGCTGAGGCAGGAGAATTGAAAGTTCCAGGCCAACCTTAGCAAATTTGCAAGGCCCTAAGCAACTTAAAAAGACCCTGTATCAAAGTAAAAAATAAAAAGGGCTAGAGATATGGCTAAGTGATTAGATCAAACCTGGTTCAATCCCTGGTACACACACTCAAAATTTCTTTACAAAAATTTGTGACTTGCCTGAATTTTCCATTAATATTTTACATGTAGAGGGACATAGTGTTTTAAGTCCTATAATTCTCTTGTGCCTAAACAAAGTTTCTAAATGATGTCATATGTTAGGGAACTGTAGCCAGGAGTTAAAAATCTGGCAGTTAAAAACTTGGATTCAGTACAGGTTTTCTACTGTTCCTTGGAATCACTTAATATGACCTCTTGATGGGTGGGTTTCTCTCTTTCTCTTTGTAGTTCCTAGGGATTTCAAAGTTGGCATGCAGAGAAATACAGAACTGATGATGTGACACTTTTGGAAAATATGATTTTATTTCTACATATTTGTTTCCACATATTTCAAGTGTGTATGTGTGTGTATGTGACCATGAGAAGATATAAATATGTTAAGAAAAAAATTATCTACATAAAAATGCATGCATACTTTTTTTTTTAACTGTTAACAAACATAAAATATCTCCATCTTTATGGGTAGATTGTGGTCCCTTTTGTTACTCCGTAGGAGGTTCTCATCCCGGGAACAAAAGTGCTTGCCCATGTTTTGCTGAATTGTGGTTTGGGATACAGAGAGTAGAAGACTAATGACAAAAAAAAAAAATGAAAAGGAAAAAATTTTGAGCAGATGTTATCGTTCACATATTATTAGGTGTTTCACTTGCCTTATTCCATTTAGTACTTACACTAATCTTGTGAGTTAGCTTTTGCTTTCCTTAATTTCTTGGGTAAGGAAAGCAAGTTTCAAGCAAATGACATAATGCCGCACAGAGATTGTGTGGGAGCGGAACTTCAAATCTGCCTAAGTTTGCATAATTTTAAGACTAGGACTGTCTTTCAACTTCATCATGTAGAAGTGGTAGTCACAGGTGCCTTTTGTAATGAAGATCTTCTTGTTCTTAGGCCTGATGATTGGCCCATCTGCCTCCTTATCCATTATGTCTACCTGGTCAAATGTGAACCATGGTACCATCTCTTTAACTTTTTCTACAATCTGAATGGTTACCTTTTCATTGACCTTAGTCAACATTTGTTTGCTGCTACTTAAAGTGTCTTTTTTTTTTTTTTAAAGCTACTCAAATTGTTTTTCAAGGAATTCTTTAAGTATAAACAGGATTCTACATGGAAGCTCTGGCAAAACTTTGGCTAAACAAAGCATTCAAATAAAATTTAATCAAAATAGGGAAGGGCAGATTCAGGCAGTTCTGAACACTTCGTCAGAAGAACTGGGGCCAGCACTAACATGAAAAGCTGTATCATTTAAAGATATTTTCTCTCTTCAATAGTCTCATGGAAATTTATATCACAGATAACAAAAACCTAGGATTATTTCATGCAGTAGGGTAAGGAGATGAGATAGAAACTGGTGATGGGGTGGCAGGTTTACATTTGGGGGACAATGGCAGAGGCACATGAGGAGGTGTACAGCTTTTCCCCTTACTTCCTCACATCACTAGTTCCAAGTTTTCTGATCTGCTAGTACCTGTGAAGAGAGTAAGAGTATTGTGATGTATGGGTAGGCATAGAACATTATAACACACTTTAAAATATTTTATGCAAGTTCCATATCAAATATGTGCAGCGGGGGATACAACGTATCACTTGGCTTGGCAGCAGGGAGAAGTTCCCAGGTCTCAGTGACTTATCATGATAGAACTTGTCATTTACATTAGGCCATAGGTCAGCTGCATGTCTGCTTCCTGTGTCCTCTTCATTCTCGAATCCAGGCTTAAAAATCTGCTTCCTTAGGGGTATGCTGTTCTCAAAAGAAAGAGAAGTGACACACGTCACATTCTATCGTACTATACACATCAAGAGGCCAGGCCCAAAGACACTGGGGTGAAAATGTGTGAGGAAAAAAATCTTCTCATGGGCGGGTAGTAATACAATATACCACTGGCAAGTTTTATTGTTATGATGTTGCTTCTTGTTTTACAGAAGTGGAAGCCCAGGCATGGAAAGGTTAGATGAATTGGCCAAGGTCACACAGTTGGCATGTGGCAGAGGCCAATTTGAAAGTCAAATCTGATCCACATCCTGTTATGCCAACAACAATGACATGTTCTTCATTTACTCATCCATCTTTGTTGACATTTGCCTGACATTTCCTTCTGATGATCTACTAGAAAACCTACGAGGTTAATTCAAGCCCATGATGCTCCCTTCCCTTGTAATCCTCCAATCAATATCTTTAACATAATCCTTGAAATCCAAATGATCTTTGTGTAAGTGAAGTCAGTCTTCAACAAAGTTATAGATTATCAATTTTTATAAGTTATACTCCATTGTATGTATACCTTCACTTTATTTTTTTATTTTTATGTGGTGCTGAGGATCGAACCCAGTACCTCACATGTGCTAGGTGAGCAGTCTACCACTGAGCCACAACCTCAGCCCCTGATTATCCATTTTTGAATATAAGATTGAATTAAAAAATAAAATCCCCTCTCAACCCTTGAAGTAAAACAGCTTAATTGTAGTTGATTTAAATAATGTATGCTAAGCTCCATATTTCCTTGTACCAATTAAAAGCATTGTCTGTAGAGAAAGTCAAGTGTGATTCATAACGGTGGTTGTGTGAACTTCCAATAACAGGGAATTTTGTGAGTATCTCCAGCATGGAAAGGATCACTAACTGAAGTGGTGACAGGACCTTCAGATGCCTCCAGTCCAGTTTTCCATGAATTCTCTACATCACAAGCCAGCAAGTCTGCTCACTCTTCCCAGAACAGTTGTTCCCCACACTTTCTCATTGCTGAGTCTTGGCCTAGTGTGTTGTCTCTCAGCTTTAAATGCTTTAATCTGCTTCACCTTTTTCATTATCCAAGTCTAATCCAAATAATGCTTGAGGGTTCCATCTTTAAGTGTTTTTTGTTCCAGAGAGTCTTTTCCAATCTCATCAATCAAATACAAATCCTTTTAAAATATATTTATTTATTTATTTGAAATGGGTTCTTGCTGTGTTGCCCAGGTTGACCTTGAACTCTAGACCCTCTTGCCTCTGTCTTTAGAGTAGCTGGATTATAGGCATGTTTCACAGTATCTGACTTCACAAATCCTTTTTTAATTCAAATAGGGTCTTGCTTAAACTCTTGCATTCTCTCCCACCTTTTGGCCCAATACCATTCTCCTAAGACAACAAATAGTGCAACAAATAGTTTTTAAAATTGAAACAAACTAAACTACTATATTTGCTAAAGTTTTCCGGACAGTGTGTGGGGTTATGAATTATTTATTTAATCATTCAACAAGGAGTTATCAAATGCCTCCTATTGGCAAGGCACAACTGACTTGCTGAAGATGACACATATAGAGTAATGAATTCACGATTGAAATATAGGCTTATTTGATCCAAAGCCAGCACTTTTGCCCCTATATAAATATCAATAGCTCCTGAATGGTGGGTGGCATGGGTAGCATGATTGTTGGACAGACATTAATTCTTTCTTTTCCTAAAAATTATATATGGGCTGAGGATGCTGCTTAATGGTACAGCACTTGCCTAGCATGTGCAAGGCCCTGGGTTTGATCCCCTTCTACACACACACACACACACACACACACTCACTCAGTTGTATAAAATATTAATGCCTTTTTAGGCAATAAAAATTGCTTTTATGATCATTTAAAAAAATACAAGTTGACCCCAATAAAAATGAAATAATATTTTCTAACTGGGACCATATATGGCAGATTGGATTCAGATTCTGAGTTTGGGCTCATATAATCTTTCCATGACCCTCTTTAAGAAAAATAACATAAACTTAAAAATGTGAAAAACAGGCACAGCATATTTAGCATAGGAAAATAAATTGTAGTAACTTAACTGAACATTGAAATTTCAGATTCCCTTTTTCCTAACGTCTCTTGAGGCAATTTATCAGAAATGCTTACATGGAAATGCTTCCTATTGCAAACTTGACTTCTCTCCATCTAAAATGCTTCATAACCCTTGGCCACCCTAGCACTCACAGGGGACTCTGTAAGTGAAAATTTATTTAGTTCCCTGTAAGTCTACCTCTGGTCCTGGAAACTTAAAAATAATGACCAAATGGCATTGGTGTCTCATGTGAATTATTCAGTTAATTTTCTGGAGTTCTTGGTATCTTTTCCCAGTTTATATAAAGATACTTTAATAGGAATGGCCTTTTGAGACACAAGCGTTTCTAATATTTAAACACACACACACACACACACACACACACACACACACACACATATATATATATATTGGCCGTAGGATTGGGTGAACTTTTATCATTCTATAAACCATTTGGCAAGACTGTAATCTCCTTTCGGAAATATTTAAATAGAGTACAAAATGAATAATGAAAATCTGTTCTTAAATAAATAATACTGTCACTAAGGGATTTTTTGAAGTTTATGTGACTCCCCAAACATGATGTTCTGAATAACATTACACAGGATCAATCACTTCAATTTTAAAGCATTTTAGAAATTGAATTAACTTTGTAGAAGGGTTTAAGTCATTTTTCCCCCTCAAAGCTTTATTGAAGTATTGACATTGAAGATTAGGCTGGTTGATGCAGTATCAAAAAATTACAGCAGAGGGCCTCATTGCAATGTGCTGTACTTTTCTTTGTTAAAAGAACATTTTATCTTCTTTGTTCGGCATCTGTTCACTCTCTTTGAAACTTGCATATGTTTATTTTTTTAAAAAAAAATAAAACATTTTAAAATACTAATTTTACTATATTGTGAATGTATGGTGAATTAGCAGCTTTAGAAATGATTACATTTTTTCTCAGTTCCTGTGAAGGTATTGAAATCTTGACAACATTTTCTATTTCCTTCCACAGCAGTAAGGAATTATATATTCCTTTGCTTTTCCTGGCAGGCTGTCACTTTCTATCCAATTTGATGCCAGATCATTAAAACACATTCATATAAATTATGTAACTTTTTTCAAAGATCAATTACATGGATGCAGTTCGTAACATAAATTTTACACTCTCCAGTTGTCTTTTAGGTAATTGTGTCTACGTTCTAACACAGGATTCTACTCTACACAAAGAAAAAGCTATGTCAAATGTTCAAAAGTAGTGGAGTACAGCTGATCTAATTTAGGCTGCCTTAATTATTCTATGTGCTTATGTGAACTGTTAAGAAAAGCTGAATCACCGAGGAGGGTCCCAGGAGGCTAATAGGCCTAAATTCAAAATGGAGTCTGGTAGCCATTCACTGAGGAGGGGTCATACACTACTCTTTGTTCCTGGAAGAACCACAAACTAAAATTTGTAGCCCTTGCCTGGGCATGTTCCTGTTTCAACTGCCAAAATAAACAGCTTCCCTGACCAGTGAACTACAACCAGCAGCCAACCAGTCAACCAACCAGCCAGGAAGGAGGGCTTCCTGAGGGCCTGCATCCCTCCCTTACATAGTGGGCAAACGTGGATGTCTGGGCAGGGATGGTCTTGGTATGTCAACCCCTATTTGTTCCTTCTTAGCTTGCCTCCCTTCAGTTGCAGGTCTGACTCCCTGTTTGGCAAACTACTTTTTTTGAAATGAGCTGCTGCTGCTGCTTCTTTTCTTCTTCTTCTTTCGTCTTCTATTCTTTCCTAAGGAGCTTTTCTTGACAATGCTATGATGAGTTTGTGATCAGCACTTACAATGGCACAGAAAACAAAAGGATTGGCTGAACTACAGTTTAGTGTGCATTGGTGTATACACACAGGCTTGCACTTCATCCCAGTGAGGTCCTTTTTAACACTTTTGACTAAGAGAGAGCATAAATATTTTTGATAACTCTGGGTTCTGCAGTCAATTGTATTTATTTTTAGAGTCTCAACCTGGTTTCTTGTAATTATGTTCAGAGACATTTTGTCTCATCCAGCCATCAAACACTGCAAAAGTACACTTCTAGAATCCTGCTTTAAAAAAAAATGAGGGTAATTATCCTTTGGAAAAGATGTTTTTGAGATGAAAGAGAGTTTCTGAATAATGAATTATTGCTTAGTACCAGTCTTCAGAATTCTTGTTCCTTGAAGAACTCGAACAGTTTGAATATTGGTGAATATAAATCACCATATAAACACTACATAGAACATGTCCTACTATTTATCTTTTTTGATAAAACATTGTTCTATGTTTTCTGATTAAACACAATACAATAATAAAATTGGAGAAAATTGTCAAAAACAACTATCTCAATGCTCTTGAAATCGACCAGAAGCATACAAGTTGAGAAGCAGTTATTCATGAAAACAATGTTAGGTAAGAGCGTTGGAGTACATGACATTGTTGCTTGGACTTCTCCCATCCTGCGCCCCATTCCTAAGCTGGGTCCACTCAGAAGTTTTCTAGGGTGCCTCAGAACATGAAAAAACTGCAGTTTCCCACCAGGGGCAGTTCACTTGGTTTGGAGGTGAGTGTGGAAAAACCTTATTCCCAGCAGAAATTGCTAGATGGTGGCAAATAAGTGAGGGAGACTTAGCAGCTATGGTAGCTTGAAGTTATATTTCCATTCAAGGTCAAGGCCAGCAATGGACCCACAGACTAGCCTGACATTTAGCAGGGAGATCCTGAAAATAAAGAAAGCCACAGAGTGCCTTGATAACCTAGCTCTACAAATATCCCATCCTAGGAGAGAGAATGGAGACGGTTTTCCCAATCGACAAGGCCCTGACTAAGCACAGGGGAAGGGCGCCTGTGCAGAGGAGATGCCTTTGTTCTACTGGTAGGAAGTAAAAGCTTAGTAGGGAGGCCAGCTTGGATATTTATTGATTCAATGGCAAAATTTTCTTTAGGTTATTTAGGTTAAAAAAACAATGTTAGAGATTTTATAATTTCTTTTATATTTTAGTGAGTGCTTCATAAAGTCTATTCAATTAGAAATAGAAAACACAGGAAAATGATTTTTCATCTCTGAATTGTGAATCTCTGAACTATTTTGCTATCTGGATTATATCTATTGGATTTATTGCTTCCTTTAATTTTAGAGTAATAAAGAATTTTGGAATATTAATAATAGCTAATGTTTATTGAGCACGTATTATGAACCCAACATTGTGCTATGATTTCACACAGTTTACATCATATAATATTGTGATGTTATTTCTATTTCCTGGAGGAAGGATCGGAGCTTGAGCAGAATAAATAACTTTTTCAAAGTTACAGCAACTAAGAAGTGAAAAGGTAGAATGCAACCCAAGGCAGATTTATTTCTGAACTCATATTCTTAAATATTATTTTATATTTTTAGTTGATGGTGCTATAAAATACAGAATATTTTTATATGACTATCATAACACAATCGGATAACAATCAAATTACCTTATATGGAGTTATTCATACACTAAGCAGAGATATACTATCAGCTGTCTGTGTCTATGGGTTCTGAATCCACAGATTGGACTACCACAGATCAAAATATTTGGAAAAATATTGTGCCTGTTCTGAATGTCTACAGACTTTTTATTGTAAGTCATCTAAAGATGATTTAAAGTGTTATTGGAGAATGTGCATAGGTCACATGTGACTACAATGCCATTTAATGTATGGAACTTAAGCATCTGCAGAGTTTGGTATTTGCAGCAGGTCCTGGAACCTATCCCCCATGGACACAGAGGGACAATTGTACTTAGTTTCACTTTTTAGTTGAGACCACATCATCTTCATATCTTATATTAGGAACATTTTTTTTTCCTTTTTTTTTTTTTTTTGGTACTGGGGAATGAACCCAAAGTGCTTAACCACTGAGCTACATCCCCAATTGGCTCAGTTGCTGAGCCTGGCTTTGAACTTACCATCTTCCTGTCCCAGCCTCCAGAGCCTCTGGGATTACGGGTGTGTACCATCATGCTTGGCAGGGATGCTTTTAAACAGATACAGAAAAATAAATAAATAAATAAATAAACACACACACACACACACACACACACACACGTACAATCCTCATGTACCCATCACACAACTCTGAACTTTTTCCACAAGTGCTAAAATTACTGTGTGCTTTGTTAATCTTTGGAAAGGGAAAAGCTTATAGACTAATTTTTAGAACAACTGTTTGTGTTTGCAATTAAAAACTTAATAATGGATTTCATTAACCCCTTACACTGTAAATATTTCTTTTAAAATAGATACACCCATAATTTTTTTTGGAGGTCAGATCTTCTGTGCCTACTGTGGTGTAATGGAGCAAGTGGAATGTGCAGGGTGCAGTTGTGGAGTTTGGTTTCCTCGTCTTCTATTACTTAGGATGTTGTCTCTGGACCTCTATAAGTCTGGATGCCTCTATTAAGTGATTCATGGGCTAACCCTTTTCTTTTAAAGACTTTATTTTTAAAGAATAGTTTAGGTTTTATAGACAAATTAAATAGAAAATAGGGTTCCCATATCCTTCTTACCATCACATATGCATAGCTTCTCTCCCCATCAACATCTCCTGCCAGAGAAGCACTTTCATAACCATTGGTCAACTCACATTGACACATTATCTTTTTTAAGTACTTTTTTTTTCAGTTGTTGATGGACCTTTATTTTATTTATATGCAGTGCTGAGAATCCAACCCAGTGCCTCACACATGCTAGGCAAGCACTCTACCACTGAGCTACAACCCCAACCCCTTGACACATTATTTTCACCCAAAGTCCATGATGTTCACTCTGGGTACTATATATTCTGTGGGTTTGGACAAATGTCTAATAACACATATCCAACATTATAGTATTATACAAATAATCCGGGCTTGTTTTTTGTTTATAATACATTCTCTGTTACAAGCATTGTCACTGTTTTTTCCTGTATTTCTAAAAATCATGTCCTCATTTTCAATGACTCTTGGGGAGTAACTGAGAACCAGTGCCCTGAATCTAGTTTGCCAAGTAATATGCAACAGAGAGGTGTGGTGGCTTGTGAAACTGGAAGAAAATAATAGTATTATCCCTTTTTGTCCTTTTAAGCCACCTACAGAAATGTTTAGTGTTACAAAGAACATTTAACTGCTTTATTTGTAATTTAGGTCCCCCGAATAGGCTGTAATATTTTAAGCCATGTGTATCTGTAATAGTTCTTAAATTTTCCATATCAAATATATTTACAGGAACTCTGGCTCTGGACAGAAACCATTGTATTCTTCTGCTTCTCCTATAACGTCATTCTCTGTCCCGTATCTCAGCTGTGAATATCATTGGTAAAACCTTTGATTTATTTCTGGGAAAGTTATCTTGGCTTTTTCTGCCTGCTTTTCTCAAGAGGTTGTAAACTATGTACATCCAGACTATTTTCACTTAATTTGAGAAATTGCTTCCATTACATTAATTTAGAATAGTTTAGGTTACTAATGTCTGTTTCTCTTCTAGGCATCTGGATGGACTCCAGTTTGCCTGAATCCTAGAAATTGCATTTTGATTATTTCCATAACTTATTTTCCAGGTTATAATTCTTGACTCTGTAAATATTGTCTATTACTTTTCAAGAAAACTTGAAATCATGTCAGTTAGAACTGACTACTCTGTCAACTTTGACTCCCTAGGTTTGGAGTGGGTGATCTCGATGGTCAGAGTAAGGTTCCCAGCAGCATCCTTCTAACTGTAGCTGGGTTTCCATATTTGCAGTAGAGATATACAGGTTCCAGACATTCTATGCAGCAAGAGATCTTGCTGCTAAATTAGGTGGTTTACTCAAACTTTATAGATTGTATAATATTTTATGAAATTTTTAGATGACCTCAAGTAGGACAGTTTTCATTTTGAAGGACTTAGAAAAAGCAGTGTGAAGCATCAATTAAGAGTTTATATGTTGGGGATAGAATCTTAAACACTAATTCTGTCACTTATAAACACAGTGATTTTAGGAAAAGTGAGCTTCACTTTTTTTTTTTTTATTTCCATAAAGGAGATCCTATGATTTGAATGTGTCCTCCAAAAGTTCATGTGTTAGACACTTAATTCCCAAATTCATATGTTAATGGTATTTGGAGGTGAGGCCTTTGCAAACTAACCAGGATTAGATAGGATGCCCTTGAGATATTACTGGCTTTATAATAAGAGGAAGAGACCCAAGAGCTGGCAGGATTGCTCTCTCTTGTCATGCAATGCCCTTTACCATGTTATGATGCAGCAAGAAAGCCCTACCATGTACTGGGCAGACGCTGGTGCCATGTTCTTGGATTTTTCAGTCTCCAAAGCCATGAGCCAAATAAACTTCTCTTCTTTATAAATTGTTCAGTCTCAGATATTTGTTACAGTGACCAAAAGCAGATTAACAGAGGAGATATCAATACCAAATTTAACCTTTTCAAGGAGGATTCATTGAAATGATGCATGCAAAGCCCTTAATTTGACCTGGTAAAATTGTTTCATTATTACCTAGAACAAAAATGATTACAAAGTACTCTTGGATTTCATAACTACAAAGTCTCTTCCTACCCTCCACAGTAAGTGCTGGTGGTAGATGAAGCAACACAAGACTGATGAGGGTCAATGGGGCTGATGTAGGTGCCTAGGCACTGCCATAGGTGTACAGAGGGGCATCAGGGGCACCAGCAGCTACAGAACTGCAAAGTCAGAAGATGCCACCAAGTTGGAGGAAGCTATGATGATGGGTGTCTTTATAACAACCTCATAAGGAGGTAATTTTTTTCCACACTTGTTATTGGTGCATTATAGTTGTACATAATGGGATTGATTTTTTGTTACATTTTCATACATGCACACATTATAACAATATAATTTGGCCAGTATCATTCCCCAGTGTCTCCTCTTTCTCCTCCTGTCCTCCCTCTTCTTGGTCCCTTTACTGAGTTTCCTTCAACTTTTCATGAGATACATCCCCATATTTCTTTTTCCTTTTCCTCTGAAACTTTCACATATGAGAGAAAAAAAAATATGACCCTTGAGTTTCTGAGTTTGGCTTATTCCATTTAACTTGATGTTCTCAAATTCCATTCATTTCCTACAAATGACACAATTTCATTCTTCTTTATGGCTGAATAAAACTCCATTGTGTACATATACCACATTTTCTTTATCCATTCATTCATTGATGGTCACCTAGACTGTTTCCATAGTTTGACTATTATGAATTGTGTTGTTATAACCATGGGTATGCATGTATATAGCTCTAGCACACTGATTTTCATTCTTTGAAATAAGTACCAAGGAGTGGTATAATCAGGTTATTTGGTGGTTCCATTTCTACTCTTTTGAGGAACCTACATGGAGAGAATTATAAACCACATGTTCCAGATGAAAAACTGAGGCTCAGGGAAGTTATTGTAGGTCGCTAGGAAGTAACAGCCAGATTCAAAGCCAGACTGCAGCTTCCTGGGAAGGAGGGGAGGTGATGCTGCTTTCCTGCTCAATATATCTTGTAAGCACTCCAGCCTTAAGATTGTAGATTTGTGTCATTTACTAGGGTATTTAAAAAATTTTCCCCTTAAATTTCTATAACACATTTTAAGTAAAAATGTATTTAAAAACACAATATGAATTTGAAATAGGAAGGACTATTTTCTGTAGTTTCCTTAACATAGACACTTCTTTCCCTCCTTATGAGATCCTCCAAGGGAGTTCCAAAGAGTAGAATATAAACTACCATTTTTACTTTGGGGATGAATATTTTGTCTGACAACAAAGCAGGTTGTTGAAAGGCCATGACTTCACTCATGGGAAGGCTAATAAATTCTGGTTAGATTACAGGAAAACTGGATTCAATTTTGTTCTTGTAAAGTTAATTTGGATTATACTACTGTGTCAAAGGATATGATCTGGAGCTGGGGGAAGATGCTTTGTCTCATTTCTCTTGAATGCTCTAACTATTCTCAGAATCTAATATAAATCTCAGGGTGATAGCAGGGCATTTGACTGTCTTTTGTACAGATTTTATTTTTTTTTCTTCTAACACAAAATCTCAGGATTCAAAAACCTAAAGGGCTAGTCTTCACTTGTTGTGGTTTGGCAGTTACTAAAAAAGCATCTATCTACTAACTTTTAATTTCAAAAATACTTTTTGTGCAGATCTTCCCTCATCTGCTTTTGTAATGTTCTTTCTACCATGCAAAATTTCACTCAAGGTTCTCTGGCTTTGGTCCTAGCAGTCTGGAGATGATGAAATGTGTACTGCCAGGTATATATCATAGGACATTTCTGTACAACTGAGCAGAAAGACAGATTCATGTGGAATCAAATGAAATAATAAAGGAATCATATAAGTCTCAAAGAGCCCATCAAAATTCTTGAATGGAATTAGAGCTGGCAAATGGAAATACAGCTGTATTTTCAATAATTTAGAAAAAATATTCATTATAATACTGGCAACAGCAAAGCAGATTAAAAATTTAATAACATTTTTGGTTATGCAGTTCTTTTATGAATAACCATAATTCTTTCACATAATTAATACAGTAAAAGAAAACTTTGTTTAGCGTAAGAAGTGAGAAGAAATAGGTTAAAGTACTTGATCCTTTATTTAATAAACCTGTGATCTTGGACCAACTAATGTTTCTGAATTTCAGTTTTCTCCTCTATAAAATGAGGCTAATACTCTATTTCATTTTTTGTGAGACTGAAATGAAATAGTATGTGTTATATATAAAGTACTCTATAAATAAAACATGTTAATTGTATGATTTCCAACATCCAAAACGTAGAATCATAAAATCTTATATTAGAAAGGAACACTGGAAGAATCCAAAATATGCATCTGTTCTATAACATTAAAAAATAATTGTCCTGGGGCTGGGGTTGTGGCTCAGTGGTAGAGCGCTTGCCTGGCATGTATGAGGCACTGGGTTTGATTCGCAGCACTACATATAAATAAATGAATAAAATAAAGGTCCATCAATGTCTTAAAAATATACTTTAAAAAATAATTGCCCTATTTCTGTTGATCATTCCTAGCAATGAATTGGATACAGCCATTCTATGTTTGGCAAGTATCTCTGGTAACTCACGGGGGAAATTAGGGTGCATGACACTAATTAGGAATCGTCTTTGCTGTCATTATTTGTGGAAAAGTGAAAAGGGGCTGGAATGGGCAGAGGGAGAAGTCCTGCCACCATGGAGTCCCAGTGAATGCTTGATCTGCATAGATGCCAAGCTTGGGCCTGCAATGGCACCTCAGAGCTTTCATGAGTTTGGGCTGGACAGCCAGTCCTTTAAACCTCAATCTTGACCATGGATGTTGGCTTCCCTTGGAAGGAGGTACCATCTTGGGCAAAGCAATTTCCTCTAGCTTAGGTAGTCTCTAAGGAAGGCCAAAATCTGAGGATGATCTTCTGGCATTGTCCAGCAGCTAGTGGAAAAAGTCCTTCCCTCCTCAAGGAAGACCTGGTTGTCCCAGCATCCATCACAGCAGGACCAGTAGGTAAAACCTCTGCCTTGTGTTGAGCTGACATCTTCCTCACTGTCATATCAACGATGCTCTTCTGAGTCAACATCGTCTTATTAATGTTTTATAATAGATAATTAACAGAAAATGTTTTCTAACCAGATAAGGAGATCATGAATTCTACTTTAGACATACTGACTATGCACTTTCAAGACATCCATGTGAAAATGTTGGGTAGGCATTGGATGTCAACATCTGGAGCTTAAAAAGACATCTGTACTAGTGATAAATAATTGAGAGTTGGTGTTAATATGGTAAAACTATAGGGGCATGAGTGAGATTATGAAAAGAGAAAATAAAAAGTAGAGCAGAGCAAGGAAATGCATTCTAGTAGGCATATTTGGGTTACTTTGGTTGGCATGGGTGTTTTCTTTTTTAATGTTTAAAATTTATTTATTTAAGCAGAATGTGGAGAGAGTTTACCTTGGTACCTTTGAAAAAATATATACATACATCTCCATATACATTGTATATATTCATGTGAATATCATAGAAAAATTAAAATCAAACTGATAAAGGCAGATTGGACTGCCCCAAAATACAAGGCCAAGAGGACATGAAAGACCAGGCTCCAATCACATCTACCTCCAAATAAACTGACATTTTGTAAGCTGTACATTCTTTAACCAGCAACTATTGAAGCTCTACCAGGCCCAAAATTGCTGCATCCTAACAGCTAGGAGCTATCGTTTTCATGAGAACCAAACATTCTACCCACCATGTTCATCAAGCCCCTAACTCCCCTCCTTGCCCAGGCATGTCTTTGTTCTTGTCCTTCCCATACCTTTCTGAAAACTGCTTTATGTAGAGTGTTACCCCTTCCATTTCTTAGAAGAAAGTTTTCTACTCTTAAAGAAGAATGGAGTCCAAAATGGAGTTTATTTATCTGCAAATGCCATCATTTCATTCTTCTTTAAGGCTGAGTAATGTTCCATTGTGTATATATACTACATTTCCTTTATCCATTCATCTGTTTAAGGGCATCTAGGTTGGTTCCATAGTTTAGCTATGGAGAATTGAGCTGCTAAAAACATTGAAGTGGCTGCGTCATTGTAGTATGCTGCTTTTAAATCCTTTGGGTATAAACCAAGGAATGGGATAGCTGGGTCAAATGGTGGTTCCATTCCAAGTTTTCCAAGGAATCTCCATACTGTTTTCTAGAGAGGCTGCACTAATTTGCAGTCTCACCAACAACGTATTAGTGTACCTTTTCCCCGATATTCTCACCAACATTTATTGATGCATGTATTCTTGATAATTGCCAGTCTGACTGGGGTGAGATGAAATCCTAGAGTAGTTTTGATTTGCATTTCTCTAATTGCTAGAGATGTTGAACAGTTTTTTTCCCCCATATATTTGTTGATTATATATCTTTTGTGAAATGGCACTGGCCTTTTCAATCATTAAAAAAAAAGTGGTTGTCAATATTTATTTATCAGTACCAGGATTGAACTCAGGGGCGCTTAACCACTGAGCCACATCCCCAGCCCTTTTTATTTTTATTTTGAGACAGGTTCTCACTAAGTTGCTTGGGACCTTACAAAGTTTCTTAGGCTGGCTTTGAACTTGTGATCCTCCTGTATCAGCCTCCAGAGCCACTACTATTACAAGCATGTGCCACCATGATTGGCTGGTTGTCAATCTTTATTAATCAAGAGATTCTACATAACCCAGATTTAAGATACTCTTGAAAAACCAGAAGTTCTGACAACATTTATTTTGCATTCCTGTAGACCAATAATAAACTAGAGTTGGATTTCCCTTCAGATGCCAGGTTTTCTATTCTCTAGGTGTTTTTTCCTGGTCCTCTTCACTCTATAAGGCTATCTGCTTACTCTCTGAGATGTATGTGCATTTACAGGTACAGAGTGAAAAAAGAAAGGGACCTATGACTCAGGCAGGAGGGTCATCAACATTTAAAGGCCAGAAGATAAAGAAAAGTCTGGAACTGAGCTAGGAAAAAGAGTGGCTAAGGATGTAGGAGGATTGGATTGTAAAAGTAAGAGAAAAGGGAAGCAAGTGGTTAGCAGTGTAAATTCTTCAGAGAAATCATCCCCATGGGGGAGGGAGATAAATGATCTTAGGGAGGGCAATTTTGGTAGAGCAATAGCAGCAAAAGTGAGATCGTAGTGGGTTAAAGAGTGAATCAGAGATGGGGAAATGGAAAAAAAATGTACACCATGCTTTAAGAAGTGTAGCTTTGAAGGTGAGTATAGAAATAGGGATCAGCTGGAGGGAAGTTAGGTGGTATTGAAGTGGGGCTGGGGGCATGGTGGTTGAAGGGTAATTAGAAGAAAAAGAAGTATCCCTCACAAATCCTTGCTTTAAATATTCGTTTCACTTTTATGTAGTTTGAACTACTACATTTGAAAACATTAGAGAAATGGAAAATGAAAGGTATTTGTGCTTTATTAAAAATAATCACTAGTAAATTACTAGTTAGTGGTCAACTTATATTGTATAGCTTAAATTGAAAATGGAGAGAAATAGAAGACAAAGCATTTTCTCCATGAACTGTGTTAGTCCAATGCTTCACATCCTCAATTTGCTTTTAACTAAGAAAATCTTGTCTGGCTTACTAACTTATTTATTGTTTATAAAGGAAAAATCTCCTAATTTAAGTCTCATAATTATTCAGATAAACAGTGTCTTTGCCAAAAAAAGGAGAGGAAAGAAGCAGTTTTGCATGATCTTAGTGCAAAGATAGATTATATGATTCTAATATACTCTTTTAAAAAATTATTATTTCCCTATATGTGGGATAGAAATAAAAATATGGATTTTATTCCCAGCAACATCTCAACAGATTCTTTTGTTGAACACATGTATCAGGGGCCACTCTGGCTGTAGCCCCCATGCTAGCATCCCTTGGCAGGACAGTTCTCCTAGGAGATCCTTGGGAGTGCCTCCCAGGTACTTAGTAAGATTTCCCTCCTGGAGACTGCCCTTGACAAGGCTAGGTAGCTGCTGAGGCTGCCACCCACATCTCCTTGGTTGCTAATCATTGTCTCTTTCTCAGTGGAAAGGGCCCCAGAGTCCAGTTTTTTCCACAAATCATGGCACAAAGACCCCAGGGCATGATGACTAAGGATGAAGTAGAGGAAAGGACTCTCTCTCCTTTCTGTTAGAGGTGACATAAAGTCAATCATCTTAGGACCTCATGTTTTCTGAGTAAAGAAACCTTTCCTTTTTGTGTATTTCTTTTTCCCTTAGAGTAAACTGTATGTGTTCAGAGGCAGAACAGAGATAGAGTTTCCACTTCTATACTTCTATTCAACCAGAATGGTCAATAGAACAACCTCTGTAGCTTAAAACATTAATTCTCAGGTTTATGTGCTGATCATCATTTCTATTTATATCTTTGCCCCAAAGGCAGAGATGTGATATATACTTCCAATTGGAACCTTAACCTATCTGTTTCTGTTGTGGTTTGGATGTGAACTGTCTCCCCCAAAGCTCAGGTTTGATCCAATGTAAGGAAGTTTAGAGGAGAAATGATTGGGTTATGAGAGTCTTATCCCAATTAGTGAATTAATCCCTCTAACAGGATTAACTGAGTGGTAACTGAAGCATGTAGGATGTGGCTGGAGGAGTAGGTTCCTGGGGGCGTACCTTTGTGGTATATATTTTGTAACTGGTGAGTGGAGTCTCTCTGCTTACTGATCACCAAATGATTTGTTTCCCTCCACCACATTCTTCTGCCATGATGTTCTGCCTCACCTTGAGCCCTGAGGAATGAAGCCGGCCTCCTATGGATTGAGACTTCTGAAACTGTGATCCCTCAAATAAACTTTTCCTCCAGTACAATTGTTCTGGTCAGGGTCTTTTAGTTTCAGCAGAGCAAAGCTGACTAAAACAGTTTCCATATCTTTTGTTCCCCACCCTCAAAATCAAGATAGGCATCACTTTCTCTTCAGATGGTTTCTAGACAGACTATCAAATGTGTTTCTTTGCTCAGCTCTTCCCAGTTCTTTATGTTCTTTGATCAACAGGATATTTTTAAGTTTAGGTCCCAAGAATAGACTGCCAGGCCCATGAATTTATAGCCTTTACATTATCTATCTATCTATCTATCTATCTATCATCTATCTTCACATCTGTCTATTCATTCACCCATCTTTATCAGTTCATGACACGATTATTTATATTATTGAGAACCTCTTTAATTCATCCATTTTCATTACTATAATTAAATATTTGAGTGGGCTAAATTTATAAAGAAAAAAGACTTATTTAGCTCAAAGACACAGCGCCAGCATTGGCTTAGCTCTGAGGACCACATGTGTATGGTGTTACAAAAGCAACAGAGCTTGGGAACATGAGAACTCACAACACCAAACAGGCAACCGGAGCAAAATAAAAGTCCCAAATCCCTTCTAGGGCACTTGACCCAGTCGATCTGAGCACCTCCCACCAGGCCAGGCTTCTTTTTTTGTAATTTGCTTTTGATATTTTCCTGGTATTTTAAAATATACTTTTTGACATATAATTATGTAAATTATTTAAATGATTTTAAGGTGAAATCTACAAAACCAAAGTCTATTCAAAGAAGTCTAATTTCTAGTTTCTGTCCCTGTCCCCTTTCTGATATGAATAATGTTTTTGTTTTGTTTCGAATAAACTTTAGGCCCCTTATCTTAAAGAGCTTACCTCTGAGCATCATCACACTGAGGACCAAACTCCAAACACATGGATCTTGTGGGACAAATTCAACCTAAACAATCACCCCTGCTACCTGAGAGTAGGAGTATTGTGGCAAGCAATGCCAACCTGGTCCCTAACTTCAGGGGGAGAAGTCACCAATCAAATGCTTATGAAAATATATAATTGCAAACTGTATAAAAGCCACAAAGGTTGAAACAAGATTGTTAAAACAGGAGATTCAAATGTGTGCTCATGGTCAAGAAAAATTTTGCTGATAAAGTAATTTGATCTAAAATCTGAAGGATAAACAGATGGGCCAGGGCTATTGGAGATGGGCATATATCTGAATCATTTCCTTAAGTAGGCTATTAGAAGTGAAATTTATAAGTGAAAGTTTGTGATTTTTAAAAAATTATGTTTTCTCATAATTTTCTCTAATTTTAAAATTTATTGAAAACAATTTTTATATAACCCAAAAGTAATTGCAAACAAAAAGATTTCTTGCCTTGAGCCACTTAAAAGTTTCCAACATCATGCTCCCATTCCCCCCAGAATATTTTATGTGCATTTTCTTCAAATTAGGAATGAAACACAATGCAATAGTCAAATTCTGAGAATTGGCATTGATTCATTAATACTCTCTGATCCTTCAACTTCCTTCACGTTTTGTCAGTTTTTCTAAATCCAGTCTTTTGTAATAAAAGATCCAGTTTAGAATTGTGTGTTGAACCCAGTTCTCAGGAATTCTTAGTTTGCTTCAGTCTTGACCATTTCCTCAGCCTTTCTTTGACTTTCGTGAATTCAACTCTTTTTGAACATCATGGTCCAGTTATTTTGTCAAATGTCCCTGCAGTTGGTTTTGTCTGATGGTTTCGCACAATCAGGTTCAGGCTATGCATCCATGGCAGGAATATCATAGAAGTGATAACTGTGTTTTCAAAGTATCCAATGGATGGCATGAGGTATAAAATGCTCATGTTTACTTAAGTGGCTCTGAAGTTTTCTTTCCTGAGCACCCTTTTTATTTTTGAAATTAATATGTTGAAACTTTAAAAATATTCTATTCTTTAGAAAACTTTCAATTTATTCATTCATATAAGATTAGAATCATTGTTTTGTTCTTTATGCAAAGGGTTATTATCCATTACTATCATTATTTAATTTGATCCTTGCATTATCCCCTATTTGTTTGGCTGCTGTGACCTTCTGACATTTTCCTATTACTCTTTGAGCAATTTCTTATTGTACTGGTTAATTTGAATTGGCAACTTGATTGGATTAAGATATGCCAATGATTAAAAGGCTTCTGGGTGTGTCAATAAGAGCGGTGTTTAGGAATGATTGGCATGTGGGATAGCCAACTGAAATGGAGATCCTCCCTAAGTGTGGCCAGCACCACCCAATAGGAACAGCGGGAGATGCAAGCTTGATTCTTCTTGAACAGGTTCTTGATTGTTGCTTCTATCACCTGAGGATTTAGACTCTCCCTTCTTCACTCTTCCAAAACAGACTCTGCCAATGATTCCCCAGGGAGTTTCCTGAAGCCTTTGGTCTTGGACTAGGGTAGAACTGTTGATCCCTCTTGTTCTGAGACTTCAGCCTCTTGGACTGCATAGCTACTGGTTTCTCCAGCTCTCCAGCCTGCAGACACAGATTCTGGTTGTATAAGCCAATCTAATAAATTCCCCTTTTATAATTACACTGCCTGTTGATTCTGTTGCTCTAGGGAACCCTGACTAATACACTTACTTTCTGGTACAAGATGTCCCAGGCTCATCTTATGTTTTTCACATCTTATCCTGGAATTAGCCATTAAAAAATAGCCCTGTTACTTTTATATCATTTTGAAACCAAAATCTGGGCACCAGGTTTACTCATTCTATGGACTATCACTGTTCCCAGACCTTCTCAGTAGGTAGAGCTCTCTCTCTCTCTCTCTCTCTCACACACACACACACACACACACACACACACAAACACACACACACATGCTTACATGTATATTTATGTACATTAAAAATATGAGTTCACTCTAATATCTCTGATTTTAATTTAATACCATAGTTTGTTCTAGTTTCTCACTTTCCATGTTTGAAATTTCCTTTTTAAAAGTGAGAAGACTGGTTCTCTTAACTCAAATTTTAATGCATGTATTAATTTATTAATCCTCCTGTATATATCTAACATCTCATTGCTACCTCTGCCCCTCTCCTCTGTGCATGTCCTTCTCAATCAACTCAGGCACTGGCATTCCTGAACTGAACTTCCTCTGCCACCTTTCAGCATAGATGCTCTCTATTACCCTGTTTGGGCTCTGATGTCTTGCACCATCTATAAAGACCTCCTGTCTGTACATCCTCCTTACCTTGCTCATATTTTGACACTCAATGTTGGGCTGCTTCTGCCCCGTTGGGGGGTCTTCTGAAGCTATGTTCTCCCCAGCTTGCTCAGACTCTGACATCCCATTTTGGGTCACAAGCTCAGTGAATGACCTCTTTATCTTGCTCAATCTGGGACAATGCGTGCTGAGCCATCCTTTGTGCAGAAATATCCTCCTTGGCCAGTATGGGCTCCACACACAGAAGGCTGTCACCTTCTGCTAGAACACTCTCCTATTCTCCTTAGGCTTTCACATCCTGCTTTCCTTGTTCCTCCTAAATCCTTCCCATCTATTGATCTTCCCACATTCTGCTATTTTACCATATTTACTACTAATCTTTTCTGTATGTATTTAAATATTGCTGACAAATAATAAGGCTTATATTTTTTATCCTGTTTGTACAAAACATATTTACTCAAGTTATTAAGAATTTTTGTTTCACATTATTTAGATATAACATTATTTGACTGTAATAGCAGGTTGATGCCTAAGGATGACAGCTCAAAGAGGAACTACCAGGTCCAAAGTATCAATATTTTAAGTGTCTTGACATACATTTTCAGATAACCATTTAAGAAAAGTTATACATTTACTTATTCCTAAGAAAATTTATAAATGTAAGACTGTGCCAATAAAAATAATGCCAGATTTTTTAAAAAGAAGAAAGCAAGCAGATTTCAAAATTTGTTAAAAATATAAATAGAATGGCCAGAAAAACTCTGGAAAAATAAATGCAATGGCTGCATGTAGGGAAACTACTCTTCTCAGCTTTTTTAATTATAAGAGAATGATACTGGTGAATGAGTAGACAGAAGACCAGTGAACAGAATAGAAATTCAGAAATAGGCCCAAGTATATGTTGAAATTTGGTATATGAAAGGTGACATCTCAAGTAAAGTGATACTTGATATTAGGGTAACTAGATAGCCATGTGAGATCTGATCAGATTGAATCTGTTTCTCACCGTATGCCCCAGGATAAACTGTAAATGTTTCAGAGAAGTAACCATAAAAAATGAAATATGCACTCATTAGGAGAAAAGTTTTTTTTTTTGAGAGAGAGAATTTTTAAAATATTTATTATTAGTTTTTGGTGGATACAACATCTTTTTATTTTTATGTGGTGCTGAGGATCGAACCCAGCACCCCACGCATGCCAGGTGAGTGCGTTATCTCTTGAGCCATATCCCCAGCCCAGAAAACTTGTTTTTTAATATGAACCTAAATAACAAATGAATAAATGTAACTACATAAAAAAATTTTGACCACATCAAAAAAAAATACCATAAGCAAATAAAAGGATGAACGACAACTGGAAAACATATTAGTTATTTCAGAGACATAAGGCTAATAAATCCAAGAAATAAAAAAGAGAACAACCCCAAATCTGGTAGGAAAATGGACAAAATATATAAAAGTTTACATAAAAAGAGTTCAAAGACCCTTAGGACATATTTTAAATTGTATTGCTCATAATAAGAGAGATGCATACTAAAAATCAGGCTGGCATTTTTCAATTATTGAATTGACAAAATTCTACAAGTTGACGATATTTTGTTGGCAAGGTAGTAGGGAATACAAAATGGTGCAATTGCTACAGAGGGAAACTTGACATTACCTAGCAAAATGGCATATGATTTTTGTTTTTCAGTCAGCATTTCCACTCCAAGGAATCTATTCTAAAGATACATTGATAAAAATATATTTTTATGAAGTGGGAAGTGGGAAATACTGAAATCAATCCAAATTGCCTTCCGTTATGGTTTAGATATTAGGTGTCTTCCAAAAGCTCATGTGTGAGACAATGCAAAACATTCAGAGGTGAAATGATTGTATTATGAGAGCCTTAACCCAATCAGTGAACAGTGAATTAATCCCCTGATGGGATTAACTGAGTGGTAGCTGAAGGTGGGAAAGGTGTGGCTGGAGGAGGTGGGCATTAGGGGCATGCATTCAGGATATATATATATTGCATTTGGTGAATGGAGTCTCTGATTTCTGATCAACATGTCCTGAGCTGCTTCCCTCCACCACACTTTTCCTCCATGATGTTCAGCTTTACCTTAAGTCCTAAGGAACCAGGCTGATTGTCTATGGACTGAGACCTCTGAAACCATGAGCTCCCAGGAAAACTTTTCTTCCTCTAATTGTTTTTATCAAGTCTTTTAGTCATAGCAGTGAAAGGCTGATTAATATACCTTCAGTAGGATTCTGCTTGAATAAATTATAGGACCTATACATAATGGATCAATACCCATGCTGAAATAATACTCTATAACAAACCACTCCATCAACCTTTGCTGAAGGTAGGTGTTCAAGGAATGCATGCTTCCCCCATAATAGCAGAAACACACACACACACACACACACAAACACATGATAATACATATCTTTTATTTTACACACATTATAGCTCATGATATATATTGCTTTGCCCCCGCCATTTTACTTGACTACATATATTAAAGATCCTTTTATATTTCTATCTAAAAAGCTTCCCATTCCTTGAATTCCTTGCTGCATTCAACTTCATGGTATGAAGGCATCATTATTTATAAAACCAACTTCTTATTGAAGGATATTTCTGTTGCTTCCAATTATTTATTATTAAAAATTGCTGTCATGCATCACCACATATATGTATATGTATATAAACACATACTTTTGCATATATGTGAATATGTACTAAACTACCTCCTTAGAAATGGAAATTTTCAGCACATTTGAAATGATCCTGTCATTCATCATTATAGTGTTGGCTATTCATCATTATAGATTTTACATGTAATTTTGCATTAATTCTTTGAAGAACATTTCCTGGGCTCTTATTTTTAAAGATAGTATAAAGAGATTGGGAGCAATGTATTCCTTTTTGTTTATGGAATTACCTGTGATCAACATGAAGAAGTTGGGAAGAGCAATGCTGTATAAAAGGAAATTATATTTCCTCCATGTATTCTTATTAATTCACCAACTAGAACTGAAATATTCTTTACTACAATGGATGGAAATTTGGAGAGAACCAATCAATTTTCATAATTATCAATCTATATAATATTACATAAAGGACAATGACAACTGAATTACGTGTAAAACTAGATTTCAAGTTTATTTTATTTTATTTTATTTGGTACCAGGGATTGAACCCAGAGTGCTTAGCCACTGAGCCACATCCCCGGTCTTTTTTATATTTTATTCTGAGACAAGTTCTCACTAAGTTACTTAGGGCCTTGATTATTAGCTGAGGCTGGCTTTGAACCCTGATCCTCCTGCCTCAACCACTTCTAGCTGCTGGGATTACTACCATGCACCACCACACCTGGCATTAGACTTCAAGTTTTGAGAAACAAAATGTAGAAAAATAGTTACTATAAGTGAAACTTCTGGACGAATTTTCATGAGCTTTAGGTAGCATGGATGAAATGGAAATTAAAATGAATTTTTTAGATTTTTTTCCATGGTCTTTTTGAATGTTGATTTATCATGGTTTGAGGGACATTTAAAGAACTAATGCAATTAAAGAAATGGGCTAGATGTTGACAATAATTATGATGAAAGGGAAATAGTTTACAACACAGAAAATATCTTGAAAGGTTGTATAGATTTAGGAAATAAAATGATCAAGACTCAGAGGATGCCCCGAATAATACAAAATAATGTAAGAAAAGTGGGAAACAACCCCTGAAAATTAAAGCATTGTCTGATGACCAAGAATTCTCATCAAAATCCTAACTTATGTGAACTTCCCCTTGTTTCCCTCAATCAATATCTATCTATCTATCTATCTATCTATCTATCTATCTATTTGTGCATATTTGTTGATTCTTTCCTTCCCTCAAAAAACTGGAAAATACTTTGCCCTGCAGTATATTCACATGTTTTGGATACAGCACCTTTGCTCCATGTGGTATGTTGGTTTTTCCCTCCATACACAACTTTTAAGCTGTATATTTTCTTTTTCATTCAATAGTCTTTTCTATAATTTAAAACCAGGAGTTGGATTCCTTTCCATTCTCAGCACATCCATCCATCACACAAAGACCCTTTTGTTTTCTTGTTTGTGCAAACTTCTTGCTTTCACATTTTGACATTTGTTCACACATGCAGCATTTGTGTATTGCTGGCAAGTGCCCATGTATCTAGTTCTAAAGAAATGCCCCCTCCAGCGTGTGTCTCATACTTCCTCTGGCCCTTTGGCCTGATTTGACTTATCTTTGTGGGTTGGTGCTGCCAGCTTCCTATTCTTTGTGAGCCAATTCAATGAAAAGGCATCAATATCAACTCCCCTTCCTGAACACATACACATATACACAAATACTTGGGAAAGTTACCATGATAACATTTTGGGGTGATAGTTATAAAGACAGAATGAAGAAGGTGGAGAGTAGGGTATGAATTCAGTAGATCTTTCAGGACAAATTGCTTGATTATCAAAGCCCATCCAATTCCTACTCCTGTTTATATTCTGAGTAGGCGACATAAGGTATTCCCTTCTTTCTTTTTCTTGTGTAAACATAGGGGAGAATAGTCCATATTTGTTTGTTCTGTTTCCAGTACTATGATCCAGGCTGTTTTGTTTCCAAGAACCAGACAAGTTTGGCGCTATTGTTTGTTGACACAGCCAGTGGAGTTCAGATAGGAAACAGGAATAGCCAAACACTCCCAAAATGGAGATGGTATGGCTTCCACCAGCCCAGCAGTATAAACTAACTTTACTGAAAACTTTCTTATCTCATCATTGCCAAAACACAGAATTTTGTCTCTCATTATGACCATTTCTATAAACTAGTTTCTTTTAGCAACCCAGCACCGTATTAATTTTCTGCCATTCAGGACACTCCAGCTTTCTGCAGAGATCTCTTTTCCCCCCTACAGTTCTCCATAGATTCCTTTTCCTATAGTTCTGCCTGGAATATTACCAACCTAGCATAATTAAAAAAATTTTTTTTTCCTACTGAGTATACAGAGGTACTTTACTACTGAGCTACATCCTTACCGCCCCCCACCCTTTAAATTTTTTTTTTTAAATTAAAGCTTCTGTTTAATGATCATAGGCCTACTTAAAGACTGGAGAACAAATCCTAAAGCCATCTATTATCAGAATTCTTCCTAATCTGCATCAGGCCTTCAACTGAATGGACAAAGTCCATGCATCTTAGGTAGAAAAATCTGTTTTACTTGAAGTCTACTGATTTAAATGTCAACACTCTCACAGGATTATCTGGAATAATGGTGCCCAAATATCTGGGCACCATGGTTGATGCATATAATTAATCATTATACTTCCCTTCCTTATTCACACTTGTGAAGTCATACCACTTTTACATGGCATGTTGGAATACCAAAGATTAATAATGTCCCCAAATAAAAAGTGAATGTTTTTTTTATGTATATATAAGTTCCATTCAGTCCTTTTAAACTGAAGAATGTGATAATTATTTCTTCCCTTTCCCTTAAATTTAACAAAGAGTAAAGATACTTTTTTTTTTTTGCACTGGGGAGTGAACTCGGGCATTCAACCACTGAGCTACATCCCAGTCCTACTTTGTATATTATTTAGAGACAGAGTCTCACTGAGTTGCTCAGTGACTCATCCTTGCTGAGGCTAGCTTTGAACTCGCATTCTCCTGCCTCAGCCTCCGAAGCTGCTGGGATTACAGGCTTGGACCACCACGCCCTGCATAACAATACCTCTTTATGCCATATTCTGTCAAAATTCCATCAATCAATTATGCATTCACTCTTTTGGTCTTTCAACAAGTATTTACTGAAGACATAGGCATTAAGATAACATGGTGATAGAGATAAAAGATTAGAATAGACAATATGATTGATGTATGTACATTTCATGTATGTATTATATGTCAAAATACATTCTGCTGCCACGTATGACTAAAAAAATAAAAATTAAAATTAAAAAAGATCAGATCCTGAAAAACAAGACCTTAAGATAGAGAATGACAGTTTGCTGTAGTTGTGAAAATAAAGGAAAATGGCAGTATAATGTCATTAGATTTATAACTTATAGCAGGTGACCCAAAACTTTTATACAGAGGACTTTTTTATGTGCAAATTAAACAAATAAAAATTTATGAGTTTTATAAAATTTAAAAATCATGATGTTCACAGATACATTCCTGAATGAGGAAGAAGATGAGTGAAGACATTAATTCAAACAATTTTTAATGTTGACTAATGTGATTGGCTTTGGAATCAAATGCTTTAGTTAAGAATGTACAGACCCTAGTACATACTTAATGACCCTTTTGTTGCTCCCTCAATCTCCTTTCTTCTGTAAGACCTTGATCTTACCAGTCTGGGTTGAAAAATCTGCTGAGATTTTTTGTTCTTCCTTTATAGGTAATCTGATTTTTCTCTCTTGCAACCTTTAAAATTCTATCCTTATTCTGTATGCTAGGCATTTTCATTATAATGTATCTTGGTGTAGATCTGTTGTAATTTTGTACATTTGGTGTCCTATAGGCCTCTTCCAATTCATTCTTTATGTTTGGGAAATTTTCTGATATTATTTCATTGAAGAGATTGTGCATAAATTTGATTTGAATCTCTGAACCTTCCTCTATCTCAATAAATCTTAAATTTGGTCTTTTGATGGTATCCATAATTCTTGGATGTTCTGTTTATGATTTCTTACCATCTTTCCTGTGAGGTCAACTTTATTTTCAAGATTGTATATTTTGTCTTCATTGTCTTCTAAGTGATCTAGTCTGTTGGTGATTCTCTCTATTGAGTTTTTAAATTGGCTTATTGTTTCTTTCATTTCAAGATTTCTGTTTGGCTTTTTTTTCAGTAGTTCTATTTCTTTCTTGAAGTAATCTCTTGCAACCTGTATTTGCTCTCTTATCTCTTTGTTGGTGTGATCATTTGCCTAAATTTGTTCTCTTATCTCTTTGTTGGATTGATTGATTTTTGCCTGTATCTGTTAACTTAGGTCATTCTTTGATTCCCAAATCATTTTAGTTATGTATATTATGAACTCCTTCTCTGACATTTCACCTACTTCATTATCTATGGATTCAATTGTTGTAGTATCTTGGTTTGTTTGGGGCACTTTCCTCTTTTGTTTTTTCATGATGTCTGTGTGTCTTCCACTCTTGCAGTGTAAATCTGAGGTATTACAGCTTCTGCCCTATGATCTTATAGTGTCCCTATAAGGTTACCAATACCACACTTTTATGGGAAAGATAAATATTACAGCACACATTGTACCCAATATGCAGCCTTATATCAGTTAGCTTCTATTTTTACATTTACAGTTTTGATACTATAATCAGAAATGATGAGTTTGGTTATCTTCTACTATATAGTCAATAGTTTTGCATAATGGTATACAGTTTCTGATGGTGAAAGGAGGGACTTGAGGGTTGGCTGAGGTGTTTATGAGGTAGGATGTGAGAATATGGAGGTATTAGATTATATGATTAGGGAGTTCCAACATGGTGGCGGACGCGGAGAGATCAATTCTCTGACCTCTTCAGCTGCGCGGGCAAAGGGAGTCTTAAACCATCTGAATGCTGTTTGCTCAGGATCACTAGGCAATGCTGGGCTGATGTGGACCTGGGGCGAACAGTCAGCACCCCTCAGAACACACACCCAGCCCGGAGCAGGTGAATTCAGGCTCCCATACACCTGCATCTCGAAGCCAAACCGCTGTGACTCAGTGCTACAAATGCTTCCACTGAATAGAGAAACAACTCCTTGGCTCCTCTGTGAACCTTTTGAGGTTAATATCAACCAAGCCTTCATAGGCAGTGGCCACAGGGTTGAGACAGGGCTTGGGAGAGCCAGTCCAGATCCACCCGTTGCATTGGACACCAGGCAAAGGGAAGGAACGGCTGCCATTCGCATGGGATATCACCATAGCAGAGAACTGACATCACTAGAATGCAGTGGAGGAGATAACGTCATTGAAACTGGCGGCTGCAGGTGTGTAACCCCCTAGCCCTTCCTCTCCACACAGCGGGGAAACCTCAAGGGCCCCTCCCAGCTCTCCCATGAGCATGATAGTCAGACCGAGAGATTCAGGAGCAGCGTGGGACCCGCAGCACGGGACTCCAGGCTACCGCTCCCACCAGCGCTGACAACTGAGGTCTCTTGCACCAGCTCCCAGGGGTGTGGCTACCAGAGGGCAGGCAAAATACTCTGAGGGTTCTCAGCCCCACACTCCACAACCTTAGGGAGAATGGCAAGCAGGGAGAGTGTGCCCAGTCGTTCAAGAAAATAGGGCTCGCGGGAGCAGCAGACCTGGCTTGTAGCCAGTATTGTGGTGAGCGTCACCAGTAAGCGGGGCCTGGCTGGAAGAAAAGTGGGGAAGTGACTAGACACAAGAAAAGGCCCTAGACACTCAGGACTGGAAAGCTGCCAAGTGGAGGAGGAGGAGCCGCTTCACAGTGATTGGTTCCTGAGTATTGAGAGGAGAAGCTTGGCTCGGTGGGAACAGCTCCACCTACTGGAAGAGAAGATAATCGGACACTAAGACTGCATTTAAAAATTTTTATTATTATTATTATTTTTTAATTTTTTAAATTTTTTAAAAAATTTATTTTATTTTCTATTTTTTCTTCTGTCTTTTCATTTCTTTTCAATTTCCTTATTCCCCTTTCCTTGAATTGTTTACTCTCATTCTCTTTAGCAACTTCTTCCCTCCCCTTCTAATATCTTTCCTCCCAAGCATCACAACGCTGTTTATGTGTAATTTAATAAATGTGTATAGGTAAATGTTCCGAGGTGTTATATAGTGCTACCAATCCCCTAGCTACCCTCAAATACTCCAGACCATTCTCCTGTTAATATCCCTCCTCAGAGGAGCAACCTTCCAAGGTTGCCAAGAGATACCAACCTCAATACCATCACATCACTCAACCTAAACATAAGTCCCAAGACCAAACCGCAGACCGCTATATGCCATCAGAATCCGTACACAGTTTAGGAAATGAAAGAATCTGCATTAAAGTGCAACAAAATTCATCATCTCTAGTCATAGTCTCCCATCACAAAAGAGAGACTCCGGAGATACACAAAACCAAATAAATTTATAGGAGTAAACAGTAACTCAGCAGTCAAACAGAACCAGAAGTAAAATGAGCAGCATGAAAAAGCAAGGAAGAAAAGGAGTACAAACAATGCAGGACAGCCTAAATATACAGGAGAACCTAGAGGCATCAGAAAAATGGTCAAATAATGTTGCTGCGATGTTCATAAAACAAACTCTCCTCAAGTTCAAGAATCAAATAGACCACATTACAATAATTATGGGTGACTTCAACACACTTCTCTCACCATTGGACAGATCCTCCAAACAAAAGTTGAATAAAGAAACTATAAAACTCAATAACACAATCAATAACCTAGACTTAACTGACATATATAGAATATATCAACCATCATCAAGTGGATATACTTTTTTCTCAGCAGCACATGGATCCTTCTCAAAAATAGACCATATATTATGTCATAGGGCAACCCTTAGTAAATATAAAGGTGTGGAGATAATACCATGCATTTTATCTGATCATAATGGAATGAAACTGGAAATCAATGATAAAAGAAGGAAGGAAAAATCCTACATCACTTGGAAAATGAACAATATATTACTGAATGATCAATGGGTTACAGAAGACATAAAGGAGGAAATCAAAAAATTCTTAGAGATAAATTAAAATACAGACATAACATATCGGAATCTATGGGACACAATGAGAGCAGTTTTAAGAGGGAAATTCATTGCCTGGAGGTCATTCCTCAAAAAAAGAAAAAACCAACAAATAAATGAGCTCACACTTCATCTCAAAGCCCTAGAAAAGGAAAAGCAAAACAACAGCAAATGTAGCAGAAGGCAAGAAATAATTAAAATCAGAGCGGAAATCAACAAAATTGAAACAAAAGAAACTATTGAAAAAAATTGACAAAACTAAAAGTTGGTTCTTCGAAAAAAGAAATGAGATCGACAGACCCTTAGCTATGCTAACGAAGAGAAGGAGAGAGAACTCAAATTACTAACATACGGGACAAAAAAGGCAATATCACAACAGATGCTACAGAAATACAGAAGATAATTAGAAATTATTTTGAAACCCTATATTCCAATAAAATAGAAGATAGTGAAGACATCATAAATTCCTTAAGTCATATGAGTTGTCCAGATTGAGTCAGGAGGATACACACAATTTGAACAGACCAATATCAATGGATGAAATAGAAGAAGCCATCAAAAGACTACCAACCAAGAAAAGCCCAGGACCGGATGGGTATACAGCGGAGTTTTACAAAACCTTTAAAGAAGAATTAATACCAATACTTTTCAAGTTATTTCAGGAAATAGAAAAAGAAGGAGCTCTTCCAAATTCATTCTATGAGGCCAACATCACCCTGATTCTGAAACCAGACAAAGACACCTCAAAGAAAGAAAACTACAGACCAATATCTCTAATGAACCTAGATGCAAAAATCCTCAATAAAATTCTGGCGAATCGGATACAAAAACATATCTAAAAAATTGTGCACCATGATCAAGTAGGATTCAACGCTGGGATGCAAGGCTGGTTCAATATACGGAAATCAATAAATGTTATTCACCACATCAATAGACTTAAAGATAAGAACCATGTGATCATCTCGATAGACACAGAAAAAGCATTTGACAAAGTACAGCATCCCTTTATGTTCAAAACACTAGAAAAACTAGGGATAACAGGAACTTACCTCAACATTGTAAAAGCTATCTATGCTAAGCCTCAGGCTAGCATCATTCTGAATGGAGAAAAATTGAAGGCATTCCCTCTAAAATCTGGAACAAGACAGGGATGCCCTCCATCACCACTTCTATCCAATATAGTTCTCGAAATACTGGCCAGAGCAATTAGACGAAAGAAATTAAAGGCATAAAGATAGGAAAAGAAGAACTTAAATTATCACTATTTGCAGATGACATGATCTTATACCTAGCAGACCAAAAGGGTCTACAAAGAAACTGAAACTGCTAGAGCTAATAAATGAATTCAGCAAAGTGGCAGGATATAAAATCAACACGCATAAATCAAAGGCATTCCTGTATATCATTGACAAATCTTCTGAAATGGAAATGAGGACAACCACCCCATTCACAATATCCTAAAAAAAAAAATACTTGGGAATCAACCTAAGAAAAGAGGTGAAAAGTTTATACAATGAAAACTACAGAACCCTAAAGAGAGAAATGGAAGAAGATCTTAGAAGATGGAAAAATATACCCTGTTCATGGATAGGCAGAACTAACATCATCAAAATGGCAATTTTACCAAAAGTTCTCTATAGGTTTAATGCAATGCCAATCAAAATCCCAACAGTATTTCTTATAGAAATAGATAAAGCAATCATGAAATTCATATGGAAAAATAAAAGGCCCAGAATAGTAAAAGCAATTCTTAGCAGGAAGAGTGAATCAGGCGGTATAGGGATACCAGACTTCAAACTATACTACAGAGCTATAGTAACAAAAACAGCATGTTACTGGTACCAAAACAGGCGGGTGGACCAATGGTACAGAATAGAGGACACAGAGACCAAGCCACAAAATTACAATTATCTTATATTTGATAAAGGGGCTAAAAGCATGCAATGGAGAAAGGATAACATCTTCAACAAATGGTGCTGGGAAAATTGGAAATCCATATGCAACAGAATGAATCTGAATCCCTTTCTCTCCCCATGCACAAAAGTTAACTCAAAATGGATCAAAGAGCTTGATATCAAAACAGAGACTCTGTGTCTGATAGAAGAAAAAGTTGGCTCCAATCTACATATTGTGGGGTTGGGCTCCAAATTCCTTAATAGGACACCCATAGCACAAGAGTTAAAAACAAGGATCAACAAATGGGACTTACTCAAACTAAAAAGTTTTTTTCTCAGCAAGAGAAACAATAAGAGAGGTAAATAGGGAGCCTACATCCTGGGAACAAATTTTTATTCGTCACACTTCAGATAGAGCCCTAATATCCATAGTATACAAAGAACTCAAAAAATTAAACAATAAGAAAACAAATAACCCAATCAACAAATGGGCCAAGGACCTGAACAGACACTTCTTAGAGGAGGACATACAATCAATCAACAAGTACATGAAAAAATGCTCACCATCTCTAGCAGTAAGAGAAACGCAAATCAAAACCACCCTAAGATACCATCTCACTCCAGTAAGATTGGCAGCCATTATGAAGTCAAACAACAACAAGTGCTGGCGAGGATGTGGGGAAAGGGTATACTTGTACATTGCTGGTGGGACTGCAAATTGTTGCGGCCAATCTGGAAAGCAGTATGGAGATTCCTTGGAAATCTGGGAATGGAGCCACCATTTGACCCAGCTATTGCCCTTCTCGGACTATTCCCTGAAGACCTTAAAAGAGCGTACTATAGGGATACTGCTACATCGATATTCATAGCAGCACAATTCACAATAGCTAGACTGTGGAACCAACCTAGATGCCTTTCAATAGATGAATGGATAAAAAAATGTGGCATTTATACACAATGGAGTATTACTCTGCAGTAAAAATGACAAAATCATGACATTTGCAGGGAAATGGATGGCATTAGAGCAGATTATGCTAAGTGAAGCTAGCCAGTCCCTAAAAAACAAATGCCAAATGTCTTCTTTGATATAAGGAGGGCAACTAAGAACAGAGCAGGGAGGAAGAACATGAGAAGAAGATCACCATTAAACAGGGACAAGAGGTGGGAGGGAAAGGGAGAGAGAAGGGAAATTGCATGGTAAAGGAAGGAGACCCTCATTGTTATACAAAATTACATATAAGAGGAAGTGAGGGGAAAGGGGAAAATAAAACAAGAGAGAGAAATGAATTACAGTAGATGGGGTAGAGAGAGAAGATGGGAGGGGAGGGGAGGGGAGGGGAGGGGGGATAGTAGAGGATAGGAAAG
Organism: Marmota flaviventris; assembly: GCF_047511675.1. NCBI lineage: Eukaryota > Metazoa > Chordata > Mammalia > Rodentia > Sciuridae > Marmota > Marmota flaviventris. The sequence continues at coordinate 135,189,520 of NC_092501.1, read as the reverse complement.
GCAGCAGAATACAACATACACTAGTATGGCAGTATGTAAAAAAGTGGATGTGTAACCGATGTGAATCTGTAATATGTATACGGAGTAAAAATGGGAGTTCATAATCCGCTTGAATCAAATGTATGAAATATGATATGTCAAGAGCTTTGTAATGTTTTGAACAACTAATAATAAAAAAATAAAAAAAATAAAATAAAAAAAAGATTATATGATTAGTGAGAGGGTAATCATAAAAAGCTGGCTGTTAATGGGAGAAACAAGAGATAGGCAACTCCATGCAAGACTTCCTGTTACTTCAGCAACAGAATAACTGTTAGCAACACTAGTAGAGAAAACTTTGGTGCAGTCAGGCCACTGGGACCTTGGTGACATCTTACCAGGTCATTATTTTTGTCCCTTGATAGAAGCGTTGCCAGTTTCGTGGCTGTGGCAGCCTCAAGCCTATATGTACCCTGGTATTGGAATGTGGAGCCACACTTTGGTAAGTAACTCCAGCGTGGGGTGGCTCCCTGTGCAGCCGCAGGATGGCTCTCCCTCTGGAGCTCTGGGCCGCAGTGGCCCAGTTTGGAGAAAGTTTAAAAGTCAGGAAGCAGAAATTGTAAGGTTGGGACCTAGCGTGGACTGAGAATAAAATCAACCTAGTCAAGAACAAATAAATTATGTTTATGTGAGGCTAATTAGGATTACAATCCAGGAAAACATAGAATCTAACTCTTGAAAATGTGCTCTCTTCACCATTTACTTTTTATCCTTTGGATTGTAAAGAACTTTCCCTAGCACCTAACTACTGTCCTTTGAAATGCAAATGCACTTTGAAGGCCTTAGGTTAGTCTTCCTTATGGCACTCAGCTTCTGCAAACATACCTCCCTTCCCCCCCAAAAATGTGTTTTGCAGAAATTCTTGCTAAGAGTCTAAGAACAATTATGGTGAAGGTCTCTGGAGAAGCTTAATTAAGATTTTCTGTGGATGAGGGGGATACCACTACACTATGTGGCAACTATTAAACTCTGCTTTAAAGCAGTTGTAGAAAATGTGTTAGGTTTTCATTGCTGTGACCAAATTCCTGAAAAGGGCAACTTAGAGGAGGAAAAGTTTATTTTGGCTCATGGTTTCAGAGGTTCAATTCATGGTTGGCCAACTCTGTTGCTTTGGGTCAAGATGATGCAGAACATTATGGCAGAAGGACGTGGTGGAGAAACACTGCTCCACTCATGGTGTTCAGAAAGCAGAGAGAGAGGAGGGACTGCAGGGAAGATGTACCCTTCCAGGGCATGTCCCCATTGACGTACATCTTTCCATCATGTTCCAGTTGCCTGTAGTTATCACCCAGTTAGGCCATTCAAACTAGGATGAACTGATTAGGTTACAATCTTCACAATTCAGTCATTTCACCTCTGAACACCCCTGAATTCACACAGGGACACATCATATTCAAAACCATAACAGAAAATAGGTCAATAAATGGACATGGCTATGTTCCAATAAAATTTTATTTATAAAAAGGGAACATGGCTCAGGGGAAGCATAATTTGTGGTATAGAGTACTGAGAAAAAAGTGTTCTCTGAGGCATTTTGTGTGAATGTAAAGCAGATGCAGAAAGAGCTCTAAGTCTACATAATAAATGCTCATAAATTATCCAAAAGATAAATTCTATGTAGGATGAAAAACAACCAGTTTTCATTTACATTTTTATGAACACATGGGTTGGAAGTTTTATTTGTCAGACATTTATTTCTCTGTTAAATCCCCTGTAAAATACACACTTGAAGATTATATATATAAATTATATATAAAATCTATCTCTTTATATATCAAACTATGTATATTACATGTAAAATGTTACTCTTTAATCTTATCTTAAAGTGCCCAATTTAAACAATATATTGGGATGTGCAATATGATTCTTTGAGTTAAGATGAAATTTATTCCCTTTCCTTCATAGCAACTAGTTGATATCAGGCTGAGTTTTATTGGGCTTTATCTCACTAATGAAACTCAGATGGCTTGCTCAGATAAGGTAATTCTTTGGAGAAAACTCTCTGTAAGCAACATTTTTGAAAAGATATGAGAAAGAGCAACAATTAGGCTATAAAAACAGGATTTATATTTTCTATGGAAAAAGCTTTATAGAATCCCAAGAATATTCATTTCCTAAGTATCGAATGCATTATTCCATAGCAAAATAAAAAAAAAAATATTTTGCTCTTTGAGAGCATATTGCCCTGAGTTATCAAACTCTCAAATCTTGAAAACAATCTAAAAAGACCCATATTCTTGCCCCTCCCCCTTCTCTTGGTATTGGGGATTGAATTCAGGATGCTTAACCATTGAGCCACACTCCTCTTTATATTTTATTTTGAGACAGGTTCTTGCTAAATTGCTTAGGGACTTGCTAAATTGCTGGGGCTAGTTTTGAATTTGTGATCCTCCTGCCTCTTTTTTCTGAGTGTCTGGGATTACAGGTGTGTGCCATCATGCTCAGCTGATCTTTTTAAAGTCTGTTCTCGGGATAAAGACTGACTACTTCAGTAAAATCTTTATTGAGAATTGTGTGCAAGAAGTGTCTTGGGCAATGGGACCTCTGGGCCTTAGTGTTCTGTGTAGGAAGCAGAATTCCTGTGGGCTCACTACCCTTGCTGCAGAGGATATTGAAGTCTGTAGTCTTTCCTTTCACCAAAGGAAGTTTATTCAGGAGTTCACACAGCTGTTCTGATTTCTTAAGACAGCTAAGGCCAGCTGTAATACTTACTGTAACACATTTTGTTTCGTAAGATTTTATATTTCAGTGAAAGCTGGCAATTAAAGATCTTGGAGGAAGGATTTAGATTTTGATTATCATTTAACACTGCTAGAAAGAAATTAAATAAATCATAGTGGGGCCAGAACTTGGTGAAAGCAAATCTATTTCTTCCATTGTACATTGATGAAAATAAAGCACAAAAATTCAAGAATTTTCTGAATTCCATTGGGTCTTCCCTGCTAATTAGTAATTACTGTTATTTGACAATGCAAAAAGTATTTTTATTTTTGGTACGAGGATTGAAAGCAGGGGAACTTTACCACTGAGACACATCCCCAGCCTTTTCTATTTATTTTAAGATAGGGTCTTCCTAAGTTGCTTAGGTTCTCCTTAAGTTGCTGAGTTTGGCCACAAACTTGCAATCCCCCTGCCTCAGCCTCCTGAGTCATTGGGATTTCAGGAATGTACTACCACACCCTGCTGACAATATAAGAAGTATTTTAGCATTTGCTTTGACTTGCTTTTAATAATCACTTAACTTATTATTTTTAAAATTGCTGCTAATGGATATACAAACTGTGGATAGGGCTAGCTTTATTTCTTTGTAAAATAAAGTTTTGTTTTTGGTATATTTGGAGTTGGTTTGGGGGCAAAGATGGGAAGCAATTAGCACCTTCCTTCTAATGTCATTTTGAAATTTTGCAAAAAAAAAAAAATCTGTGGCAGAAAGTTATTCTGGGAATGCAATGGATGAAATGATTCTGAGTCCTACTCTCTGTGATGGCTTAGATGAATTTTCCTTATTTTTAAAAAATAATTATTTTATTTATTTGATTATTTTTAAGCAGTGCTAAGAATCAAACCTAGTGCCTCACACAAGCTAGGCAGGTACTCCGCCACTAAGCTACAACCCCAGCCCTCCCTATTGGTTTTGAGGTTGAAGTGGGCATGTATTTCTATGGAGTTGGAGTCTCACATTTGTTTCTGTAATTTTCCTGTCTATGTTTTATCTGGAACAAGTACCCTAGAAAATAGTGTACTATTAAGAGGGCTGGGAGGAGGAACTTATGAACATTCAGTGACTCAATTCTACTCATCTCCTCACTATCTCTGATTTTGGCTTATTTTGATTCAAATGTGACGGGAGAGAATTTCTCAGAGAGATGAGAATTAGAATTTGATAGTTTACCTGAGAGAAGTTATTCCCAGCAGCATAAAGATTGGTTAGTGAGATATTAGAGCATTCATGCAGGCGCATGAGAGTAAACTGTTCCTTACTGAAGAGTCACCCCAGTGTCTACTAGATCTAGAACACTGCTGCTCCAAGAAAATCACTGGTTTATACCAGAGCTTGAGGTTTAAGGGTCATCTACATAATGTGCTTTAAATATAGGATTAAAAAATTTACTCTGCAGTAGAAATATTCAATGTATTATGAATTCTTATTTTTAAGCATTGGGAAGTTTTTGTTGTTGTTGTTCAGATTTCTTTGGTCTATTTTCTGCTACTGAATTTTTTTGCTTTTGGTTCAGAGAAGGTGAATTCCTTTAAGCCCTGTGACTAACATTGCTAGGTCCAGAGATTATCTAATCAGTTCCTTAGAAAACTTTGGAACAAAATTAATTCAAAACTTACTGAGCAACTAATGTAACCATAACTCTAGGGAAATAAACTGGCCCTTAATTTACTGGTTGGCTGGGAAAAGTTCTGGCAATGAACAGAACTAGGATAAACATTCTTTCTTTTTTTCTTTTTTCTTTCTTTCTTTTTTTCACCCCATTAGGGACCCTTGATGACTACATAAGACAGAAAGCCTCAGTTTAAATTTTTTTCCAGAAAATATGACATTATATCTTTGGCCATCATAATTTATCTGTTGGTAGAATTCACCCTTTGTATTTATGCAAATTTGATTTATAAAATTGATTATAAAATTTAAGGCTGGAACTTTGTCCTTTGGAATCTTTTAACAGATTCTTTTTTTGGAAGAATAATTGATAAAAGAAATCTCAGGAATGTTTGTTCAGAGCATGAGCTGGGAAAACATATGTAACCAGGAAGGATATTAATGGAAGAGAAGGAAAAGTAACATCAGCAGATTCATATATTTCAAACTTTAATGCATCAGAAGAAATTCAATCTGTGCTCCAGAAGGCTTTTTAAGTAGACATAGGATATTTTTTTCCACCAGACATTTTCATATTTATGTTGAGATAATACTTCAAATGTTTTGAAAGAGTAGAGAAATGCTATGAAAAAAATGAACTTCATTTTTTTTCATTCTACTTCTAAATTCCAGATGATCATAATTCATGGTGCTAGCCAGAATTTTGTTTTCCTAAAATTACTGTCTGTATACATATTGATTTCAAATATGAGTTATTGGTCTCATACATATATATGTGTGTATGCCTAAGCACGCATGTGTGTGTATGGAACTTGGATGTGTGAATTAAGTCTTTTTGCACTACATGCATTCAATTTGGAATTCAGTTCCAAAAGGTTATGTCAAAGGCTAGAATACTGGACTTTGTGCATGTACCCCTAGTTTAACTTCAGCCCTGGGACATGTAGTAAAATAGGTGAAGTTGGTCTTCATTGAATTATGTCTCTCTTCCTAACATTTTCCACATGTAGGAGTTTTACTACTTTGAAGTTCTGCCTTGGGTTGGGGAAAGTATGTTGAGCCACACAGAAAGGAACTTCTGTGGGGCACTTATATTTTGGAGAGTGATTTCTGATCCATCTCCTAACTTTCTGTACTTACATTGTCATTCTGATTCTCTCTAGCATGCGTGCATGTGTGTGTTTTTTAGCAGGTGAATTTTAATGCCAATGTGTACTAAGATGATAAAAGATGAAAAAATTCTTCCATTTCTCCCACCTCCCAGATCTCACTCCCCTCCCAGCATCACTGCTTACATTTTAGTATCTTTTTAGTCTTTCACATACATATTTTTTTAAAAATGTATCTTGACTTCCAAGTGTACTACATTTTCATTTTATAAATATTATTCACTTTTTAAATTGCCACTTATAAAGATAAACACATTAATCTAACAACCAGGGCAGATACATGGAAATACACTCAGTGCATTCCTTTGGTACATGGAAATACACTCAGTGCTTCAAAATCTTGCCAGACTATTTGCTATAGTTCTTATTATGGGGCACTTGTGAAACACCACAGTGGGCTGAATGCTGTCCTCCAAAAAGTCATGTTCATGTTTTGATTCCCAGAACCTCTTGTTGTCATCTCCCTCTCTTTTTTAAAAGGGTCTTTGCAGGTGTGATTTAGTTAATGGTCTTAAGCTAAAGAGATCATCCTGGACTAACCTGTGTGAGAACTAAATCCAATGAGAGTGTCTTTGTAAGACACTTGAGAAGAAGGCAGTGTGAGCACAGACAGAAGCAGAAAATGAAGTGGCCACAATTCCAGAAAGCCAAAACATGCTGGCCACCAAAAGAGGGAGGAGGAGACCAGGAAGGATTCTCTTACAGAGTCTCTAGGAGCATGAATCAGCTGACATTTTAATTTTGGGCTCTGGCTTCCAGAGCTAAGTGAGAATAAATTTCTTGTTTAAGTCACCTCATTAATAATATTTTGTAACAGTAGCTGCAGGGGAAAATAATACAAACACCAACAACCAAGGTAATATATTTCTACTGTTAAAAGAAAGGAAATAAATATTTGATTCACAAAATTGATTTACACTTAAATAAGCAACTTTATTGTTATTCGATGATATCCTAAGAATTGTAATTCTACCAAACTTCTGTTTAAACAGTTGTATAATTGACTATAGCATTTAAACTAAATAAAGTGTTTCTGGATTAATAAGAAAATGATTAAATAGCAACAACCAATACAAAATCAGTAATATTAGCCTTAGATAAACGGTTGGAACTGGATTCCAACTAAACTCATAAAATGGAAGCAATCTGTTAATAATGTCATATTTATTCAACATAATGTATGTTTATTTATGTTTTATTACCTTAAAAAGTATAACTATATGAAGTTTCTATTTAAGCCATTATATATTTGTCTGATAAATTGCAATAAAACTAAAGAGACAAAATAAAAATTATTACTATTCTGTCTTCCTATGGTCCTGGATATTTAGTAAGCTCATTTGAAGGCTGGAATAACTCTGAAGATGACTCACTTCTATTTCCAGATTGTAGGACAGAGGATAAAATCCAGTATATGATAGAGAAACATATCTTGTTGCCAGTGGAGGTTGTGCTGGGGTAAGGAAATCACTTGGTGGAGAAAATTCTTGGGAAGATCCATATTAGAAGGGCAGAGAAGGAACAGGAGATCTTCTTCTTAGGAATTATCTCCTGGCATCCTCTGCAGCATCTAACCTCTGCCTGAAGTGTACGGTGGGGGATAAAAGTCTGGGCTGGCAGTGTCCAATTCAGGTGGGAGTATGGAATCAGGTGAGCTTAAATAACCAAGATCATTTGTGGTGTGGTTTCTCCTAGATTCCATTCCTGAAGATGGACAACCTTTGTGTTATCCAAAGAAGACATGGTGAAATTTACAAGTTCTGCTGATCCTGAGATTTTGGCAGTACATAGAGCACCAGGACAAGTTCTGTGATGGCCTTCTGGAGAAATTGCTGGATCATGATAGAGTTGGCCCGAGGGAGAGATTCTTTTCCTGTGATTTTGATCTCAAGAGAGTTTTGTCTCAGCATAATTGAACCAATCCAATTGTATTAGTTTGTTAGGACTACCCTAACAAAGTACCACAGAACAGGTGGCTTAGTCAATAGAAATTTATTTTCTTATGATGGTTCTGGAGGTTAGAAGTCTAAGATCTGGGTATCAGTAGGCTTGGTTTCCCCAAGGCCACTCTCATTGACTTTTCTCAACTGTCCTCTCAGTATGTCTTCAGGTGATATTTTGTATGTATGTACTTTCCCGTCTTTCTATATATCTAAATTTCCTTTTCCTATTAGAATACCAGTCAGATTGGATGAGGACCAACACCTAATTAAAGGCTCTGTCTCTAAATACAACCACATTCTGAAGTACCTGGGGTTAGGACTTCAACATAGGGATTTTTTTTTGGGGGGGGAGAACACAATTCACGCCATAACATCAGCTTAATGGTCTCTTTCTGTGGTGGTCTGGTAATCTAGAGAATTCCCTAGATTCAGATTAATTAAGAGACTATTTTTCACTTCTATTCAGTACCAGGTCTCAAAATATACAATTTCTTTTTGAGATCAGAACTGGAAGCTGTAGCAGATGTCATAGTACCCTTCACAAATTCCTGAGGCCTTTCCACTTCTGTGTTTTTTGACTGACTTCAACTACCAGTTTAGAATGAGGGCTCTCCATGCTGCAGAAAGCTGTTTTCCTTGTAAACAGTTGGGTTGGACATGGAATTAGGAGTTGCCATTACACCATTACTCCAAGTGATCCACTTGAAATCCACTCTGGGGAGCTGCTCTCAACCAATGAATGAGAGAGACTGGTAGATAAATATCCCATTTTCTTTGACCCTCAGGTAAGATAATTCTGAGGCATTTATTTTGTATCATTTTCCAGATATTCTGCAAGGGGTGGAACTGTAGTTATGGAAGGTGCTATTCAATTTGATGATGTATTTTTCATTGCCTTATCCTCCCTTCCCTGTCTCATGTCCCCCTCCTCCCACTGTCTCTTAAATGTTTACGTTTGAAATATTTTCTCTGAGTCAGCTTGTTGGGGGAAGTTATATTAACACACACACACACACACACACACACACATATTTATCCAGATATTCTTCAAAAAACTCAGGCTGGCTTATCATTTTGATGATATTATACTAATTGGGCCTGGAAAAGGAAGCCATGAGCATTCTGGATACCTTGGTAAGACATATGCCAGGATGTGAAAGATAAATCCTACAAAGAAGCCTGCCACATTGTTGAAAGTTTTAAAAGTTCTGTGGTCCTTGTTAAAGTAAAAAAGCTATTGCACCTTTCAGTTTTTACCATTGAGGAAAATGAATAACACTGGAAAGGCTGGTTGGTAAGGGACCTGGAAGGTGTGAAACGGGAAGATCAATGTCAAACATATCTAGTGGAGAGGAAAGTGGATTGGTCAAGTATGTCAATCTTTGTATCCCATGTCAATACTTACAGAGGATCATTGATATCAGAGAGGGCATTGAAAAATATCTGAAAAAGATGATTTGTCCAGTAGAGGTGAGTTAACCTTTCTTCTTGTCCATTCCAATGTTTGCAAAATGGCCACATGAATGTAATAGCTTGTGTCAGGAAATCAGGTAATGCTTGGACCTAGCAGCTTAGCTTCCCTCTCACCAAGGGTGCTCTGAGTACTCCTACTGCAGGAAGTTCAAGCTGTCAATGGGAAAAACTAAGGTGGAGCCCTTACTATTATTCAAAGGATGTTATTATCCTCTGAAGAGAACAAACTTGGATGTTCAGTCATTTGTCTTTTTTGAACCAATAAATATTATAGGTATAATTCTACTTTTTCCAACACAGTGTCTTGGTCATGGCCATTATCTGAGGGATTAAAGTGTCTGTTATACGGTTATTGTATCTCACATAGTTTCACCTTGGATCAGGGGACCACATTTTTACCAAAGAGCAAGCATATGTCCACAGCATCCACTTGCCCTACTGTGTGATCCAAAAGTTGTTCAATAAAAAGCCACTTAGAAGTAAAACAAAGGCTTCTGCTTAGGATTAGGGGGTAATATCTAAGATGTAGTACATACATTGTACCAACATGTACTACTATATCTCCCTTTGAAAGAATACGTGCATCCAGGATCCAAAGCATGAAATTAGAAATTGCCATTACACTATTACTTCAAGTAGTCCTCCAGAGAGAATGTGTGCTCCCTATCCCTGTAATTTTACATTTTGTTGGACTCCAGGCAAACCTCCTTAGGAGATGAAATAATGGTTCCTATAAATGTAAAATTATAGCAGTTGCCTGGCCATTTTGGAGTCCTTACAATGGACTGGAAGAATAAGGAAGGTTTAGCATATTAGCAGGAGTAATTGATTATTGTGAGGAAAGAAGATCACTGCTAAATGATGGAGACAAGAAGAAGTCTATCTAGAACACAGAAGATTTTCTGGGATCTTCTTAATGTCTTCAAATCTGGGGATTACCATAAACGAAAACTGAAGGAACAATATTCTGACAGAGTCGAGGTAATCAGAGGTGCAGACATTTCCGGCATGAAGGTCTGAGTTGCCCCATCAAACAACAGACCTGGATGAATGAAAGTGAAGCAAGAATGAAAGACAGACAGTTGGTGTAGATAGGTGATCCCTGAGATTGGATGATGAAAGCAGATTTAGGTATGGGAAGCTGGAGACTGCCTGGGGGGATTGATATGCTAATACCTCCAGAGCCCTTTCTCCACATTTACCAAGATAACTTGTCCCAGGCAGGAATTGTTCCCCCCTGTAGGTGCTGTTAATCAATGCCTTCTGGCCTGCTTCCAGCCTGGGGTCACTCCACTCTTGGCCCTTCCAGCCCATCTGCTTCTCATCTTTTGGCATCTCTTGGGCCTAGTCATGTATGCAGGATAGGGAGAGATAAGAGGAGGAAGAGGGCAGGAGAATATAAATAAAATATAAATAAATAAAATATAAATAAATAAATCTAAAATGTATAGAAGGGGCAGGATACTCCCACTTCTTGGGATACCAGAATGCCAGCTATGGCCTCCTGGAATAAGTCTGTGTTACTATTTTTAAAATAAAACTTGCCCTAGGCGTGGTGGCATACACCTGTATCAGCTTGGGAGGCTGAGGCAGGAGGATCACGAGTTCAAAGCCAGCCTTAGCAAAAGCATGGCGCTAACCAACTCAGTGAGATGCTGTCTCTAAATAAAATACAAAATAGGGCTGGGGATGTGGCTCAGTGGCCCAGTGCCCCTGAATTCAAGCCCCAGTACCCAAACAAACAAAACCCTTGCTTTCTAGCTTGCTTCCTCACGTCTCCGTGTTTAATCTTCACATCTGGAAAGCAGAACTCGTGTCCCTGGTAACACTGAGAAGCATCTAGAATGTCTGTCAGAAGATGAGAGAATGACTATCAGGGGTGGCCTTGGGACCAACTGAAACAGCTAGTAGACACTGTTGCTTGTACCAATGTTAATCCTGTTGTAAGTTTTTTTTTTTTTTATTAGTTGTTCAAAACATTACAAAGCTCATGACATATCATCTTTCATGCATTTGATTCAAGTAGTTTTTTTAAAAATAAAAATTGTGACTGGCTACCACTTTGAAAAAACAATAGCAAGATAAAGTGAACTTAACATGCAGAGAGAGTGCTTTTAATTTGTGCAAAGAATGGGCTGATACCAACTGAAGTCAGTTCCATATCTATATCTCTGTGAAATTCAACTCATTTCCAGCTGCCAGCATCTGCATCTGTGACTAAACTCTTTTTTTCCACACCCGTGAAGAGCTGCCTACAAGGGGCAGGCTAGAGAATAAACAATCCCTAGAGGAAAAGCCCTCACCCAAACACTCTCATACACAAAGGGGTGTGTGAAAACCTGAGCTCCTTTGCTCCTAGAGTAGGGCAATTTTGAGGTGTAGGTTTGACATGCATTCTTGGAGTTCACTTGTGGGACTGAGTTTTGATTGCTTACAGTAGTAGCTGACTTCATAGCACAGCTCCTGCAGGCTGTTTCCTTCCAGTCCCATATGATTTTCTCATTTTCTTAAAAATGCTATCTGTGCTTCCTAACATTAAAAGTACCCTCACACGAGTCCTCATCTAAGATCCTGTTTCTGGAATAACCTTAAATAAGACATTTTCTAAAGCTTTCACACACACACACACACACACACACAATTTATAAGGAAAAAAAGATTTATTCTGGGCTCACAGTTCCAGAGGCTGGAAAATACAAAAGCATGGTTTCCTGAGGGACTTGTGCTACTGAACCCAAAATTAAAGACAGGCAGTTAGTGTAGATAGATGGCCAGGTCGAAATGAGAAAATGGAGGTGGATTTGGGTCCAAGAAGTTGAAAACTGCACTTGGGAGATTGGAATGTTCATGTTTCCAGAGGCCTTTGATCACCAATATTACCTGCTTTTACACAACCCCTCCCAAAAGGTTGTTAATGAAGTAACTCCTGAGCAGAGCTGCTAATTAACGCCCCCTGGGCTGCCCCTCCCTTCCTGCCCAGTACTCCACCTTGGTTCTTCCAGCCCACCTGCTCACCTCCTGGCCATTTCACCAACATCCCCTGGTCAGGGAGGCTGGAAGGGAGGAAATGAACCAGGGAGAAGGATGCAGGAGAACAAAGAAAACTTTAGATGTATAGAAGGAACATGACTTCTTCATCCCACAGATTCTGCCTTTGATTCCCCTTCTTCCTCCCAGGAGAAGCCTGTTTTACTATTCTTTAAATAAAACTTCTTACTTTCTACTCTATGCTTACCTCTGCACCTCTCCGGAGTTACATATTGTAAGAATGGCCTTAGCCTATGCAATTCCATTTTAAAATAAAACTGCAGTCCCCACCATCAAGCCAAAGGAGCCCTCCAATATTGTCATCAGGCATAGCCTGATAAAATAAGTCACTTTCCACAACCCTGTTAAAACTCAGAGTTAAGTCACTGTCATTTACCTTAGCCCTGATAAGAGTCAGAGGTGAGAGATCAGGGCGGAAACCACCAGACCAGATGTCTTGACCTTAGAATGAAAGATGTCACTAAGAAACCTGATAACAGCTGACAAGGAGTTAAAGGGGAGCAGAAGCCCCCAAATTTAGTATACATAATGGAGAAAATGAACTGACATTCAGCCAGCTGACCCTGGTGCCCACATGCTGGAGAGCCTGATGAGGACCTGGACTGACATCCCAACTCTTCTCATCATATGCCTGATCCTCTGCATCATCCTTGCTGCTGTCAAACTCTACAGCCACATCTTGACCCTGGTGAGAACGGCAACTTCTCCTTATGACTCTCTCCTCAACTGGTTGTCAACTCTACCTTAGGTGAAGCCTCCATCAGTTCCTGACCTGATCACTGTGCATCTGCTGGGCTCAAGGCCTAAGACTTGAGACTCTAGATTTGGCGTTTGAGCTTAGCAAGCAGAGGGAATGTCTGTAATAAGTCTGTCATTATTAAGTGTGTTTGCAGTGCTTAGAATTCATTTAGAATTGTTTGTTTTGGATTATGTCTATTGCAGTGCCCAGCATTAAGGATTATCATTTTATTAATTAAGAACCTATAAAGTGAGATTGTATTGAGTGATTTGAAGCAATAAAGCATTGAAAAGGGCATTAGCACGTGGACATTTTTATTTCTCCCCTTGACTGCAGATAGCCAAGTTTGCCTATCGTAACATTCCTTAACATTTGAGGAAGCAGAACTCATCAAGGTAACTGGTAACCTGTGGCACTGCTGCTTCTGCTCTTGGCCACAAGCAGGTGTATGTAAAAGAGCAAATTTCTACATATTTATTTTTTTCTTTATCATCCAACATACATACATACATAGCTATAAATTGTCATATAATTACAAGTTATAATGCCAATATTATTGCCAACAACAAATATAATGTGGAAAGTTTAAAATTTCTTTTCTCTATTTTTGTTTTTAAGCAATATCATACTTTTGAGGTATAACTTAAAACTATGTTAAAAATGTAAATTGTTTGAATTACAAATCATAGACCAGTGTTTCCAGCTGTTGCAGTTGATGGTGGGAAGGGGTACTGTCTGTTTAGGGTGCCTTTTTGCCTGGAAGTTCACCCACAGGACTCTTTGATGATCTACAGCATTGTTTTCTAGTTGAGAAAGACTGCCAGGGGTCAAATGAGGAAAGAGAGGGTGGGGAGGCAGTGAAACATGGATCACAGCACACAGAATTGGGACTGGAAGACATTGCTGAGTCATATCAACCCTTTTAATGTCAAAAATAGAAAAATTGTAGGGCTAAGAAAATAGCATACTTGGTTAGGAGAAAAAAAACCACCTCGATCAAAGCCCCTCTTTTTCTTTTCTTTCAGTAAAGGGCTGAAAGGGCTGGCCACATTCAAAGATGAATGATAATATAAAGAAAAATAATCAGCATAAAGTCTGCAATAGAAGTAAAAAAGAACAACAACAAAAAAAAAAAAGAAAAGAAAAAGAAAAATGGAGATGGAAAATGTTTTTCCTAAAAGGAATTATTTAGAGGAAGAGAATGAAAATTCACTCAGAACTAAGCATTTTCCTCAACTTACACAGTCAATAGTTTCTTTTTACACTAGCAACAGTCAACAAAATACTCAGTAGAATATAAGAAGCCATTTACAATAAGAAAAATAAAACTCAACAATTCTGTATGAATAGGCAGTGTCTTCCCGCCCCTACACCACCCCGCTCCCGTGGTACTGGGGATAAAACGCAGGGCCTCCCAAATGCTAGGCAATTGCTTGGTCACTGAGCTACATTCCCAGCAGGACTTAACTGATAAATAAATAATCAATAAATTAAAAAAGAAAAGAACAAGTGAAAAAATTCTTAAAACTTGATAGAAAATAGCCAAATATATGAAGAGTTATATGTGTGTGACACACATACACACACACAAACACACACAGATTCAGGGCAACATAAAAATAAAGATATCAATTCTTTACAAACTTGACTAAATTTAGTGTATTTTCACCAGATTTCCAGAATCATGGGTCCTACTGAAAGCACAAGCCTAAGCAGTCATTTATTCTAGGTGGCATCCAGTTAGCGAATACCTTTAATCCTGAAGCCACCATTAGAATAACTCTAAACATCAAAGAGATTGTAACTGTCGTCCAATAAACCAATGTTACATTCTAGTAAATGAATCTTCTTTAAGATAAAGCTATAATAACCCTGTAATGCCAAGTGTGTGGCACATGCCTGCAACCCTAGCTACTCCTGAGGCTGAGGCAAGAGGGTTGAAAGTTCTAAGACAGCCTGGATAACTGTTTATCTCAAAATTAAAAATAAGAAAAGCTGGGGATGTAGTTCAATGGTAGAGCAATTGCCTAGCAGGTGCAAAAGCCCTCTGGGTTCAATTACACACACCCAATAGCAAAAACAAAAACAAAAAACCAAAACAAAATCTCATGACGTGCTGATGCAGTAGTTCCATGTCCGGGAATACTAGCTTTAGTGCTAAGCATGGTATGACTATATTCCAACTAGGAATTGATGAGGGCGTGAGACATTTAGCTGTCTCTTCAATGAAAATTTGGAAAGGTACAAATGGAGAAGCTAGAAAGCAGAGTCAGGAATACAGGGGGAAGAGAGATGTAATGTCTATCCAATGATCTATCATATCAAAACCAGAGTGGTGATGAAAAAATGGAAACTCCAAACTGGCAAAAAGAACAAAGTGGTAAGCCGATAGTTGAAAGAGAGGAAACTCATCAAACCAAAAGCCAGAGGAAACAGGCAAACCTCAGAGGCAAAATAATTGGCTCCTACAAAATACATGTATGAAGATGTGAATTTGGTGTCAACATACCTTATATACAATCAGAGATATGATAAATTGTGGTATAAAGGTGTTGAATTGCAATGCAAAAATAAATAAATAAATAGGAAAAAATATTCAAATACAAAAATCAAAAAACACCGTACAACTTAAATGTATTCAATTTAATACAACAAATACAATAATAAAATGTTTTCTGAAAGAAAAAAAATAATAATTGCCTCCTAGAAATTGATAAATTCCTGACTGTTTAGTTTTACTTCTTGACTTTGTGTGTCCTATTATAACCATCTCCATTTGTCTTAAGGTGACCTGAGTGGCTCTGTTACTCCTTCCTTTTAAAGAAATAATTCTTCCTAATATCTCTGTACGTTATTATCCATCCGTGGAAGGCATTTAAGCTTTTATTGTGTATCATGTTAATTACCTAATGTCCCTTTTTATCTGTGCTTCTACTTTCTCATCACACCTTGTTTACTTTTCACGCATTGGTCATTACTTTCCCTTGTCTTTCTATTCCTGCTCTTACTCTTCATCTCACATCTTCACTCCTATTCCATCTCCATCAAAGACACTCATTCTGAGGCATTTAATATGTTCTTGAGCTTCTTGCAGAGTATGTGGGGATCACATTACTATGTGTTTTTATTTTTCTTCAGTGGCATTAGGCTATAAATCTCATTCTACCTTGAATTTCCCCTTCCTCTTAACATTATGCTTAAAAACCCATTCTCATTGTTGTATGTATATTGATCTTATTGCTTCCATTTTCTGAATATTATTCCATAGCATGGGTTTATCACTCTTACATATCCACACAGTGGAGAAAAAAATGATCTGATGAAACTTCTGTGTTCCTGTACTAACATGGTTTAGAGAATTTCCTTTCTTTTTCTTCTTCTTTCCTTCTCTTTCTTTGCTGAGGATGGAATTCAAGGCCTTGAGCCTTCTAGGAAAATGATCTGCCACTGAGCTACATTCCCAATCCTTTTTGTGTTGAGGCATGGTCTCACTAAACTGCCCTGGCTGACGTTCCTGCCTTAGCCTCCCAAATTGCTGGGATTACAGGTGCACCACTAGGTTGGCTCTCATCATTGTTTTTATTTGCAATTCCCTAGTGATGTTTAACATCAGTTTTGTTGTTGTTGTTGTGTATTTTGTCACATTTTTGTCTTCTATGTAGAAATGTGTATTCAAAGTCTTTGCCCATTTTTTTTTGTAGGGGGGGTACCAGCTGTTGAACTCAGAGGCACTCAACCACTGAACCACACCCCTAGCCCTATTTTGTATTTTATTTAGAGACAAGGTCTCTCACTGAGTTGCTTAGTGCCTTGCCATTGCTGAAGCTGGCTTTGAACTCAAGATCTGCCTGTCTCAGCCTCTGGAGCCGCTGGGATTACATGAGTGAGCCACCACACCTGGCTGCCTTTCCCCATTTTTAAATGAGACTTTTATTTTTTTTTAAAACCTACCTACAGTTACCACCTGTAGTTATTCTGTGTCATTGACTGGGTTACAAATCTCATACTCTTATCACTTCAACTGTGGACATTCTTGCATTGTCTCACACATGAGCATATCCAAACAATAACAGAAGATAAACAGATTTCTAATCTGGATGGTAGAAAGGATTGAGTCCCTGTCATTGACATTTCAAATACAAGAAGAAAAGCTAGTAATATATATGTAATTCCGAAAAAGGAGCCACGATTTCTATGTTAATTCTTTGAAGAAATTAAAAAAATTAAAAGGGATATTATAGGGATGTCTTTGCTGCTGATGAAAATGAAACAGTGAAAAAAATTTCAATAAATCTTTTAAACATTTGATGACTATTGTGCTAAATTGCCTAATTTGTAATAGAAAATAATTCAGAAAATCTGGTAGGGTTTTGATTGATATAGCTGTAACTCCAATTTTCCTTTGATTTGCTGGTTAAAAGCAAACTACAACTTCAGTTTCAAGGATGCATATTGAACAACTTCGGATTTAAAGTGTTTTTAATTGCTAACTTTGATGTATGGTTTTAATTTTATGTTATAAATTTCTACATTGCTCAGGAATCACCCGGAATTCATTCCAGAGGTTTGATTCTCAAAGACATTTTCAGTTACTAGTAAAAAAAGTCATATCCAAACCAGTGTTTTAGGATTTTTTTTTTTTTTTTTGCATTTGCTGACAATTTGGAGGAGGAAAAGTTTATTTGGGTCTCACAGTTTCAGAGGTCTCAGTTCAGATGGCTGACTCCTTTGCTCTGGGTCTAGGTGAGGCAGAATATCATGATGGAAGGGCAAAATGAAAGCAGTTTTGCTTAAGGCAGTTAGGAAACAGAGAGAAGTGGGAAGAGACCTCTGGGAAGAACAATGCCTCTAGGTCTCCTCCGAAGTGACTCACCTACCTCCTCCAGCCACGCCTCACCTGCCTACAGTAACCATCCAACTAATCCATTCAGACTAGATCACAGTTCTCATAACCTGATCATTCAACCTCTGAACGTTCCTGCATTCACAGGAGCTTTTTGGGGACAACTCATATCCAAGCCAAAACAATTTGACTTCCAGTCTCTGCTGAACTTTTATTTTAGTTTTACTTCTAGTGCGCTTTCCCATTAATTATGGTGAAAGCCAGCTCTTCATTTTCAATGCCTGAAAATTTCATTCAGAGGGGATGTGTGGTTTAATTTTTAGGGATTGAAAGCTTTACTAATGAATTAAGTTACCATATTTTCACAAAGTGGTCCAACTAGGATTTGCATATAACACATATAATATGTAACATTGTTTTTTGGTATACCTAATTGCAGACAAATGCCTTAGCTGGGAACAAATGAAAATACTAAGACATGGGCATGCTATCAGGACATCAAAACAACATGTTCATTACAAAATATGTTATGAAAACATACTGGCCCCGAATATAGTATTAATAGTTTTCCTGTCAAAATGTTCTTTATGAAGTTTATTGGGAGGGCAGTGTTCTAGTCCATTCTTGGAGTATTGCATCTCTTTTGGAGAATACCTTGGTGCTCTTTTCTTTCTTTTGCTTATTTATTTATTTATTTTTGATTGCAGACTTACACATAATTGTGATAGAGGAAGAAATTATTGATTCCATGATTAGTGAAATTCACTAAATGAGTTCAGGGGTTCTTTAGCATCAACGATGTAAGTTTGATTATTCACACTCAGAATCCTCAATTATATTTATATTTAATTATATTTGTCAATTATATTTTTTCACTTATATTCTGTGCACATTTCTGCTGTGTTCTTTTGTCACTTAACAGGGAACCAAGGAAGTCTCTCTAAGGGGGTAGTGGAACCTCAGCTTGGCCTGGGGGGTTTCTTGATTTACAGTGCTGAAAAGAATTTCATGATGTGTCAAAAGCAAGACACAAAGAAAGATTTATTAAAGGACAGCTAAGGTATATACACCAAAGGAGGTTATGGACATCCTTACCTTTTGGAAAAGAGAAGTGAGTGACATATTCATGGTTGAACTCTCTGATTACATATATGACTTTTCTGGGAAGAAAAGTACAGTTTTCCAGATAAACTTTTGTAAAAATCAAATCCCATGTCAATCATTTGATATTTGAGGTTCAGAATGTTTCTTCCTGGTTAAGCAATCTAGCCATAAATAAGTTGTGAGCACATTGTGTAGTCTCTTTTTGTGTAATGGAGGGGCTCCAGGGATTGAACTCAGGGGCTCTTGGCCACTGAGTCACATCCCCAGCCCTATTTTGTATTTTATTTAGAGACAGGGTCTCACTGAGTTGCTTAGTGCCTCATTTTTGCTGAGGCTGGCTTGGAGCTTGCAATCCTTCTGCCTCAGCCTCCTGAGCTGTTGGGATTATAGGCATGCACCACGGTGCCTGACACATTGTATAGTCTTTGAATTTGGTGACATTTAAATTTATTCTTTTTTTTCACTTTTATTTGCTTTGATATAAGACTACATTGGAGTTTTTGTTCATCTAACTAAAGAGACAAGCACAGCTGGTCATGCTGATAGATCTGGATGTCCATCTAGTAAGGGTTTCTTTTTCACAATCTTCCTACATAAATCCAGGCAGCCCTTTTTCATTTCACTTATTGACTCTTCTTTCATTTATATTATATAATGCAGTTTTGGCATTGTGTTATATATAAACTTGTATTATTTTGCAAGTATTTTGAATTATTTCAAATATATGAATCTTTTTGACTTAAATAGAGTAAATTCCTCAAGGGAAAAAATATGGCATCCCAGTGACTCAGGAGACTGAGGCAGGAAAATGATAAGTTTAAAGCCAGTCTCAGCAACTTAGTGAGGCCCTAAGTAACTTAGTGAGATGCTGTTTCAAAATAAAATATAAAAATGCTGGCACTAAGCAACTCAGTGGTTCAGTAGTTAAGTGGTACCTAAATAAATAAATAAATACAAACAACTCATAAACTTTTATTAATGTTTCTTTTAACATTGTGAGGCACACAAGAAGTGCCACATCCTTTGATATTTTATTGGTTCAGTTGAACTTTTGACTTAAGTTCAATTACCATCAAGTGTGATTTTTTTTATTGAGACTTTAATTTAGATTTATTTCAGACTAAAAATCCCTGATTAATTTATATATCAACTTTCATCAGATACATTTTTTCAGCATTTATCTCTAAGGATTCGACTTGATTTTTGTGAGTAATGAAGTGGTATGGTAGGAATTCTATCTTTTAAGATTCTTCTCCAACTTTATCATCCTGAATCTTGCCCATTCTTAAATACTGCTCCAAGCTTTCTCTTCTGTGCTGCTTTTCTTTTTCCCATAACTTTATTTATAAAAAGTATAAATCTTTGTCATAATCTTTGTTATCTTGCTTTTTTTTCTACAAAATTGAATTCACTGAGGACAGGGATCATATGTTTTAATTTTCCATTTTCAGTATTTAGAGCCAGTGTTCAGTGCTTAACAGATAGTAAGCACTCAATATGAATTTGCTGCATAAAAACAATTTTTTCAACAATCCTTTGAGAACTATCCTTTTTTATGTAAATTTTTAAGTTTATATATGACAGCAAAATGCATTACCATTCTTTAATTACATGTATAGAGCACAATTTTTAATATCTCTGGTTGTATACATAGTATATTCACACCAATTCATGTCTTCATACATGTACTTTGGATAGTAATGAATGATGGGAAAGATCCTTTTAAAAATTAAAAAAAAATTTTTTCCCAGTGCTGGGGATTCAACCCAGGACATTGTGCATGCTAGGCTAGTGCTCTACTACTGAGACCTTCAAAGACTCAGAGAGACTAAGTGACTCATTCAAATTCACACAGTAGCAATTGCAGGTACAAAGATTCAGTAGTTCTGACTCCAAGTTCAATACTTTTTTATTTTTATTTTTTAGCAACTCCCAATGCTAGAAATATACTCATTCCAGTTTTGTTTACAGATTCTAATTGATGTGTGATTTTTGAATTAATGAAAATATTATTTATATATTTTTTATTTGAAGTAAACTCTTGGGATTTAAGGATAATTCAAATATTTGTGCTCTGTAATTTCAGTAGTAATTTAATAGCCTTAATGAGTGGTAAGTTAATTATATCTAATTAAGGAACATTTAAAGTTAACTTGGAAATTAGTTTAATTTTGGGGGTGACACTTTAAGACTGTGTAGCTGAGTGTTATAAATGTACATAGGAGTTACAGTATTTTCACGCCACTTCCTCAGGTGTGAGTAGTCTTTTTTTTTAAAACATTTTTAATAACTTGTGAATATCTATTTTAACCTCCGATGGTAGAACACATAATCTTGGTGCATTCTGGGTAAACTCAGCATTTTTGTGTTTAAATGTTGTAACCTTAATATATGCTGGTATTGGGAAGCAATGACTACTGGTTATTGGCATTTGTTCAGTCTGCCATTTGTGGAGCTATAACTTATTGTCACCTGGGCATTCTCACCACCAAACCCCCAGCTCCTGAGTGGTAAGCATTCTAAGCTAGTTCATACACTGTGTTCTTGTCTAAGCAGAGAAAGCTCTTAAGGCCCCTAGCCCCTAATGCTAAGGAGATAGGAAAATTATACTGCTTTTCTACTTCACTCCAGAATTATGGGAGACCTGCTAGGGAAGCAGGGACACCGCCTTCATCTCACATGTACACTAAAGCAGATTTTCTTTTACTCGGAATTTATAGGATCTAGCTTGCTTATCCAGGTCTCTGCCAAGAGAGCACATGCCATTACTACCATCACACGTTCAAGCTTCTCAGGAGCTTCTAATTTACTTTCTTCCTTTTGAAGTTGATTCTGTTTTTGAAGGATTGATGGGAGGAAGAAGTTCAGGGCACTGATATTATTCTCATAAATGTTTACTTGTTTCGTTTTCCCTTCAACTCTTTTTAAAAAAACATAGAAAAAGCTGGGCACCATGGTGCACATCTGTAATACCAGAGGCTCGGGAGGCTGAGGCAGAGAATTTCAATTTCAAAGACAGCTTCAGCAATTTATAGAGCCCCTAAGCCACTTTGCAAGATCCTGTCTCAAATAAAACATAAGAAGGTCTGGGGATATGGCTCAGTGGTTAAGTGCCCTGGGGTTAAATCCCCATTACCAAAAATAAAAAGAGAACAATGCCCAATTCACATTGGCACCCTGATCTAGCTCACAGATCAAGTTTGAACACAGCCCCCAAGGATGGTACTAATTTGCCAAACAGCAATCAAAACCCCTGCCACACCCAGATACAAGATCTCCTCCCACTGAAGCCTTAAACCTGTAATCCCTTTTGCTCTATACCACTATGAATAAAGCAAGTAAGGGCTTCTTCTTTGTTAAAGCCAGACACTTCTTATCAACTCAACTGGTCACACCTTTTTTGCTTTATTTTCTGATATCTTACTTTCATAGTTTTTAATTTGAAGCCATTCTATCACTTCCATGGGTGGGTAACCATTCCCTTGCCAATGTGGGACATGAGCAACAGTGCTTTGGGCTATCTTCGGCACTAAAATTCTCTGAGCCTCAGTTTCCTTGTCTGTAGCCCAAAGACAATAATAATTGAAATGCTATCCAATCTGGTAGTCAGGGGAGAGAGAGAGGGTATCAGAGAGTTCTCAGAGAAAAGATAAGGACACAGACCTGAATCCAAGGTGAAAAACCAAGAGATCCTCTTGAGTCAATCACCACACCTTTGCAGATAGGATGAAACCAGGAAATCCAGAAGCTGTTCACCCAAGGGAAATTTGATCAAACATGATGCGATTGGATGCTCAAGGATTACCACCCAACCTTGTTATAAAAGGCTGAGGCACAGTGTCAGGCATTAATTCCTACAAGCCACACAAGGAGAGAAGGGCCACAGAAACTCAAGGAACCAGAGAGACCATAAGCAGAAAGCTGACGGCCCAAGACTCCTTCTCAGCAAGGTACTCAGAACTTCAAAGGTGGCTAGGGAGGCAGTTAATCTCACTTAGCATCTAATCGGGCTTTTTGGGTGTTCTAACCAGTACAGACAGCACGTGGTACACCACACTTCCTCAAAGGCTCCAGGACTTCTTGTCATCAAGGCAAAGCCTCCAGGAGGAGCACAGAACTGCCCGTAGGCTGGCCAGAGACTAACAAAGAGGTGTGTGACCCTAGCGCCAGGCCTGTCCAGAGGAAACCGTGCTGCTGACTGCTGCCTGCCTGAGGGTCGAGAACCTGGCTCTGAGCTTTGAAAGCAGGAGGTCTTCTCTGACTCAGGCCCCTGCCTTTTCCTACAGGTCAAAGGCGGGGCCTCAGGCTGCTGTGGTTTTGATCCAAGGTGAGGGAATTAGGTGCACACCCAGACAGGAAGGCCCGGGATTCCCCTCCCACCCTGGGCTATATCAGGGCTGAGGGTCAGGGCCAGGCCTTCATTGCTAGGAGCCAGGCGAGGAGAGCAGCCCCACTGGAGGGAGCTGCGGGACTTGGAGACACCATGATGGGGAAGCCTAGTGCCCAGGACTCCTTCTCAGCCGGGTGCCCAGAAGCTCAGAGGGCGGCTAGGGAGGCATCTTTGCCCAGCCAGCATGGGTCCTGGCCCTGTGTCGCGCCCAGGGAAGCCCACACCTGCGCCAAGGCTCCAGGATTTCTTGTCATCAAGGCGGAGCAGCCGAGGAGGGGCCCAGCTCTGCCCCGGGGCTGGCCCCAGCCCAATCAGGAGGTGTGTGGCCCTGGCGCCAGGCCTGCCCAGAGCAAAGAGTGCTGCTGGCTGCTGCCTGCCGAGCCAACCACCAAGAAGCACGAAGATTGGCCAGGCATCTTCTTAGACCCCGTGGAAAAGAGGAGGAGGAACTTCCTGGGAGACAACCCAGGCTTCGCCAGAGCCATCACCAGTACCAAGAGGACCTGTAGGAGCAGCAGCGGCCAGTCTGATAATGGTCCACAGCTCAGCAGTGGGCCACAGATGTGCCTGCTCTCAGGGGCGGAAACCAAGCTCACCACCGTGGCCTCCAGGCGAATAGGTCGTGGGACATCATTGGGGAAATTCAGGAAAGCCACTGTGAAGAAAGCGTCAGAGGGACGGATTTCCACGGCCCTGCGCCAAGGCTACTTCAGCCTTTTCCTGGAGGAGTGTCACAAGTTCTCGCGGCCCCAGGAGGCGGTGCAGATGGCCTGGAGCGAGGAGCAGATGGCTTACAACAGCAGCCCCAGCGAGGAGATCTACGTGCGCCTGGCCCTGAAGGTGCTCAGGAAGCTGAGGGGTCTGGTGCCCAGCGTGGTGCCGGGTCTGCACAGGGCAGCCCTGTACAGCCGCCTCCGGGACTACGTGCTGAGCCAGGAGCAGCTCCACGGGCACGGCTACCCCTTCCCCCACCCGCAGAAACCAGGGGCCGCCTTGCTCTTGGGCGCGCTGGACAAGCCCAGGCACGGGGTGAGGATCTGCTGCCGCTGTGGCTCCCAGTACGCCGTGTCCTCCTCGGGCCGCTGTGTCAGCGCCGACCTGTGTCGCTATCACTGGGGACGGCTCCAACACCAACCCGTGGCCGCTGGCTGGGAGAGCCGCTACACCTGCTGCTTTGCGCCTGCGGGCTCCAGGGGCTGTCAGGTGGCCAGGCAACACGTCCGGGATGGCAGGAAGGAAGACCTGCAAGGATTCGTGAGGACTGTGGAGAAACCCTTCAGGGAGGACGCCCACCCAGGAGTCTACGCCCTGGACTGCGAGATGTGCTACACCACACACGGGCTGGAGCTGACGCGCGTCACGGTGGTGGACACCGAGATGCGGGTCGTCTACGACACCTTCGTCAAGCCCAACAACCGGATCGTCGACTACAACACCAGGTTTTCGGGGGTGACCCACGACCACCTGGCCTCCTGCCGCACCAGGCTGCCCCACGTGCAGACTGCCCTGCTGAGCCTGTTCAGCGCCGACACCATCCTTATCGGACACAGCCTCCAGTGCGACCTGCTAGCCCTGAAGCTCATCCACCACTCCGTGGTGGACACGGCTGTGCTCTTCCCCCATCCCCGCGGCCTCCCCTACAAGTGCTCCTTGCGCAGCCTCGTGGCCCGCTACCTCAGCCGCAGCATCCAGACCAGCGCCAGCGGACACAGCCCTAGGGAGGACGCCAGCGCCTGCATGCACCTAGTGCTCTGGAAGTTGCGAGAAGATTCCGCCCACAAGGACACCCTCGGACCCCTGCCCTCCGTCTGACCCGCTCTCCTGCACCTCTTCTGGCCTGGCCTTGGACTCAGGCCTCCGCCGAAAACTGCAGGCAAACTCCAGAGCCAACCCCCTCCACTTCCTCAAGACACACGGGGACCGGCCCACGAGGAGACACAACCAAAAGCTCAGACTCACCCCTCGCTGCCCCTTTCCATTGATTCCCCCGTCCCACACCCCTGTCCACTCTGGATACTGCTCTCCACTGCAACTGGCTCCCAGCCAGGTGCCAGGGGCACACCCCACTGCTCCCCCCTCCACCGTGAACCCCCAGAGACCTGAAGGGCTTCTGCTCCTCTGTGTGGAATGCAGGGATGGAGAATGGGTGGAGGCTGGGCTGGGGCAGGGCTTCTTGAGGCCGCCCTCCGGGTTGTGCTTTTGTACTTTGGGATGCTGTGTTGCTTGGAAAGGGAACCTGCCTGACGCTGTCCGCAGTCACCTCCCTCCAGCTGGGGGAGCAAGGCCTCACGGACGCCTTTCCTCCTGGGGCTGGGAACGTTCACCCCCGCCCCATGCCACCCCCGAGAAAGCGGGGTCTCGCCTCTGACAACCCACTGGAGCAGAGCTGAGGAAACACCGCTGCCTGTCCCAGAACTCTCTCATGAACCCACACCAGGAAACAGCTTGTCTTCCTCCTTCTTAGAGAAGCTCCTGGGAGGATTGCCCACAGGGACCTGGAGACCTCCTCGGCCTAGGAACCGCCACTCCCCGTCACAGGAGATCCCCGATCGCCCCAAGTGCCAATGAACTTTGGTTCCAAATGACTCGTGCCCATTTCTTTTCTTTCTTTTCTTTTTTTTTTTTTTCAATAAAACCCCTCCACTTTCCTTGGTTCCCTCCCATCCCACCCGGCCCGGCCCGTGCCTATTTGTCCCGATTCGCTGTGTGATTTTGCAATCTCCAATACAGTTTGGTGGATGAGAAACTTGTCTCTCTGCTTCTGTTGGCATTTGACAGGGGATGGATGTGGGGGAGTCGGCCAGACTGGGAGTCAGCTAGGAGCCTCGGAGGCATAGGTGGCCGACAAAGGAGATTCTGCCCAGAGTGAGCCTGAGCCTCTCTGGTCTCTCAGGGACGGGGTTGCACTGGGGCTTCCAGAATTGGCCTCTCCAAGCCTACTTGGCCTCCTGCGACCTGGGCCAACCAAGCCAGCGAAGCCCTCAGCAGATGAGATCCCACACCCTCCACTTTCCGGAAGCCCCCAGAAACTGCCAGTCTCTGGGCTTGGTCTTCCCTCTCAGGGGGAGCTCTCTGGACCACCTCTGCCCCAGGGCAGGGACAGAAGAAATGGATGGGGAAGAGAAGTGTGGGAAAGGCAGAGCCAAAGGCCTAGGAAATGGACTTCCCGTGAGGGAGAGACAACAGGATTTCGGGGGGTTGTCACTTTGTGGGCCATATAGGGATCGAGTAGGGCAACAACTGAAGAATTCCTGCCCTTTGGCCGCGGGCACACAGGTGTTCACCACGGGATTTCTTCTCATCCTCTGCACCTTGGTGGACGTTTGCTCATGAGGGAAATTTCAGTCATAAAGCGCTCTCACTCCGTTCTGCTGGGGCTCATCTTTTAGGGTTACCAGGATGATCTTTTTCTGGGGTACCACGAATGGAACTCAGGGGCACTCCACCACGGAACCACATCCCCAGTCCTTGGCATCCTCTGAGAGGCAGGGGCTCACTGGACTTGCCTGTCACCTTGCCCTCACTCAGGCAGCTTTGCAACTCATGATCCTCCTGCCTCAGCCTCCTGAGCCCCTGGGATTCTAGGTGTAGGTCATCCCGTTGCCTGGGGGTACTCAGGATTCACCTGAGGGTTTCAACTGCACCCACCTGGGGTGTGACTACCTTGGAACAGCAAGATTTCAGCCACACAGAAACCAGCTGTGGAACACAGGCTGTGCTTCCATTCCTCAGAGCCAGTGCAGTGCAAGTTAGAAGGACAAATTCGAAGGAAGTCGATACTGACATAGACCTGGTCAGCAAATCAACTTAAAACGGATCTGCACTGAGCTTTCACAGGTGCATGAAGAATTCTTATCATTGAACAGAAGATCCTTCACTTTCACGGATCCCCTGGCCAATATATTTCACAACCTGGTGATTTTCACAAAAACCACACCTCTAACATTTGCACAAGTCGAGATAGACACACATAGAGTATCTTTTCTTCTTTTCTCTCTCTTTCTCTTTCTCTGATTCTCTCTCTCTCTCTCTCTCTCTCTCTCTCTCTCTCTCTCTCACTGTCTCTCCATTTTCTCTCTCTGGTACTGAGTATTGAAGAGCCAACTTTGTGCCAACGGTGGATTAAAGTGGCAGCCTGTCCCTCAGAAAGGCATCCCTATGAAACCTCTCTTTCATCTTTTAACACCACAGAGCCTACCTCCCCCACAAGTGACCCTTGTGCCCTGCCTACCAAGGTCCTTGTTGGGTTTCACTCGTATTTCACGTATCATTCCTTGGGCAGTATTCAGAGCAGTGACGTTGAACCCTTGTCCCTCCAACACTGGGTGCTGGAAAGTTCTTCCTGAATTAGGGCCATGGGAAAGAGCAGTGAAATGATGGAAATGGGTGTGAGATCTCTTCCCGTCCTGATCTTCCCAAATGGAAGCATTTCTTCGAACAAAGCCACCGTCGCCCTCCCTTCAAACCCCAGACGATCGGATCTGGCCAGCACACTGTTTCTGGCTTGGGCATCGGAGTCCAAGGGGAAGCATGGCGAAGGCGAGAATGGGGAGGTTCTCACTAGTTGTGACTCCGAAGGGACGGGAAAAACACTATCCCTAGTCCGGCATGAAAACAATCTCATCTCGGGAAGCTTCTGGTCCTGGCCTTGGAGCTCTTTCTTCCCTCTTGCTAAATCTTGACAAGGGCTTAGGTCCGGGAGACCAGGAAAACCAGGTCCAAACCCCATAGACAGAACACATGGGAATCAAGAGGGATTTCCAGCTGTTGGTTTGGTGGTGTCTTGAGGCTAGGAGGATACCCAGTAGGACAGGGAGCTGAAACACCTCAGGGCGCCTTCCCTGTCTTTGGGCTACTCCCAGTGCAACTCCTCCCGCCCTTGGAAAACTGGCCTAGTAGGAGGAAACCAAAGAGAGCAAAGCCAGATCCCTTTGAACCTAGTTTTTCTGCTATGCTCCTGGATGCTAGCCACACTACACCTCCTTTCTCAGAGACTTTCTGAAAGTTCCTAGTGTTTTCTGGTTTGAGGATGGCTGCGAACTTGCGAAGCTTCAGTTCCAAAGGATAGCAAGAAGTAGGTAGCTTGAGAGAGGCCCGGGGCCCGGTGGGAGCTTTGGGGCCCCGCCTATAATCCCAGCAAGTGCAGAGGCTGCCCCAGGAGGACGGCCGGCTCCGAGCCAGCCTCGGCAACTTGGCAAGGCTCCAAGCAACACATGGAGACCCTGGATGTCAAGAAAGTACAGGACAGGACTGGGGACGTGGCTCAGCGGTCGAGTGGGAATGACGTCCATCCCCCTTATCCAACCCCCCAACCCAAATCCAACCCCCCAGCCCCCAAGCCAAACAGAGCAACAGAGCCGAAGATAGAAAGCAATATTATCCATGGGAGAAGACACGGGTCCTAGTCCTAAGACACAAATATATGGGAAGGAAGAGTCTGAGTTTGGGTCCTTAGGTCAAGTCGGGAAGGGAGGAGGAGGGGGTGTCAGTCGGGATTGGGAGGGGCTAGGGTCCTGGTCTTCCCAGCCCAGCTGTCTGCAGCAGGCGTCTCCCAGTGCTCCAGGGCTGAGGGATTCTAGGTGTACCCAACACAGGCCGTGTTCGTGGGAAAAGTGCATCCCGCCCACATCGTGTCCTCAGGTTGTCCACAGGCCAGCGAGGGCTCCCAGAGAAGGCGAGAGAAGAGAAGCCTGAGCTCAGGCAAACAGAGGCCCCCAGGGATGGCAGACTCTAGGGACACATGGCTCCTGGTGCTTTGCGCTCTCTTGGGCACTCCAACTCTCCCAGCTGGACTTTCTTCCTGGCTTGTCCTGAGACAATGAGGGTTGGGAGGCTATAGAATCTGGGGGGGGGGGGGGGGTCGGTGTGTGTGTGTGTGTGTGTGTGTGTGTGTGTTTGTGTGTGGAGGGGGGGCGATTGTATGTAGTGAGTTCTCTGGGAAAAGCTCAGGGTAGAGAACCTGGCTCTGAGCTTCGAAAGCAGGAGGTCTTCTCTGACTCAGGCCCCTGCCTTTTCCTACAGGTAAAAGGCGGGGCCTCAGGCTGCTGTGGTTTTGATCCAAGGTGAGGGAATTAGGTGCACACCCAGACAGGAAGGCCCGGGATTCCCCGCCCACCCTGGGCTATATCAGGGCTGAGGGGCAGGGCCAGGCCTTCATTGCTAGGAGCCAGGCGAGGAGAGCAGCCCCACTGGAGGGAGCTGCGGGACTTGGAGACACCATGATGGGGAAGCCTAGTGCCCAGGACTCCTTCTCAGCCGGGTGCCCAGAAGCTCAGAGGGCGGCTAGGGAGGCATCTTTGCCCAGCCAGCATGGGTCCTGGCCCTGTGTCGCGCCCAGGGAAGCCCACACCTGCGCCAAGGCTCCAGGATTTCTTGTCATCAAGGCGGAGCAGCCGAGGAGGGGCCCAGCTCTGCCCCGGGGCTGGCCCCAGCCCAATCAGGAGGTGTGTGGCCCTGGCGCCAGGCCTGCCCAGAGCAAAGAGTGCTGCTGGCTGCTGCCTGCCGAGCCAACCACCAAGAAGCACGAAGATTGGCCAGGCATCTTCTTAGACCCCGTGGAAAAGAGGAGGAGGAACTTCCTGGGAGACAACCCAGGCTTCGCCAGAGCCATCACCAGTACCAAGAGGACCTGTAGGAGCAGCAGCGGCCAGTCTGATAATGGTCCACAGCTCAGCAGTGGGCCACAGATGTGCCTGCTCTCAGGGGCGGAAACCAAGCTCACCACCGTGGCCTCCAGGCGAATAGGTCGTGGGACATCATTGGGGAAATTCAGGAAAGCCACTGTGAAGAAAGCGTCAGAGGGACGGATTTCCACGGCCCTGCGCCAAGGCTACTTCAGCCTTTTCCTGGAGGAGTGTCACAAGTTCTCGCGGCCCCAAGAGGCGGTGCAGATGGCCTGGAGCGAGGAGCAGATGGCTTACAACAGCAGCCCCAGCGAGGAGATCTACGTGCGCCTGGCCCTGAAGGTGCTCAGGAAGCTGAGGGGTCTGGTGCCCAGCGTGGTGCCGGGTCTGCACAGGGCAGCCCTGTACAGCCGCCTCCGGGACTACGTGCTGAGCCAGGAGCAGCTCCACGGGCACGGCTACCCCTTCCCCCACCCGCAGAAACCAGGGGCCGCCTTGCTCTTGGGCGCGCTGGACAAGCCCAGGCACGGGGTGAGGATCTGCTGCCGCTGTGGCTCCCAGTACGCCGTGTCCTCCTCGGGCCGCTGTGTCAGCGCCGACCTGTGTCGCTATCACTGGGGACGGCTCCAACACCAACCCGTGGCCGCTGGCTGGGAGAGCCGCTACACCTGCTGCTTTGCGCCTGCGGGCTCCAGGGGCTGTCAGGTGGCCAGGCAACACGTCCGGGATGGCAGGAAGGAAGACCTGCAAGGATTCGTGAGGACTGTGGAGAAACCCTTCAGGGAGGACGCCCACCCAGGAGTCTACGCCCTGGACTGCGAGATGTGCTACACCACACACGGGCTGGAGCTGACGCGCGTCACGGTGGTGGACACCGAGATGCGGGTCGTCTACGACACCTTCGTCAAGCCCAACAACCGGATCGTCGACTACAACACCAGGTTTTCGGGGGTGACCCACGACCACCTGGCCTCCTGCCGCACCAGGCTGCCCCACGTGCAGACTGCCCTGCTGAGCCTGTTCAGCGCCGACACCATCCTTATCGGACACAGCCTCCAGTGCGACCTGCTAGCCCTGAAGCTCATCCACCACTCCGTGGTGGACACGGCTGTGCTCTTCCCCCATCCCCGCGGCCTCCCCTACAAGTGCTCCTTGCGCAGCCTCGTGGCCCGCTACCTCAGCCGCAGCATCCAGACCAGCGCCAGCGGACACAGCCCTAGGGAGGACGCCAGCGCCTGCATGCACCTAGTGCTCTGGAAGTTGCGAGAAGATTCCGCCCACAAGGACACCCTCGGACCCCTGCCCTCCGTCTGACCCGCTCTCCTGCACCTCTTCTGGCCTGGCCTTGGACTCAGGCCTCCGCCGAAAACTGCAGGCAAACTCCAGAGCCAACCCCCTCCACTTCCTCAAGACACGCGGGGACCGGCCCACGAGGAGACACAACCAAAAGCTCAGACTCACCCCTCGCTGCCCCTTTCCATTGATTCCCCCGTCCCACACCCCTGTCCACTCTGGATACTGCTCTCCACTGCAACTGGCTCCCAGCCAGGTGCCAGGGGCACACCCCACTGCTCCCCCCTCCACCGTGAACCCCCAGAGACCTGAAGGGCTTCTGCTCCTCTGTGTGGAATGCAGGGATGGAGAATGGGTGGAGGCTGGGCTGGGGCAGGGCTTCTTGAGGCCGCCCTCCGGGTTGTGCTTTTGTACTTTGGGATGCTGTGTTGCTTGGAAAGGGAACCTGCCTGACGCTGTCCGCAGTCACCTCCCTCCAGCTGGGGGAGCAAGGCCTCACGGACGCCTTTCCTCCTGGGGCTGGGAACGTTCACCCCCGCCCCATGCCACCCCCGAGAAAGCGGGGTCTCGCCTCTGACAACCCACTGGAGCAGAGCTGAGGAAACACCGCTGCCTGTCCCAGAACTCTCTCATGAACCCACACCAGGAAACAGCTTGTCTTCCTCCTTCTTAGAGAAGCTCCTGGGAGGATTGCCCACAGGGACCTGGAGACCTCCTCGGCCTAGGAACCGCCACTCCCCGTCACAGGAGATCCCCGATCGCCCCAAGTGCCAATGAACTTTGGTTCCAAATGACTCGTGCCCATTTCTTTTCTTTTTTTTTTTTTTCAATAAAACCCCTCCACTTTCCTTGGTTCCCTCCCATCCCACCCGGCCCGGCCCGTGCCTATTTGTCCCGATTCGCTGTGTGATTTTGCAATCTCCAATACAGTTTGGTGGATGAGAAACTTGTCTCTCTGCTTCTGTTGGCATTTGACAGGGGATGGATGTGGGGGAGTCGGCCAGACTGGGAGTCAGCTAGGAGCCTCGGAGGCATAGGTGGCCGACAAAGGAGATTCTGCCCAGAGTGAGCCTGAGCCTCTCTGGTCTCTCAGGGACGGGGTTGCACTGGGGCTTCCAGAATTGGCCTCTCCAAGCCTACTTGGCCTCCTGCGACCTGGGCCAACCAAGCCAGCGAAGCCCTCAGCAGATGAGATCCCACACCCTCCACTTTCCGGAAGCCCCCAGAAACTGCCAGTCTCTGGGCTTGGTCTTCCCTCTCAGGGGGAGCTCTCTGGACCACCTCTGCCCCAGGGCAGGGACAGAAGAAATGGATGGGGAAGAGAAGTGTGGGAAAGGCAGAGCCAAAGGCCTAGGAAATGGACTTCCCGTGAGGGAGAGACAACAGGATTTCGGGGGGTTGTCACTTTGTGGGCCATATAGGGATCGAGTAGGGCAACAACTGAAGAATTCCTGCCCTTTGGCCGCGGGCACACAGGTGTTCACCACGGGATTTCTTCTCATCCTCTGCACCTTGGTGGACGTTTGCTCATGAGGGAAATTTCAGTCATAAAGCGCTCTCACTCCGTTCTGCTGGGGCTCATCTTTTAGGGTTACCAGGATGATCTTTTTCTGGGGTACCACGAATGGAACTCAGGGGCACTCCACCACGGAACCACATCCCCAGTCCTTGGCATCCTCTGAGAGGCAGGGGCTCACTGGACTTGCCTGTCACCTTGCCCTCACTCAGGCAGCTTTGCAACTCATGATCCTCCTGCCTCAGCCTCCTGAGCCCCTGGGATTCTAGGTGTAGGTCATCCCGTTGCCTGGGGGTACTCAGGATTCACCTGAGGGTTTCAACTGCACCCACCTGGGGTGTGACTACCTTGGAACAGCAAGATTTCAGCCACACAGAAACCAGCTGTGGAACACAGGCTGTGCTTCCATTCCTCAGAGCCAGTGCAGTGCAAGTTAGAAGGACAAATTCGAAGGAAGTCGATACTGACATAGACCTGGTCAGCAAATCAACTTAAAACGGATCTGCACTGAGCTTTCACAGGTGCATGAAGAATTCTTATCATTGAACAGAAGATCCTTCACTTTCACGGATCCCCTGGCCAATATATTTCACAACCTGGTGATTTTCACAAAAACCACACCTCTAACATTTGCACAAGTCGAGATAGACACACATAGAGTATCTTTTCTTCTTTTCTCTCTCTTTCTCTTTCTCTGATTCTCTCTCTCTCTCTCTCTCTCTCTCTCTCTCTCTCTCTCTCTCTCACTGTCTCTCCATTTTCTCTCTCTGGTACTGAGTATTGAAGAGCCAACTTTGTGCCAACGGTGGATTAAAGTGGCAGCCTGTCCCTCAGAAAGGCATCCCTATGAAACCTCTCTTTCATCTTTTAACACCACAGAGCCTACCTCCCCCACAAGTGACCCTTGTGCCCTGCCTACCAAGGTCCTTGTTGGGTTTCACTCGTATTTCACGTATCATTCCTTGGGCAGTATTCAGAGCAGTGACGTTGAACCCTTGTCCCTCCAACACTGGGTGCTGGAAAGTTCTTCCTGAATTAGGGCCATGGGAAAGAGCAGTGAAATGATGGAAATGGGTGTGAGATCTCTTCCCGTCCTGATCTTCCCAAATGGAAGCATTTCTTCGAACAAAGCCACCGTCGCCCTCCCTTCAAACCCCAGACGATCGGATCTGGCCAGCACACTGTTTCTGGCTTGGGCATCGGAGTCCAAGGGGAAGCATGGCGAAGGCGAGAATGGGGAGGTTCTCACTAGTTGTGACTCCGAAGGGACGGGAAAAACACTATCCCTAGTCCGGCATGAAAACAATCTCATCTCGGGAAGCTTCTGGTCCTGGCCTTGGAGCTCTTTCTTCCCTCTTGCTAAATCTTGACAAGGGCTTAGGTCCGGGAGACCAGGAAAACCAGGTCCAAACCCCATAGACAGAACACATGGGAATCAAGAGGGATTTCCAGCTGTTGGTTTGGTGGTGTCTTGAGGCTAGGAGGATACCCAGTAGGACAGGGAGCTGAAACACCTCAGGGCGCCTTCCCTGTCTTTGGGCTACTCCCAGTGCAACTCCTCCCGCCCTTGGAAAACTGGCCTAGTAGGAGGAAACCAAAGAGAGCAAAGCCAGATCCCTTTGAACCTAGTTTTTCTGCTATGCTCCTGGATGCTAGCCACACTACACCTCCTTTCTCAGAGACTTTCTGAAAGTTCCTAGTGTTTTCTGGTTTGAGGATGGCTGCGAACTTGCGAAGCTTCAGTTTCAAAGGATAGCAAGAAGTAGGTAGCTTGAGAGAGGCCCGGGGCCCGGTGGGAGCTTTGGGGCCCCGCCTATAATCCCAGCAAGTGCAGAGGCTGCCCCAGGAGGACGGCCGGCTCCGAGCCAGCCTCGGCAACTTGGCAAGGCTCCAAGCAACACATGGAGACCCTGGATGTCAAGAAAGTACAGGACAGGACTGGGGACGTGGCTCAGCGGTCGAGTGGGAATGACGTCCATCCCCCTTATCCAACCCCCCAACCCAAATCCAACCCCCCAGCCCCCAAGCCAAACAGAGCAACAGAGCCGAAGATAGAAAGCAATATTATCCATGGGAGAAGACACGGGTCCTAGTCCTAAGACACAAATATATGGGAAGGAAGAGTCTGAGTTTGGGTCCTTAGGTCAAGTCGGGAAGGGAGGAGGAGGGGGTGTCAGTCGGGATTGGGAGGGGCTAGGGTCCTGGTCTTCCCAGCCCAGCTGTCTGCAGCAGGCGTCTCCCAGTGCTCCAGGGCTGAGGGATTCTAGGTGTACCCAACACAGGCCGTGTTCGTGGGAAAAGTGCATCCCGCCCACATCGTGTCCTCAGGTTGTCCACAGGCCAGCGAGGGCTCCCAGAGAAGGCGAGAGAAGAGAAGCCTGAGCTCAGGCAAACAGAGGCCCCCAGGGATGGCAGACTCTAGGGACACATGGCTCCTGGTGCTTTGCGCTCTCTTGGGCACTCCAACTCTCCCAGCTGGACTTTCTTCCTGGCTTGTCCTGAGACAATGAGGGTTGGGAGGCTATAGAATCTGGGGGGGGGGGGGGTCGGTGTGTGTGTGTGTGTGTGTGTGTGTGTTTGTGTGTGGAGGGGGGGCGATTGTATGTAGTGAGTTCTCTGGGAAAAGCTCAGGGTAGAGAACCTGGCTCTGAGCTTCGAAAGCAGGAGGTCTTCTCTGACTCAGGCCCCTGCCTTTTCCTACAGGTAAAAGGCGGGGCCTCAGGCTGCTGTGGTTTTGATCCAAGGTGAGGGAATTAGGTGCACACCCAGACAGGAAGGCCCGGGATTCCCCGCCCACCCTGGGCTATATCAGGGCTGAGGGGCAGGGCCAGGCCTTCATTGCTAGGAGCCAGGCGAGGAGAGCAGCCCCACTGGAGGGAGCTGCGGGACTTGGAGACACCATGATGGGGAAGCCTAGTGCCCAGGACTCCTTCTCAGCCGGGTGCCCAGAAGCTCAGAGGGCGGCTAGGGAGGCATCTTTGCCCAGCCAGCATGGGTCCTGGCCCTGTGTCGCGCCCAGGGAAGCCCACACCTGCGCCAAGGCTCCAGGATTTCTTGTCATCAAGGCGGAGCAGCCGAGGAGGGGCCCAGCTCTGCCCCGGGGCTGGCCCCAGCCCAATCAGGAGGTGTGTGGCCCTGGCGCCAGGCCTGCCCAGAGCAAAGAGTGCTGCTGGCTGCTGCCTGCCGAGCCAACCACCAAGAAGCACGAAGATTGGCCAGGCATCTTCTTAGACCCCGTGGAAAAGAGGAGGAGGAACTTCCTGGGAGACAACCCAGGCTTCGCCAGAGCCATCACCAGTACCAAGAGGACCTGTAGGAGCAGCAGCGGCCAGTCTGATAATGGTCCACAGCTCAGCAGTGGGCCACAGATGTGCCTGCTCTCAGGGGCGGAAACCAAGCTCACCACCGTGGCCTCCAGGCGAATAGGTCGTGGGACATCATTGGGGAAATTCAGGAAAGCCACTGTGAAGAAAGCGTCAGAGGGACGGATTTCCACGGCCCTGCGCCAAGGCTACTTCAGCCTTTTCCTGGAGGAGTGTCACAAGTTCTCGCGGCCCCAAGAGGCGGTGCAGATGGCCTGGAGCGAGGAGCAGATGGCTTACAACAGCAGCCCCAGCGAGGAGATCTACGTGCGCCTGGCCCTGAAGGTGCTCAGGAAGCTGAGGGGTCTGGTGCCCAGCGTGGTGCCGGGTCTGCACAGGGCAGCCCTGTACAGCCGCCTCCGGGACTACGTGCTGAGCCAGGAGCAGCTCCACGGGCACGGCTACCCCTTCCCCCACCCGCAGAAACCAGGGGCCGCCTTGCTCTTGGGCGCGCTGGACAAGCCCAGGCACGGGGTGAGGATCTGCTGCCGCTGTGGCTCCCAGTACGCCGTGTCCTCCTCGGGCCGCTGTGTCAGCGCCGACCTGTGTCGCTATCACTGGGGACGGCTCCAACACCAACCCGTGGCCGCTGGCTGGGAGAGCCGCTACACCTGCTGCTTTGCGCCTGCGGGCTCCAGGGGCTGTCAGGTGGCCAGGCAACACGTCCGGGATGGCAGGAAGGAAGACCTGCAAGGATTCGTGAGGACTGTGGAGAAACCCTTCAGGGAGGACGCCCACCCAGGAGTCTACGCCCTGGACTGCGAGATGTGCTACACCACACACGGGCTGGAGCTGACGCGCGTCACGGTGGTGGACACCGAGATGCGGGTCGTCTACGACACCTTCGTCAAGCCCAACAACCGGATCGTCGACTACAACACCAGGTTTTCGGGGGTGACCCACGACCACCTGGCCTCCTGCCGCACCAGGCTGCCCCACGTGCAGACTGCCCTGCTGAGCCTGTTCAGCGCCGACACCATCCTTATCGGACACAGCCTCCAGTGCGACCTGCTAGCCCTGAAGCTCATCCACCACTCCGTGGTGGACACGGCTGTGCTCTTCCCCCATCCCCGCGGCCTCCCCTACAAGTGCTCCTTGCGCAGCCTCGTGGCCCGCTACCTCAGCCGCAGCATCCAGACCAGCGCCAGCGGACACAGCCCTAGGGAGGACGCCAGCGCCTGCATGCACCTAGTGCTCTGGAAGTTGCGAGAAGATTCCGCCCACAAGGACACCCTCGGACCCCTGCCCTCCGTCTGACCCGCTCTCCTGCACCTCTTCTGGCCTGGCCTTGGACTCAGGCCTCCGCCGAAAACTGCAGGCAAACTCCAGAGCCAACCCCCTCCACTTCCTCAAGACACGCGGGGACCGGCCCACGAGGAGACACAACCAAAAGCTCAGACTCACCCCTCGCTGCCCCTTTCCATTGATTCCCCCGTCCCACACCCCTGTCCACTCTGGATACTGCTCTCCACTGCAACTGGCTCCCAGCCAGGTGCCAGGGGCACACCCCACTGCTCCCCCCTCCACCGTGAACCCCCAGAGACCTGAAGGGCTTCTGCTCCTCTGTGTGGAATGCAGGGATGGAGAATGGGTGGAGGCTGGGCTGGGGCAGGGCTTCTTGAGGCCGCCCTCCGGGTTGTGCTTTTGTACTTTGGGATGCTGTGTTGCTTGGAAAGGGAACCTGCCTGACGCTGTCCGCAGTCACCTCCCTCCAGCTGGGGGAGCAAGGCCTCACGGACGCCTTTCCTCCTGGGGCTGGGAACGTTCACCCCCGCCCCATGCCACCCCCGAGAAAGCGGGGTCTCGCCTCTGACAACCCACTGGAGCAGAGCTGAGGAAACACCGCTGCCTGTCCCAGAACTCTCTCATGAACCCACACCAGGAAACAGCTTGTCTTCCTCCTTCTTAGAGAAGCTCCTGGGAGGATTGCCCACAGGGACCTGGAGACCTCCTCGGCCTAGGAACCGCCACTCCCCGTCACAGGAGATCCCCGATCGCCCCAAGTGCCAATGAACTTTGGTTCCAAATGACTCGTGCCCATTTCTTTTCTTTCTTTTCTTTTTTTTTTTTTTCAATAAAACCCCTCCACTTTCCTTGGTTCCCTCCCATCCCACCCGGCCCGGCCCGTGCCTATTTGTCCCGATTCGCTGTGTGATTTTGCAATCTCCAATACAGTTTGGTGGATGAGAAACTTGTCTCTCTGCTTCTGTTGGCATTTGACAGGGGATGGATGTGGGGGAGTCGGCCAGACTGGGAGTCAGCTAGGAGCCTCGGAGGCATAGGTGGCCGACAAAGGAGATTCTGCCCAGAGTGAGCCTGAGCCTCTCTGGTCTCTCAGGGACGGGGTTGCACTGGGCTTCCAGAATTGGCCTCTCCAAGCCTACTTGGCCTCCTGCGACCTGGGCCAACCAAGCCAGCGAAGCCCTCAGCAGATGAGATCCCACACCCTCCACTTTCCGGAAGCCCCCAGAAACTGCCAGTCTCTG
The DNA here is from genome assembly GCF_047511675.1 of Marmota flaviventris. Taxonomy (NCBI): domain Eukaryota; kingdom Metazoa; phylum Chordata; class Mammalia; order Rodentia; family Sciuridae; genus Marmota; species Marmota flaviventris. Next base: position 135,151,162 of record NC_092501.1, on the reverse strand, counting down.
GGCTTGGTCTTCCCTCTCAGGGGGAGCTCTCTGGACCACCTCTGCCCCAGGGCAGGGACAGAAGAAATGGATGGGGAAGAGAAGTGTGGGAAAGGCAGAGCCAAAGGCCTAGGAAATGGACTTCCCGTGAGGGAGAGACAACAGGATTTCGGGGGGTTGTCACTTTGTGGGCCATATAGGGATCGAGTAGGGCAACAACTGAAGAATTCCTGCCCTTTGGCCGCGGGCACACAGGTGTTCACCACGGGATTTCTTCTCATCCTCTGCACCTTGGTGGACGTTTGCTCATGAGGGAAATTTCAGTCATAAAGCGCTCTCACTCCGTTCTGCTGGGGCTCATCTTTTAGGGTTACCAGGATGATCTTTTTCTGGGGTACCACGAATGGAACTCAGGGGCACTCCACCACGGAACCACATCCCCAGTCCTTGGCATCCTCTGAGAGGCAGGGGCTCACTGGACTTGCCTGTCACCTTGCCCTCACTCAGGCAGCTTTGCAACTCATGATCCTCCTGCCTCAGCCTCCTGAGCCCCTGGGATTCTAGGTGTAGGTCATCCCGTTGGCCTGGGGGTACTCAGGATTCACCTGAGGGTTTCAACTGCACCCACCTGGGGTGTGACTACCTTGGAACAGCAAGATTTCAGCCACACAGAAACCAGCTGTGGAACACAGGCTGTGCTTCCATTCCTCAGAGCCAGTGCAGTGCAAGTTAGAAGGACAAATTCGAAGGGAAGTCGATACTGACATAGACCTGGTCAGCAAATCAACTTAAAACGGATCTGCACTGAGCTTTCACAGGTGCATGAAGAATTCTTATCATTGAACAGAAGATCCTTCACTTTCACGGATCCCCTGGCCAATATATTTCACAACCTGGTGATTTTCACAAAAACCACACCTCTAACATTTGCACAAGTCGAGATAGACACACATAGAGTATCTTTTCTTCTTTTCTCTCTCTTTCTCTTTCTCTGATTCTCTCTCTCTCTCTCTCTCTCTCTCTCTCTCACTGTCTCTCCATTTTCTCTCTCTGGTACTGAGTATTGAAGAGCCAACTTTGTGCCAACGGTGGATTAAAGTGGCAGCCTGTCCTCAGAAAGGCATCCCTATGAAACCTCTCTTTCATCTTTTAACACCACAGAGCCTACCTCCCCCACAAGTGACCCTTGTGCCCTGCCTACCAAGGTTCCTTGTTGGGTTTCACTCGTATTTCACGTATCATTCCTTGGGCAGTATTCAGAGCAGTGACGTTGAACCCTTGTCCCTCCAACACTGGGTGCTGGAAAGTTCTTCCTGAATTAGGGCCATGGGAAAGAGCAGTGAAATGATGGAAATGGGTGTGAGATCTCTTCCCGTCCTGATCTTCCCAAATGGAAGCATTTCTTCGAACAAAGCCACCGTCGCCCTCCCTTCAAACCCCAGACGATCGGATCTGGCCAGCACACTGTTTCTGGCTTGGGCATCGGAGTCCAAGGGGAAGCATGGCGAAGGCGAGAATGGGGAGGTTCTCACTAGTTGTGACTCCGAAGGGACGGGAAAAACACTATCCCTAGTCCGGCATGAAAACATCTCATCTCGGGAAGCTTCTGGTCCTGGCCTTGGAGCTCTTTCTTCCCTCTTGCTAAATCTTGACAAGGGCTTAGGTCCGGGAGACCAGGAAAACCAGGTCCAAACCCCATAGACAGAACACATGGGAATCAAGAGGGATTTCCAGCTGTTGGTTTGGTGGTGTCTTGAGGCTAGGAGGATACCCAGTAGGACAGGGAGCTGAAACACCTCAGGGCGCCTTCCCTGTCTTTGGGCTACTCCCAGTGCAACTCCTCCCGCCCTTGGAAAACTGGCCTAGTAGGAGGAAACCAAAGAGAGCAAAGCCAGATCCCTTTGAACCTAGTTTTTCTGCTATGCTCCTGGATGCTAGCCACACTACACCTCCTTTCTCAGAGACTTTCTGAAAGTTCCTAGTGTTTTCTGGTTTGAGGATGGCTGCGAACTTGCGAAGCTTCAGTTCCAAAGGATAGCAAGAAGTAGGTAGCTTGAGAGAGGCCCGGGGCCCGGTGGGAGCTTTGGGGCCCCGCCTATAATCCCAGCAAGTGCAGAGGCTGCCCCAGGAGGACGGCCGGCTCCGAGCCAGCCTCGGCAACTTGGCAAGGCTCCAAGCAACACATGGAGACCCTGGATGTCAAGAAAGTACAGGACAGGACTGGGGACGTGGCTCAGCGGTCGAGTGGGAATGACGTCCATCCCCTTATCCAACCCCCCAACCCAAATCCAACCCCCAGCCCCCAAGCCAAACAGAGCAACAGAGCCGAAGATAGAAAGCAATATTATCCATGGGAGAAGACACAGGTCCTAGTCCTAAGACACAATATATGGGAAGGAAGAGTCTGAGTTTGGGGTCCTTAGGTCAAGTCGGGAAGGGAGGAGGAGGGGGTGTCAGTCGGGATTGGGAGGGGCTAGGGTCCTGGTCTTCCCAGCCCAGCTGTCTGCAGCAGGCGTCTCCCAGTGCTCCAGGGCTGAGGGATTCTAGGTGTACCCAACACAGGCCGTGTTCGTGGGAAAAGTGCATCCCGCCCACATCGTGTCCTCAGGTTGTCCACAGGCCAGCGAGGGCTCCCAGAGAAGGCGAGAGAAGAGAAGCCTGAGCTCAGGCAAACAGAGGCCCCCAGGGATGGCAGACTCTAGGGACACATGGCTCCTGGTGCTTTGCGCTCTCTTGGGCACTCCAACTCTCCCAGCTGGACTTTCTTCCTGGCTTGTCCTGAGACAATGAGGGTTGGGAGGCTATAGAATCTGGGGGGGGGGGGGGGGGGTCGGTGTGTGTGTGTGTGTGTGTGTGTGTGTTTGTGTGTGGAGGGGGGGCGATTGTATGTAGTGAGTTCTCTGGGAAAAGCTCAGGGTAGAGAACCTGGCTCTGAGCTTCGAAAGCAGGAGGTCTTCTCTGACTCAGGCCCTGCCTTTTCCTACAGGTAAAAGGCGGGGCCTCAGGCTGCTGTGGTTTTGATCCAAGGTGAGGGAATTAGGTGCACACCCAGACAGGAAGGCCCGGGATTCCCCGCCCACCCTGGGCTATATCAGGGCTGAGGGGCAGGGCCAGGCCTTCATTGCTAGGAGCCAGGCGAGGAGAGCAGCCCACTGGAGGGAGCTGCGGGACTTGGAGACACCATGATGGGGAAGCCTAGTGCCCAGGACTCCTTCTCAGCCGGGTGCCCAGAAGCTCAGAGGGCGGCTAGGGAGGCATCTTTGCCCAGCCAGCATGGGTCCTGGCCCTGTGTCGCGCCCAGGGAAGCCCACACCTGCGCCAAGGCTCCAGGATTTCTTGTCATCAAGGCGGAGCAGCCGAGGAGGGGCCCAGCTCTGCCCCGGGGCTGGCCCCAGCCCAATCAGGAGGTGTGTGGCCCTGGCGCCAGGCCTGCCCAGAGCAAAGAGTGCTGCTGGCTGCTGCCTGCCGAGCCAACCACCAAGAAGCACGAAGATTGGCCAGGCATCTTCTTAGACCCCGTGGAAAAGAGGAGGAGGAACTTCCTGGGAGACAACCCAGGCTTCGCCAGAGCCATCACCAGTACCAAGAGGACCTGTAGGAGCAGCAGCGGCCAGTCTGATAATGGTCCACAGCTCAGCAGTGGGCACAGATGTGCCTGCTCTCAGGGGCGGAAACCAAGCTCACCACCGTGGCCTCCAGGCGAATAGGTCGTGGGACATCATTGGGGAAATTCAGGAAAGCCACTGTGAAGAAAGCGTCAGAGGGACGGATTTCCACGGCCCTGCGCCAAGGCTACTTCAGCCTTTTCCTGGAGGAGTGTCACAAGTTCTCGCGGCCCCAGGAGGCGGTGCAGATGGCCTGGAGCGAGGAGCAGATGGCTTACAACAGCAGCCCCAGCGAGGAGATCTACGTGCGCCTGGCCCTGAAGGTGCTCAGGAAGCTGAGGGGTCTGGTGCCCAGCGTGGTGCCGGGTCTGCACAGGGCAGCCCTGTACAGCCGCCTCCGGGACTACGTGCTGAGCCAGGAGCAGCTCCACGGGCACGGCTACCCCTTCCCCCACCCGCAGAAACCAGGGGCCGCCTTGCTCTTGGGCGCGCTGGACAAGCCCAGGCACGGGGTGAGGATCTGCTGCCGCTGTGGCTCCCAGTACGCCGTGTCCTCCTCGGGCCGCTGTGTCAGCGCCGACCTGTGTCGCTATCACTGGGGACGGCTCCAACACCAACCCGTGGCCGCTGGCTGGGAGAGCCGCTACACCTGCTGCTTTGCGCCTGCGGGCTCCAGGGGCTGTCAGGTGGCCAGGCAACACGTCCGGGATGGCAGGAAGGAAGACCTGCAAGGATTCGTGAGGACTGTGGAGAAACCCTTCAGGGAGGACGCCCACCCAGGAGTCTACGCCCTGGACTGCGAGATGTGCTACACCACACACGGGCTGGAGCTGACGCGCGTCACGGTGGTGGACACCGAGATGCGGGTCGTCTACGACACCTTCGTCAAGCCCAACAACCGGATCGTCGACTACAACACCAGGTTTTCGGGGGTGACCCACGACCACCTGGCCTCCTGCCGCACCAGGCTGCCCCACGTGCAGACTGCCCTGCTGAGCCTGTTCAGCGCCGACACCATCCTTATCGGACACAGCCTCCAGTGCGACCTGCTAGCCCTGAAGCTCATCCACCACTCCGTGGTGGACACGGCTGTGCTCTTCCCCCATCCCCGCGGCCTCCCCTACAAGTGCTCCTTGCGCAGCCTCGTGGCCCGCTACCTCAGCCGCAGCATCCAGACCAGCGCCAGCGGACACAGCCCTAGGGAGGACGCCAGCGCCTGCATGCACCTAGTGCTCTGGAAGTTGCGAGAAGATTCCGCCCACAAGGACACCCTCGGACCCCTGCCCTCCGTCTGACCCGCTCTCCTGCACCTCTTCTGGCCTGGCCTTGGACTCAGGCCTCCGCCGAAAACTGCAGGCAAACTCCAGAGCCAACCCCCTCCACTTCCTCAAGACACGCGGGGACCGGCCCACGAGGAGACACAACCAAAAGCTCAGACTCACCCCTCGCTGCCCCTTTCCATTGATTCCCCCGTCCCACACCCCTGTCCACTCTGGATACTGCTCTCCACTGCAACTGGCTCCCAGCCAGGTGCCAGGGGCACACCCCACTGCTCCCCCCTCCACCGTGAACCCCCAGAGACCTGAAGGGCTTCTGCTCCTCTGTGTGGAATGCAGGGATGGAGAATGGGTGGAGGCTGGGCTGGGGCAGGGCTTCTTGAGGCCGCCCTCCGGGTTGTGCTTTTGTACTTTGGGATGCTGTGTTGCTTGGAAAGGGAACCTGCCTGACGCTGTCCGCAGTCACCTCCCTCCAGCTGGGGGAGCAAGGCCTCACGGACGCCTTTCCTCCTGGGGCTGGGAACGTTCACCCCCGCCCCATGCCACCCCCGAGAAAGCGGGGTCTCGCCTCTGACAACCCACTGGAGCAGAGCTGAGGAAACACCGCTGCCTGTCCCAGAACTCTCTCATGAACCCACACCAGGAAACAGCTTGTCTTCCTCCTTCTTAGAGAAGCTCCTGGGAGGATTGCCCACAGGGACCTGGAGACCTCCTCGGCCTAGGAACCGCCACTCCCCGTCACAGGAGATCCCCGATCGCCCCAAGTGCCAATGAACTTTGGTTCCAAATGACTCGTGCCCATTTCTTTTCTTTTTTTTTTTTTTCAATAAAACCCTCCACTTTCCTTGGTTCCCTCCCATCCCACCCGGCCCGGCCCGTGCCTATTTGTCCCGATTCGCTGTGTGATTTTGCAATCTCCAATACAGTTTGGTGGATGAGAAACTTGTCTCTCTGCTTCTGTTGGCATTTGACAGGGGATGGATGTGGGGGAGTCGGCCAGACTGGGAGTCAGCTAGGAGCCTCGGAGGCATAGGTGGCCGACAAAGGAGATTCTGCCCAGAGTGAGCCTGAGCCTCTCTGGTCTCTCAGGGACGGGGTTGCACTGGGGCTTCCAGAATTGGCCTCTCCAAGCCTACTTGGCCTCCTGCGACCTGGGCCAACCAAGCCAGCGAAGCCCTCAGCAGATGAGATCCCACACCCTCCACTTTCCGGAAGCCCCCAGAAACTGCCAGTCTCTGGGCTTGGTCTTCCCTCTCAGGGGGAGCTCTCTGGACCACCTCTGCCCCAGGGCAGGACAGAAGAAATGGATGGGGAAGAGAAGTGTGGGAAAGGCAGAGCCAAAGGCCTAGGAAATGGACTTCCCGTGAGGGAGAGACACAGGATTTCGGGGGGTTGTCACTTTGTGGGCCATATAGGGATCGAGTAGGGCAACAACTGAAGAATTCCTGCCCTTTGGCCGCGGGCACACAGGTGTTCACCACGGGATTTCTTCTCATCCTCTGCACCTTGGTGGACGTTTGCTCATGAGGGAAATTTCAGTCATAAAGCGCTCTCACTCCGTTCTGCTGGGGCTCATCTTTTAGGGTTACCAGGATGATCTTTTTCTGGGGTACCACGAATGGAACTCAGGGGCACTCCACCACGGAACCACATCCCCAGTCCTTGGCATCCTCTGAGAGGCAGGGGCTCACTGGACTTGCCTGTCACCTTGCCCTCACTCAGGCAGCTTTGCAACTCATGATCCTCCTGCCTCAGCCTCCTGAGCCCCTGGGATTCTAGGTGTAGGTCATCCCGTTGCCTGGGGGTACTCAGGATTCACCTGAGGGTTTCAACTGCACCCACCTGGGGTGTGACTACCTTGGAACAGCAAGATTTCAGCCACACAGAAACCAGCTGTGGAACACAGGCTGTGCTTCCATTCCTCAGAGCCAGTGCAGTGCAAGTTAGAAGGACAAATTCGAAGGAAGTCGATACTGACATAGACCTGGTCAGCAAATCAACTTAAAACGGATCTGCACTGAGCTTTCACAGGTGCATGAAGAATTCTTATCATTGAACAGAAGATCCTTCACTTTCACGGATCCCCTGGCCAATATATTTCACAACCTGGTGATTTTCACAAAAACCACACCTCTAACATTTGCACAAGTCGAGATAGACACACATAGAGTATCTTTTCTTCTTTTCTCTCTCTTTCTCTTTCTCTGATTCTCTCTCTCTCTCTCTCTCTCTCTCTCTCTCACTGTCTCTCCATTTTCTCTCTCTGGTACTGAGTATTGAAGAGCCAACTTTGTGCCAACGGTGGATTAAAGTGGCAGCCTGTCCCTCAGAAAGGCATCCCTATGAAACCTCTCTTTCATCTTTTAACACCACAGAGCCTACCTCCCCCACAAGTGACCCTTGTGCCCTGCCTACCAAGGTCCTTGTTGGGTTTCACTCGTATTTCACGTATCATTCCTTGGGCAGTATTCAGAGCAGTGACGTTGAACCCTTGTCCCTCCAACACTGGGTGCTGGAAAGTTCTTCCTGAATTAGGGCCATGGGAAAGAGCAGTGAAATGATGGAAATGGGTGTGAGATCTCTTCCCGTCCTGATCTTCCCAAATGGAAGCATTTCTTCGAACAAAGCCACCGTCGCCCTCCCTTCAAACCCCAGACGATCGGATCTGGCCAGCACACTGTTTCTGGCTTGGGCATCGGAGTCCAAGGGGAAGCATGGCGAAGGCGAGAATGGGGAGGTTCTCACTAGTTGTGACTCCGAAGGGACGGGAAAAACACTATCCCTAGTCCGGCATGAAAACAATCTCATCTCGGGAAGCTTCTGGTCCTGGCCTTGGAGCTCTTTCTTCCCTCTTGCTAAATCTTGACAAGGGCTTAGGTCCGGGAGACCAGGAAAACCAGGTCCAAACCCCATAGACAGAACACATGGGAATCAAGAGGGATTTCCAGCTGTTGGTTTGGTGGTGTCTTGAGGCTAGGAGGATACCCAGTAGGACAGGGAGCTGAAACACCTCAGGGCGCCTTCCCTGTCTTTGGGCTACTCCCAGTGCAACTCCTCCCGCCCTTGGAAAACTGGCCTAGTAGGAGGAAACCAAAGAGAGCAAAGCCAGATCCCTTTGAACCTAGTTTTTCTGCTATGCTCCTGGATGCTAGCCACACTACACCTCCTTTCTCAGAGACTTTCTGAAAGTTCCTAGTGTTTTCTGGTTTGAGGATGGCTGCGAACTTGCGAAGCTTCAGTTCCAAAGGATAGCAAGAAGTAGGTAGCTTGAGAGAGGCCCGGGGCCCGGTGGGAGCTTTGGGGCCCGCCTATAATCCCAGCAAGTGCAGAGGCTGCCCCAGGAGGACGGCCGGCTCCGAGCCAGCCTCGGCAACTTGGCAAGGCTCCAAGCAACACATGGAGACCCTGGATGTCAAGAAAGTACAGGACAGGACTGGGGACGTGGCTCAGCGGTCGAGTGGAATGACGTCCATCCCCTTATCCAACCCCCCAACCCAAATCCAACCCCAACCCCCCAGCCCCCAAGCCAAACAGAGCAACAGAGCCGAAGATAGAAAGCAATATTATCCATGGGAGAAGACACAGGTCCTAGTCCTAAGACACAAATATATGGGAAGGAAGAGTCTGAGTTTGGGTCCTTAGGTCAAGTCGGGAAGGGAGGAGGAGGGGGTGTCAGTCGGGATTGGGAGGGGCTAGGGTCCTGGTCTTCCCAGCCCAGCTGTCTGCAGCAGGCGTCTCCCAGTGCTCCAGGGCTGAGGGATTCTAGGTGTACCCAACACAGGCCGTGTTCGTGGGAAAAGTGCATCCCGCCCACATCGTGTCCTCAGGTTGTCCACAGGCCAGCGAGGGCTCCCAGAGAAGGCGAGAGAAGAGAAGCCTGAGCTCAGGCAAACAGAGGCCCCCAGGGATGGCAGACTCTAGGGACACATGGCTCCTGGTGCTTTGCGCTCTCTTGGGCACTCCAACTCTCCCAGCTGGACTTTCTTCCTGGCTTGTCCTGAGACAATGAGGGTTGGGAGGCTATAGAATCTGGGGGGGGGGGGGGGGGGTCGGTGTGTGTGTGTGTGTGTGTGTGTGTGTTTGTGTGTGGAGGGGGGGCGATTGTATGTAGTGAGTTCTCTGGGAAAAGCTCAGGGTAGAGAACCTGGCTCTGAGCTTCGAAAGCAGGAGGTCTTCTCTGACTCAGGCCCCTGCCTTTTCCTACAGGTAAAAGGCGGGGCCTCAGGCTGCTGTGGTTTTGATCCAAGGTGAGGGAATTAGGTGCACACCCAGACAGGAAGGCCCGGGATTCCC